>NC_138200.1:49533622-50228106 GCF_964194105.1 Spermophilus citellus | reverse complement strand
AAATGACTCTAGATATAGTGGTTCAAATCTCTAATCTTAGAACAAGTATCTATCAGATTCTGTTTGTCAAAATGTTTTCCATAGACTTATGCATCAGAATCAGTTGGGATATGTCAGCCTTCAGTTTCCTAGACTTACTTTAGTCTGGAAAAAAAATCAGTGGAGATGAGATTGAAAAATATTCTTTTCCTGTAAACTTCCCATTCAGTCCTTGCATCTCTCAAAAGAACATCCTTGATGAAATGTATTTAAAAGGAGTGATCCATGGACCCAGTATCTCAGCATTTCCAGTTAACACAGGTGGGTTCATTAGAATTATTAAGGGGGTTCCAGGGAGACTCAATTAAAAACCAGTGCACAAGGAGTTGTGGACCCTCTTACTGAGCAAGTACCATGAGTCTTCATTTATACTCTCGCCTGTTTTTTTTTTTTAAACTGTGATGGGACACATTAATATTATTTCATATTTTAAAAAAACACCAAGGTTGAGCTGGATAAATCCTCACCCATGGGTCACACCTAGTGAGATACCAGCCACCAAAATATAGATGACTCCATGGCTTATATCTTGAGCCATGATGCGTCTCCAAGAGGTTTTAGGTGTTCCAGGCAAACAAAATAAAATCTGAGCTTGGTGTTGAGACCATATGCTAGAGCAGGATCTGCCTGTGAGAACTGGCTGTGGCCAGGTCGACATGGGACGGATACTCCCTGCACTTCAAGATGTACTTGTCCTTTCTGCAAGCTCTCTAAGCCCCATTTTTAATCTCTGAGAGAGAGGTGAACCTTTCTACCTCCCGGGGGATCAAACACCTTTCCCTGAATAAATAGCTTTGTTAGATGCCTACTGAGCTTAGCGTTTCATCTTTAGGAGAATAAACATTAATAACTGGTCTTTCCGTTAGTATTTTTTGAGTGCTATGTGCCAAGGCTATGTGACAGCACTTCTACCCTGATCTCATACATGTGCACAGCGCAGTCAGGGATTCCCAGCCAGCGAGCTGGAGACACACAAAGGACAATGTGGGTTGGGAAGGCACAGAGCAAGAAGGACTTCAGGTTAGCAAGGACATATACTGAGGCTTGGAGAAAGAGTGGGGATAGGGCAGATAAAGGGGAGCTAAGATAGGTAAGAAAAGAAAGCTAAATAAAGTCCCATCAAAGGATTTCAGAGTAGATAAGGTATGAGAATATTTGGATGAACACTGGATTTCAAAGGGAAAGATTTCTTAATAACATGGACGGTGAGACTAAGGTCAATGGCAGAGGGTCCTGAATGCCAGGTTTTCAGGTTGGCATTTACTTGTGGGTTATGTAGAAATAATGAAGATCACTGAGTAGGAGCCTGAAGAAAATGATCACAAGTACTTAAGAAGGTTACTCTGAGGCCACGAGGAATGAGTCGAACCATTGTCCACCAACTGGCCTTTATTTGAATATATGGACTGATCGTTTATCAGCATCTTCTCCTCTTTTTCTTACTCTCTCTCTTTCCCTCTAAATTTCTGAGACAGGACTTTTCTTTTTTTACGGGAGACTGATCTTTTGAGAGCAAAAGTTTTGTAGCTCTAGAATAAATCCTACTTCACAGATAGCACATTCAGCCATTCAGCTATGGATTGAATTGATATATCACATGCAATTTCATTCCACGCATTGCTATTTATGTCTTTTACTTCTTTTGTTGTATTCTCTCAAAGCTATATGTTATTCTGTTTGGACATGTAGGTAGGTGAGGTGAGCTCATTTAACAATTCATAAGTAAGCTTAGTTATTCTTGGGTTCATTTTAGTATAAACTGGCAAATATCTAAAAGGAGCAATGGAAAAACCACCTTTGATATTTTTTTTGAGTTAGCTGTGGCACATTTAATTTTGCCAAAGCTTTAGGTCAAATTTAGAATCTCTTACACTGCTGAATTGTAATGTGGCACCCAAAGAGTGTGACAGGCCACACAGAGCTAGGGTAGAAGAGCGAGTATGTCTCAGAAAGAATTATTTTCCATGCTAAAGGAGTGACCTATGCAAAATTCATAATTGTAAAATTTGACCTTATGAATCATGTACCATAATGGCTACTGGGAACATGAGATCTTCCTTACGTCGGCCTCTGTCCTTCTCTGTCTGAACAGCTTTCTCTCTTTCTTTTTGTTCTTTTTTACTTTTTTTCTCAGTGAAATATATTTTCATTTTCACTGTACTATTTTTTCTGTTCTTAAGTGCAAATGAACATTTTGTTCAATTGTACGTTGAATACAGTTTGACTTCAACATGGACAAATTTCTGCTTCTCTTTGTTTTTTACAAGAACTCTCTTCATTTCTGGAAATCACCTTATAAACAACACAGAAAAATTACACCGGCAGAACTCAAATGTTTATTTCTCATGATCACATTTCTCCAGGCTGAAGAGGGATGGATGTCTACAGCCCTTGTCCAATCAGAACAAGCTATGGAGCCCACCATTAGAAACAAGGTTTGTGCCAGGCACATAGGTAAGTATATCTCTCCAGTGCTGTGCTGGATTTGACACATTTTTTATGCAATCACCCAGAGCTTTAAAATGCAAGAATCCAAGCCTCAGACCCTTGAAATAACTTGCGCCAGGAGGTATTTGGGGGTTCAGCTGGGTAAAGTGAAAAGCAGAACAGAAAAGGGAGACTGCGAAGCTGGCAGAAGCTAAAAACTGTGCGATGAAACTGAATGAAACGTCAAAGGCAGCAACAAGATCCAACAAATGCAAATACGGCCAAGTAGATAGAGTGGAGGAGAACTGAATGGAATAACCAAATCCATTATAGAAAACTGAACATGGGAAATAATAACTTCAGCAATAACCTTAAGCATTATCTCTAGGACATGTCTGTCAGGTGCCAATCAATGAACTAAGTTTGGGGACATGATAAGGAAAAAAAAACCCACAAATATATTCTCTACCCTGCTGGAGTTTAGAGCCCAGAGGGATACAAGGCTGGGAAATATCTGTCAGTAAATTTTAAACATTTAATGGTGGCTTTAGATAGCTCCAGAGAAAACAAGAGCCAGTGGTGATAAGCCTGTCGACAAATGCTTGGTGATTTGGTCTAGGGGCAGCTCCATCTCTCTTTCCCATATTTTGTCCCAATCCACCACTGATGAGTTCAAAACTCACATCTTACCTCTGGGAACCTGCTAGGCATCTGCCCCCACTGTCTGTGATATTTGACCTCTGCTCCTTTGAAACGGGCTTTTGCCAAATCTCTGGTTTCAGTTTCAGGACACGCAGCTTCACAAGGAGTGGACAGCTGAGCCAAGAATCAAATTTAGCTCTTTAGCGTCTATGTCCCCATGAGCCTCTCCCAGAACTTTGAGCAGAAAGAAAATTCACCTTTACACATCTATCTCAGATCCAGACGCTTTGCAGATGTCATAGCTTTCTCCCATTCAAGTGTCCACCTCACCACTCATTACGTTTCTTTTATAATAAATAGATAAATAAATAAATGTTAAATTATCACATTCAGGGAAACTTTTTTTCCTTCCATTTTATGAAAAATAAACAGTTTGGGTGAACTTGGCCACAAGGGCTGGAAATAAGTAGATGCTCAACTACAATTAAGCCTCCCCAGAAAGAGACATTTGGCTTTTGAGTCAGGAGAGTAATTTAGCTTTGGGATTTCCCGAAATGCTTTAGACCAATGTTGCAGCATGAGTCATTTCAATAAGGCCTTCTCGGTAGTGCCTGGAAGTCTTGCTTTGATATTTGCCATAGAAGACCCAAGTGGCTCTGAAGAGAAATAGGTATTTCTGCTATCACACCTCACGTCCTTAAACTCTTTTCAGTTGTTGTATTTTATCATCGTGGACTTTAGAAACAGAGGGGACAATGTGTGCAGATGGATGGGAACAATTTTTGAGGACAGGTTTTGGCAACAGTTCTTTGGGCTGGAAGGATTTACTTGAGTATTGTAAAAATCATTTCATTATTTTGATTTCGGAATGACAAATTTCTGCACTGACCCTTACCAGCTGGGTGGGATTAGATAAGCAACTCCGTGTCTCCAAGGCTCACATGTCATAAAATGCATTTAAGACAGACACTATGACTTTGCATGTGTTGAATTATTAGAGATAAAACAAAGGGACATGTGTTGGGGAAAATATTACACATCCCAACTTTTTCAGCTGTCAGTATTAATCATGCATATCCCCAAATCTCTATTTTCTCAAACTCAGTACATTGCTGGTTAGAACATGCATTGATATATTGAGGGAGGGACCTTTTTCTGAGACAACCCTTTTTAGAAGAATGTTCACATTCTCCCAATAAGTGTGTTAGGTGAGTATGTAAACATTCTAGAAATGAGCTTCTGGTACGAAATCAAGATGTTTAATTGTAAACCCCAATTCTATCACTTTGTGCACAAAATAGTTTCAATCACCCGACCATATTGGGTCTCCATTTCATGAAAATAAAAACACAGGCACTTCAAGGAGCAGGGAAATGGACAAGAGAAAGCACAAGGTTTTGCGGAATTTTGCTTTTAAGAATTCAAATAACACAAGCTTCATGCATTTATTTCTTCAGGAGACTGATTCTCAGAAAATATATGGATCTAGTAAAAAAAAAAAAAAACATTACAGGAAAGAAAAAAAAAAACAATCCCAAACAGATGCATCATATGCTATTTTTCATAAAGAATAAATTGGTAGATTGGTATATTGACATAGCGGGATGTTTTCTGTTTCTTTTATAAAATGAAAATGGTTTTAAGTGCATAAGTAGATGGCCTTGGTCAAACACATATGTCTGTGTTTTCATTTAAATGTAAATGTTGCCCCAAGCCACAGGAAGAGGCAGACCCACTCCAGACTTTCCAGAGAAATCCCAGCAAGAGTGAGCTTTTAAAATTGAAATTCTTTCTTAAATTATTTTTCGAGTCTCTCAAGATCATCTTGGTAATTAATTTCCTTTATATTTTAAACATCTTTTTCTTTTCCTGCGAAGGGGAAGAAACAAACAAGGGAGGAAGATCTCTGATTGTCAAGACAAAACAATGTGCTGCTAGCTTGGGAGACATTTGTGCAACTTACAGAGAGATATAAATATATTAGTTTGGGGATTGTTACTTTCAGAGCAAATATTACATTGTCACAGATATCATACCCTCAAGCCAAGGTATGTATTAATGGCTTCATTATTAAAATTTGGTTACTGTTTCAGAACCGTAAATCCATCAGTTATGATAATTCTATAAAATGAAACCACAAATATTAATAAAAGTTTTCAGTTCAGTAGAGCATCAACAATAACCAGATATGATAATTCTGGAAAGTTATAAAACAATATGTTCAAAATACAAGAAAATGTTCCTTGATTCAAAACTTTTTGAGTTTTTTAAGAACCAGACTGGATAATAAATTTCTCTCACTCCACTCCCCACCAAAATGCCTCATTGCTCACGGTCCTCAGGATAAAGCCCATATTTTCTTTTTTTTTTTTTTAAACCATGATTTTTATTTATTTATTTGGTGTAGATGGACACAACACAATGCCTTTATTATTATTATTTTTATTTTATTTTATTTTATTTTGTGTGTGTGTGTTGATTATTTATTTATTTATTTATTTTAAATTTTTTTATTGGTTGTTCACAACATTACAAAGCTCTTGACATATCATATTTCATACATTAGAATCAAGTGGGTTATGAACTCCCATTTTTACCCCAAATACAGATTGCAGAATCACATCGGTTACACATCACATTTTTACATACTGCCATATTAGTGACTGTTGTATTCTGCTACCTTTCCTATCCTCTACTATCCCCCCTCCACTCCCCTCCCATCTTCTCTCTCTACCCCATCTACTGTAATTCATTTCCCTCCATGTTTGTTATCCCATTCCCCTCACAACCTCTTAGATGTAATTTTGTATAACAATGAGGGTCTCCCTCCATTTCCATGTGATTTCCCTTTTTTTCTCCCTTTCCCTCCCACCTCATGTCTCTGTTTAATGTTAATCTTTTCTTCCTGCTCTTCCTCCCTGTTCTGTTCTTAGTTGCTCTCATTATATCAAAGAAGACATTTGGTATTTGTTTTTTAGGGGTTGGCTAGCTTCACTAAGCATAATCTGCTCTAGTGCCATCCGTTTCCCTGCAAATTCCGTGATTTTGTCATTTTTTAGTGCTGCGTAATACTCCATGGTGTATAAATGCCACATTTTTTTTTTTTATCCATTCATCTATTGAAGGGCATCTGGGTTGATTCCACAGTCTAGCAATTGTGAATTGTGCTGCTATGAACATCAATGTGGCAGTATCCCTGTAATGTGCTCTTTTAAGGTCTTCAGGAAATAGTCCGAGAAGGGCAATAGCTGGGTCAAATGGTGGTTCCATTCCCAGCTTTCCCAGGAATCTCCATACTGCTTTCCAAATTGGCCGCACCCGTTTGCAGTCCCACCAGCAGTGTACAAGAGTACCCTTTTCCCCACATCCTCGCCAGCACTCATTGTTGTTTGACTTCATCATGAAAAGCCCATATTTTCCTATCCATGCTTTCGAGAGCCTGTCTCAATCCATTTTACCTCTGGCACACGGTTTCCCTGAAATTTCCCTTCAGCAGCTCTGTAGCCTTTGACACACAAGCTTCCTTAAAGCCTGCCCTTTTAGGACAGCACCTTATTTTCCAATTTGTGCCAGGGCTGCTTATCAGGGTGCCCTGGACACTCATATTCTAAATGTTCATGTGTCTTCAGAGTCAATACGTTTGCTGGTTCAGAATAGATGCTCATTGCCTATCTGCTGAGTGCATGTTTTCTCTCCTTTAAAGGGGGATTACTGGCAAGCCCTTCCTTTAAATGCCTTTTGTCAAATAACCAAAGTCCGTTTGGGTTGGGTTTTAAGCTGTTTATTTTCATGTACATAATAGATTCTTGGTTTTGTTTTATTTCATTATTTTTGACCTACTAGGGACTGAACTCAGGGCTTTGCACATGCTAGGCATGGAGCTATACCTTAGCCCAGTAAGTTCTCGAAGATATTATCTATGATGAAGAAATTTATAATAATAATAATAATAATAATAATAATAATAATTTAATACTACTACTAATAAACTTGCTCTGGTTTCTACAGAAGAGTCATGGGTTTTATATATCTAAGTTAGGCAGAAAGGGTTTTAAAATTAAAAAAAAAAAACACATGAAAGCTTATTTAAGAAATTTGACCAAGAGCAAATCTGGAGAACAGGGAGGGTTTCTTTATGGCAAGAGATTGTGTCTGGGTTTAATGGAGTGCCTGGCTCTGCATGCAGGTATTAAGCAGGCAGAGTGTTTAGGAGTTGGCTGGAGTCCTTGAGGTTTGAGGTTCTCAATCGCAGTGCATGCCTCACAGATTGGTTGAGATTGCACTAGATCTACAGAAGGGAAGAGAGACCGATTTTCTTCTCTAAATTGTGGAGGAGTCAGTGTTTCTGCCTTTGATGTCTGTCTTGTCTCCAGTCATTCTCTTCTTAGCCTCATTTGCCACGATTATGCTGGGAGCCACAGCAAAGCCACCCAACCCATATGCCCTGGCTTCCTCGTAAGTATTGTGAAGCACACTATTAAGGCAAAAAGAAAATCGAATCTTATTAACAGGATTAACTTCTGAACAACAATTCTCAAAATCCATTAGAAATAGAAGTGACGGTGTCAGCAATAAGGTGCTGAGAAATCATTTCATTAAAACTGCTTTATTTTAAAAAAGCTGATTACTTGTGGATTCTGCAGGCTTTTAGCAGGAAAACCTGGCAGAGGGGATACTCCATGGTGGGCCACCATCTCTTATAGTTTACTGGAGACTGTTTCATAAAACCCCATGTACTGTACTCTATTTCACCCTGGCAAGTTGATTTATCTTCTGAAGGAAACACATATAAAGGCCATGCACAGAAGAAGAGGAAATTAATACCATAAACCTGTCATGAAACATTTCAAGTTAAAATAAGATCTGGCCGGGTGGGGTGGTGCACCCCTGTAATCCCAGCAGCTCAGGGGGCTGAGACAGGAGTTTTGCGAGTTCAAAGCCTGCCTCAGCATTGGCAAGGCACTTAGCAACTCAGTGAGACCCCGTCTATAAATAAGATACAAAATAGGGCTGGGGATGGGGCTCAGTGGTTGAGTGCCCCTGAGTTCAATCCCCAGTTCCAAAAAAAAAAAAAAGAAAAAGAAAAAAGAAAAAAGAGAAAAAAGAAAACAAGAAAGAAAAAAGAAAGAAAGACATCTGATGGAAATGGAGTCTTTTCCAGAGCATGAAAACTGGGTAGCCCACGGTGACCAAACCATGTCAAGCAGCTCTACCTTCTTCAAAATAAAATGCCCACATCTTCCAGAGGAAGAGAAACCTACTTTTGTTAGTTTGTTTCTATGATTTCTAGTGAATTTGAAGCAATCCATTTATTCATTTATTTCTTTTTTACCTAACAAATGTTTTAACACATGGAAGAAGCTGAAGGAAGTACCATGGAACCAGACAAAGTCTTCAGCCCCAAGGAATAGAGGTGTTCTTCACAGACATGGGGACTCACTTGACAACCATGTGATAGGAGAGAGACCTCCATTGGGCATGTGTGGCTCCTGAGTGGCTGCTGAGGTGTTAGGTGCCATGTGTCCTTTTGTGAGGTGTCAGTCTGGTGGAAAATGTTGGTTACTTGGCTCACAGGTACAAGTTTAGAGAGATTTTGGTAAAGTGTTTCCAAACTGACTTTGGTGCTCATGTTGGATTTGGATCAGGAATATTCTGATCTCCACAGAGGGGCACAGCAACATAGCCCAGTACCCCTTTAGCACGAACAGGGGCTTCACATTCAAAGGTGCACAGGGAGAGCCCAGCTATTAACGGGAATGGACTTCACTCCTCCTTCAACCAAGCTGAGCCCATGTTGGAGGGGAGGTCTGTATGGGTGCAAGGTCTTGAGATGTGACCTATTTTCTCTCATTTTGATTTCTAGACCTTTCTGAAGAACACAACCATTCTAGTTTGTTTTGTGATTTTCAGTAATCCATTCCCGAATTCTGTGGGAAGAAATATTCCTTTCAAAAACATTTTTTTCTTCAGGCATATATATGGCTTTTAATAATATTCTGACCTCTGACTTTCGATCATGGGATGTTTGGTGGTTCATTTGGTGATACTGTGTAGATTGCAACAGTTTTCTGCCTGTGTATATTTTTGCTGATACTCATGGATATAAGGTCTCTTGTTTACAGTAGAATTTAATGGAACCTTTAGTAGTATCTTTGTAATATAAGCTAGAAAGGAAAGGCAGAATAAAATCTGTTTAACAATGAATTGTGTCTTGGATGTATTTCAGGGAATTATTAATTTTTTGGTTGTGAAAGTATATTTCCAATTTGGCTTAGATAGTTTATAAGAGGACTATTACCTCTATCTATAATAATTCTCTCTCATCCATTAATAAGCATCTATTAAGTGCTATCAATATTCCAGCAAAGTTATTTTCAGCAGGAATAGTTGAATCCTAATAGCAATTCTCACTTTCCAATTAACCAAATGGTCTGCGGATATTAGAGGATGTGACCACTTATATTAAATGATGGCCCACTTTCTCTTTCTGATTCTCTCTTCCTTTCCTCTTTCTCTCTCTGAAACTCATAGAAGAGTGGGGAATTTGACATAGAGTGTTTTTATCTCACTCTTTGCCTTGCATTTCTGTGCGGTAAACGGAGTACCGTAACATTATTAAAAAGTTAACTTTGGACTTGGTAGCTCTTTAGTGCTGATATTGACCCTGACCACCAACCCAGCTCACCAGAATTTGTGTATTAAGATTTGAGGCTCAAACCCAACTGACAGGACATCACCCTTTGATCTGCTCCTGTTGCCCATGTGTCCACTCTTTTTGGTAAAAATGGGAGAAAGGGAAGGAATCTAGGGAATGAACCCAGAAATCCTGGGTCCCAATCCCATCTTAACACCACCAGAAAGACTCGGAGTCTTAACAGTGTTTCTTGTATCGGAATTTTTCTCTAAATTGATGCCTGCGATTTCCCCTGGATGGGAAGCAGCCCTCAAAGGCTAATAACACAGCCTCCCTGGTATTAATTCCAGTTTCAGGCTTTTACTGGATGCGGATCACAGTAGCCCCTATGTTCCCGGCAGGCTCAGTGGACTCCGCTTTTGAAAATAAGAGATCAGAGAGCCAGAGGTGGAATGGCTTTGGGCCGCGAGCAGGAATTAACTTCATGTGGCAAAGTGATTCTGACCTTACAAAATGGTTTGGGTGCCAACCGTTGCTCTCTTTTGAGCATTTCCCTTGAATTTGATCTTGCTTATTGGGTTTTGTGATGAAAGGCTTTTATTGATTAGTACTGAGCACTTGAAGTTAAGTGGCTCTGTGGAAAATAGGGAATTAGATGATCATTATTTTTTATCTTTTCTGAAAAGCGCAATTTCTAGTTAGACATCTGACTAAATAAAACCCAGGGTGTCTTAATGCCAGAAAGTGAGTGAAGAAGCGAAACATGGAATCTCAAAAGCAGCCTTTCATTGTGATTGGATTTAATTAAGTGCCTCACAGGAACCTGAGAGGAGGAAGCTAGTCTTACTGGAATGAGGTGGGCATTTTGTGAACCAGTCTAGGAGGCAATTGGCAGGCCCTGTGGACCATCAAGTTTCTCCCCCCACCACACACTCTATCAAATCCCAGCAGGGACTTAAACTAATGCTAGTTTCCACCTTTTTCCCCCCCTGGGAACTCTGTGCAGATATTAAGGACTTTCCCTAGCTCAAATCTTGCCCCATCGAGTCTTTACAACAATCTTAACTGAAGTCTACTGAGTGCCACCAGCAGGTGGATTGGTACACCCTACGACTGGAATCCTGATCTTGCTGTGCTTGGTTAGCATACTTATCTTTTGCTCCCCAGTCACCGGATCATGCTCTAATGCTTTGCTGTCCAATGCCTGTGCTTCTCATAATGGCCCTGACCATGTCAGTTTTAGAATTGTGAAGATTGGCTGCAATAGAGGCATTTTGCCTAGACTTCAGGATGGGTAGACAATCTGACATTATGGATAAAATTGTCTGTTTGTGTTTCTGTGTGCAAGACTCTCAAGGTCCCTGCCTACCTGGAGCACACAGTTGAGAAGTGAACCATCAACCAAAGAGATCAATATACTAAGGAAAGTCTCATCATAATATTCTACAAAAAAAAAAACAAACCCACAGGGCCTTTTTGACAGAGTCTCAGGGAGGCTTAGGAGACCTGTTAAGCAAAATCATGCTTCTTCAAAGTTCTTTGTCCCCATTGCAGAGTAAATCAGGAGTCAGGTCCTAGTAGATTGAGTAGTGTAGCCTAAATGAGCCCACCAAAACGACCAATTTGCCTTGTAAACTCTCGTTTTAAAATAATGTTATATAGAAATTTTCTTACTGATCTTCTCTTTCTCTATTTGTGTTTATTTAAATATAGAAATTATTTTACAAGTGATCAAGAAAATTTAGAAACAGGAGCATGTTTGGCATTCTCTCCCTGTTGCTTTGCATCTCTGGGCACATAATCAGCTCTAACCTGAGAAGAAACAATTTGTTTGGTTTTTGGTCGTGTGTGTTTTCTGATTTCTTTTCCCCCTAGTTTTATGGGTCCGTTATCGCCTTACACAACAGTGGGATTTATTGCTATGTATTCTTACTTGCACATGATAGGACCATATAATGTGGCTAATTCCCTTCCCGGTACTTCCCCCTTCCCTCCTTTCCCCCGTCCCGGTGTCCCCTCCCCCTACTCTACTGATCTCACTTTGATTTTCATGTGGCCTCCCCCCCATCTTTCTTGTATTTTTTTTTGCTCTCTGGCATTTGCATATGAGGAAACATATGTCCCTTGACTTCCTCAGTTTGACTTATCTCCTTTAACATAAAGTCCTCAAGTTTCATTCATTTTACTGTAAATGACATCATTTCATTCTTCTTTGTGGTTGGATGAAACCCCACTGTGCAGACATACAACATCTTCTTTATACATTCATCTGCTGAGAGACAACTAGGCAGATTTTATATTTTGACTAATGCCAACTGTGATGCTATAAATATGGCTGTACATGTATCACTATGCTATGATGACTTTAATTCTTTAGGATAAATATGGAGGCATGGTATAATTGAATCATGTGGTAGTTCCAATTCTAATGTTTTGAGGAACCCCATACTGATTTCCACACTGGGGAAAAAGAACACCTTTATACTGTTGATGGGATTGTAAATTAGTACAACTAATATGGAAACCAATAACTCTTCAATAAAAATGATGAGAGGCCATCATTTTGGACTGAACTTGTGCACTAGGTCCCAAGAGACCAGATCAAACCAAAATGGATTCACTCATGCTAAATACCACATAATAAAACTGATACTTCAAGTAATCATATGGATGCCAGTACAAACCTTTTTTCCCTGAATACAGAAAATTCTAGTCTATCTGAGTGAATATAATAAGGAATTTTTCTCTGCTTTATCACTTACCCCCAAACATAACCTATGTTAGTCAGCTTTCCATTACTATAAATTTATAAAGTAGAGAGATTTAAATGGGCTCAATTTCAGAGGTTTCAGTCCATGGTTACTGGGCTCCATCATTTGTTGCCTATAGTGGCACATGTAGCAGAGGTGCTCTGTTCACCTCATGGCAGCTGGGATGGAGAGAGAGAGAGAGAGAGAGAGAGAGAGAGAGAGAGAGAGAGATTTCAAGTTATATTCTAGTAACTCTTAGAGAGATTGGAAAGCTGAAAAGGATTCAAAACTATCCCAAGATGAGTTGGATCTAAAAATATACCAAGAACAGACAATTATTATGTTGTTGAAATAATCTGAGGCTACGAAAGGAGCTGGAAAGTTTGCCAGTTAGTTTTATGAAGGTAGCCTAATTTTAATTCCAGAGCTGATACAGATAATTCAAAAACTAAAACGATATGTAGAATAGACAGAAATATGATATAAGATATAAATATGACATCAACAATCTATTATAAGCATGTATAGTAAGGAATTGAGTAAGAACTATTGTATTGCATTCCCACATTTTAAAGATATATTTGCAAAGTTCAATGGAATCGAAAGAAACAGTTATATGCAATAAAGAATATTTACTTAGATAACAACAAATGTATTCTAAAAAGAAAAATGTTCAGATGATTTCATAATTAAATCAAGAACTACACAACAGTATCTGTCATCACCATTATTACCTTCTCTGTCCTGAATGTTTGAGCATTTGCAATATGACAAGAAAATTAAGTGACTATTATAAATATTCGAGAATGAGAGACATAAAAAGCTGTCATTAAATGTAATTTAAAATAAAATAGAATAAAAATAGCTAATAGAATTGTTGAGTAAGTTTTGTAATGTGATAAGTGCAAAAAATAAAGAATAGCTTTTGCTGTTTTTTAAATTAAAATTTGAACAATCCATTTTTTAGTGTCATAAAAAACGAAGTAAGTTGCATGAGAAAGCAGAGAAACTTTATTTTAAAAATTGTTTTGTTTTATTGAAGGAGAAAATGTGATTGGAATTAATGGGAGTAAAACCTTGATCCTAATGAGAAAATTAAACACCATAAAGCTATTTTTTCCAAAGATAAATGAAAACAAAAATTAATGATCAAGTAACATTTATTCCAGGAATTCAAAGGTAGAACCATATCAGCAATCTGTTTTCATAATCCATTTTTATCAAAAATTGCTACAGAAATAATGTCAAATATATTTTTACTTATAAAATTCAGTGGCAACATTTTTTCTTGTTTCTCTTGTAATCTATACAACTTAAACTTCACTTGGAAAAAAATGTTTTAAAATATAGAAAATATATGACAAAGAATAACCATGTGAGAAGATTTGATGAAAGAGTTGTGATTCCTTTTAAAGACCATAAATGTCTCACCAGATATTGTAGGAAACTACAGGTACATCTGAAAGAAGGAAACACATTCACAATCAAGAAAATAGAAGTTAAAAGTTAAGTAAAATCAATTTCTGACAAAAGAATCCCTAAACAAACCAGTAGACGATTGTTAGCATTGGCAAATCAAATTTCATCAGGAGTAGTGGACACTTAATATCTATATCAAACAGCTAAATCCACAAATTAAGATGAAAAAGACAAATAGCCTAACAGAAAAATGGACCATGAATACAAAAATACAAGTTACAGAAGTGAAAATCAAAATGTTTAGCTAATTCCCAAGTAGTGAGTTGAAATGCAAATTTCACTAACAATAAAACATCACTTTACATCCATCCATCAGAGGGGAACATCCATTCTAGGAGCCCTTTGGTATATAGAATGTTTACTTTAGGTATTCCTGGTGGAAATGCAAAGAAGTACCAATTCTTTCTGAAAACAATCTGACAGGAACCATTAAACTGTAAAAGCATTTACCCTTTGACATAGAAATCTGACTTCTGGGACTCTCGAGCCAGGAAATCAAATCGCCCACATTTGAGGCTACTGATGGGTGTAGGATGGGTAAGAGAATACCCTTTGGATAAAGAATAAATGGATACATTATATTCACCACATGGAATGTAAAAGTTATTCAAATGAGTGAATATAGTAAAGCTTAACAAAGTGTATATAATAACCAGTACTGTAAAACAAGCTACCACTATAGGGAAAAAGAAATGTTCCTGTAAGTCTATTAGCAGTGTAAGAATATGGAAAAAAAAAACCATGATATGATGTAGGTTGATAAATAATGTGCCTTGGTGGTGGTGGTGGTGGGTCCCACATATGGATTTATGTAGAATCAAATGCATGGGTGTGTGTGGAAATGATTGAGGAAGAGAATAATGTATGTGTGCTGAGGCAGTTAAAGGTCCAGAGACACTGTGTTCACCGAGTCCTATTATTAAGCACAAGAAATCTAATATTCTCACTGACTTGAATGGAGACTCAGGCAAAATCTTTAGGATCACTCCCCCCCCATCGGGTATGCAGAATTTCCCCTACAACTATAACACTCTCCTCTCCAAGTATTATTCAATATTTTTGCATTTCATTCCTGGGAATCATTTTAGAATACCTCTTGCTAAAGACTGAAAATGACTTTTCTTAGAATCTAAGTTTCAAAAACGATGAATTGGTCAATATTTGTTCCTTGTAAGTGATTAATGAAATAGAGTAGTTTAAGATTTTTGAGGCATAGAAGAGTCCAGCAGAGTCCATAGAAGAGTCCATAGAAGAGTCCAGCAGCTATGGCTTGCTTATGGGTTGAGCTTGCAAGTTGATGGCTCTCAGAGAAGGAGACTCAAGTCCTGGGCAAGGTGGGTGTCAGAATCCCTGCTCCATACTCCTGATACAGATCACCAGGGGGACGGAAGGGTAGAGATGGGACAAGACTGGATGAGATATTGTGGATTAACTCTTACAGCCTCCCTTTATAATTCAGACATGAATTAGGGAATAGCTTGAGTCCCTGAGTGTGATGAAAACAAAGTCAACATGATACCTTGCATTTCAGTGCAAACAAAAATAAATAAGAATAGTAATGGCATTTGGAGTCAAAGACCTGGGTCCCAATCTAACCCTTTCCATGAGCTTGTAAATTGCTCAACTCCTTTGATGCTCATTCACATCTGTGCATAAATGGACATAGAAACCCAGCCGTGAGGTCATCCTCAACAGTAAATGGGAACCTACGTTAGTTAACACTTAGGGCTCGGGGCCCAATGTCTGTGTTATTCTCTTGCATGAAATGAAGTGTCTTGCGGCGGGGAGATGTCCTGGCCTCAAATGCCAAGAGTGAATGAAAAAGCTCGGTATTCAATGACTTCTCCCAGGAGCACCATTGGAAAAGCTTCCAATGCCAATGGACACTTAAGTGGCAAACAAAATGCTTTGTCAAGCCTCACCAAAGATGCTGGTAAGGAAGTTATTAATTAATCACCAACCAGCCATAAGGTGTTAAGGAGCCTGCTAAGTTTAAATATGCTTTATTATCTGACATCCAACATATGGCACATGGTTATGAGGTGGATGACACTAGTTTTAAAGGTCATCGTTACCCAAATGAGCAGATCTGAAATGGGGAAATTAGTTAATGCTCTCATCTGCTGATTTAGTGTGAACACATCCAAGAGAGCCGAGGCACTCCAGATGGCAGGCAGCAAAAATAGCTAAGAAAGATGATGCGTGTTAACTGTTTCTTAATGACACCAGTGGTTCACCGGAGGAGGAGGCGGGAGGAAGAGAGGGACGGGATCCTTTGTCAAGTACTGAAAGAACTCATGGGCAAAGCAAAGATCGCTTTATCTGGTTCTTAGGAAATTAAATCCCACCAGCAATAAATGGAGACAACTGTTTTCATTCATAGTGTTAGGATTGCTATGGATGGCTATTACCACTCATTGTTTCGGTTAATATTTAATAAGCAATTCCATATGCCAGGCACTGCTTTGTGCATAACATTCTTGGTTTTAGTTATTTCTCTTAACAATTCATTGAAGCAGTTAGGGTTAAGAATGCTGTCTGGGGATCCAGACTTCATGGATTCCAATTATATCGGTGAGACTTTTGTTAAGTTACTTCTCCCCGGCACTTTGTCCATAAAGCAACACCTAACAGGTAACTGGAAGGCTCACATGAGATAGCCCAAAGAAAGAAAGTACTTGGAAGGATGTCTGGGACATAGTAAGTGCTCAATAAATGTTAGTGTTCCTGGTAACTTCCCCTTTTTGCCATATAAGGAAAAAGAAGATTACAGAAATTAAGGATGGTGCCTAAGGTTGTCCAACTCAATGGAAGTCAGATCCAAGTCTGACTTCTGGGCCCATGTTACTCAGCCTCCTGGCAGGAGATCTTCTGCATAAAAGTACAGGAGTCAACCCCTTGACCTTGGGTAGAGTCTTCTCTCCAAGCTAGGAATATGAGCGTTCATTTTCAGAGCACTGCAGGGACAGAGCAGGGACACTGAGGAGCTAAGTGAAACTAGGCAGGCACAAGTTATTTTGCTTTCTATTAACAAACAAAGGATTAAAAACCATTGAGACCTGGGTGAGATAGTGAAGATGTACTTTGGAAAAATCATCTCACATCATTAAACCATAATACAAGTCAGATGTCCCTAGTCTGAAAATCCAAAGCCCCAAATGCTCCCAAATCCAAAACATTTTGAGCAGTGACATAGCACGAGTGGAAAAATTCCACAGCTGACCTCAAATGACAGATCCTAGTCAAAATAAAGGAGCAACTGAAAAATGTTGTGAGAGTTATTTGTGTGTAAGTTATAAATGAATCATGGAAGAATTTTGTATTTAAACTTGGGTCCTATCCTAAAGTATTTCATTATATGTGCAAATATTCAAAAATTTAAGAAAAATTACAATTCAAAATGCCTCTTTGGTCTCGAGCATCTTGGATAAGGGATATTCAACTTATGTTGACAAATAATATTTGGCCTGTTCTTCTACTACTGTGCCAGGTATTGTGTTAAATGGATTTCTGCACTGATATTTTTTTATCCTCACGGAAATCCAAGTTTGTATCGACATCATCCCTATTTCATGCATACGAGAATTACAGCACGGGCAAGATAAATAACAACCCCAGAGTAGTATTTAGGACGCAGAAGAGCCAGGGTGTGAACTCCGGTTGTTGGAATCTGGAACATCTCTCTGCTGGCCTAGCCTGGTGATTTAGGGCATCTCTCAAACCTGGGCATCCATCACTAAGGAGTCCTTTGGAGGGCTCCTTAGACCAAATATTGTTAGAATCCCCTCCCAGACTTTCTGATTTAGTAGTCTGAATCTGTGGGGCCCGAGGATTTGCATTTCCAACAACTTCCTGTGTGATTCTGATGCTACTGGTCTGCGGCCCACACTTTGAGAAGCATTGATTCATAAGACTTCAGAAACCCAGATAGAGACACCAAAAAAGAAAAAAAAAAACTGGACCCCAGGGCCACCACTTGGTAGTTGGACAACAATGGGCAAGACATGCTGAGCAAGAGGAATATGACATGATAGTCTTGTCCACCATATAAACAATCATTAAAGGATGCAGCTAATGAGGCTCGTTTCCTAGAACTGTATTATGCTATGAACTTTGTCCTCCACAGACCCATGTATTGGAAACCATTCCCCATGCAACATTTGGAGAGGTGGGACTGATACGTGGTGATGAATTCCTCAGAAATGGATTAATGTCACCATTATGGGAGGAGGTTCATAATAATATAACAGTGAGTTTAACCCTCTCTTGTTCTGTCTGTAAACTCTCACCCCCACCATGGAATGAGGCACCAGGAAGGCTTTGCCATGTGCCAGACCTTGATCTTGAAATTTCCATCTTCCAGAACTGTGGGAAATAAATTTCTTTGTGTTATAAGTAGCCAGTGTGTGATATTGTGGTATAGCAATGTGATATGGACTAAGAGGAGCTGTTATGGAGATTAAATAAAATACCATGCGTAAGAGATACCTCCTAAGAAGCCAGGATCTCAATAACAGCTCTCACATGGTGGTAAGTAAATAAACTGATCATGAAATTATTAAGTCTCCCCTGTGTGAAAAGTGTGTGAAGATAAGAGAGGAGAGGAGAGAGAGAGAAAGGGCCATATACTCACACATCAAGTGGCACAAATGAAAACAAAATGTGGCCCCGCTTACCCAGCACCCTACAGAGCACAGAAGACAACACGGAAAGCGAGCACAGACCTTCAGCTGGAGAAATCCTAAGGTTTGATGGAGACAGAAAAATCATAGCTGGCTAAAATTTCTAGGCACGTAATTTTCTTTCTTATTTTTTTTTTAATCTGGTATCCTGCAGCCAGCTGCAGGCTGCACATTGCTATTCTCATACAGCAGACAGACAGACAGGTCTGGGAAGATGAGGCAGGTTGCCTGAAGTCTCACCTTGTCGGAGGTCTGCAGGTGACAGGGGTACTAGTGGGGTGAGCAGGATAGCTTTTTTCCTTGTACTTAGATCCCAGGGAGTGAGCCTGTCATTTGCCCCATGATTCCCTTGTCTGCCAACTTCAAATTCACAACCACTCACTTAACAGCACCTCCTGAAGTGGAGGAGATGTCAATGCATGTATAACACCGAGCTGGGACTTCTAGGCAAAAACAAGAAGAGTCCAAGGGCATCTGGATGGGAAGCTGTCAGGAGCCCTGGGTGAACAAATGCCCCCCAATGAGCTCTACTCTGGGTAGGCATTGGACCACTTGTAGCCCCCACTCTGTAGAGCATGGGAATGCTCCAGTGGTTGGGCTGAGCGAGAGTGTGAGGAGGAATGTGATTATCTCCAAATCCGTGCAGAACACACTTGTCCCTCTGAGATGCTCAGTCCATATTTTTCTTCTGTGAATGATACTCTGGGCAGGAGCAAGGTGAGTCTGGTCCTCACCTAGACAGGAGCAGCTCATTCCGGTGCCCAATCTGATCATAAACATATCCAACAGTCATTGTAGGGGTGCAGAGCAGGTGATTCATAAGACATCTTTTTATCAACAGTGATACCTATCCTTCATGAATGCTATACGTCTAGTAACTGCATCAAAATTTATTTCTGAAATTAGAAATACCTGAGAAGGGCTTAAGGTAAATAGGGATGGCTTTCCAAAAAAAATCTTTTAAACATACTTACACACACAATATCACACATGTAAGTACAAATACTCTATAAACACCCTTTAGATCTTTCCTCAGTATGCATAGACTTTAATTGTGTAAGTATTTCTAATAAACCTTCTTATCTGAATTCTAAGCTCTTGAATCTAATTAGACGGTGCCTCTTACCCTTTGGCACAATGAGAGAAGGAAAGTGATAAATCAAGTTACCTTCCAGTCTAAAGAAGGGCCTAAATGCAAACACAAAAATCTCTGTTCTTTAAAACAATCACACAGATGACCAACTCTAGAGTTTTGAGCAAGTCACAGAGTGGTGCAAGGGAACTGGTATTAGTATTGGCCAAAGAGAAAATTGGCAGATTGCGGAACAAGGTGTATGCCAGCCTGGCTGAGATGGTAACCTCAGGACTTTGGAAAGGCATCTCTAACTCAGAATGTAGGTCTAGTTCCATGAGGTGAGACTTGGCATGGAAATATATCACAACGGGAGATGAATCCCTAGGGAGCAGAGGTGCAGAGTGCCTCCATGCATAATAAACCTTAGTATCTTAGATTAGGAGGGTTTTGCAACAGGTCACTTAATGCCTACCCGGGCAGAAGAACACAAATCAATCCACAGCTCCACACGGATGACTCCTGATGAATGCCCATTGTACTTGGACTGATCTAACTTAGTTATGTCTAAAAAAAGCAGGCAGAGTGGGGGCACGGCTTCCTTGGGGTTGCTCAAGTCTCTGGATTCCTGGGGCCTCTGCTGTGTGTTGGAATTCCTGTGTCCAGGATGTGCATCTCTATTCCCTGCTGTGAGTGAAGGACACAGAACATTTCATTTGTTTGTTTTTTTATGGTTGTTTGCAACATGGACAGTCCTGAATTCTGGCAAAAAAACAGACTGTCCAGACCCCCTTGGGATGGAGCACGGGATTGAGACGTGAAAAGAGACAGACAGCTGCTCAGCACAGGAAGTGCAGTTCTAACCCAGGTCTGGGGCCCATCCTCTTAGAATGGCTAGCCTCTGGTTCCAGCAAGTGAGAGATCTCTGGTCTTCAGGCAAGAAGCTGGGCTTCCCAAAGAGGAACTCATTCTCCTGGTCTGCTCTGTCCCCACACCCCCTCCTTCCTGTTTTGTCACAGAAATCAAAAACCATGCAGATGATCCTGTTTTCCTGCATCACTTTGGCTACTGGAAAGCTTCAAAGAAAATCTGGGCAGCTGTTAGCATTTCATAAGGCTTTGGGAAGACTCCCATGCTGACTGTGGCTTTGGTCTCAGGACTTTTTTCCTTATCAGGTAACAGACTCATTTACTCAACTGAATAGATACACATTGGGAACGAGACTGGCTGGATCCCTTTGAACATCTCTGTATCGAGAGTGATTTGTCCAGGAGTGTCCATGTGATGAAGTTGGGGTTCCAACTCCAAGAACTGGTAGAGAAATGCAGACTTTCCTGTCCATCAAACCATCTCACCTTCTGTAAATGATGGAAGAGTGAAATACCCAGAGAAACAGGGATGGGAAACCTGCAAAGAGGGTCCCCACAGTGCTGAGGAGGGCATCCAGGTCCACCTCAAGGTCAATGCTGCCATTCTTCACTGCTATTTGTATTCTGCAAACAGCAATTAGTTCCTCCTTGATCCTCAGGCAATTTTAATCTGGATTTCTCTATTACCTGCCATGAGGGTGCTAGGATGGGATCCCAGCTCCATGATATTTTTTCCTGACTTTCAAATTTGCAGCCTGTATTTCCCCTTCACCTTAATTCCTTCAATTATTTGCTCTTTTCCTTTTGTGCGACATATAATTTCATAAATTGCCTCAGATTCTTTGTGAAGAGAAGCCAAGGGTAAATATGTACATCCTATCCAATAACTTCAAATGGCTCTTCCCTCTGCCACAGCTGTTGACAATGGTAGCCTGTGACATCAAGAAAAGGTTAACTTGATTTCTGGATCTTCTGTCTCAAAAAAATAAAGAGGTATGTGCTACATTAAATAATTATTTCAGTTTAAAAGAGTGGCCACAAGCCGTTTCCCATGGGAAAAGTATTTCAGTTATCTGGAAAATCCGCTTATGTGAAAAAGTATGCTCCCTGATTCGGCCAGACACAAACAATATTACCATATTTAAAATATATACATATACATATGTGTATACATGCATTTATATGTGTATAAATATATAGATAATAGTTATATATGTGTCTATACATATATATGTGTGTGTCTATATATATATATGTGTGTGTGTGTATATTGTACATATATATGGTATAGACACAAATATAAATAAAAGAAAATTCACAGGACATTCGAAAGTGACTTAATGGCTGTTATTTTTATGCTGCTATCTTTTACAGAAACAATTCTCCAGGCTACAGAGACTTCCTAAAGCACAACAATATTTCATCCTAGTGTCTAATTTACTGGAGACCATTGTGCATGCTGATTTTGCGTGTAAGTCTCTGTGTATTTTGCCTCATCAAAGGAATACCTCTGTGCAGTGTCTTATTTGATAGAACCAAGGAAGTGATAATAGGACCAGGTTCTTTGTTGATCCACAGCTTTAAATACAAAAACCTTCTTGATTTTTATATTAAATCACATTCTTTTATGAAGAAGTCATTAGAAGTATACTTACTCTGAATGTTTATGCTGCAACTGAGCCAACCCACTAACAGGCACACCGTGATTCCATTGTCACTCCCCCCGAGTTACTGCTGAGACTGGCGATGGGAGGTTTAATAGAGCTGAAGAAGAAAGCAGGGTGACGATGTGTGTATTTGTGCAATGGATGATCTGGTTTTGCCATAAACCTTAAGGTGGAGTTATCTCCTCCCTCAGAAGAGGATCCAAAAAAAAAAAAAAACACATCCTTAATCCAGAGTGGAGGGAATGACCCCTACCCAGCAATACATACACCAATAATGCCATCAGCCTTGTAGGGAGGGCATGGGGTGAAAATGGAGGGCTCAGGTGAGCAAAGCAGAGAATTTCCTTTGAACACTTGAATAATAGGCACAGAGAGCAGTAGACAGAGGACCTTGGAAGGAAGCAGAAGTGGAAGAACTTACATCCTTACTGCTGTATAAAGACCTTGGACTGTGGGGTCTAGAGTGAGTCAGGATTTGTGCAGAGAGTGATTACACACATACACACACACACACCCACACACACACAGTAGCTTTGTCCAGGTGGATCAGATCTTCATCAGGCAAAATAGCCAAAAGTTTTTACTAGGATTTCTGGAAGGAGGAATGAGACCAACATCAGAACTGGATTGAATCGCCCTTTGTGAATTGTACCTGTCCTATTCCAGACAGGAAGGAGTTCAGAGTGCTTTGTCTCCCTGTGAGCACACTCTCTGTAGTCCCCAACACATAACACGGATTCGGTCGTGTTTAACAACACAAGCCATCAAACATAGTGTGGCGGAGAGTATGGCTTTTTCATTAGGACCACCCATTTCTGCCCTTTGCTGTCTGCGCTCCTTTGACAAGTGACTTAACCTTTGTAAATTTCAAGTTCTATGCACTTAAAATAGAGATATTAATACTTTCAATTAGAGTAGCGTGGGCTTCGGAGATTACATGGATCTAAGGGACCTGGTGTAATGATGCCTTTTGTATTTAAATGTTCAATAAATGTTAACTATGATCATTTTATTATCACTGTACTCAGTACTGTTACTGATACCAAGATCACATGTTCATAAATCCCTCAAGGGACTTTGTTTTCCTTCTAGTTATTGAGGTAGGAAGGATGAAAAAATAAACATGGGTGAGGAGAATGGAAGGAAAGAATGGAAGGAAGAATAGAAGAAGGAAGGAAAGGTGGAAGGGAGAAAGGAAAGAAAGGTAATTAGGATTGGGAAACCAGATTCAGATGACCAGAGCTGGACATGCCTATCTCTTTCATAGACTTATGCCTTGGGCTATTTATTTGTTGATTTTTGGACACTAAGTATTAGAATCGCCCTCATATATATGTTCATTTCTCAGAAGGCAAGCCAGTATGTCTTTTGAAGTGGGAAGAGGATGAAAACTCATCTGGATTCTGGAGGTGTGGCCCACAGTGAGGTTTGGCCTCCATTGGGCCAGGAGACAGGCTCAGCTGGGGTTATGGACTGAGCTTGTTGAAATCTGGGGAAGAGATATCTAGATATCCATGGCCTCTTGAGTCAAAGGGAAGAAGAGGCCCACAGTGGAGAGCCAGGCACAGCCAACAAAAGCCCTGAGGTGAAGATGGAGTTGGGCCCCCAGCAAGGAAGCAGAGAAGGGAATCCCTTCATGGAGAGCTCCACCGTCCGACAGAGGTGGAAGGGAAGCCCGGTCTTGAGGTTCAATTGGGATTCTCTGTGAATCAGACCATATTTCTCCTTGGCTTGCAACCCTTCAAAATGCCCCCCATTGCACATATGTGAATTCCCAACATCTTACTGTGGTTGGCCATTACCCGGATGATCTGGATCCTGCCCACTCTCCATCCTCCTTGTCGTCCTGCTCCATCTCCTCAAGCATACCAGGCACCGTCTTATCTTAGGTCACGTGTACTGCCTTTGTCTCCTTATGGAAGGTGCTTCTTCCCATCTCCAGTGTGACTAGCTTTGCTTCATCAGTTAAGTCTCAACTCCAATGCCATCTCCTTAGAGAAGTCCTCCTCTGTATGGAAGGTGGTCTTGTACTATATCTCCATGTCCACTCCCTTTAGAATGAGTATGGCCTTGCACATGTATTTCTTTGTTATCTGTCTCCCTCCACTGTTGCCAGAGACAGTGTTTGTCTTGCTGCATTCCACAGTTATATCCCCCAGCACCAAGCACAGGTTGAACAGATAGGTGATCCAGAAGCATGTGTCGATGAGGTCATGGAGAGCCTTTGGGCTGAAACCAGTACGGCAGTTCTTAGGTGCTGATAACTCTTCAAGATCAACACTCTAACCTAGACAAGAGTTCCCACCCCATTGTGTCATACCAGAACCAGCCAGGTGAACTACCAGCGCTAGGTGAATCCCAACAAATTTATTCTCAGTTTGGTTATCTGTTGCCATTTAAGAACAGATATTTGGTGAAAAGTAGAAACAGAGGATCACAGCATTTGTTCAAGGACAAAAAGTCTGAGCCATGATGGTAGTAAAAGAGGGCACAGCCTACAGAGGACAGGAGAAAGAATTCAACTTCTCTTCCACCTTGGGAAGGAGAGGAGGAACCTCATTTCTCATATCAATCCTGAGAGTCATTTTATAGAATTTTAGAAGTAGAAGAAACAGGCCACTGTCCCCAACTCACAGATGATATCAGAAAGAATTGGAGAGTTTTCTTCCATAGAGCTGCATCATTTGGAGTGCAATGGAAAAATTTTAAAAGATTTTTAGAAATGCATTGATCCCATTTTATATAGACATAGCATTCCTTTTGATATCCCATTGACACTCACAAAAAGAACCTTTTAAAGCCTAATTTTAATGTTTTAATGTCAGTTTAAAAACCGGGTTCAATTATCTTTGGATTCCAAATAAAAAAGACAAAAAAAGAAAAAGAATAGAAAAACAACAAGAAAAAAGTCCTTTTATGAGATTTCATTCTGTGAGAAATGGGCTTCCTAGTCCCACCACAAGCTATAGAGATGGAAAACATGTGGGGTGAATAATATATGCTGGGGACAAGGCAAAATATGGGAAAAACTGATATCTGTACTTTTGTTTTTGCCATTCAGTTTACACAAATCACTGCCTAAGCATTAATATTTATATTCCTAAGCATTTTTTTCCAGTATGCTCATCAAACTGTCACATAATCGGGGTAGTCAGTACATCACATTGCTCAGGGGAAAGCAACTGGCTGGCCTCGGTTCCTGTAAATATTTTTCTTTTGTGCTGGATTAAGATCATCCTCATGGTAGGGGTCCTTGTGGAAGTGAAGTTAGCCAACATATTTTATGATTTAGAAAAATACCAACACTTCAAGATTCCACCAAGTTTTTATGTTCTGCATGAAAAGACCTTTCTGACCCAGTCCCTGAAGTTTTGGAGGTTCATTCATTCTGAACTTATTTTTAAATGAAAGGAAGGCCCATTTTCTGCAGAGTGATATGTTGCTTGGCAGAAAACATAAGTACCCAAATTCATTCCTGAATTATGGATCATTAGAAAGTCCCTTTACTGCCCCTTAAACTTTCTAGCAGAGGTACATTCTCTCACACCAACCCTTCTCAAACAATTGCAAGGCTCCTTCATAACTAGAAAACATACTTTAGATTCCTTCAGACTGGTGTCCGAAATCTCATATGTCTGACCTTAACCCTCTTTTATGATGATATTTAGTTTTCAGTATTTCCTCTTTGTAAAAAAGAAGATAGTGGGGCAGAAAGAATTTATGGGTTTGGGATCAGGTTGATCTGGATTTGCATCCGGTTTCTGAGGCTTCATATGTGTCAGACATTGCCTGGTTCAAGCATAGCTGCAAAACTTGAGTCCTAACGGACAGGCACTGTAACAAAGTGTTTAAGTGTCCTGGCTTGAGAGACTGGTCCTGTGTGACATAATTTTTCTAAAGCTTTTCTTATGCTCCTCTGTAAAATGGGGATGAATGATAGTCCCTCCTTCACAGTTTGTGGTGAAGGGTAGATGTATATCAGCTCCCTGCTGCTGCCAAACTGACAAAACTCAGTGGCTTGAAACAACAACCATTTATTACTTCTCAGGAGACTATGGATTATCTGGGCTGTCCTTCTGTTATAGCTGGGCTCACTTATCCACGTGTGGTCAGCTAGCAGAGGTCTGGGCAGCTTTGCTGATTTTGTCTGTGTTGTTTATGTTTGGTTATTGGTGAGCTCCATGTTAGTCTCTGATGCTCTGGTTAGGAACAATTGGTTCTGGACTTCTACATGGTGTCTCATAGATTTAAAAACTATTAAGGACTAATATCAGACTCGGCACAACACCATTTCTGCCATAAAGCCATGACAATAAACATGGGTACAGAGACTGGAGCCACCAATCTGATCAACCTACCAAAATATGCAAAACAGTCAGCATAAAGGTGATCATACAGTAACTGCTTAATAGAAACGACCTATCATGACAGATTGGATATTGCCCAATAGCATCACTATGAGGATTGAATTCCAGAGATAACCCTGAGTAAAGTGTTAACCCTGAGTAAAGTGTCTAATATAAAATATGTTTTCACTAAACAGTGACAGTGAGGAGCCTGAGCTTTAGATCAAAATTCTGAATCATCTGTTCCTTTCAGAGGTCTCACTGTGGATGTCTGATCATTAACTTTAGGTGTCAACTTGACCAGGCCAAGGGATGCCCAGATGAGTGGTAAAATTTTGAAGTGTTTCTGATGAAATTAATACTGCAATATGGGCAGGAACCATCTGATCGCTTGAAGGCTCTACTAGAACAACAACAACAAAAATTAATGAAGAGTGAATTTGACATCTCTGCTTGAGCTGGAATATCCATCGTGAATTGCCCTTGACATTGGAGTTCTTGATTCTCAGTCTTTCCGTCTCAGACTTGGATTTATACCTTGGATTTCTGGGTTATCCCCGCTTTGGGCTTGAACTGTAATCAGACCACCATCTTTCCTGGGCTTCCAGCCTGCAGCCAGTAGATGGTGGGGCTTAGCCTCCATAATTACATGACTGTTTCCTCCTAAGCAGTCTCTTTCTCTGTGTCTCTATATCCAATTCATTCTGCTTCTCTGGAGAACCCTGAGTAATTCAGATGCCCTTTCTACAAAGGTCAGTTTTTTAAAAGATATTCTTTCTGATTGTTTTTGCCCCTGTCCCTCCATTGACCCCAAGGAGTTTTATCTCCACGTTGTGTCATTTAGCAATTTTCTCTTCAGATTATGATTATTTATGGGGATGATGTGTCTCTCTGATGATTTACTGACTACTTGAGAGTAAGAACTTTTTAGAAGTCATGGACTTCATTTCCCTCTACATATGATAAATACTCAACAAATAAAGGTATTAGAGAGTTGCGGAAATGAGGGATAAAACTAAACCCTAGTCTCATTCCTAGTTAAAGGATTATTAGCCAATCTGTCAATATATTAAATCATTCTTGCAGTAAGAACTCCATGCTTCACTTGAAGAGATAGAAATGCTTATAATTAGTTTCCAATCTTAATTTCCTTTCTGATTGGTCTACTTTAATATCTAGAAATATAGTGATAGAACCTTGTTACTCATTCTTAAGCCTTTGTTATTTAGACAGGCTCTTCTTCAAATTACTTTTATGATAATAAATGCAAGGTTTTCAGATGAATTATTTGCCTAGACTAATTTTTTTACCTAAATAACTCACTTACTAGGATTTTCCTGACCCTGCTAACCCCTCCATCTTGACCTGGAGTCCATTAAAATTGGAGGACTTGGCCAGGTTTCACACACCCCTGAAATATTTTCTCAATGCCCAAAGACTTAGAGAATAATGTCTATTTCATTTAGTTTCCCTATCAAGTGAGGGAGGCAACATTGTTTGGTTCCCTTCAGGGAGCCCTTTTCAAAAATTCCCTTTGGACAGATTGCTGCCCCTCAGCCCACTCGGTCAAACTGCTGCTCTCAGCTTCTCTCTCCCGGGTAGTAGCTTTGCCTGATCTTGCCTGTACTTTTTAGACTTTTCACTACTCAACTTTTCTCCAGAGTTGAAATTAATCTAACACCCACCCTAAGGGTAGGAGTAAGGACTAGTCACAGTGACAGATGACTTTCTTGTCATCCTACAGTCTTTGCAAAACCATTCATTTCCACGTGGACAGGGAACCTTATATTACACTTTCTGGTTTTTTTGGGGGGTGTGTCATGCTGGTGTTAATTCAGGGGTTTATTTTTTAATATTGATGCTAGATTTATTTCACTCTGCCAATAGCTCCAGAAGAAAGGCAGTGGATAAATACAAAGCATCATTATTAACTATTATTACGTTGATGTGTAAAACATAACTATTATTATTGACAGTTTGGTCTGTTGGAATTATATGGCATTTAAATATTTAAGGCCAGCTCTCAAGACCTGTGATTTTTGCCTCTGCTTTTGATAACTTTCAACATTGGGAGATTCAGTGGAATAGGCAAACTATTCTATAGAGTTACAGCATGGTGCATGGAAACTGCATGGATTGGTGGAGACTTAGTTTGCAAATCTAGTCTCCAAGTACTGGATGGAGAAGACTCACCTAATGGGCAGACCTTGAAAAAAAGTTGGCTGTTTTGGTTGACTTCATGTTCACAATAAAATAGCTATTGAAGAAACCAATTAGGAACTGAGTTTGACTAATAAAATCAAAGAAGAAGAGGAGAGCTAGGTGAACCATTTTCTTCCATAGAGACTACAGCTATGGTCATTTGCTACATTGGGATGTTTGAATGGAACACAGCAGTCTCCCCAGGAGAGATGAAATGACTAGAATATTTGGGGTGGAAAAGAGATCTCAGCAGAGCAATAATGATGAAAAAAATGATTGTCTTAAATTGCTCGAAGGATAGGCACATAAGAAAGAGGGTATGTTTGTTATTTTTCTCTCCAAAGGCAGCGCAGAATCAAGGTAAAAGTTGTCCTAGTGGATTGTGACTCTATTAAAAGAAATTCCTAGAGATGAGAGTAATCCAATCGAGTGCAGCTGCCTTAAAATGTTGAGATCAATCTCAACATAAGTCCAGCATTATTCAAAATCTCAGAGGTGAGCAACCAACGACAGTCAGTACTGAACTGAGGGGACAATGCCCATAGATGACCTATCCAGCTAGCCATTGCTAAGCTTCTGTGGCCACGTTTTTGAAAGTACAGTCGACTCCAGAGCTGAGCCTCAATTGAAACTTAGAAGGAATTCCTTTGGGGTGGGAGAAACAGTAAAAGCAAAGATTGTAAGTAAGTCTGAGTTTCTCCATGAATGTGAAGAATGTGAAATGAACTTGTATCCAGGATGAAGTTCACAGGAACCTGTGGGGGGTGAAAGTCTTGATGTATAACATGGGCTTGGAGCTTCTAGTGCACCCTTAGGATTTATTCTTGATTCTGTAAGGAATTGAGAACACTTGATAACTTTTCAATTAGTAATTTGGAAGAGGTTATAAAACCTCAGTATTTAAGGGAGATGACCCAAGTTCCTGAATGAATTGGAATGCAAAGTGCAACAGATAAGAGGAGAAAATATTAAATAAAATTATATGAACCATCTCTAAGATTCACATCTCCATCCTACCAGGAGAGGTAGTCACTCATCTTAATCCTATACTACATTAGACCACTTTTTATGCCTTTTTATCACATCATGTTGAGTTTAGCAGTCTCTGATCTACTTATTACACTACTTTGCCCTTAGTAGGCACTTAATTTATTATTATTGAATGCATATTACAATGAATTGTGAAATGAGGAATGCCCAGACATTAGGTGATGCCTAGAGCAAATGCAAACCAGGAGAATCCACCTTACAATTAGGAAAATATAGCATTGGAAGACACTCCTCATGGTGATCGTTCTGATCTGGAGAGGAGATTGCCCTCCATTTTTAAATCAATATTCCTCTTCTATTACTAAACAGTTTAAGCCCTCCTCCTTCTATGGCAATGCCAAAAAAGTAGTGTGCCACCACCCACAGTTCTTTGAAGCAAAGTGTAGGGCAGAGATAGGCTGTGGCCATATCTGTTGTTTGGGAGAAGTCATAAATCATCCCTTGCAGGAAACCATAGCCAATAAAGTAGAACTGTAGTCAAATGGGAACTAGAAAATTTGTTTAACAGGTGTGTGGCTGACAAGCCATATTCTCAAGGCAGGTGAGGTAGCTGGTGATGAAATACCTTGTTCTACACCTGGGGATGGAATGTGATGCTGTACACAAATCTGACAACTGGCACTGTCCTTGGGCACTTTCAATGTCAGGGGATTCTGGTAAACTAAGGGTTTTGTCCATTTCACCAGCTCTGTATGAGCATGGGTTTGGTCCCTCTTGGGGCTAAAGAAACCTTTATAATTTGATGGTCCTCGTCCAATAACCTGTTAGAAGATTGGGTCCCATCCTGAGTTTCCTTTAGAGTTCCAAGGTGCATCTATATGAATTTTAGTAGAATGTTTCAAATGACTCTAGATGAGGGATATCATAGGAGGAACCATGGATGTGGAGCCAGACAGTTCCAAGTTTGATTTGTAGCTTCTCCACAGCGTGATGATAAAAATTCTTCATCTCTGTGACCCTCAATCATCTCAGCTGTGAAATCGGTATAATTTTATAATACTTAAAGCATATATAAGCTATAATGTCGAAACTGATTTTAGCACAATCCTCAAGACAAATGTTTATCATTAAACATACTTTTACAGCCTGCAAGTGTCCTGCTTACTCATGTCACACAGTGACTTCTTATGAGTGGGTGAGTTGTCTGAGGTCACGGAGTCAACCCGTGGTTAAATGAGAGCGGAGAACTTGGGGTTCTGGATTTCTAGGCTTGTACATTTTCTATCCTGTGGTATATCTTCTCCAGAAGAAGATAAATGACAGCCAAGGCCACCAGAATCTAGAGGCTTCCTCAAACATTTGTCACTGATCAGATTACATTCACAGAAATTTCCCATGAAGAGTCTAAAGGGAACACCAGTAAGGCACATTCTAAATGAGGGAAACCTAATAAATCGTAACACGCAGGGGACTGTATCTCTTATGGCTTTATTGAGAGAACGGACTTCTTTCATTGTTTAGAGAGTGAATTATTTCCTTGTCATACACACACAAAAAAAAAAAAAAAAAAAAAAACAGAACAAGGGAGCAGTAAACAGCTGTTTGAGTAGTATGACTATTTCAGATGGAAGAATCAGTATGGTAGAAAGAGTCAGATGATTCTGGGTTTGAATCTATAACTTAAAGCCTAAATGCATTGTGCGAATTTGGCAAAATTACTTAACAGAATCTCATTTTCTCCATCAGCAAAGTGGGTAGACCATACCTAATTAAAAACTTGGGAGCATTGCAAACAACTGGTATGATTTTCCTGCAATCCGTATTCACAATGTAAAAATAAAGGTGTTGTCTTATCCTTCTGCCTTTGAATATCATTGCTTTAGACCTCATGGCTGTCAACCTTTTCTGCAGAAGAAACTCAGCTGCCTTGATGGCGGCTTTTATGGAAATCAAGTCCAGTTGCCTATTTTACATAGACGTTGAAAGTAAAGCACCAAAGACAAACCCAGGCAGCTGAATGTCTTTGGCATGTCTGGTGTCAAGACCCAGCCAAGGCTGTGATTGATGATGTGGGCAGAAAGTCGCCTGCTGTATTCAACGCTTTTCAAATCAAGGCCACAAGGGACAAACAAATAAATCAATTAATAAGCAAAAGTGGGGAAAAAAACAGCCTCAGAAGCCTGAAAAATCTCAGGAGGCTGAGGCTGCCCTGGGCCCTGGGTCCAGAGCTTCGGAGGGAGGACAGCCTTCCCATCAGCCCACACTTGGGACTGTGTAGGAAAGGTGAACACTGTTTTTCTGCATCTCTGAAATCACACCAGCGTTTGACAAATCCCTTTATATCCTGTGCTGAAAGTGGATTCATAAACATCACCCCTTTTGAAGGGAATTTAAAGATAGTTCTTTTTTTGTGATCACACATCAAAGCAGGGATGACATTTCTCTTGTTCTTAAGTGAACTGTTATTAGCCTACAAACTAAATCTGTGGAGGGTCTTAGAGGAGAAATTAACATTTCATTTTCAGAAGGCAAAAAAGTGACAGCTTTGGTGGCCATATAGGTTTTACTGCCTGGAAGGGAAGTGCACCTTGGATCCCTTTTATTCCCGGGCCTGCCAGCGCTGTACAGAGCTAATTTTAAGTCAATATTGGGGGGCAATCGGAAAGACTTTGCTTTTCCTCTAATGGAATTGAGCACTAAAATTGCAATAGCTCTTCTTCTTCTTGAGATCCTATCTTATAAGGAGAACATGAAACATCTGGACCCGATCTCTCTCTCTCTCTCTCTCTCTCTCTCTCTCTCTCTCTCTTTCACACACACACACACACACACACACACACACACACACACATACATACTCACAATGGGTATTAGCTTAGAATCATGTGATAGTTCTCTTAGTTTTAAGACCTGAGACTTCACTTGTTGGAGACTCACTCACTTTTCCTCTGTGTACATTGGGAGTGTCCTTGGTATCTCTGAGGTGCTGGAGGTCACACATGGCAAGCTAGTGAGTTTCTACTACCAGTGAGATGGTGTTACTGGTTGAATGGTGTATGCCCCCAAATCCGTATGTTGATGTCCTAACCCTCAGAATGTGACCTCATTTGCAGACTAGGTCTTCAGAGAGGGAAATGAATTGGGATGAATGCATTAGGCTTGGCCCTTATCCAACAGGACTAGCGTCCTTCTTTAAAAAATAAATAAATAAATAAAAAGTGTGATGGGGGAATTTGAACAGAGAGAAACCCATCGAAGAAATAAGATGTGAAGACACAGAGAGAATGGCCCATAAATACAGAATTGGACATGCATCAGCCAAGAGGAGGGGCCTGGAGCATCCTTGCCTCACAGCCCTGTGAGGGATCCCACCCTGCGGACATCTTAATTTCAGACTTGGAGCCTCCATGAGTGTGAAACATTGATTTTTTTTTTGTTATTGTTTAATTCATCTGGTTTGTGGCACTTTGTTACAGTAGTGCTAGCCAACTAGAACAGAAGAAGGGACCAGAGGTTTGGAAACTTCTTAGAGGGGAGACTAATTGTAGGGTCTGGAGTTGAGCAACCTAATCCAACCCTCTCCCCAAACAGTTTGTCCTTCCAGTCACTCTGGTTAGTGTCTCATTGTCTCAACAACAGTTGTCATGACAAGTGAATATAAAGTTTAGTTTCAGAATTTGAATCTCAACATGCTAAATCTCCATGAGATATTTTCTTTGACTGAGAGTGAATTAAGCAAGACACATGTATGTGTGTGTGTATAAACACACACACACACACACACACACACAATCTCTTGACAACATTAGAAAAGTCTGACATCCTCTGACTCAAACCTCAGTGTTTTGGAGGAGGAGACGTTCATTACCATTTCCCAACTCTTCCCTGGGCTGACATTTATTCACTCAATTGGCATTTAATGAGCAGCTACAATGTGCCAAACACAGAAGGAAACTTCTTGGCAGATTTACTGTTTATATCAGAGAAAGCTTGAGATTATTTTAATGTCTGCATTGAAAAATGACACACTGCTTTGTCGTAGGTGAGGGAGCAAGTTAAACGTTATGAGAAGGGCAGCTGTAATTTTCTCATTCATTATCTCCTCCCCAGGGATGTAATGCAGTTCTAAGCACCTTAGAGATGCTTAACAGATATTTACTGAACAAATGAATGAATAAACAACCAAAAGAAAATTCAAAAGAGCCCTGAAACCAATCTGGGAATTGTGATGCAGCAAAACATCCATTTGCGGATGTAACATTCATGTTAGCTAACACATATGGAGCACTTACTGTGTTCCCAACACCAATCACTTCACATCTAATATTGTGGTTTTTGTGTAATAGTCACAAAGGTCTTTGCTGAAGTGGGTCCTCTTCCCATTGTGTTGATGGAGAGAACGAGGTTTTCAGAGACTAGGTAAGCTACCTGTGGTTACACAGAAACAAGCCAATCTGCATTTGAACCCAGATCTGTCCAAGTCCAAGGCCAACACTCCTAACTTTACTGCCCACCATCTCTTTCCCCAAACCCTGAGCATGTTGCCTACCCTCTCAAGGTTGAAATCTTCCAGTGGAGAAAGGAGGAGAGAGAGAGATGAGATTTTCAAGTCTATGATTAGTTGCTCATTTATATTCTTAAGTGGTTTTCATTAATTTTCATAAATTACAGTCCTCAGAAGCAACTTGAAGAATCTGAACCTGTGTTCTCTCCTCTCCATTCTGTCAAAAACTAATCCAGCAATTTTTATTCCACCTTACAGTAAAAAGCAAAAATCTTTTGATCTCAGACACTTTCCTCTAGGGTTGTAATCGGACTCCCAACAGTGCCCGGGTGGAAGGGTTTTAATACCAATTCCAAAAAAATGTCAGCATATGCCATTGGTTTGAATTTACATAATTGATAAAGTAAGGTATCGATTCGTGTTAGTAAACCAGAAGTCTCGAACTTAAGATGGGAGTTAATTGGGGTTAAACGGTGTCATCTCTTGACAGAGAGGAATGTTTTAGCCTGGTTCTGTCGAACACTGCAAATCATTGCTGCCTTCCCAACCCCCATTCAATAAGAAGGGACTTAGCTTCTTGAATTGCTGGAAGTGGAGTCAGACTGATGAAAGAGGGGTGGGATGACAGGCCCCTAGTTTGGAAAACGTGAGATCAAAGCAACTTGACCTGACTTTCTAAAGGTGAGATTTTAGGAATAAAAGAAAAATTGCAGATGAAGTTGTTTTGACATTTCAGGTATGTGTGTTAGGGGGCCAGGATGGGAGGAGCGGCAAGCATCTGTTGAGGGCTGACTGGTTTTTAGCGCATTACAGAGAATGGCTCTCCTTGTATCATGAACTTGACTCTCCATGTTGGTGCATGGCGTACTTTATTCATTTATTCACATTTTCTTTTTCAACACTGCATCTGCTAGCCAAGTGCTGTGCTAGATAGCCGGCACAGTGGCTGATAATGCTGAACAAGACAGACGTCAGTATCTTGTGCAGAATTTAATGAAAGACAGAGCCTAGGGCCACAGGCAAAACCAACTTAGCTTGGGAAGGTGGACGTAGAGACTGCTTAAAGTTCATTCTCAGAATCCTTAACTGAGGATGGCTGGAGTTACCCAGAATTTGAGGTGCAGGGCATTGTATAAGAGGGATGAGCATGAGCAGGTGCAGCCAGAGAGCTAATGTTGGATCCTTCATCACGTCGGATGTGACTGGCAGAGAGGGTGGTCTCCATCTCACAGTGCCCTGTCCCCTCTTTCCCTAGCCTCTGTTAAAGTTGCAAGTCCTTCATGGGATTGTTTGTGACAGGGGCCCTCTCCAGGGTGAACACTCCAGGAGGTCAGGAACTCAAACTGACTTATTCATTGTTTATGCTCAGTAGCTAGAAGAGTGACTGGCATATTCTACACAGTCAATATGTGCATGTTGAATAAATGAATGAATACATACGCAAGCATGTCATGATATGTGCTAAGAATCAGGCTATCGTCAGATCATACTGAGTCTTGAGTGCAGCCTCAATATCATTATTCACTGATATTGAATAATGAAGGAATGAATGAATATTAAGTATTCATATTGAATGAATGAGGGAATGAATGCAGTTTTAAGAGACCACTGAAACTAAGCTGGAAACAAAAAATTCTCTATATTGAGGAGATTTTGAAGAATTCGAAAGAGGATATGGACCTAGTTAATTCTACCCCCCAAATCCCGTATCAGGTGCTGATGATATAAACTGCATGGGGTGCTGCAGATCAACGATTTGAAGACAAATTTAACCCTTTTTTGGAGAGGATAAAAATCTAGGAAGGAAGGAATGGGTTTACTCTATAACTTGAAATATTTTGGAAACTTCTCTATAAGAAAATAGCTAGACTTTTTTTCCCCCACAGAATATGATTAAAAAAAAAAAAGAGATGGGAACTAAAAAGAATTCCTCTTGAAGCCAAATGCATAGCTTTGAATAGTATAAACCATAGTGAGAAACAGCTACAAGAACCTTACTTGACACCACAGATCAGCAAACCATGGCACAAGAGACCAATCCAGCTCCCTGCCTGTGTTTGCATAGCTGTGAACTAAGAATGTTTTTATGTTTTAAGATAATTTTGTTATTAAAAAATAGATAAGATTTCTGCCATGTGAAAAACATAAAATTTAGGTAGTAGTGTTCTTAAATAAAGTTTTATGGGAATGTGGACCTACCCATTCCATGGACCCACCATTCTGTGTTGTCTATGGTTAATACCTTGCCACAAAGACAGAATTGAGTAATCACTAAAATACGGCCTGCAAAGTCTAAAATCCTTAATCTCTGCCCCTTTTCCAAAAAAAGAGTTGGCCGACTGCTGCTCTGGAGTCGCAGTGAGCCTGGGTGGCCTGGCTCATGCCAACATACATTTTGATGACCTTCCCTTTAAGAAGTTCCTTTTCCCGAATCAGTGGTTTCCTGCAAATTAAAATGTAACTACAGTGGGGAATTTCATTTCCTAGGTCTCAGAATGAATGCCTTGCAAATGATGATTGATTATGCCTTTGATTAGGAAGTAAGGGGGCATACTGCTTTGTATAAAATGCAAAGCTATTTTAGGTCAGGGCTGCATAGTTGAGACAATAGCAGCTCAGGATCTGGAAGCTCATGTTTGTCCTACAGGTTGGAGCAGGTCATGTCCCCCATCTGGACCAAGACCCCTTATTTATCAAACAAAAGGGCCTGGAAGTCGTCTTACAAGATTCCTTCTGGGATTAAAAGTCTGTTGTCCTGTAACTTACAAGTCACTATTTATACTCAAAACTCTGCCTACTCCTAGTAGATACATTGATACTAGATACATGTGATTGTTTACATGTGTAAACATGTAAACATGGGCATGGGACGCAGGCTGGAACTACAAATCTGCAGGAAGCATGGAACAATTAGAGTTCTGAATTTCATCTTGTTCCTTCAGGATGCGTGTCGCCTGTTCATCTGAAAGTCACTGAGGAAAGAAAGAATCTTGCAAACTTTGGAAAAGGAAGAGGGGTGAATTTTGAAAGACCACACGTATGATTGCAACAGGCAGTTACTACATCCCCACCCCGTGTCCATTTCTCTGTGATTAAAAAATTCCAATCTCTTTCCGTCTCAGCCCCAGGATGATTCTACCCCAAAGCTGTCTAGCAGAATATGGTCAACAGATAACCAGGGTAGGATACACTTGAACTGGTTTCTGGCCACTTCGAGGTGGTTTATTTAGGGCCCTAGTCATTGTTCTTTTTGTGAGTCCAGATTGTTGGTGGAAACCTTAGAAAGGTGCTTGCAAAATATCAGTGCTTAAGTGACGGTTCCAGTTGTTAAATCATAATACGGTGTGATTTTGCTGAAATGAAGTAATTACAGGGGGAGAGAAGAAAAGTCAAATGATATAAAAACAGGTCCTTTGGATTGTCTGAGTGCTAATGTGTTCTCTGATGCATACACATTCCACATTTCCCACAGGCGTGTGGCACAAAAGATCCCATTGTTTGGAGGTACAGGTTAGGATTATTTTGCCTTCAGCTCTTCTCCCTAAATTTGGGTGAAGATGCTGCACTTATAGGTCCTCAAATATTTCTTGAAGTAGTTGTAATTATCCTAAATCAACACAGCTCCTGTTTTAATATTTTGATTTGAAATCTACACTTTAAAATCCCTTCTCTCCACCCCTTATGTTAAGCAGACTCTTTGTTCAAATCTGAGCCCCGATGTGTCCCACTGCATGATCTTGAACAATTGCTTGATGTTTCTAATCCTTGAAATGTCAAGGAGCCCTGCCCTATTGGCCTTGCTGTTTTTCCTTTTGTCTCTCACCTGCACTGTTTTGTTATTATCTTCCTTTGTGTGTGTGTGTGTGGCGAGTTGGGGGTTATTGAGGATTTAATTCGGGGGCACTCGACCACTGAGCCACATCCCCAGCCCTATTTTGTATTTTATTTAGAGACAGAGTCTCACTGAGTTTCTTAGCCTTGCTTTTGCGAGGCTGGCTTTGAACTCGTGATCCTCCTGCCTCAGCCTCTCCAGCCTCTGGGATATCAGGTGTGCACCACCTTGCCCAACCTATCTTCCTTTTTCTTTTAAACATTGGTTCATTGATTTATTTATTCTCCACTTTTTAAATTGGTGCATTATGGTCATATAATGGTGGGAGTCATCGTCATGTATCTGTACATGAACACAATCTAAAAATATAATTTGGCTAATATCACTCTCCAGTTTCTTAAGGGTTGAAAAATCTTTCTACTTTTTTCCCCACAGCTTTTTTCTACCCAGATATAAAATTCTGGTCAAGAAGTGTTGTTATGAAAAGTTAAATAATAAGAGGAGCATGCATATTGGAACAACAACAACAAAAATCATAGAACTACTTGTCTATTGAAACCTACTCCTCTTAAAATAATAATTAAAGAAAAAAATCAAAATCTCAGGAAGGCACCTGTAAGGCTCCTGCTTTGATCAGTAGCCTCTTCCCAAAATGTTCTCCTCTTCCCTTTCCACCCATTCTTTGCACTTCCAGCCACAACAGGAATTTTTCAGGATGTTTGGCCACAGGACTTTTGCATATGCTGCTCTTTCTGTCTGGAGCCCTCACCTACATATCCAGGTTGCAGATCACAATTTGAGTCTGACTTTTCTGAGAAGGTTTCTCACCTCTCTCAGTCTAGGTCATATATGCTTATTACACGCACTTGCACAAATTTATTTCTTCCAATGTGAGTTTTGATCTCAGTTTTAATAAATTATTTAGTTTTGCAATTGCTACATTTATGTCTATCATTCCCTCAATAGATGTTAAATTCCATGGAATTAGGAATAATGTCCACTTTTGCTCTTTCATCTTAGTTACACCGGGATATCAGTCCCTGGGACATAGTATGTGTTTGATAAATGTTTTAAACAGTTTAATGGATGAAGATAAAGGGAGGTGCCTTTTGGGAATGGATATGAAACTATTTTAGTTGTCTGAGCAGGAATCAGAATGGTTTGTTCAGTAGTTTCCACCAATGGCAGGCTTCCTACATGTTTACTTCATAGCATCAGATTGGACTTAATTTAAGGAGCCATATTCATTTTTTCCTGCAAACTGGCCAAAATATAAACATAACAATGGGCAGGGATGAACTAACCTTACTTAAGTGAGAAGTCCAACTTAATAGCACTGGTTCTTGAGCTGCTTACTTAATCTTGATTTTTATCATTTTTTTAACCCTTTGGAGCCAATATTATTTCCAACATACCTTAGTCTTTGGATGATAAATAAACCCTCTGTCTTTCCTGGTCAGAGCTCTGGTCCCTCCAAAACTAATTTTCTTTTCTCCTTCCACCTGCCTGCACTCTGCTCTTCACCCCAAACTGCACCTGTTACCTGATTTCAAGGGATCTCCACCCTCACGAGACCCAGGTCCTAGAGAGTGCTCTGGCAATCCTTATTATTATTCTAGTTGATTTTGCAGGAAATGAGGAAGGAAAGATAGAAACACGAGTAACAAAATCTTAGTTGGCCATTGGGTCAGATGGCAGTGTTTCAGATAAGGTATGTGGTGAGGGTGGAGGAGGAGCAGGGTGTACCCATCCTCACCAGTGCATTTGGGATGGTTGCTGCCTTCTGACCTTGAGGATCAATGAGTTGTAGCTCATTGCTTTGATCTGAATATTTGTGCATCCCCAAAATTCATATGCTGTATCCCTAATTCTCAAGGCAAGATGATGCTATTAGGAGGTGGAGCCTCTGGAGCCGAACCAGTCATGAGGGCGGAACCTTCAGAATGGGATTAGTGTTCTTATGAAAGGTGCCCCTGAGGGGGCCCATATGCTTCTTCCAGAAAGCACCATCTGTGAAGCAGGAGGCGGAGCTTTATCTGATGCTAGATCTGGTGGTTCCTCAATCTTGGATTCCTCAACCTCCAGGAATGAAAGGTAAATGTGTGTTGTTTACCAACCACCAAGTTAATGGTATTTTGTGATAGCAGCACACAAAGGGAGAAACCAACAAAAATAAAACACTAAGAAGTTTACCCTTCTCTAAAACTACCCCAGTCCTTTAGCCCTAGCTCCTGTAGCTCAGGCCACCTCCCTCCATCCCCTCTCCCCAAACCCATCATTTCTCAATCTGCAATACTCCTTCCATCTTTGCTTTCAACATGTCCACTTCAAACGAACTCGGCTCCCTTCCCAGGTTTCTTAGAATCACATAAATCTTTTTTTTTAATATATATTTTTTTATTGGTTGTTCAAAACATTACAAAGCTCATGATATATCATCTTTCATACATTTGACTCAATTGGGTTATGAACTCCCATTTTTACCCCAAATACAAATTGCAGAATCACATCGGTTACACACTCACATCACATAAATCTTAACTAACTTCATGAAAATCTCTGCCGCATCCCCCAGGGATCATCCTCTTCCCCTCCTTCCTCTCCCCACCAGGCCCATTCTTTCCTGCATTTGTATTACCTCCAGAGAAACCTCAACAACCTTCAATAAGCTCATCTATCTTCCTTCATTCCATTCCACAATTTTGGTTCAAACTATCACAGTTTTATTCCTTACAAAGACTTGCCTAATTAGGAGACACGGCTCCCTGTCCTTCCACCCAAGGGACCCACAGGATCATCTTAAAAACACACCATACTTATTAACTTGTGGCCCAAGGCAGTGGTATCCTTTGGTCTCTCAGATTTACCTGCCTTGGCCCAGCCACATGGAACTTCCCATCCATGTTTCCCACAGTCTCAGGCCTTTGAAGGTACCGTTAGCTCCCCATGAGCCCCTGCTATCTTTCTTCCACTAGAAAATACACTTTCCTCACCCCTGAAGAATCAGATTCAAAACCTTGGCCTCCTCTCTGAGGCCAATTCTAACTTTCCATCACCACGCCTCTCGCCAAGCCGTAACTCTACTCATCCATAAAGCAGAATGATTATTTTTTTAAAATAATCCTCTCATTACATCCCTCTCCCTCACTGGACTGTGAGGTCTGTGAGGCCGAGACCTACGTCTCATAATCCAAATCTTCCCTTTGTGATTAGCACAATACCCGGGGCATCATGAACACTGTAATAGATTCAGTGAATAAATAGAGTGTAGCTTAAAAATATATCTTTCTTCCTTGATTACAAGCATTTACTCCACAAAGGAAATGTGGTCTCCCCTGACATTGAAATGGTATTTTATTGAAGTAGCAGCCCCGTTGAGAAATATAAAAAGTGGGTAACATCTGCATTTGGATGTGCATACATCTGTACTAAATTGTCATTTAAGATGATCAAAAAGAAAGGGAGTATAAGGAGTTTATGCTTTAAGACAGCCTATAAAAATAACCTAGATTGTGAATCTGCCATTTTAATTTTATCTTGGTTCTAACAAATATTTCTCTCTAAATGCCTTGCCCTCCTAAAGAGTGCTGATAAGCTCTCCAAACAGATCTCCCGACTCCTCGAATTTCTAAGCCTTTGATTTGAGTTCTTAGTAAATGCTAAATGATAAGAATAATACTTGATGATATTTGTGAAGTTCTGGAAATACTCTTTGCATCTAATTTTCATTTTCCTAGACTTAATATATATTAGCATTTCAATGATTCACTTCAAGAATTTTTTTTTTACTTCAAGAATTCCAATCCTTTCAATTCTATGAACATTTATTGAGGGCCTGTTGTATCCCAGGCTTTGTATTGGGTGCTGGTGATTCTGTAATGCTTAAGACAAGGTACTTAACTTTAAGATGTTCTACGTCTCAGCCAGAGATTTAAAGAAATACGATTTTAATAATGCTCATAGCAAAGGAAGACTATTTAACTTTGGAGGCCAAGACTAGACGGACTGTTGGGAAGGTGGGAGACAGAGTTGGCTTCAGAAAGCGGTGGCTTTTGAACTGGGCTTTGAAGACCAAGTAGGAGTTTTCCACTGTGTGGGATAAAAAAAAAATTCAAAGGATTGTGATGTTTCTACAAAATCATATTACAGCTGATTTCAAACAAGTCCAGGAGACCAAGGCTAGGAAAGAATAGGAAGGAGATGTAGAGGAGATGATGTGATTGGGAAAGAGAAAAAAAAAAAAAAAAACACCTTTTTCTCCTTTTGGCCCTTTTGCTCTTGTTTCATTGTCTTTGAGGCCGTAGGAAAAAATAGTGTGTGAGGGCCGCTTTGATGTGTATGAATTATTTATCATTAAGAAGTCAGACAGCTGACACTAGCTCTTGTTCAAGCGACAGAGGGTATCAAGGCCCGAAGGAAGAGTGATGCACTCTGCCCTGATCGAGGGTCATCTGCATGGACAGGAGGCCATGGTCAGCCTCTCCCCCACACGGATGCAAATCGGAGGACCCTTTGATAATAGCCTTTGTGTCCTGTCGTCTCTCTCCTCTCTTATTTTAGGATGAAAACCGCTTGTCATTGGGGACACAGTCACGCACACACACACACAACTGCCCGAGTCTGTGGGTTTCTTGCTTCATTAAAAACCCAGGGCCCAGTGAGACGGAAAGGCAGGGCCACCTAGTCCATTAGTGCTCCTGCTTTGACATGGGCAGCTTGACCTGGGAGCAGTCAGAGCTAACAGGATGTCTCATTAAAACAGCTTTTCCCTGCATTTTCCCTGCCATTTAACATGCTCCTGAGCACTGTGCTGGCTTTGGCCGGGAGTCAGCTGCCTTTTCTCAGGGTGGAAGGGTGCAGAAGGTGGGAAGCATCGATGGGGGCTGAGGGCCCACTGTGTGTGGCTTTACTCTCTCTCTCTCTCTCTCTCTCTCTCTCTCTCTCCCTCTGACATGCCTGCTTGTCATTTACCTACATGCTCATTGTGTGAGTCAAAACCAACCTGTTTTTTATGTTACTGAGCCTTGGTTACCACATGAAATGCTCCCAATAGAATTACCTCGTTGAACCCTGAAACCTCTGAGATACATGCATTATCGCTTTTTCCATTTTACAAGTTATAAAAGCAAGACCAACACAAAGTAGCTTGATCAAACGTTAAAAAATAGCATCTCACAAAACCACACTCAGTGGAGGTGGTCTTTTTACTATACTGTTAGGGTTTGGATCTTAAGTGTCCCCAGAAATCTTACTCTAGGTATAAAGACTTGGCCTGCTGATCCTGATCCAGAATAAATCTGATTCTGGTTCTGGAACTTCCTTTGGAGTAATCCAAGTCTATCATAGTGCCTGCCTTGTAGCTCAGATATTTTTTTCCCCTCTGCGAAATTCTGCTTTCCTTCCTTCCCATCCACTTATGTTGGTTCTAAGGATACCCCTGGATAAATATTTTGCAATTGACTTCTCAGCTATCTGTATGTGAATAGTACAAATGTCTGAGGTAGTGGGTCCTACAAGAGGACCAGGTTAGCATGGGTCCAGGTTAGCATGTAAAGATGCATGACTAGTGCCGCCTTATTAGAAGACAGATTTATTGTGATGCTGGCTATTTGATATACCAGCCCACAGGACCCTTCCTTTAAAATGTTCATTGCTGACACAATCACTATTGATCTTACATGCATTTACTTTTCAGGGAGTTGGGTTCACACAAGTGAAAAGATTGTACTGATGTCTCACAGCGTTTAAGTAGTAGAGGAGGCTGACTCTAGCCCCATGGTCCTTTCAGGATGAAAGCATCTCACCGTTACAAGCCCAGGTGTGCATTTTCCCCTTGTCTGAAATCCTCTGGGGCTGCACCAGCTTTGTAACATCTCTACACAGAAATAGCATTGCCTACCTCCCAGGACCTTGGCATCCAGGAGAAGGTCTTTTCCACCATCAGCATTCTATCCTGTCTCCAAGGGCTGTCAGCCAGAGATGGCCATGTAAGTGATGGAACTTTAAAAGGTTAATTACCATTAATCATTATGAGAAGGTGGCTTATTATCAATTCATAAATTCAGAATAAATTTATTTTGCTGACAAGCAAAATGTCCCAGTTGCCCTGTGGACCTGGTTCCCATTCTGAAAAACAGAAAAAAAAAATAGATGATTTTCTTTTTTCTGGATTATGGTCTTTTGTATAAACTGCTGTCTCTTCCAACACACCATGTGGTGAAAAGCTTAATTAAATTCATAAAGTTAGTTAAATTATTCCACACTTATCAAAAGCCTTTAGAATTACGTGTGTATGAGTGAGTATCTGTGCAGGCCCAGATGTACAGTTAAATGTCTATAAATAGAGATACACAGAGGTTCATAACCAACACCTTTAAAGTGTGTTCTACAGATGACTCATAAGTGAATCTTATTATACAAGTTTTCCAAAACTCTTCATGTCTGATGTTTTAGTCAATACGATGCTTACACTTTCAAAGCTGCAATCTGTAAAACCCAATCCATCCAGAATCTAGGTTGCAATTAAAGCTTTATTAAAACTGTGCCTATTCTTGGACATCCTGTAGAATTTATATTTTAATGTCTTAAATTTTTATGAAAGAAACTACAAGGAAAAATCAAGCCATCCCTAATATTAAATATACTCACTAACCAATATGCACCATTTTTGAATTCCTCTTACATGTCAAGTAATACTGTGATGGTTAAATTTATGTGTCAAGTTGACTAGGTGATGAAGTGCCCAGATATTTTGCCAAATGTTAATCTGTGAGTTTCCATGAAAGTGTTTTTAGATGAGATGAATATATAAACCAGTAAACTGAGTAAAGCAAGTCACCATAATGTGGGTAGACCTCATCCAATGGGTTAAAGGTCTGAATAAAGGAAAAAAGGCTGAGCCTCCCCTGAACCTGAGTAAGAGAGAATTTCTTTGTGCCAAAGCATTCAGACTTTAGTATTGCTTTTTTTGTTGTCTTTTTTTTTTTTCTGCCTTCACACCCAATTGAAGCACTGACTCTTCCTTTGGTTGGAACCTGCTGGTATTCAGGCATGAGCTGCCCTCTTGGCTTTCCCGGGTCTCAGACCTTAGGACTTCCACGGGAACTGAATGGCCAAGTCTCCAGCTTGCTGACTCAACTTGCCCACCTCTGTGATCATGTCAGTCAATTTCCTACAATAAATCACTTTTTAAATATGTATACAACCAAATGCTTTCCTTATTCTGGGGAACCCTAACTGAAAGACATACTCTTCATAAAAGAAATTATTATACTGGAATATTATAATATATATTAAAATATATAATGTTTAAACCTACCACCTTCCACCACCCATTTCAGCAATCACCTCATCTAGTGTTGTTTTTTTTGGTGAAGCAACCTAAACCTTCAATCCTGATGGATCTGAGCTACTCATAGTCTTGCTTAGAAGGGGTGGTCATTTTCTATTGACCTTAATCACAGGGCACTAGGAGATGACCTGAAGGTTCTCCTATACGAAGATGGATGTTTCCTGCCCACTCTGTGTGGCAGTCGTCAATGTGGTGGTCAGGATCAGTCACCACAGTCATCCCAGTGACTCCTTTCTCTGCCTGTTGTTTCACAGGTACAAGGAGCTAAAATGGCCAGACGGCCAGACACTTCCTGTCTAACAGAATCGTTGTTATATCTCCTGGTGGAAGCACTTCTACCAGCCTGTAAGACCCACAGGCTGGTAGATAACAAGGTCATGGAAACAGAATGCCTGGTTGGGGTGGAAAGATAGGGAGTGTGACCCAGCTATGCCTGTCTATATGAAAATACTAGCATGCCATCTATTCCTATGTCTAGCTTCCTGCTCTGGTAGTTTCAGGGCAGGTCCATGTGTCAACCAAATCCTTAACATGAAGACCTTGTTGTGGTCTCCCTGTTGTCATGTGAGGTTGGTTGGCCCCAACTTATCTTTTTTTTTTTTTAATCTGAATTCGGGAATAAATACCCTATCTTTTTTTTTCATCTCTCCATTTTTTTTTTCTACAACAAAAGGACAGAATGACATCTGAGAACATTGAATCCCTTCCCCCAATCCGCATTCATTCTTCTTATGTAATCAGAGAAAATTGGCTTTGTCGTAGGGTAAACTCTTTTGGCTTGGGTTTTTCAACTAAGCCCTGAAGAGAAATGACAGCACCTGGTATTCTTATGCACATGCAATCAGAGTACTTTTAACATTATCAGCACAAAATTGCAGCTCTGATAGTTTTTCTACCTGTCCCATCTAGAGTTGAAATGTCCTAGTATTCATTTGTACCAGATGTCAAAATAAAATCAGCACCCGTCATATCAACCTCATATCATCTCTTTTCTTGTTCCACGGCATTGATAGGATTAAGGTCTTTCCCCTCCAGCTTCTCACCTAACTTTGGGAGTATGTACACTTATGCCCTGGAAGAGATTATAATATCGTTAACTATGCATTAGGTATTGATTAAAGTAGTATTAAGATTATTAAGCTTTTCTATGCATTAGACATTACTTGAATGTGTTCTCCCAAGGTTTCACGAGCTGTAAGCTTGGTTGTCAATGTGGCAGTAGGACCTAGCAGAAGGGTGGTTAAGTCACTGGGGCATCACCCTTGGAAAGATTAATGCTAGTCTCTTGGGATGTATCAGTTCCCCAAGAGTGTGTTATTATAAAAAAGAGCAAGATTGGCCCCTGAATTTCTCTGGCTTCCTGTCTTCTCATGGGCTTCCACCATGATACCCTCTGCCATGATGTGACAACAGGTAAAGTCCTCACTGGAAGCTGAACTGATAGATCTTGAACTTTCACCTTCAAAAACTGAGTTTTGAAACCTATTTTTCTCTATAAAGTTCCCAGCTGTGTGTATTTTGTTATGGAAACAGAAAATCAACTAAGTCCATGCTTTAGGTATTGTTTGAATATTGCAATGAGGATGCTTAGGTAGGGAGCATGTGAGATGGAGGCAGGTGGGGAGACTCCAGAATATGGCATCTTTGGCTCTCTTTCTGATCTGGAGCTTTTTGAAGCCCATTTTCCAGGTGTTTTCAGAGTATTACCTTGATTTGCTTTGGTGGAAGACCTCGTTTAAACCTGAAATAACAACAGGTGTCCTTTCTGAGGCTGGCTTACTGGCTTGTCCCATCTTTACTTCCTGTGGGGATGCAGGTGCTGATTTCATAAGTAATCCTTCTCAAAGAGTGGACCAGGCTGTCATCTTTCTGGGTGGAAAATGCATTCTACAGGAAAGAGAGAGCTTAACCCTAGGAAATGCTCCTTTCTTGGGAAGGGATTTTTTTTTTTATATATATCTTTGAATGAGCAAGGTGTTACCAGGCTTGAGCTTTTAAATGACTTTTGGCTTGAAAATTCTATGATGTCATACACCTGACTTGCAAATTGAATTTAAACCCAATATTCTTTTTTTATCTTTCTTTCATTCAGAAATCTAGTCAAGGAACTTGTATTCACCACATAAGACAATACTGGCAATCATGCAATCAAATATTAAGTAGCTATTTAAAATGTTTATGAAAAGCTTTGTCAATATGGGAAATGGATTCTAGAGATTCTTAAAATGAATAAAAAGTACCATATATACTATGATACTTGTCAGCAGGGGAAATGGAAAAGTGAAATCAAAGCAGAAAGAATTTACCAAACTATAAACAGGTATTTCTGAAAGGTCAGATCTTGTTTTGTGTGTAGTTTTTTTTTTTTTCTTTACTTCTTGTAATAGTTTCTAAATTCCTTAAAGTGGCCGTGTATTCTCTGGTAGGGATGGGAGGATTATAATCTTTACAAAGAAGTTGTGTTTCATGTGAATCTCGTGTGATTTCCAATCAAATCAGCATATCAAAATTGCATACCATGTTAGCAGGTCTATACTATTTCTTTGAGATTGAGTTCATGTAAGTTTTGTACTTCACATGTTAAGAAAAGCAGAAAGATAGTATGTCCCCATCATACGTGTGTGTCTGTATCTATTTAAGCATTCATTTTAAAGTTACCCAGTGAAACTGATTTCCAGGAGCCTGGAAGATAAAGATGAGCCCACCTGTGCAATTTCATGGAGCCAAAATGATCTGGTACATGACTGAGATATTAACCAGATTGTTCTTGTTTTCCTTAATGGGAGAGAAGTGCAAAAACATCAGTGACCTCAATTTTTAAAAACCATTCTTTAAAACACATTTTCAATGTAATTGTATTAAAAATTAATTCCTAGCCAAATTCCTCTACTCTTGGAAAACTATTGGCAATTAGTGATATGATCCCTGAAATTTCTCACGGTCATTATTCACTTGCTAATTATGTTCTGTGCTAGAACCCACACCCACACTTCCATTCCTGCCATTGGTCATGACTCCATTCTCAGCCTGATTCCAGAGAAGGCGGATAAGGTGATAAGAGCATACATGTGCAGAAGGAAATCTGAGGGAGATATTGGGGTCAAAGAATCTTGCTTTGCAAGCCCATTTTTAAAATTTAATATATTCCTTTAAATTCATTCCTTGTGCTAAAAAACTGATTCATTTGGAAGAAGGTGCTACAGTAATAAGAAAATATAAATCTTTTGGCTGATTTTGAAGGTTTTTAAATGGAGAGAGAGAGAGAGAGAGAGAGAGAGAGAGAGAGAGAGAGAGAGAGAGAGAGAGATGCTGAGTTTGGGTTGCCAGGTGAGCTAGGAATCAGGACACAATATCAACCCCCACCCCTACTTCCTCTGCAGAAGCATCACATTTTCTTGAGTCTCATTTGCCCACCTGTAAAGGAAGCAAAACGCTTCTCCTAATACAGGGTGTGAAGAAGCTTAATGAAACCATGAGCGTAAAAAGTATCTGACAAGTCCTATGCAGATTGAGTGTGGTATCGCGACTCAGATCAATCATTCAGCCTGACACCTAGAAACAGGGTCCTTCTTAGGCAGGTGTGGACAGAATGGTGCAATGGGTCTTATTCATCTTCAGTTGCTGGACTGACCCCTTTGGAGGTGGCTTTCAGCAGTCTTGGACTCTCTAGGATGTGAAATGCACCCCTACAATGACCCACGATGGTCTCATCTCTGGGACTGTCTCTTGTCATCTATGAAGGTTTAAATGTCCCCTTTAAGGTAAATCTCAAACATCGAATTTTGAGAAAAGGCAGACCTGAGGATAGGTATTCCTCTGAATTGGGTAAATGGGCTTATTCCCCTTTGCCCATCAGTAGGCAAACACATGTGGCATTCAGTTGGCTGGGACCCACCTACGTGGCCCTATGCCTGTACCCACCAGCTGAAGGTCACCAAGCTGCACTTCTTTCTCAACATATCAAATACTCACTATCTTCCATGTTTTGACATGCTCAGAATGGCTGCAAAGGAGGTCAAGAAGAGAGGTCCTTCTATTAAACTGCCTCACCCTGGAGAGGGGGAGGGGGGCAAACCTTCCTGAAGCTCATTCTCAGTTCCATCAGTTACCACATCCATTAAAAAAAATCCATAAATGTTGACTCATCGACGAGGCAACTGTAAGGTGGAGTTATTAATGGGGGATACGTTTATAGAAAAAAGCATACCCTAGATAGGTTCTTGATAAGCTGGAGAGATTTGAGCTGTCAGAGAAGCATGGGAGAGAGCCCTGAGATGTGGAAATGACCCTGGGAATAGGGAAGGCGTCCGTCTACCATCTCCATTCATTTACTCTTTTTTTTTTTCATTCTATCAATTCTATCAACATTTACTGTCTTGTTCTACTGGGTCAAACAATCTTCTAATCGTAGGGGGAGTGAAGTCTGGACCAGTCTCTAACTTTATTCCAGATTGACAGACTCAACCATAGACAATTCCAAGTTTGCATGTTGAGTTGCTGGGAGGGTGAGAACAGGGCTAAAATACACCCCCACCTTTTTCTGCAGTGGGTCTAAAAAAGTCTTTTTTTTTTTTAAAGAGAGAGTGAGAGAGGAGAGTGAGAGAGAGAGTGAGAGAGAATTTTTTTTTAATATTTATTTTTTAGTTCTCGGCGGACACAACATCTTTGTTTGTATGTGGTGCTGAGGATCGAACCCGGGCCGCACGCATGCCAGGCAAGCGCGCTACCGCTTGAGCCACGTCCCCAGCCCTAAAAAAGTCTTAACAGAAGAGGTGGACTTTAAGTGTACGCTCTTGGACCTGTGCAGGGGCCAGCAGAACATAACAAGAGAAAGACAAAAAATGATGGTGAAGATAGGGCAAAGTCACGAACAGTGTGGACAAGCATTGATATATTAGAGTTGGCGGGTGGAGGATCATTAGATATGTGGGTGTTAACTGAAGTAAGGGATTCAACAAAAGGATACTGGTTTTTTAAGGGTGGAAATTTCATATGAGTCTCTAGTTTTCAAGGAAATGCTGACTCCCTCTCCGCCAAATTAGTGTGTTTCTCTGGGCAAAGTAACAGACAACCCAGGGGACATGAAGTATTCACAGAGGGAATGTGGATTCTTTAAGCCTTGCCGGACACAGGGCGTCTTGGTATTAAATCCACAGGCAGCAAGGCAGGAAGGTCACCTCCCTGTGTAACCCCCTGTTTGAAAAGATTATTTAGAAGCATCCCTAGGGATCCGAGTGTAATTTTGTTCAACCTTTATTTAAAAATCCACCTCTATGACTACCAATTTTTACTGGCCCCTCAGGTGATAACTTAAGACAGATTTCTCTTTAATAGTTTTATAACAATTTAAGTCTCAGGTTCATTCATCTCATTTTATTTCCTATTTCCATAAAAGGAGTCTGGGGTTCTCACCAAGGAAGAAAGAGGAAATCTAGTCCTTGGAAGAAAGGGGTATATTCCCTGCCTCTTCTCTGACACTACCTCTATGTCTACCTGTAGGAGGTGCCTGAGCTTCAGCATTCTGGGTGTGTGAGGGGTCAGTCCCACCCGGAGATACTAATTCTGCTATTTGAAGGCTATCTGATCTTGAGATGTCATTAAAAAACTCCCTGAGACTGAGTTTACCCATCTGCAACATGGAGGACAAGACTGAGGATATACTGCGTGGTTTGAACCAAAAGAACAGTGAATTTGCCTATGGAAGGTGAGTAGCTACAAAATGTGGGTGATCATTGTGGTCAGCTGAGTGGAGGCACCATCATCAAGCACATGTCTTGACCGATTAGTCCTAATTTGATCTTTCTAGTTGCTCATTTCTCCTTCTGTGGTTTTTTTTTTTTACTATTATAGAAAAGAACTGATTATTGTATATCACAGTTCCAAAATGTTCCAAAGTAACTGGATTCCAAGGAGACCAACTTATCCAGAGCTAAACCCTCATGCAAAATCACCCACCCAGGGCTGCTCCATCAACACTCCTATTTTAACTAGTGTTTATGTGTAGAGATTAACGTGTGTGTTCTGCCACATATATGTCAATAAACTCTGAATTCACTACCAGCAGGAGGTCTCGAGAAAGCATATGCCCATTTGCAGGAAAGCCAAAGTACCAAATAAAGAAAAACTTCAACTTCTATATTAATGTGTGATTTTTTCCCATTAGCAGATGAAATGCTCCTTTCATTGTGGATCAAGATTCAATTATGATTCACAGATTCACAGTTGCTAGCAAATGACCATCCCTGCAACATCAACTAGGGGGCATGTTGTTAGAAAAAAAGAAAAGATAGAGAAACTGAAGAACAAGTTTTGAGAATCTTTGAACCTAGGGAGGTAGAAAATAAATGCAAGACACTGATTTTTTCAGCCAGTAAATGTAGCTCAAGGCTGAATTTTCAAAGTCTTTCAACCCTAGCTAAATATAACTTCGAGGTTTGAATTACTATAAACTCCTATTACATTTATCCACAGGATGAGGGTCACATATTAAGTGCTTTTCTAAACATAAAAAAGGTCCCAGGCCGTGAATTCATTCTCCTTACAGCATATTTTGCCAATATTTCTTTAGTTGTAAATAGCAGTGATATTTCTATTAAATTCATTTTCTCGCTTGGTGGCATATCTACCCCAAATATGATCTCATTATCTGCAAGGAGGCAGATTCCCGCTGGACCCCTCCAAATTAGGCCATCCGACTCCCTTGTTTATACCTTTTAAACTCATTCATACACCGGCAATGCTATCTCGTCCTTTGGAGAGCAGAAATTCAGCAATCCACTCTGCAGAAGATAAAGAAAAATGAAGCTAATATTTCTCTTTGTTACGCCCATATTTACTGCCTCGCCACAATGCACATCTTCCGCTTTTCTCTCTGATGGGCACTAACACGGAGAGAATGTGTTTTGTTCCAAGTGCAGCTTAATGTGCCCACAGATAAATCTTCTGTCCTGCTCTGTATCAAAAACATCTACCAAGTCCAGGTAAATTATACACCACCACTCCAGTTTCATCTACTAATTTTTTAATGTACATGAAATATTCAGAGTGATTTGTGAGGCACGAAATACCTTTCATGAATCCATCCTGACACCTCCCTTGCTGAAGATGCATTTCTAAAGGCTGTCCACGTCCATCCAGGGCTGAAGTTTTTTAACTAGATTAAAGATCTGCTGGCTGAACTGATAGAGTGAGGGGTCATCAGAATCCCCAGGGTTCTCCACCAGTCCTTTCTCTCCCTCCTTTGGTCAGTGGATTTTGGAGTCTGTGTAACTCCTTGCATCATTTGCTCCATGGCATAGTTACTAGGATGGAAGGATGGAAAATCTAGAGCACGGTCGTTTCTTCAACTTCACAGAATCCCTATATACTTACCTCCCAGGGTCTTTTTTCCTAACCTGTGAATTGACAGTGCAAAGAAAAGCATGAAAGCAAAGCCTTCAAATATAACATACAGCACAAGACTAAGAAGAATAAGGCCCTGGCTTTCCAGCATCTGTACCAGACAGATTAAAATGTTGCCTATATTGTAATTTACTGCTGTAATGAAAAAAACAAAAACAAAACAGAACTTTTGTGTTCAGAAACTGTAGTTTTATTTCCAGATTTACCAATCATTAGTGGCAAGATGCAAGCTATTTAATTTAAGCTTTCTGTACGTCCACAGGCCTTCCTGAAATTTGGGGAAATTGGGCTTTTCATAGGGTTATTGTGAGGTTCGAAAGAATTCTTGTGTATTTGTGCCCAGAATATTACAAAAGCTCTGTCAAAGTCAATTTCCTTCCCTCCTTCCCAGTTCATTTTTATAATGGTGCTCTCCTCCAGATCACCCTACTTGGCTATTGGAATAGCTTCCATGTGGGGAGCCTTTGGCAGGCCGTTCATGTGTATTTTTCATATTGGGAGACTTCTAACAGCGTTTCACAGTACGTATTAGTAATTCCCACTCCAAGAGGGAACACGGAGGTTCTCATATCTGGGGAACATGGTAAAGGGCACATCTTTTCTACCTCATAATGCCAGGGTTCTAACCCCAAGAGTATGATCCCCCAATCCATCCTTGTTCCTTCAAATATGCCTTCCCATCCTTCTTCACACAATTTAGTCTTCATTCTCTAGAAGAAAAAAAAATCTCTAGCATATTACATCTCCCATCTCCTCTTTCTACTGTATTACAGTCATGTCTGAAAATTCTCTGAATGTCTGTCCAATCAATACCTTTAGGGCTATGCTATTGCCACCCTAATTTCATAAGGGTTTGAGAGCTACATGCTTTTCACCAATGAGTGGTTTCTTAAATTGTTTTAGGACAGTGCATAGCCCCATTTTTGCTATGTACTTTCTCTTCTTCCCTTTTTAATCTTTTTTTTACAATCCATTCCCATGTTTTTATACCTTTGATAGCATCTTAGGATGTTAGTGTCTCCTGTTATTGGCCATTTATTCTTTGTTTTATTCATTCATTTATTTTCTCCCACTTCTATTTATCACTGCATAGCTCTCCCACTTTTCCAGATGCATTAAGTTATTAACTCCATCCATTTCTTTTCTGTCTTCACCTACACTAATATTACTTATCATATTCATTCCTCTTCAACTTTGTCTACTGGAAATCCAATATCTGTGGCTCATGTTTTCCCTTAGCTGCCGTAAGCTCTTATTTTTAGCCTAATTATGAGTGTAATGAAGTTTGGATCATAATTTTCCAGGTTTCCCCCTTCAATGACTTGAGTCATAACCTCTCTAGTTGCCAAGTCTGTGCTTTTACCCCTTAGAAATAGGCCTAACATATTAAATCAGAAAGCTATCTTGCCCTATATCACAAATACTCTGCCACTGTCACTTCCTCTCTTTATTCTCGGCAATCTGAGCTGCATTTGGTAATTAGGAATGACCCAGTGTGAAGACCCTTGTCGTTTTGTTCAGTTGGGAGAGGGGATTGTCACTGTAACCAGGTTTCTAAGTGTGCTGGCTGTGTTGAGTTCAAGCCACATATGGTAGAAATAAAGGACATGATCCCTGGAAGGGCCTTTAAGTATCATTAAAAAAAAAAAAAAAAAAAAAAAAAGAAGAACCTGGAAAGAATCATTTAGCAGCTGCATCATTTTGTGATGGTCTCTGCAGCCATCTTCCTCCCACTAAAATACAGGATTACAAAAGTAATGTATCAGACTTACAGAGCTGTGGTGTGGCATAAATAAGTCTTGGTGAACAAGTCCAACACGATTCTAAGCTCACTGTATCTTCTCAAGTCAAAGTCAATTAAATGTAAATCCAGTACCATTCTATGACTGATCCCCAACGATCCTAGAAATCATGTCACCACGTCACCAGCCACAGTCTATATTTGACCAACCCAAGTGGTAGAAACCTCACATCCTTACAGGTTTGCCTGTTCTATCACCAGACAAGACTGATTCTAGAATATTCTTTCAGTTGGGGACAGGCCCTAACTCATGATTCAGGATGGTTAGCCAAAATGGTTCTCCATACAGAAAGCCATCATTTGGCTCCCTCTAAAATTCACCCATGGGCTCTTGTCTCTCTTCTTCCTCTAGGAGATGTGGCCATTTACTTCACAAATATGCGTATTCTTCCGATATTTTGAAGAGTTCCCCAGTACTTCTTAGCTCCCTCAACAACACTTCATGGTTTCCATGGTTTCTAGTCCCCCTTGGCATCTTTTCCTCTCACCTCTGGTCTATTCAAATATATAAGGTCCCAGGCTCCCAGACCTGACTAGAATATTTCAGGAACAGCCTACGCATTGCAGAGTGGAACAGAAGAGCTCCATTTCTTGTTCTGCGTGTTCTCCTTCTCTCTGCAAAACCCAAGGTCAAAATCTTGTCCTTACAATGATTACCAGCAGCAATTCATTTTAATTAAGATTCTAGTCAGCCTAGAAATCCTCCATTTCTTTCCCTCCCAGGCACAGGAAGTTCATTTTTGGAATCCAGATTCCAAACCTCACATTTACTTGGGGTTCACCTATTTCCTCAGAACAAACCATTGTGATTCCGAGAGATCGAAGGTCACCGACAGACTTCACTTAACCCATTTTACAAATGCTTTTTGAAGACTCGGTTTCAGTTACTGCTCCCAACTCTGAGGATACATGGGTTAATGGAAGACATATTTGTGCATTATGGAATTTACAGTTCTAACAGAGTGGATAATTATTAAATGACTAATTTCAACAACAATAATAAATGTGGTAACAAGAAGGCTTATAACAGGGATCTGAGTGAGTCTGGGAAGCTTGCTAAGTTTTCTTATATAAATTAGTTTGACTTCCATGTAATACAGAAATCCCTTGGTGTTTTAAAGAACAAATAGGAAGATTCCATGCATTAGGAAAGAAATGTGAAAGGCCTTCACGACAGAAAGAAGGAAGACACACGCAAGATCCACAAGAGCAAATCCAAAAGAGGTAGAAGAAAAGGGAGGCTTAGGTAAATCTGTAGGTCAGTCCTATCACGACGGGTTTTGGTTGTTTTATGAAGAGCAATGAGCAGCTGCTAAAGGTTTTCAAGCAATGGGGCAGAGCAGGGGACTCAGTGCAATTTCCACTTTAAAAGGATAATTAGGCATCTAAAGTGTGGGAAAATGGATTCTAGTGGGGACAAGGAGGAAATGTAAGTGCCCATAGTAACAGATGACAGTAGTAATAATGATACCTTGGACATTGGTGGTGGCAGTGGGAACAGGGGTAAGTGGGTAGATTTCTTATTTTTTTTCTTTTTCTTTTTTGTACCAAGGATTGAACTCAGGGGCACTCGACCACTGAGCCACATCCCCAGCCTTATTTTGTATTTTATTTAGGGACAGGGTCCCACTGAATTGCTTAGCCCTCGCCATTGCTGAGGCTCCTGAGCCACTGAGATTACAGGCATGCGCCAACATGCCTGGCAAGTGGGTAGATTTTGAGGAATGTTCAAGAAATGGACTAAATAGAACATGAACATTGATTGAAAAAGAGAAAAGCGGGGAGTCGGTTTTAAAGTATGCCGCCTGTATTTTTCAATTTCCCATCGTTGTAACAAAATACTCGAGGCAATTAAATCATGAAGAGAAAGGGTTTATTTTAGCTCATGGTTTTGGAGGTTTCAGTGTAACAGCAGGTGGCCCAAGTTCTTTGGGCCTTTGACAAGGGTGACACATCAAGGCAGAAGCGTGCCGCAGAACAAGCTCTTCACTTCATAAGCTATAAAGCAGAGTGAGACAGAAAGGGGCCAAGGTTGCACAATCCTCTTCAAGGGCATGACCCCAATGACCCGAGGACCTCTTGGAGGACCCACCTCTTAAGATCCATAGCCTATCACAATTGTGGCACCCTGAGCCCTGATCCTTTGATGGATGGAGGCACTCATCCTGATAGTGCTGTCAGGAGATGGTGGAACCTTCAGGAGGTGGGGTTTAGTGGAAGAAACTTACGTCTTTGGGGACATGCCCTTAAAAGGGATTTGGGGACCTTGACCCCATCCTCTCTCTGTTTCCCAGCCACTATAATGTGAGCCACTTTTCTCTACCACATGTTTCCCAGCATGATATTCTGGTTTGCAACAGGCCCAAAAGTAACAGGGGCAAGAGACAGAAACTCCCCAAATCATGAACTCCTATACATCTTTCTTCTTTTTAAGATGCTTAGTTTAGGTATTTTGTCATAGCAATGAAAACCTGCCTAATACACTACCCATGTTTCTTATTTGCACATATGGATGAATCTTAATACAATGACCAAGTTTGGGGAATTGGGTGGATGGAGTTGCCAGAGGAGAACATGAGGCACATTTGAGAGGAGGTCAAATTTGAAGTGCTCACTTACTATCCAAGTAGTGTTGGACATGCATTACATTTTCTAGTTTCCTTTCCTCTGCTAATATGCTATTAGTTTGAATCTCTTTGCAAATCTTAATGTTCATTGTTCATTGATTAGCTATGCCAGAAAATCTAAGAGAGTTCTCCTTATAGTGTGGGTTCATGCATGTATGCTTGTGTGTGTGCCCATGGGTATGGTAGGGAGAAAGACAGGGAGAGAGAGAGAGAGAGAGAGAGAGAGAGAGAGAGAGAGAGAGAGAGAGAGAGAGAGAGAACAGAGGTGATTTGCTTCCATCTTGGTTTTCTCTTGAGATATCATCTTATAAGCACCATACAAGAATCTGATTCTCCTCTATTAGCTGTGCCTTAAAAAGTTCTTCTTTAATGAATTTATCTCAAAAACCGAGCTACCAGGCCCTCACTTGTCAAGTTGATTTAACGTCAGGTATCTTGATAAAGTAACTGCCCAATTACCAGATTGTATAATTGCTACATTGGGGCATTAAGCCTGAAAAATATGCATGTTCAAGACCTCAGTACCTCCTATATTTTTTCATCCATCCATTTTGAGTTTGAAAAATTGGCATGAAAATTGTTTTCTGACACTTCTTTTGAACCCTTAAATTATGTATCTATGACTAATAGCGATGTCTCAGGATGTTCTCTCAGAGAGGAAATCTAGTTTGAAAATCTGTCTTTTGTTTTTCATTCTGCAATTTCCTAAAAAGATCAGCGCAGGGAGGTTCTGTGCACCCCCCACACCTTCCCAGCAGTACGCATCAGCCTGCTTGCTCCACTGCTAACATGCACTTTCTTTGTGCGTTCAGACAGCTTATTTCTGTTCAACATTTCACGTGTTCAAAATTAAAGTAGCATCAGGGAAATTGGGAGAGGCCTCCACGTGGAAAGCATGCACAATGGGATTTAAAGTCAAATCAAGGGGGCCTATGGCCAAATATCAGCTCTGGGTGCTATTAGCAGGCATGGTACACTAAGTTCCCTGCAGGGAAAGGCTGAGTTTGTCCTGCTCAATAGAACCTACCACATGGCCTTGTATTAAGTACCTACTTATCAAATGTTGAATCCCGAATGGTCCTGCATACTCCTTCCTGGTTTTGCTTATGGATTCTCTGTGAAGCTTCACCTGTTTCTTTTAAACCCTACATCCTATCTACATGGAGAGCATCCATAAACCAGCTCCAAAGATTCTCACACTTTCCCATCTCTTCCTTTAGCCTTTTTAAACCAGTCATGTTCCTGGGATCTCAACCTATGCTCAGTCTCCCTGTAACAACAGTTCCACAGTCCTGACCTGCAGCTTGAGATATTTTTAATTCCATCGGCCTCTTCATCAATGCACACTGAACCCTACTTTCTCACTTTTTGCACCTGAATCCTGGAGATGCAGATGCTAAGTCCTGCTCAGAGTGTGGTGCCTGCTATGTAGGCACAACCCCTTCTCCATAAACAAAGATTTCCGTAAGCTTCCCAACCTCCAGGTGTCTACTCTGGTATCTGGACACACCGCAGCCCTCCCCCAGCATGTGCTCAGCCCTTTCGGATCTCACTTTTGTGTCCGGTTGCCTCCCAGAGCTGAATTCCTCCTTCCCCTTGTTCTGATCCTGTCCATCCTCACTTGTCTTAATACTACTATCATTTAGGCACATAACAAGTTCCATTTCACTATAAGTAAACGAACAGAAACTTGGAAACCCACAGCAAGAATGTTTATAGAAGCCACTCCAGCATCAACTAAAAAGTCAAACTAAACTGTCTTTGATGCCCTTTTCAATCCTGAAATTCTGATTACACAAAATACACCCCATAAAAATCCGAAGGAGTCAAATGTGCCTCAGCTTGGCTGTTTGATACAATCAGATGACTCCACCGCTTGCTTATCGTGAATACTGCTGCAGTAAACCTGGGCTCACAGGTTTATCTTTGATTTACTGATTGTGTCATTTGGATATTTAACCCACTAGTGGTTCACATGGTAGTGCTATTTATACTTTCTTTGTTTATCCTGATTCTAGGCATTCATAAATATGTGATACATATAGATCGAATAGACATATGTTGATTCATGCAATAAATGAGATGAATTTATGAGATGAATTAGCCAGAATATATTTATAAAAACTAAATTTCCAAATTAACTCTTAACAGTTACAGTTATGGATAAAGGTGTTCAAAGTTATGGATTTCTTGACACAATTCTACATATTCAAAGAGAGCTGTTATTACTTTTATAAACCATTTGAATTCAAGGTCCTCCAAAGACTTTTCTTTATCCACTCAAAATGATTCTCAGGTTCAAACTTATGTCACTAAAACAGTATTCTTTTTTCCCCATCCCTCTATATCATCAGAGGTAATTAAACTCTTGTAATCCCTCTCACCTTTACTGATAGTGTTTCACAGAGGTTAGAAGCATAACCCATACATTCCTAGAGAGGTCAGAGTATAATTTGAAGCCACTGGGATGGAAATCTAGCGAGTGTTCTCCCATTTCTTATTTGCATTTTTAAAAATAATTTTATCTTTTAAAATTTAAGATTATTCCATTTAAATTTTATTAACAAGTATTAATTGTGCTTACTAATGGGGTTCTGCATGGTATTTCCCTACATGCATACGATACGGTACAGTACATACTTATCAAATTCAGCCTCCTTGTCTCCATCCTCCCCTGTCTCCCAATCTTCCCAACCTCTAGCTATCACTCTTCTACTTCAGAGTGTCCTTTTTCATATCTTAGCGTCCACATATGAGAGAAAATGTGTGGTGCTTGTGTTATTTGTCTTTCTTTGCTTCATTTATTTTACTTAGCATAACATCCTTCAGTTTCATCCATTTTGCTGAAGATTTGTAGGGTTTTACTCTTCTTTTTATGGCTGAATAATGGTCCATATAATATTTATATCACTTTATACATATAAATAATATGTCAATCACATGTATAAGTAGTATACACATGCACACACAGTAGATTTTCTTTATTCATTCACCTGTTGATGGTACCCTCACTGATTCCACACCCTAGCTACTCTGAACAGTGCCACAGTAAACGCCAGAGTGCAGCTCTCTCTTTATGGATTTCTTGCCTATTTAATATGACACGATTCTACATATTGGTGTGTGTCCTTCCCTTTGGTTTCACACACAGAAGTGGGGGCTGGACCACATGATAGATTCATTTTAAGCTTTCTGAGGAAACTCCATACTGTTTTCCACGCTGGCTGCACTGATTTATATTCCTGTTGGCAGAGTGTAAGAGTTCCCATTTCTCCACATACATTTGATGGACAAAATCCTGGCAAAAGAAATGTTATTTTAATCTATATTAATCGCTTTGAACTTGACTTTGCCTAAGGCGTGTGTCATTTGCCTGGCTCTGACACATTCACAACTTCTGCCAAACCACGACGCAGCACATCAGCAGAGCCCCTTTTGACCTTCACACACTGTCTGTCCATCCTCAGTCTGATTCACGTTGTGTTTCTGTGACTTTCTTTCTTTTTAATTTTCTTTCTATATATCTTTATCCCCCCACCCTTCTTTCTCTTCAAGTTCTTCAGGACTGGTTACCTAATCCAGACGGGAAGATTAAGAGCAAGTTATTTGTATCCATAACAACCTGAGGGTTATTAAGATGAACGTCTTCTTGACAAGATGACAGGGATTTCTCTGGCCCTGGCTATGTGATCTTACGCACAAGCCCATAGTCAGCTATTGGAGAACCATGTAGAATTACTTCATGAGGTTCATGCCCAAGGCTTGGCATGTGCAAATTCTCTTTTATGGTGACATCTCCATTATAGATTTTCTAAAACACCCATTGAGAGGGTCAACTAAAACCAAGAGCAGACATTGATATGAGAATAAATGTAAGATACAGCAAAGCTAGAAGCCTCTCTTTCATGGTTACATTTCTAACCTTTTAGAGACTTCATAGAATAGATGAGGAATTTAAACCAGCTATCTGTCAGGAACTTCCTCGTCATTTTGCATATGTTTTCCCACTTGAACTGCACAGTAATGCTATAATGTAGCTCTCATTATCTTCATTTTTTTTCCAAAGGGTAAAAGCAAGGCTCTGAGAGCTGAAATAGCTTCTGATGTGAGATCTCAATCCTTCTAAGTGCCAGACAGAAGCCCAGACATGTCTGTCTCCAAATTTATGCTTTATTTTTCCAAGGAATATCAAATATTGGGTATAGACTGAGGTTAACTGTGCTGAAGTATATTCTGCCGATGTTAAAGAGGGTTACAAGTTGGTGGTAATTCTGTGATCAACTTAATTTAGAAAAGAGTACATGACCCAAACTAAATAAAACACACTCTTCCTCTGCAGAACTTCTCAGGACTTTGAATGAATGAATGCTGTTAACTCTAAATATCCCTGAGTGCAGGAAGGGATGGTAATTGATCTTTTTCTATAGAATATTCTGGGAATTCCTGATCTAGGGAAATCATCTGTAAATGAGTAAATATCTATTCTATGAAGAGACTTGGTATTTCAAAATATTCTATATTATTTAGCAAAATAATCTAAGATCTCATCTGTTCTTTGGGTGCCTATATATTAATTCTTGTGAGATATGTGAGCATCCTTAACAAATATTATTGTGGTGTTTAATGAGGGTGGATCTTCACAAAACATGCATTTTGCACTAGCATTTTCTCCCAGATTATTTTACAGTACAAGGCTCCTAGGTACCAGAACCCCAGACATCCAGCTGCTGTAAATCACCCGAGAAAGGTGATCATTAAATAGATTAAAATGCATGGAAATTACCTAAATGTGAACCATTAGATTAAATGAAGCAGCTACAGTATAATGCCCTGATGGCTCCAGGAACTTTATTTAGATTATAACTGTACCAGTGTTGTGCAAATCACATGGTTAAGGAGAATATTATGAATCTCATTCCCCATCCCCCTTTCACCAAGGGTTTGCAATTGAAATTCCTCCAAGGCTTAACAAACAGTTACCTCCAAGAAGGCACTTTGAAACTGACTTTCTAGACCAATCTGCATTTCGATGTGGTTCAGAGCAAAACCTTATCTCTGTGTGGCATGTTTGCAGGAATAACAATGTTTAAATAATGTCTGAAATGGAGCATAAAAATCCTTTGTAACTCAAATGGACATATTGAGAAATCTTAAGCTTCAGCTCACATTACTTTTTTGATATTTCTTTCAAAGACTGACAGTAAGACATCACCACTTCCAGAAAGCAACTCTCTAAGAGCCCTGTGCAGATTTTTGATGTAGTTCTCTCTTGCAAACTCTCCTCATAATGCTAATAAATGCCAATTTGGGGAGTAGGAGTGGTTAGACTTCTAAATTTTTCATCAAATTTTATGTGAAATTGAAATATCGGCTTCCTTCTGTCTAGCCTGATCACTGTAAAAAGAGGGGGAAAAAATAACTGTGTACTTATGGGTCTTCACAAAAGTACCTCTTAATTGGAGTCATTTAGGAAGCTCTGGGTAAGATTTTTTGGGCAGCAAAAACGATCAACCAAGGTGTTTTTCTTTTTTCTTGTTCTTTCTCCCTTATGTCAAGTGGATTTTTGTCCCTTTATTAGATCATTTTATTTTATTGATACTCAAAGGCAGGAAAGGGACGGAAGCTCATATCGGTGGAGCATCTACCTAGCACCCAGTACTGTGCTTAGTATTTCCCATGATACCATAGTTCCTGGAATTTAACCCTTACAACAACCTATTCAGGCATCTATTGGTTAATACAACTGAAACTTGAAAGGATTAACTAATAGGCTCTCATGGAAGAACCAGATTTTGAACCTACCTTGGCCTTGAACAAGTGCACGACCAGGGTCTTCTCATTACATTCTGCTGGTCTGTCGAATGTCTCACCAACAGAAAGCATCAATGGCTAACCCATGAATCACTCTGACAGCTTTTGGGGGTGGGGACTGGGTTGCAGGTGTTAGGAAAAACAGTCGTGACTAAGTCTGGATCCCTTTTGCAAAACTGAAGAAGAATGGGAGAGAAGCAATAATCGACGTAGTAGTTGGTGTATCAGGACCTCTGCTAATCATTTTACATGTGTTTCTTAATCCGCATGACAAACCTACTATGTAGGCACTGTTATTTCCACTTAACAGATGGGGAAAATGGAGGCTCAGAGAGATAAGCATAAAAGTCATAGAGCTAGAAAGGGGTAAATCTGGATTAGAACTAGGTTGCAAAAATTCAGAGCCCACTCAAGAGCATAGTGTACTATTGAATGCTCTAGAGTAAAAGAATATGGATTTTCTGTTTGCTTATTGGTTGGTTGTTCTGTTTACCTACATTTTTTTAAGCAGCATAACTGAAGTATTTCACTCACTGTACACAAACCATTTAAAGCATCAATTTTAATGTATTAGTAAATTCAATGGGCCATGCAACCATAGCCACAGCTTAATTTTGCAACATTTACATTCTTCTGGAAAGAAACCCCGTATCCATTCCTAGGCAACCACACTATTCTATATTCTGTCCCTATTGATTTGCCTATTCTTTACATGTCAGGAAAATAGGCTCATATAAAATATGGTCAACTCTGAATGGTTCTTCACTTAGGATAATGTGTCCAGAATTCATCCAAGTTGTGGCATATATCAGTACTTCATTGCTTTTTATTGCCAAATAACAACCCATTATATGGATAGACCACATTTTATGAATTCAATTGTTGGTTGATGGATATTTAGGCTGTTTCTACCTCTTGATGACTATGAAGGCACTGTTAAGGTGCATTTGTCTATAAGCTTTTCTGTGGATACATATTTCATTTCCCTTATTATACACCGAAGAGTGAAAATGCTGAGTCTTACGATTATTCGGTGCTTAACATTTGGAGGAACTTCCAAACTGTTTCCTAAAGTGATGGCACTTTCACCTTCCAGCACATTGTATGAGGGTTCCAATTTCTTCCTGTTCTCACAGACATTTGTCATTGTCAAATTCTTTTGATTGTAGCTATCCTAGTGAGCATGAAGTGGATCTTATTGAAATTTTGGTTTACATTTTCCTAATGACTAAGAATGCTGAGCTTCTTTTCAAATTCTTGTTAACCTCTCCATGCTGACGTCTCAAAGAAAGAATTGAGCCCCTTGCATGATTCCCAAATCATAGTCATTATTCAATAAATATCCAACATCCCACTTCACTAGAACATCTTCCCAAAATCAAATGATTCATTCCAATACTGGAAGGAAGGAAGCTCATATCGGTGGAACATCTACCTTATTTTAAAAAATAAGGAACAATTTCATAAATTTGATCTCTCCAGGGCACCAAAAGGAACCTATTATTCATTGTGTATTCCTCAACTGTTCTGGGATGCCATAAATATAGAGAAACTATTGAATGAGGTAGATTTGAGAAGGAAGATACTTTCAGTAACAGATCACCCATGGGATGGATAGTAGTGTTATCCCATTTTGCATATGAAGCATTCTAACTCTTCATCCTATCCATGAACCTACAAGACTTCAAGGTCTCCGCTCAGAGAGATAGTGGAAAGAATCCTGTTATTAAGCAATGGTTAAGACCCAGTGATTTCAAATATACAGTCTTGTGTTGTCCTTTTCTTTTCTTGTTTTCTGGAAATTTTTCATGTTGCCCCCAGAAAAATAAGTTACTTTTATTTTACTTTGAAAATAAATGACTGATTCTCCTTGTCTTTCAAAGTGAATAGACCTCACAGTTCTTACACAAGATTCTTTTTTTTTAACCCTTGTTTATTTTTATGTGGTGCTGAGGACTGAACCCAGTGCCTCATACATGCTAGGCAAGCACTCTACCACTGAGCCACAACCCCAGCCCTAAACCTTTTTTGATAGGTGCACTGTACTATGACATCTACTTAGTTTCAGATCATTTTTAAAAACAATTATGACCCCTTTATAAGTATTTGGTCATCAGCATAAGAACTTGGTGGAATTTTATACACTTGATAAATATGGCCTTAAAAACGTGTTTACAAAAGGGCTGCTTTATTTCTTTTTTTTTTTTTTAATTGGTTGTTCAAAACATTACAAAGCTCATGACATATCACCTTTCATACATTTGATTCAAGTGGGTTATGAACTCCCATTTTTACCCCAAATACAAATTGCAGGATCACATCGGGTTACACATTCTCATTTTTACATAATGCCATATTAGTGACTGTTGTATTCTGCTACCTTTCCTATCCCCTACTATCCCCCCTCCCCTCCCATCTTCCCTCTCTACCTCATCTGCTGTTGTTCAATTCTCTCCCTTATTTCCCCCCTTTCCCCTCACAACCTCTTATATGTAATTTTGTGTAACATTGAGGGTCTCCTTCCATTTCCATACAATTTCCCTTCTCTCTCCCTTTCCCTCCCACCACTCGTCTCTGTTTAATGTTAATCTTTTCCTCATGCTCTTCCTCCCTGCTCTGTTCTTAGTTGCTGTCCTTATATCAAATATCAAAGAAGACATTTGGCATTTGTTTTTTAAGGATTGGCAAGCTTCATTTAGCATAATTTGCTCTAATGCCATCCATTTCCCTGCAAATTCCATGATTTTGTCATTTTTTTAGTGCTGCTTAATACTCCATTGTGTATAAATGCCACATTTTTTTTATCCATTCATCTATTGAAGGGCATCTAGGTTGGTTCCACAGTCTAGCTATTGTGAATTGTGCTGCTATGATCATTGATGTGGCAGTATCCCTATAGTACGCTCTTTTAAGGTCCTCAGGGAATACTCTGAGAAGTGTGATAGTTGGGTCAAATGGTGGTTCCATTCCCAGCTTTCCCAGGAATCTCCATACTGCTTTCCAAATTGGCTGCACCAATTTGCAGTCCCACCAGCAGTGTACAAGAGTACCCTTTTCCCCACATCCTTGCCAGCACTTATTGTTGTTTGACTTCATAATGGCTGCCAATCTTACTGGAGTGAGATGGTATCTTAGGGTGGTTTTGATTTGCATTTCTCTGACTGCTAGAGATGGTGAGCATTTTTTCATGTACTTGTTGATTGATTGTATGTCCTCCTCTGAGAAGTGTCTGTTCAGGGCCTTGGCCCATTTGTTGATTGGGTTATTTGTTATCTTATTGTTTAATTTTTTGAGTTCTTTGTATATTCTGGATATTACAGCTCTATCTGAAGTGTGAGGAGTAAAAATTTGTTCCCAGGATGTAGGTTCCCTATTTACCTCTCTTATTGGTCTCTTGCTTAGAAAAAACTTTTTAGTTTAAGTAAGTCCCATTGTTTATTCTTGTTATTAACTCTTGGGCTATGGGTGTCCTATTAAGGAATTTGGAGCCCGACTCCACAGTATGTAGATCGGAGCCAACTTTTTCTTCTATCAGGCGCAGAGTCTCGATTTGATATCAAGCTCTTTGATCCATTTTGAGTTAACTTTTGTGCATGGTGAGAGAAAGGGGTTCAGCTTCATTTTGTTGCATATGGATTTCCAGTTTTCCCAGCACCATTTTTTGAAGATGCTATCCTTCCTCTATTGCATGCTTTTAGCCCCTTTATCAAATATAAGAAAGTTGTAATTTTGTGGATTGGTCTCTGTGTCCTCTATTCTGTACTATTGGTCCACCTGCCTGTTTTGGTACCAGTACCATGCTGTTTTTGTTACTATTGCTCTGTAGTACAGTTTGAAATCTGGTATCACTGTACCTCCAGATTCACACTTCCTGCTTAGAATTGCTTTTGCTATTCTGGGTCTTTTGTTTTTCCATATGAATTTCATGATTGCTTTATCTATTTCTACAAGAAATGCCATTGGGATTTTGATTGGCATTGCATTAAACCTGTAGAGAACTTTGGGTAATATCGCCATTTTGATGATGTTAGTTCTGCCTATCCATGAACAGGGTATATTTTTCCATCTTCTAAGATCTTCTTCTACTTCTCTCTTTAGGGTTCTGTAGTTTTCATTGTATAAATCTTTCACCTCGTTTGTTAGGTTGATTCCCAAGTATTTTATTTTTTTTTTTGAGGATATTGTGAATGGAGTGGTTTTCCTCATTTTCATTTCAGAAGTTTTGTTGCTGATATACAGGAATGCCTTTGATTTATGCGTGTTGATTTTATATCCTGCCACTTTGCTGAATTCATTTATTAGTTCTAGTAGTTTCTTTGTAGACGCTTTTGGATCTTCTAGGTATAGAATCATGTAGTCCACAAATAGTGATAATTTAAGTTCTTCTTTTCCTATTTTTATGCCTTTAATTTCTTTTGTCTGTCTAATTGCTCTGGCTAGTATTTCAAGAACTAAATTGAATAGAAGTGGTGAGAGAGGGCATCCCTGTCTTGTTCCAGATTTTACAGGGAATGCCTTCAGTTTTTCTCCATTTAGAATGATGCTAGCCTGAGGCTTAGCATATATAGCTTTTACAATGTTGAGGTAAGTTCCTGTTATCCCTAGTTTTTCTAGTGTTTTAAACATAAAGGGATGCTGTACTTTGTCAAATGCTTTTTCTGCATCTATTGAGATGATCATATGGTTCTTATCTTTAAGTCTATTGATGTGGTGAATAACATTTATTGATTTCCGTATATTGAACCAGCCTTGCATCCCAGGGATGAATCCTACTTGATCATGGTGCACAATTTTTTTGATATGCTTTTGTATTCGATTCGCCAGGATTTTATTGAGAATTTTTGCATCTAAGTTCATTAGAGATATTGGTCTGTAGTTTTCTTTCTTTGAAGTGTCTTTGTCTGGTTTTGGGATCAGGGTGATGTTGGCCTCATAGAATGAATTTGGAAGAGCTCCTTCTTTTTCTATTTCTTGAAATAGCTTGAAAAGTATTGGTATTAATTCTTCTTTGAAGATTTTGTAAAACTCTGCTATATACCCATCCGGTCCAGGGCTTTTCTTGGTTGGTAGTCTTTTGATGGCTTCTTCTATTTCTTCCTTTGTTATTGTTTTGTTTAAATTGTGTGTGTCTTCCTGACTCAATCTGGGCAGATCATATGACTTAAGAAATTTATCGATATCTTCACTATCTTCTATTTTATTGGAATATAGGGTTTCAAAATACTTTCTAATTATCTTCTGTATTTCTGTAGTGTCTGTTGTGATATTGCCTTTTTCATCCTGTATGTTAGTAATTTGAATTCTCTCTCTTCTTCTCTTTGTTAGCATGGCTAAGGGTCTGTCGATCTTATTTATTTTTTCAAAGAACCAACTTTTAGTTTTATCAATTTTTTCAATGTTTTTTTTTGTTTCAATTTCATTGATTTCTGCTCTGATTTTAATTATTTCTTGTCTTCTACTACATTTGCTGTTGTTTTGCTCTTCCTTTTCTAGGGTTTTGAGATGTAGTGTGAGTTCATTTATTTGTTGGTTTTTTCTTTTTTTGAGGAATGAACTCCAGGAAATGAATTTCCCTCTTAAAACTGCTTTCATTGTGTCCCATAGATTCCGGTATGTTGTGTCTGTATTTTCATTTATCTCTAAGAATTTTTTGATTTCCTCCTTTATGTCTTCTGTAACCCATTGATCATTCAGTAACATATTGTTCATTTTCCAGGTGATGCAGGATTTTTCCTTCCTTCTTTTATCGTTGATTTCCAGTTTCATTCCATTATGATCAGATATGGTGCATGGTATTATCTCCACACCTTTATATTTACTAAGAGTTGCCCTATGGCTTAATATATGGTATATCTTTGAGTAAGATCCATGTGCTGCTGAGAAGAACGTGTATCCACTTGATGATGGTTGATATATTATATATATGTCGGTTAAGTCTAGGTTATTGATTGTGTTATTGAGTTCTATAGTTACACAAGATTCTTAATCGGTATCATAAGTCACCAAAGTAGAGAATCTCATGCCTGTTGATGCTTTCACCTTAGAGAAGTCTATACCTCAGCCTACATTGGAGAGTCCCAGTCCTACCCCCCTCCTTTTGTTTCTCTTGAAAAAAAAAAGTCCAAGAACTCATATGCTTTAAAAGGTGTCATTGATGACTATTTTGAAAGAAAAAGTAGGGATTCACATGCACGGGAAAGTAACAGAAGTTCTGGAGTTTGGTAACTTCTTTATCCCTGTCCCTGTATCCCTCAGAGCTGTAACTGGAAACGGCATTGATCTCCCACTCTGCTAGATGAGGCTGCATTCCTTTCATCTTTGGAGAAAAAGATCCTGTGGGATGCTGGCTATCTTCAGGGCTGGACTTCATTACTTGGTTATGTGCAACTTTATGCTCTATGGATGGCCTTAGTCTGTTTTCTGTTGCTATAATAAAATGCCTAAGACTGGGTAATTTATGACACACAGACGTTTTCTTTTTGACTCATGCTTCTTCATCTGGGAAATCCAAGAGCACGGCAGTGACTTCTGCTTAGCATCTGGCAAAGACCTTGTGCTGCATGTCAACAGGCAGAGGGCATCCTGTGGTAAAACAGAGCAGGCATGCCAGCTCTTCTTACAAAGCCACTAATGCCATCATGGGGGTCCCATGTTCATGACTTCATGGAATCCTAATTACTTCTGAAAGTCCCACCTACAAATACCATCACCCTAGGTATTGGGAGTTTGAGCTTGCAACATATAAACCTTAAGAGACATATTTAAACCATAACATTCACTAATACTAAACTGCTTGTATTTTTTTTAATAACTTGCCTGACATTTCTGACTCCCGTAGCTTGTGGAAGTGATTCTTGCTTCCTGGAGTTTCATTTCTTCTCTCTTGTTCAAAATGCAAATCCACTCTGTTTGTCTTCAAAAGTGACTCCAATATTAAATACTTAAAAGAGCTTTCTGTGAGCAATTCTACCCCTATGTACAGCTTATATTTCTTGTTTCCATCTTATATATTCTCTCAGAATTTTATTTACCACTTTGCAGGACAAGAGCTTTGCTATGTCTGTCTCTCATGGTATGCTATATTTTTTGACCTTCGTGCATTTGCTTCTTTTTTGGCAGCAACGATTACTGGGCACCGAGTAATAGCTAATTTAATATTTAGTAAATTTGATTTCCATTGAAAGAAAAGAAGGCAGGGGTTTGTAACTGCATTTGTTAATTTTACCAAAAGAAGCCCGCTGAAAGGAATATTGAAAAGTCTCTGAAAAGTTCCTACTGTCGATGCTTATCATGTTCTAGGTTACTGATGCTTCACATATTCATGATCTTACCAACATATCAACAGCTTATAGACAACATTTACTGGAAGAAATGGCTTTAAATAAATTACCATTCCTGTTTCTATGTGCTCCTCTGGCAGAAACAACAGGTTCACTAGGTATTGGGAATATGGAAGATGGGAGAAGTGGATGAACAGGGGAAGAGGGAGGAGAACTTTCATACTCTATCAATGTGTGGCACATCATTTATTTTACAAAATGAACTTCTGATATCTATAGTTAAGTTGGGACTTGAAACAGAGTTCCTGTTTCCATTCCACCAGACCCCAGTCTTGCACCCTGTGATGTGTGGCTTACTCACCAGGTGTTTTTCTGGAATCATCCTTTTTCTTATCTTATGTTGTGAACTGGGACCTACTCTTTCCGGATGGCTACTGCAGTCTTGCTGAAGGCATTTTTCTTCGTAGGCCACTAAGCCCAATCCTCCTTCATCAACACGGAGCACAAAATCAGGGAAATGGCATGGTGCACCTGCAAACTTCCTTTGATGCTGATCACCTCATTTGGAACGAGTGAACATCTAATTGGAAAATAATCATGCCTATTAATTTTCGGATCTGTTTCTTTGTCAGTCACATCTTTGAAAACACTATCAACAGAACAATAATGGGATCACTTCTCATTGGAAGTCACCTAAAGAAATATCTGGTTGCATTCTTCTAATTGTTTAAGGTAAGTCCCTACAGCTCATTTTTATGTAATAATAATTAATAATAATAATAATAATATAAAATCAAATTTAAAATCTGAACAAAATTGAAGAAATGAGACTTTTAGTCAAGTCTACACAAATAGAATGTATCTGACTCTCTTCCAGGAACTTTTTCCTCCTGCCAAATTTTAATCAATTTTATCTCACTTCTCCATCTCTCTTCTGTCCAATTTCTGTTCTTCAATGGCCAGAGCAGCAGAACTGGCCAAACTATCCTTGGGACTCAACCTTCCTTTGCCAGTATATCACCCACCTCTGGGGTTTTTCCTTTCAATGTCAGCCATCTGTTTCATTAAAATGTGTGTGTGTGTGTGTGTGTGTGTGTGTGTGTGTGTGTGTATTATGTTGAACATAGGGTTTTCCCACCCTGTCCTGTCAAACAAAAAAAAAAAAGAGAGAGAGAAAATGTCAGATGCTAAAAGGTTATGCCAGATCAACCCAGGCTTGGGAGGGAAAATGGAAGAGGTGGTATTTATTTTTCTAAAATATTGGTCTTGTTCAAAATATCTTTATATCCTCAATTTATCTTGCTTTAGTTGATCTTCACAAGGAGCAGTGTATGTCATTCTTATCTCACTCCCTGGAAACCTGGGTGCAGTTGCCCGCCCCCCGGGGACTTCTGATGCCCAATTCACTGCACCTGTGGTTTTCCATGCTGTCCCTGGGTATTGGAAGAGGTCCTTTCTCTATTCCGTAACCAGAGATTAGACTCATCAAATGTGATGGTGTTCATTCAGATTTTTTTGCTCACTTCTCCTAAGGAATTTAGATAAATTGCTCTGGGTCTTAACTGAAATCCCATTGAATTCCTATATTTTGCAACACAGCCAGGGACCTTCTTGGGTCCTACTGATTCTGTGAATCTCAGGATCTCAGAACACTTTTCCAAAACATGATCTTTATTGTTTTGTTTTATTCTCTAAAACCCTAAAGTTTTAGGTTCCAAATAGTAATTTTGAGAGCTTTTTCTTTTTCTTTTTCTTTTCTTTTCTTTTTAATTTCCTCAAGAAGACCTCACAGGTCCTATTGACATCTGGAATTCTTTAGGACCACTCTGGTGTGTCAGAATTGTTAAGATGGCTATAAAGATTGAAGGCCACCATTGGGATCCTCATTGGTGTGTGTGTGTGTGTGTGTGTGTGTGTGTGTGTGCGTGCGCACACGCACATGAGTTTAAGAGAGAGGGACAGAGAAGTAGGAAGACAAGGGGGAGGAAGATGAGGAGCAAGAGAATGGTGGGGGAGAAAAGGGAAAAGGAGGAGGAGGAGGAGGAAAGCGATGAAGAGAAGGAACAGGAGAAGAACAAGGAGAATGCGGAGGCAAAAGACAAGCCATACTCTGCCAAAAATATTTGAGAGTTTAGCCAAGAATATCTCTTCTCACTTTCCTTTTCCTAATTATATATTATCAACAAACAATTCATCTAATTTTTCTTGGCATTGAAGTGAGTGTTATCTTTTATTACTGAATTTCCCAGAAGATTTGTCCTGATGTAAAAAAAAAAGAGGTGCTGCTCCTCACCTCTGCCCTTTCAAACATCACTTCAGCAAAAATCTCCAAGTTGGCAAGATATTTCATTGACCCTCTTCCATCTTTCCTTTCCCTACCAACGCCCAGGGGAAGTCGGATGTCCCAAACCATGACCAAGTTGCTTTAGTGAGCACTGCCTTCTCCTAAGATACGGCAGCTATAAAAATGGCCATTTTCTCCTTACCCCTAAGGAAAAACTTATAGTAATAAGAGTTGGTGTTAATATCCCTGTTAACCCCATCTATTCTCAACAAGATTATTATTTCCTTTTTTTCTCTCTCTCTCTCTTCACCTACTCATCCTCCATCTTTTCCTTTCATTTTTTTTTCTCCTTCCTTTCTTCTCTCCCTCCTTTCTGCCTTCTTTCCTTCCTTTTCCCCCACTTGCCTGAGAGTTACTTTGGTCAAGTCAAGTCATTGAATGTTCCTGATATTTAATGCTCATTTTACTCAGACGAACCTGTCATTTGCTCATTGAGGGTACCAAATATTTACTTTCTTACAATCATAAATTTCCATCCTTATTTCCAATTCCTTTCTCTGGGATGACATGTTTATCACTCTATTGTAGACTTTGGAATGTTTTATTAACTATTTGTTTCCAACTCCTTCATTGACCTTTGGTGTTCTGTAATTTCATTAGAATGCATTGGGGTGTAATTTTGTTTGAGGTTATCTTGAGAGTTCAGGTTTCTGAGCTTCCTGAACCTGTGGATCCATGTCTTTTATCAGAATTGAGAGAAAACTGTTGTAATTTCAAACATATTTTTCTAACCTAATCTCTTTCTCCTTTCCTCAGGATCTCCAGTGACAGGAACATTAGACCTTTTTGTATTGGGTCTGCCAGCCTCCATATCTCAATTTTTCTTTTATATTCACTGATTTTTTTTCTGTATGATCTCTATTTTGCTATTTTAATCCATTTAGTAAATTTTTAAATTTGTAATATTATATTTTTCCATTCTATCAGTCTCATTTGGTTCTGTTTTAAAATTTTTATTTTTCTTTGGAGAACTCCTATCTTTACATTCATTTCAAGAGGACTAATTGTGGGTCTGAGGGTGTAGCTCAGTGATATTACGTCTGTGTGTGTGTGTGTGTCTGAATAAAATCAAAACAATAAAGTAAAAGAGTACAAGACTATTAATGCCTCACTGAACATAGTTATAATATTTACATAAAAGTCTGATAATTCTAGGTCTTCTCAAGAATTCATATTTATTTATTTGGATTTTGTTTTCCCTTACCCTGAGTCCGAACACTTTTCCTTTAAGGGTCACATAGAAATTGTTTTAGGCTTTGTGAAACTATGGTCTTTGTTGCTGCTACTCAGCTCTTCCATTGTAGCATGAAAGCTGCTATCGACAACCCATATGTGAACAGGTATGGGTGTGTTCCAGTAAAAATCACTCACAGACACTGAAATTTGAATTATATAAAGTTTTCATATTTTATAAGCATTCTTCTTATTTTTTTTAACCATTTACAAATGTAAAAACTTTTCTGAACAAACTCTACTAGTATGGTTGGTAATGCAGATTGGGTCCATGTAGCAGTGCCTACCTTTGAGAATTGCTTACATTTTCCTGGTTCCTTTAGGTCAATTCATTTTGGATTGTGTCATGGGCAGGTAAAGTATTATGCCAGGAAACTTTGGTTCCTATCATCTGGAGAATATGAGTGGCTTTTGGTCTGTTTCAATAGGTTAGGTTTGGTACACATCACAGTTTGTCTTGCCTTCTGTGGACTGAGGTTCGATATCATGTCAGTTTGTGAAGTCTCTACTATTTCGTTTGTATGTGCCCCATTTATGCAAGTACCACTCAGAGGTTAGTTTGATGATATAAAATTTTGGGTGATGGCTTCTATTCTAGTTCATTTCTCAGTCTTTACCTGCTCTTGGATCTATTCTGTTCTGTGCATTTGCAACTCAGTTGTAAACTCGATATTCATTCATTCATGCATTCATTCATTGCCCTGCTGGGGATAGAAACCAAGATATTTTGCTTGCTAGCCAAGCGCTCTACCACTGAGCTGTACCTCCAGATTTGACCTTGAGGTTTCTGTTGGCTAATCCTACAGCTCTCCTCTCTCCAGAATGATCCTGCATTCTGAAAAGTCTTTTTTCGTCTGTGTCTTTTCCATTGACCAAAAAGAAGCATTTTTCTTAAGACTTTATCTAAAGTTGTCCATTTTCAACATAGCTGGGGATGACCTTGGGGAAAAGCACTGAGAGAAAAATGGACAATGTGGCTTCCCTCTCCAGAGCACACAGGTTATCTGACCATGGAAATGGCTTTTTCTTATGGGTCTTTCATTGTCTACATCTCTGCACTTCCCTCGCCATCATTCAGCCATATAACCTGGCATCTGAGTCAGGAGAGAGAAAGAAAAGAAGAACCATTAGCTCTCATTCACAAGGGTCCCTTTTCTTGTTGAACATTTTCTTTCAGTTTTCGCTATCTGCATCTGCTGTGAAGTTTTGTTCCTGGGTCCAATCTGAGATGCAAAGGAGAAAAAACACCAGAATGCCATTTTGGTTCATTTCTTAAATTTGAACTTCTCTTCCCAAGCAAGCTGCAAGATTTTACTTTTAGAGATGTCAAGTACTTGCTTGCCACATCCTGTCCATATGCTTTCATGGTAATCATCAGGATAGATGGGATATTGTGAGCTTACTCTATTCCAGCTGGGAATGAAATCCACCCCCACCCCCTTTTTTTTAAGCAATCAGAAACTAATATTGAAGGGAGCAAAGTCACTGCAGAAGATTACAAAATAAGTTACTGGAACAGGCAGAATCAGAGTCTAGGATTTTTTTTTTTCTTTTATGACTGCCCCCTTCTGAAAATAAAATGTCAGATATCACTTAGAATGGAAAAGCATTTGATTCCTAATGAATGTTGTCCTCCCTTCCTCTGTATTACTCACCACCCTCATACCCACACATATGTGCTTACTCTGTTAGTATCACATCATCTTATCTTACCCTTGGGCTGAGTCCTGATGAAAATTATGAAAAAAAGTAATAGAAAAAAGTAATAGAAAATAGTAATTAAAAAAGTAATAGAAAACTCACAGAAGTAGTCAAATGGTAGAGGTAAGAAGCATATTTGTGTGGGTATGGGGTATTATTTATTTTTATGTGTGTTTTGGGGTGTGTATTTTTGGGTGAAAATTTATCCATGTGTCTTGGTATTTCTTTATATGTGTGTAAATGCCATATATGTTTGTTATGACTCTAAATGGTATTTTAAAAATGAGGTTGCCTAACCCCAAATTGGCAGATGAAGAAATGCTGAGAATCAGATAATTTAAATAATTACTTTGTTAGGTCAGATATTGAATACCTTTTTCCCCAATATGTTATGACATATAACTGATTGCATTCTTTTTGTCAATTTGGAGATGACAATATCTAACATGATGAAACAAAAGATTTGGAGTGAATCAATGATGACAACACACCTATCCAGCCTCAGTTTTAAATGGTTTTGCTAAATTGTAAATGATCCGAGTGTTTTCTAAATCTCACCAAGAGACTGAGGTGCTGATTTTCTGTCTTTATCTCCTATTCTAACTTTCTTTCCAGAATGATTGGTTTTCCAAGCCATGCCCACAGATGTCTCTTTCCAAGATATATATTTATATTCTCACATTAAATATACAAAACACAGTTTAGCACTAAGGATTCCTTGTAGAAATATAGAAAAGCAGGTCTAGCTTCAGATTTTTAGAAATCAGATGTTTTTATGAGTCCAAAAAGAAATGGCATTGGAAAGTCATGTCATTCTGTCAGGCAGCATCCTTGGGAGCTTGCATTTTTGTAACTGAGGCATTGGTTGATAGTCCATTCCCTATTGCATTGAAGAAGCCTAACTGGCAATGTTTTTTATTTCATAAAGACTCTTATTTATCTAACAGCATGGAAAAGGAAAAAAATATCCTAGTGGTTTTGGTTTAGGAAAAAAAAAAAAGGTTTTGCTCAGGCAGCGAAAGTTTTGTGGGGTCCACCTCTGCATCCCATCACTGGGTGGGACACTTAACAAGCAGGGTATCAATTTATCTAATGCTCAACTTGGTGAGCAAGGGTGGGTATTATTCTTCCTATCCAGTGGAGATAACTGAAGTTCAGGGAATTAAAATAATAAGCTGAAAATACAAAAAAAAAAAAAAAAAACCAAAAAACTAGTGTTCATTATCTATTTCTGTGAAAGGATCACCTTTGTTATCTTTTTCAATATGCTGAGCTATCTATGTTATATTGGATTGTAAACATTTTATTTGCCCATGGTTTAGCATTTGGGGCTGGGCTTAGCTAAGAGATTCTTCTGTTAGCACATGCTTGTGTAGTTATCAGGAGACCCAGATGAGACTATTTGTTGTAAGATGGTGCATTTATATGTCTAGTCAGCTGTCCTGTCTGTCTGTAGGTTGGTCTCTTCAATGTGGTCTTTCTGGCAGGATAGCTCTAGTTTTCTCACACGATGGAAACAGATTCCAAGAGTTCAAGCTCGCTTGCAAGTGCTTATCAAGTCTCACTATTGACATTAGCTTCAACAGACTGGCTAAAAAAAATTACATTGCAAAACTTAGAGACCATCTGTGGGATGGGGATGTGTTCATAGTCATCTCTGTAAGATATAGATTTTAGGAAACATAATTTATTGAGGATCATTAATGCAATAATTGTCTCCCATGGTGATTTTCAAACTGAGGTCTATCTGATTCCAAGGAAAGGCCCTTTCCCCAATCAAATAATGTTGACATCTTATTGCTTCGAGTTTTCTTAAATGATTTATCTGCCTATCCCACCAACAACATCAGTAAGATGATATTTAAAAGACATACACACTCACAGGCAAAATTTTTATATACATTATACAAATACATTCACAGGCAGGTACAAAACCACACAACAGAAGTCAAAAAGCAAAAACCATATCCACAACGACGGGAATGTGTCAAAAAATGGAGTAATCAATTAAAAGAATTTTCAGTGACCAAGTTGGTATGAGCTGAATAACTAAATAAATAAAGGTGTGTTTGATTTTTCTCCAAAATATAAAATAAATATCCATGGCTCCATAATGGATATAAACAAATGATTGGACAAATAAATAAATGTGTAATCAGACATAAGTTCTCCCATGTAGAAAAATTCCAAATACTTGATGTGAATTCTCCACCTACAGGAGATGGAGACTAACTCCCCACTCTTTAAGGGTAGACTGTACATAACAACTTTCTTCTGTGGAGTACAGTATGAAAAAAAGGTAATTTTAGTGGGCAAGTCTGGAGAACACAGCCTCAGCCAGGTGATCAAGGTCAGCATTAGTGGTGATGAGTGGGTTACATTAATGGATTTCTTTCCTATGACATGATAGAACAGTACTTCATCTCCGTGTTTTTCCTCTCCAACTGGTAGCTCCAGTCAGAGCACTCAATAACTCATGTTTTCTATTTGCATTTTTTCTGTAAATCTAAAACCATTGTGAAAAATAGTTTATTAGAAACAAATGTCAGAATAGAAAAACATTTTAAATATTTGTAGCAAAGATCTGATACTTGAACATATAAAAATATCAAGCTAACTGATTTTAAAAACCATAGGAACCCAAAACATAAATGGGGAGGGGATTACAAACTGGTAATTTATCTTAAAAAATAAGAGTAAATAGCGACATATAATGCAAGGTTTAACAACCAATAATAAAAAGAATTAATAAAATCTACATCATCTGAAACTTTATGAAACAATAACTATTTTTAAAATGATAATATTCTCTGCATATTATGTAATATTCTATTTTATGTAGAATATTAATTGATAGTCTATTCTATCTAGAATATTAGTTATTATTCTATGTTTATTATAAGAGTCGTTCTTTAACAAGATTGTTGGTGGTGAACCAGGAAAATCCACTTGCAAATTTATTTGAAAATCTCTTTCTGTAATATAAATATGCTACTGCCTTTCTTCACAGTAATGCCTTTCAGTTAATCTTCTCTTAGAAAGTAATATGTGTGAAACATATTTTCCATAGATAGTCATCACAGAGTTATTTATAAATATGTAAACTTAGAAATTATGTAAATACCCAGCAGTAGGGGAGTGGTAAATAGTCCTAATTTATTCACTGGGTGAAGCATTATGAAATGATTAAAATGATATTTACAAAGAAAATGGAACAACACATAAGTATCTATGTAAAAAAAAAATATTGAGAAGTGACTAAAAGTAAAAGTTATCTATAGACTATTTTAATGCTTACATTTAAAACTGAACCAAAATAGATCAATACTTAGAGTAGAATTATTTGCATTTTGATCTAGCTGTTGTTTTTGTTCTTAAACTTCTTTTTGAATTTCAACGTATGAGCCAAGAATTTTATGAGCAAGAACAACGAAAACATGTTTTTAAAAGAAGATGAAGATGAAGAAATTGCAATTTTATCCTAATAGAAAAACCCATTGTATTTTACTGGTAAAGTTTTATTTCCTTTCATGAGTAGATATCACACTTACGATGGCATATATACATATAGATATGATATGTATAATTGAATATATAAGTGCATCTACATGTAGCTTATGAAAATGAACACCTGAAGAACTGAGATATTTAACTATCCGCCAGATCTGATTTATACAAAAAAATAAAACTTTTATAGACGTGAAAAGGGGAAGCAGAGATGACCAGCAGTCAGTTTGGGACCCAGTCAGCTTATGTGCAGATCCCTGAACACAAACAACAAATACAGGGAGATCCTGTGGGAGCCATAAAAAAAGAGTTATCTCTTTAAGATAATCTTTTTAGAAGTTCCTGTTGCTTTGTAATTCATTATTGGTGATACATAGTTTTTTTTTCTAATTATCATAAAATATAACATTATAAATGGCTTTTTTTTTTTTTTGCCTTGGAAAGAATGCTTGCTTTTTATTCTGATAAGTGCTATAGTGTTCTCTAGTTGTTCCTTAAACCTAAATGTAACCTCACAACTACATCCTGAATGTTGTAGCAGGGGTCTACACCTTGATGGATGGGTTGATTGATTAGGTCTACCCCAGTCTGAAGGCAAAGGGCTGGACCAGATGCTCTGTGAGGGTCCAGCAGCTACAGGCTTGAAATTGACCCCCAATCTTGATGCTGTCAGTGAGAAACATCAACCAAAGGCTGTTATCCTTTTTTAAGACATCAGTTGTCACTGGAGCATAGGCAGCAGCAGACAGGAGCAGCTGATAAGTTTTCTCCTCATTCTGATAAGGTCTGACACCCAGAAACTTCTGCTCACATACTGAAGTTCTGTTTCTAAATAGAAAAAAAAAAAAAAAACCTGCTTTAAAGTGCCACAGTCTGATCTGAAGCCCAAATTATTCAAGTCCAGATTTAAACCATTGTAGGGGATGGGGGGGAGGCTTTGGGGACCAACAGATCCTTTGGGGCAGAGGCCTAAAGCAAGATTAACAGCAACCCAGTGTCCAGGCAAGGGGATCTAATTGTAGTTTACAGGTAATTGAGTGCGTCTATTGTGCTCTGGTTTGCCAATTAAGAATAACGTTGATATTTCCTGCATAAGGTTGCCATCAGGATTAAATTTTAAAAGAATGAAAAAAGAAACATTTATATAAATCTCTTAATGAAATAACTACCAAAGAATAAGTATTGTAAAATAGGAGCCATTTGACAGAAGCACAGATTTGGCCCTGCTGAGACTGAATCTTCCTTTAAACCCTCAGAAAATTTCCATGGTGGACAGACAAACCTAAGAAGGGCAATCCTCACAATTCTGGGTATTTTGTTTTCCTTTATTTTTTAAATGAGTGTTTATTTTCTTATCTTGCTTATGGAATGGTAATGATGATTAAAAAAAAAAAAACCTGTTAAAAAGAAATATTGGATAAACATTCTCCAAAGTGCTGCTGGAATACATTTACAAATGAATAAATAGAGAAATGTTGGGGTTTTTTGCAGATAATTCTTCAAACACATAGAATCTGTAACAGGGATCCTGTAGGGCCTTCATCCCTGGGCACCCCTCTCACTGCTGGGCAAACTCCAGACACACTGGACAGACCCCTGACCTTCCCCTGAGCCCTACTCTTTTCAGCCGCCAGGGCTTCTGTTGACCCAGATCTCCCCTGGCACAACCTGCCCTCCCTGATACCTACTCATTCTTCAGATTTCCTTTAAATACCAAGGTGTCAGAGAGCCCTCCAGACCTTGCAGTCTAATCTACTTCCTGTTCTGCTCTTCTGTCTTAGAGAACACTGTTATTTTCTCTTTTACACTAAGCGCTTGTAACAAATTTTAATTACGTAATTATCCGTGTGTGTGTGTGTGTGTGTGTGTGTGTGTGTGTGTGTGTTAAAAGTCCCACTCTGCAGCTCCATGGGGCAGCAGGATGCCGATTGGGCTCATCATCCCAAGCCAGAGCATAGGGAAGTGCCTGGCCCCCATCAGGCTTTCAGGAAATACAGGTGAATGAATGGCTGAATGACTGAACGCGTGAATGAATGCGATGAACAGCAGTATTCGTAGTACCACAATTTTAGCATTGAGAATGAGGATATTCTTGTGTACTTTTGACAGGGGAGGTCCTCTGTTTTCTCTCTCCTCTACTTCTTAAATTTTTTATTTTATTTTATTCTTTTTGCCACTGAGGCCCAGAGCCTCATGCATGATGAACAGGCCGAAATGTACACTGAGGTCCACCCCAGCCCCTCTCTCCTCTCCATTCATTGAGATTCTCCTTGCCTGAGTTTCCAACCACAGTCCTTTTCTGTGGCTCTTTCACATTCCCTTGCTGGGCCTCCAGAGGAGCAGTGCCTGGGGAGTTTTCCAATCCTCCCCCCAGGGACATTCAGATCACCATCTCCCCTTCCCTAGTCCTCTGTCCCCACTGCACTGCTGGAAGCCTTTCTGGCTGCTGAGCAAGATGCAGCCAGCTGCCCAGGCTATGGTTTCAATTACTGATAAAGGCCTGTCTTGCAGAGCTCCGCATGCTAATCCATGCATCAACACACAAGTGTGACTCACTAATGGAATTCCTGGCATCAGGAAGAGATTGGGAAGGGATGTCTTAGGGATGAGGGTTAGAAGGAAGCTGTTCCTTTTCTTCCTGAATCAACTTTCAAAGATTCCAAGAATTTGACCAGTGAAGCAAGACACATGGTGTTCAGAACAACCTAGTTCTGGGGTTTGAGGACTGGCCCCCAGGTGCTGTGAGACCGAATAAAGACAGGCCGACAGATAAAGAATTGCAGAACACAATTTATGGGGGAACGTACTGAGGGAAGGGTGGACCTCAGCAGCAGTAAGTGGAATCCCTGCAATTTGGGTCAGAAAGTGGGGTGTATCTATGCACTAGGTCAAAGTGACTTTATCCTGGCTGCAATGTACCAGGTTTATCTTAAGAAAATATCAAAGGCAATTGCCACCCTGGAGCCAGGTCCCATTGTAAAAGCCCGCATAGAACTCTAATGATTTTATCTATTTGCAATTTGTTGGGAAACTATGAAGAATAAACCAGCTAGCATTGCTCAGGGTCAATTGTGTTGGTTAGTACTCAAGAGGACTGCAGACCTGTCAAGCTGAATCCATATGCACGGTCAAGTGGGTTTAAACAAACAAATAAAACTGATAGGAAGCACGGTGTGATCTTACTATAGTAACAAAGAAAATCCATGCACACATAGATAATGTCCACAAAGATCTATCCTGGGAGTTTAAACAGGCTTATCTGTTTGTGGCGGAATTAGGATTTTGCTGTGTATTATATATTTATATAGTCATATTTTTGTATGTATTCCGCTATCAAAAAACTTCCATTGTGCTTTTGAAAAAGGATATAAAGAAATAAGAATTTAAGAGTAAATCGAAAGAATGAAGGAAAAATAGGCCAGCCTCATAGACGGTGATTTGGTAGGAAGGTTAGTTGTTTGTCTCCTTGCAAAAAAAAAGCACCAGCAGCTCCATCTGCTAAGAGTCATATACTCTACTTTTACGGTTTCTTTTTCCTTCATTATTATGCCATCATACCCCTCTAGAACCACTCTGGGGTAGAAAGCTCAGGAAGACTGAAGAAAGACTAGAGAGGAGTCCAGGAACTTGACTATTGCCCTGGATCTGTTGCTTATTTTTGCTGAGCTGGCCATCATTTCCTGAGTTAGCTCTCCTTTTTGGGCCTCCCTTGTCTTCTGTAAGCAGACAGTCTGACTTAGGTTGTTTCATAAGAGCCTTTTAAGAGCTCTAAACTTCTGCATTTCCTCTTCCAACTTTATATGTTAAAAGTTGTTCATTCCACTAACTTTTTAAAGGTCCTGCTGGACTGAAACTTTTGGCTGTTATTTTGCCCTGGTATCACATGGACATTCTAAAACATGATTGAGGTCCATGCCTTAGACGGAATCCTGTGAAACATAGGTAGGATAAGGCATGTAGTTGATCATCTCAAGTAGTGCATTGGCCATTCATATGTATGCTTGAAAGGAGACCATTGACTGGGGTGGTCTTGGACACAGTGGGGAACTGGGAAGAGTCCAGCACTCCTAGTCCAGCTGTTTACAATTTAGCTCTGTAAATGCATTTCAGTAGACTGTAAGCTCCATGAAGGAAAGGAATGGGATAATTCCATTCCCTATGGCATCTTCCCTTCGTAAGAACCACTAAAATAGACCTCAAAAGAATGATTAAATGATGGAGCTGTGATTTTTGTGTTAAGTGAAAAAAAATGAGGATTGATGACATATTGTTTCAAGTTTCATGTGGAATCTGGCACATGGTCATGTATGTACCAAGGGGAACTATGTTGTTATCTTTTTACACAGTTTTATAGGTGAAAACTCCAATGTCTACAGAAGCTAGGTGACACTTCTAAGAATGAATGTAAGTTTTTTGAAATCCTATTTTTCCTTTTATAAAAGATGTCTACTCTTACTTGATTTTAACTTAATATTTCTATATGTTTATGTACATATATATGCATGCATATATATTTGCATGCATATGATGTATTTAATTTATAAGATCATGCCAAGAGTTGTAAGTTAACTTAACTAGAATCCATGGCTATTGATGTCAGTGCCAGAATTTTCACATTATTCCTCATTTCATATTTTTTTTTTTCCTATCCCAAAGTCCCTATCTGTACTGTTAAGCTACAAGCTGTGACATGAAATATCTCTTGTTATTTCCACCCAGGAGATGTGGCTTCAGTAACTCCTTCCTGTACATCACCCACACAAACCACACACACACACACACACACACACACACCCTGAATCTGCAGGGTAGATCCGTCTTGAACAAATAATACGTTCGTCTCTAAACTATGGCCCATCACCTCTTTGAGAAAAGAAAAATACTGAATAGTGTTTCCTGAAAAACGAATGTAAATGTTTCCCCGAATGACATTTCCATTGTCTGAGACTTATGTGGCTTTAATGGAAGTATTTATATCAGGAAAATGTAGGGAGGAAAGCATAAGGTAACCCAAATCCCTTTCTGGCTGGAAAAGCTCTCCAGTCACTGAAGATCGTTTTGCCAAAAAGGCTTGGCAAGAAGCAGTGATATTTGCAAATTGTTCAGTGAAACTGCTCTTATTTAGTCAATTTTATTCGGGTGTCCAATGGATTCCCCGCGCAGGGATATGTTTCTTAGACAATGACAAGCTTTACACCAAATTATGAGCTATAGCTGAAAATATAGTAACAAAATGTCACTCCTGATTTGTTTTCTGAGCTGGAGCTACGTGGCTGGAAATATCAAAGGGGTGATCCATGGGAGTGTAAATGCGCATTCTTTGGAGAGGAAAGACTTGAAATGGCTGTGGAATTGGGCACCAAAGCCGACAAGCATGGCCAGACGTAATGTGGATTGCTCCAGAAATGAGAAAAGACGGTCCCCAGAGCCAGCTGGCATCTGACCAGTGAACTCCCCACCACTCCCAGCAGCACCATCCGCCTATGTGCACAGATCCAACTTCACAACGGAACTCTGCATCAGAGAGCCAACAGGGGCCTCCTCACAGAGAGCAGGACAAGCTCTTCAGGGTTTATGCTCAGCTTCCAAGGGGGCAGCCATTCTGTTTTGGCTGAACACCAAAGTGTTACTGAAAGCAAGAAGGAAACTCTGAAGAAGATACACAGTTGAGAGAGAAGACTGGCTTCAGAGTCAGGCAAGGCAGGTTTGGAATCTCAGATTTAGCTTGGAAGCAGGGGTGGAGAGATTTATGATCCTCTTGAATCCTCACTTTGCTTATCTGTAAGATGGGAAGGTTGATTGCCATGTTAAGTGCTTTGGGACAACTTAACTTTAACATGTTCGACTCATGTACAAGGAGCCCATGAATGCCAGCCCTTTCCTTCCTCTGGTTTGGAGAGAGGTAATGATGCCATTCATTGCAAAGTGAAGCCTGCCCCTCAGAGGGACACAGAGGTTGCTTAGAGCCAGCAATTACTGGAGGATTCAGGGAATTTGCTATGTCATCAGAATCTTCAGTACAAAATGTGGGTCAGTGGAGAGTTTAGAAAAATGACAGGAAACAGCAAGAATCAGAGTTCAGATCCTTGGCTTGGTGGACTTACTAACCCATCTTCTGAAATATTCTAGACCCTTCTTCAGGTCTTCAGTGCAGAAACTTTCATGAGCCTTCATTGAATCAAGATTCCATTTTGTATTTGTAGCAGCTGAATTTGATTCTTAGGGACATGCTGGTGTCTGGCTTCTTCAGACTGGATGGAATGTGTGACCTAGACTAGATGACATTGCTGCACAATGGTGACCTTTCATGGGGGCTGGCACTGGATATGAGCTCTACAAGGTGTTTTAGACAAGCAGTTCTGATCAGCCAGAAAGGGAAAAGTTTGGCACCAGATAACAGGCCTTGGAAGAAGGATAACCTCAAGCAAATCATTTAGGCTCACTAAACCTCAGTGTTACTATCTACAAATTGGGCATTTTATCAGCTCACTCATTTTCAATAGAAATATTGTATATAAAATGCTTACCACATGCCAAGTACTCCACATCAAGACTATTAGAAAGATTCTATTACATATTACAGGCTTTTAGAATCTGACAACATTTCTTTCCATATATACAATTTAACTGCACAAACAAATACATGCACACATACACACAATTTTTAAAAAATGATGTTATGGTTAAAGGTAGGGGGTGGAATATATTTTGTATTAGGTCAAAAATACTAAACATACAAACAATCTACATGTTCCAAGAGACTTCTTGAATCACCTCCTGTAATCTATTTTTACAGGAAATAGAAGGAGATATAAAGAAGAAGAAAATAGTGATTATTTTTAACCAAAGTCACTTGCTCTTTTTGATGATCGAGATCTTTTTCTAAGAGCTATCCTGTTGCTGTGGACCAAATGTGGGTGTGATCCTGTTGATGTTCATTGAAACTGGCCCAAACATACTGTCCTGTTCGTCAGTATGGTGTTGACTAAGCTCTATGTATGTTGATTGGAATTTCTGTATTTTACTGCATAATAATGGAAAATGGTCCCCATTGCCTTAGTTTGTGCTTTAAAAGCAGACTCCCCCGAGACATGTATACTTGAAGGGATATTGCCTTAATTATACTTGGGAGGTCATCAAAGATGCTCATTTTGTTCCTGTGACACCTTCTGCATCCACCCAGAAAGATCAAGTCACTAAATGGTGAAACAGTCTGGACTGCCCCTTCCCTGTGATCTTAACAGGCCTGGAAACTTGTATTTCTTTCCTATCTGCTCATTATTACTGGCTTTGGAACTTGAGGAACATTACCTAACCTTCCTGAGCCCCTTACTGTCCTCATTAGGAAAACCTGAGATAGTAATCCCCCACCTCACAGAGTCTCCACAATGACCCATGAAGAGTGTGTGTACAAAGAGCTTAGCAGAGTGCCGGGGTGCATACAGTGGCCTGATAAATGACAACCGTGATGATTAGCTTTATGAATTCCTCAAGAAATGTTCTGTTCCTTAGTGATTCTTAAATGCTGTAGGGAATAAGTGATGGAGTAAAGTGAAATCATTTAGTGAATTCTGCATCTAGGAAGCCACTTAATGCCAGACAAATTGGCCCGCTATTGGTGACTGTTTGGGAACATGATTCATTTTCAAAACTTTGAACTATTTTGAGATGTTAACTCTATCAGGCATTTAAAAACAATTATAGTAACATAGCTGTTCCCAAAGGATGACATAATTTGACCTTCCTCAAGTAAAGGATGGGGACAAAAAGATAATGAAGAAGAGAGGAAGAGAAGAGATTTTTATATTAAAGGGGCCAACCAAAAATATTTAAAAAGTCAAATCTCTTTTTAAGTTCAAATTCTTTTTAAGAATTCTGTAACTTTCATAATTCTAGCTTTTGTTATTTTTTGCTACTTCATTTTCATTTCCCTATGCATGTTAGCAATAAAATCTATAAAAGCCAGACTTCTTGCTAGCTGGATAATAGGAAAGCCATTTAATATGCTGATACCTTGGTTTCTTTATCTATAATTTAGGGATGAAATAATGTTTACTTATAGGGTTTTTAAAAGTACTTAATAAAATGATTCACAAGACTTAACCAGGAGTGTTTTAAAGTCCTACTAAAACATTAAGACAATTTCATAATAGTTAATTTTCTTTTTTCTTCCAGATTTTTCATTTTGAAAATAAAGATGTCAATGAGCTAAACCAGGAGAATAAGGAGCTGACAGTGGTTTGGCCACGGAAAACTGGGAAGAGTAGGAAATGGCAACTTTAAAGTGGAGGAGACTGAGGGTCCATGTCTCTGGACCTAGGAGAAGGAAGTAGAGAAAATGAGGACCTCTCCTGAGATAGAGAAGAAATCCTTAACTCTAAGCATATAGGAAGACGATATAGGTCCCAAATGTTCACCTTGCTGTTATTCAAGTCCTTCAAATATAGATGCTAAAATGCTCTATCATCCAGCTGAACATCAGCAAAACAACCAAAGCATATTTTAACCAAAGTAGTATGAACTCCACTCTCCAAATATTCAACAAATATGTCGTTATCTAAGGATATTTCTTGTATGGACACATCTTCCCCAGGGCAAATGCCTTAGTCCATTTTTGTAGTGCTGTTAATAGTCCAGAATATTTCACCTGAGACTGGTTAGACAGATCTTATTGGCTCACAGTTCCGGAGCTGGGAAGACTAATATCGAGATTCAAATACCTACCAAGGCCCTGTGAGAGAGGCTGAAAGGGGGCTGAATTCCCCTTTTATAATAACATCAATTCCACCTTAAGGATGGAGCCCTCATGGTCAGATCCCATTTTAAAGGTTTCACCTCTTAAGACTTTTACATCAGCAATTAAATGTCAGCATGAGTTTTGAAGGATAAAAACATTCAAATCATAGCAGTAAAGACACAATACTTTGATTAGCAGATTAAGGTGTTGGGGGAAGTTCTTAGAAATAGTCCCCAGATGGAAATTTAATGGTTCATGAACCTATACCTCTACAATGTTCACCTGTATATTTACACATACTTATGCACGTGTGGGAAATACTTTTAGAAGAAATTTCATGTAAAGACACGAGCTTCCAGGTATGTAAGTTTCACTCTTGAGGTTAAGTACCTCCACAGGTAAGAAGTGTCCTTAACCCTCACAGCCTTACTATAAACAAGTCAATTGTAAGTTCCTATCTTAGATTGTTTTATCTCAAAGGATAATAGCCCTGGATCCTGTTGTTGAAAACATCAACATTTTAGATAGCATTAATGCTCTTCATGTGTCTACTCCTCACCATCCCTAGGGTAAATCCTATCTTTCCCCACGGAGCTTTGAAAGTTAAGCAGCTAATTCACCTTGGGAGATTTTAGAATGTTACAATCAAGGTCACACTGAATATTTGAAAGTGGAGGGGAAGGAAAGATGCAACTAGGAGAGAGGATGTTTAATGGAGATAGTAGCCCAAATACCTAAAGGTAATAGTAGCACAGCTGACAGTTCTCCCCAATGAACTCACTTTCAATGATACCTGTTACAAAACCAGGCTCAGGCCTTCAGGTGACATTGAATTTTTCAAGGTACATAGGCACATCAGTTTTTGTTAGGACCATCTCAGAAGGTGATAAGCCCTTCTTTACTAGGCTGACAGAATCTCAGCCCACTGGAAAAATGTAAATTCAGGGTCCTAAAATCTAATTAGAGCAGATCCAGTGATAGAGCTCAAAGACCCCAAACAGAGGGACAATGTCTTCCATATATATGTGACAGCACACAGATACGATTAACCATTTGGTTCGTGCCCTATGAACAGCATTTGAATGAGTCATGGAAAAAAAGATGAACTCTTAGTTTGGGAGAACTATTATTATGAAATGTATCACCTGCAAAGGGATCAAATCTTGAGGTGGTAAGGGTTATTCTCCATTATAACAGTGCAACTCACTGGGCTCCGTGTGTGGTGTCATTTCTTTTGCATTAATCTGTCCCAATGTGAATGGATGAAAGGTGCCATACCTGTCATTGATGTGACAAAACGTGAGAGAGGGAGTGACGAGCTAGTGTGGAATGGGAGAAAGGTACGTCCTGGCTTACACTCTCAAGATCATATATTCATAAAGTCGGATCCTGGTCTCACACTGATAAATATGAATACATGGTGTTGAACTCCAAAGCTCTTATCCTTTCTCAACCCTTTCCTTTCTGGTGTGACCATTAGCACAGCCCTTCACTTTTTCCCATCTGTAAAATAGAGTGGAAATCGATGACTGCTTCAACCTCTTAGAGCACTTTAATCTCTTAGTTTACTCCAAAATGTTTTGATTCCACAACATAACTCTGCATTTTTATCTTCTGGGATCACCATTGCTAGAGCCCTTGCAGAGACAACTGATCTTAACTCAGGACAATATTTTATCCCATTACACAGGATAGATGGTAGATAACGAATGTTCTATGAGTCTCTCTTTAAGACAACCTAAAGGAAGGGGAGATTTGGTGTGTCTTATCAGTGCAGTGTAGTTCTGTTTAGAACTTCTCAACAGAAGTGCTGTGAATCCAAGGCAGAAGATTCATGACATTGGTGGGGTGGGAAGTTGGGAGAGAGCCTTCTAGTAATCCAGAGTAAAACAACACGGACTATAATTGGCATCTGAAGTTTCTGTTCTTTGTTCCCTTGGAGCCCTCTGATCTGGCTTGCTGCCGTTGTTTTCCCTAGGAGATCATGCAGCTGTCTCTGTGTGTCTGGGGGGTAGATATCCATCACCCGGAACGTATCACAAACTATTAATAATGCATCACTGCAAATCCACCTTGTCTCAATAAACACCCTGTCTCCAAGTACAGATAAAAGGTCCAGCAGACAGATGTTGGAATTTATTATCCCCACGGTCCCCACTTCACATTTCTTGGAGGATGGTGCCCAGTGCTGAGCTCTCCTGTGAGTAGTGCAGAGAGAGAAAATGAACACTTACCTAGCAACTTCTCTGTGTTCGTTGCTTATGGAAAAGCACATCAACAGACCCAGAAGGTTTTATCTACCCCACTCTTCAGATGAGGCTTAGAGAAGGGAAATGACTTGCCTAAGAATACTCAACTTATAAGGACCAGGAACAAGATAAACCCTCATGCCGAAGTCCTATTCCAGATATTTTTCTCTGTCTTGTAACATGTGGCCATCATGTTGCTAGGAACTTTGCTATTTTATCTTTCTTATTATACCTCCTTACCATATAAGGTAGGTACGAAGGCAAGCTTAGCCAAATTTCATTTTGGGAAGGTGAATTTTTTAAAACCTGCAGAGCTACTATCTGAAAGTAGATTCCTACACTTGCACAGCAATGAACCTCCAAAGCAAAGAACCTCCAAAGCACCTCTAAAAGCTGGTTGATTCCTAAGGCTGCTTGGCTATTTCTTCCTTGATTCTTTGTCTCATGTATAACCTCTGTGGTTGAGATGATTGAAAGGTAGCCTTTTCTAACTCTTGCTTACACCATGTAGCAAGTGGCATTCAGACTTGCCTCTGTAAACCTGTGTATGTGTCCTCTACTTGATCTGGGCCATGGTGTTACATGGAGGCCCTTCACCTCCCATACAGGTAAGCAATAGGAAAAACAAACAGCCCAACACTTTTAACCTCTGTGTTCCTCCCCCTCCCCAACTAGCACAGTAGTCATTCCTTTTCAAGAGCTAATAATGGAACTGCTAGATATTCAATGCTTTTGATTCCCTAAAGGTCATGGTTACACTATACCGAAAAGTCATGACCATCTATCCTGCAGTCCACTCTTTAGAATGAAGGGACACACCACCTTGATTCATCCATGCAACTGATATGGGAAAAGTACTCAGCATCCACAACATAGATCTAACAACTATAAATTCAAAGAGGAGAGGTTAGGAAGATGGCCATACCACTACCATAACCAAGAAAGTTTTATTTATTTATTTATTTTTTTTAAAGAGAGAGTGAGAAAGGAGAGAGAGAGAGAGAGAGAGAGAGAGAGAGAGAGAATTTTTTTAATATTTATTTTTTTTTTTAGTTCTCGGCAGACACAACATCTTTGTTGGTATGTGGTGCTGAGGATCGAACCCGGGCCGCACGCATGCCAGGCGAGCGCGCTACCGCTTGAGCCACATCCCCTGCCCCACCAAGAAAGTTTTAAACTGGGAATTATACAGTAATGCCTGAGCTAAAAATGTGATGGATACCAACTTCTCTACACTTTATGCTTCACTGTGTGTGTGGCTCCTTAGGTCACAAAATCCAGAACAGAAGAGCAAATTTGGTCAGTAAAATCCCATCCAAATCTCCAGCTGCTCTCACTGGACCACATTCCCCTTAAAGGCAGAAAAATTGCCAATGTTTGTAGCAGAGCTACATTAATAATTCAAATATAATTTGCACACATGTATGGCCCAGACTATGTGTAAACTTCGATCTCTTCTAATGCTAAAATTCATCATACCTACAATCATACTTGTACCTCTGACATGATGCTTTAAAATTTTTCACTCCCAAATCATCACAGTTAAGTCATATTTTAATTCCCATTATTCAGGTGAGAAAATTGAGGCTTTGAAAGAATTCAGGTAACTTAGCCAAGTTATACAGTGGGCCAAGGGCAAAAATACAATTTGACACTTCGTCATTGAGTTTTAGCTGTAGCTGTTTAGGAGAGAGTGGTATAGATCCTGAGCCCTTGATGAAATAAAACCTTAAACTCAAATTCCCCAGGTACCAAGGTGCCCTTGAAGTACATCCATTTCCCTTTGAAGCAGCTCCCAGTGATAGCCCAAGTGTCATGCAAGGGAATTCTCATAAAAATAGGCATTGCACACCGGGCCCCATTTCAGCAGCCGCAGGAGAAAGAAAAACCCCAAGTAGTCATAAGAAAACCAAACCATTTTACTGACAAATTAAAGGTTTTAGGAGGCAGCGGGAGAAAGTGGTCAGGTGCAACTTCAGAGAAAGCTGCACTGAACATTTCAAAGCTTCTACTTCAATTAGGAAGGGAGAAGCTGAGGTCTGGCAAGTGGTCCCCCATGGGTGTGTGCCCAGCATTCACTATGCCCTGTTGTACTTGCTCAGCAGGCTGTAAGACCTTTTAAGGAGGACCTAGATAGCAAGATAGAGAGGAATGGAAAAGAGCCAGATGGAGAGAGGGATAGAGATAGCTAGCTAGCTAGGTAGGTAGGTAGATACAGTACCCATGTCTTGTCCTAAGCATCAAATTGCAAATTGAAGGTCCAAGCCATAGTCTGAGCTCCACAGCTTAGTGATGGAGCCCAGCACTGGCTCAAAAAAATAAGGAGTAATACATTTTGATGAAGCACCTTTATATTTTATAAACACAGTTGACCTTCAGTATCCATGGGGAATTGAATCCCAGACCACCCTGAATAGCAAAACCCATTGATGCCAAAGTCCCGTATATAAAATAACCGCTTTTTCCTATAACCTACACACATTCTCCTTTATATTTCTTTAGATCATCTTTACATGACTTAAACTTCCTGATATAATGTAAATTATATGGTAACGGTGGTTAGACCACATTGAGTACAGAATAATGACAAGAAAACATGTCTGTTCATGTTCAAAATAGATACAAGTTTTTTTTTCAATGTTTTCCTTTTCAATATGTGGTTGGTCGAGGCCATGGATTTAGAATCCACCAATACAGAGGGCTGACTGTGTATAATATCATAGTATATATCATCAAAATTTACTTTTTATAGAATAAAAAGAGCAAATCTCAGAAAGTTTAAGCAAGATGGTCCACAGGTCATAAGTAGTATAGCAATTGGCATCTTTTCCTAAGTCCTGTGGATTCTTCAGCAGTCCCAAGGTGAATTCGCCTCCAGGAAACCTTGTTCATTGCCTCTAGGCAGGGTTGAGGGCCACCACCTCTGACTTTCTACCTATTCTAGTACCTGCCAATTAGATGAGAAGATACCATTTACCTCCCTCTCTTCCTGAATAGACCTTGAGCTCCCTGAATCAAGTACCAACTAATTCGGTTCATAGTTTCACCTAGTCACTTCTCAGTTCATGACTTGTATAAGGTAAGGTCTTGAAACCCCTTGAGTCTGCTTTCCAGGAAGGGCTACTGGGATCTCCTGTATCAGAGAATCCAAACTCTGGATGGTTATCTGCATCCTGATCCTCTTCATCATCTTGGCCTTGTAAAACTTCTCTCAGTTCCTGGTGAAGAGAATTATTCATTACATGGCATCACTCCAGGGCTTAAGCAAGAGAAAAGAGTACCATTCATTTTCCAGCTCAGAGATGCCTGTAGTTTCAATAACAGAAATAATTGTCGTCTATTGAAGTGAAAATAGTAGTAAGAGTAGTGCTGACAATAACAAGTGATGTTAACTGGGAAATTATCACATCCCCCCTTTTGCAGGAATTTCCTTATTTAATCCCCACCGTGGTCATAAAATATATACAGTATGCTCATCTCTGTTTTATAAATAAGTGGTGCTCATGGATGCTCAATCTTCACTCAAGAGCACATAATAATAATTTGACTGTCATTTTGTCTAATTTCTAAGTCATTGAAGTTTCTCATGTCAGCTGGCTTTCAAAAAAGGTAGTAAATATAAAGGACAATGGCAATGGTTATATACTGAGCATCTATTATGTGCAGTCACTATTATGCACTCCATGTATGCAAAGCCATTTAATGAGTTCATGTACCCAGAAATAATGGCAGTGCCTTTTTATGGATTGATATAAAAGGGACTTATGGAGCTCAATTGATATAGAGAGGTTAAGTCAGGTGGCCGGACCAAATGACCTTTTGATTTTCATTCCATGATTCACAGACACTATTCTAAAGATAAATGAGGGCACATAGCAAGCCAGCAAGAAAAATATACAGGTCTTTGAGAGCTATTTTGTCACATAGTGAAGGCAGGGACTCTTCCTCTTTGCCTGAGGGTTTTCCCCATGGGGCTCCATGGTGGGGCCCTAACTTTCCTCCCATAGGAAGGCCCTGCTCCCTGTAGCTGATGGGCCATGACTCAATGCAATCTCTTTGGCTTCAGGGAAGAGTGGCAATTATTTAAAATTGGCTCAGGTCTGCATACTCCACTGAATTCTTTTTATCCCACTTTAAGTCTTTCCCTTGGGATGGCTTAAACATCTCTATCTTTTTAATGACAAACTATCCATCGATAGGACTAGAAATGAAATCAAGCTTTTGTTTAGCAACCAGTCTGTTTATTTATTTTCCAAGTTCATGAGTTTATGTGCATGCTGCTCTTAATGGGCAGTGCATAAAAATGCCTCTTTTTATTTTCTTTTCATTTACATTGTTGTCGATAATGGCTATTATCAAGCCATTAGAGGCACGAAAGTACCGCTTTTGCCTTCCAAGATGGGCTGCATTTGTATATGTGGGCTCTACGCAGATTGGCCAATATGTTAAACTTTCTTTTTCCTTTCTTCCTCTGATACAGATGGTTTTATTTCACTTACATAATGTTCCCATTGGTGCATGGAATTACATATACATGTGTGAGTGTACACATGCATACACACAAACAAATAGTGATACCATATCTATATGTACACAGGTATAGATGTACACACACACACACACACACACACAAATATCCTTTTAAAATCTAAATAAAAAGTTGATGACAGAAATGTGAATTGAATTCCACTCCACATTAAATTTTCAGGTGTTGTTATGTAAATCTACGATCTTGTTTTAAACAATGAAATTGATGGACTCATTCCATACATAGCCCTTTCAAGCTTCCATAGCCATCTAAAATCATTTTTAGGTTATATATGAGAAGTGCAAGCCTTATGGAGAAAAACAAAGAATGTCATTCTTTATCCAGATGATTCCCAATGTTTACTTCATATAGTCAGGCAAAATTATCAAATTTGGAAACTGACTTTTTTTGGAGATTTCATCAGTTTTTGAGATTTCATCAGTTTTTGGTATGTGAAGTGTATCTGTGAGTAATTGGATTTCTTCATGGGAGAAGAGAAGAGGGAGTTCAGTTTTGCTTATTTTAGTATTTTAGGGTAGATGAGATGAGCAAAATGAAGGAAATAGTACTTACTGAGTATCAATATGCTCTTGGTCTATGAATAAATATCACTTAATGTTGCCATCTTTGAGGAAGTGATGTTAAAATTCACATTGCTCCTATGCAGTATTATCTTTGTTTTATTGTTGATCGAGCTGGACAAAGTGATTGTTGACAATGTGAAAGGGGCAGATTGATGAGAACACAGTGAAGGAAAACCCAGATGCTCAATAGCTAAAAAAAAAAAAATGTTAAGCTCATTCTTGCAATGGACATCAAGGCCTGGAGTAACAGGAGGTATTAAACAGAGGTTCTTCCCTGGGTGATTTTGCGCCCCAGGAAGCAATTGGCCATGTCTGGAGACATGTTTGTCTGTCATCCTACTGGCAAATAGCAGGTAGAGGCCAGGTATGTTGCAAAACTTCCTGAAATGTACAGAAAAGGCTTGCATGACAAGAAAACATCTAGCCTAAATGTCAGCAGGGCAGGCGTGGAGAAACCATCTTCCATCTAGGACTTCTCGTGCTGTTCTTATAGCCCCAGACATTTTTATCTCTCAGCATTCTAACCAAAATCTGGGAAACAAATGGTGTGACATCAGCATGTGTTTTGGGATGAAGCACGGGATGGAGGAGCTAGAAGCAAACCCTGTCTCAGCTACAGAGAACTTGTGCATCTTCAGTGAGTCACTTAACCTCTTGGTGACTCAGTTTCTTCACCTGTAAATTTAAGAGAATATTATCACAATCCATTTAGGTTGTTGTAAGGATTATATGAGACAATATTTAAAGAGTTAATAGGACCCAGGTTGCTGAGTCAATGTTCAACCACTGAGTTTTTATTTTCACCTTAGTGGCTATTACTATTAATTTGTTCACTATTTCAATTTTCTAGTAACTATTCAGTTTTAAATATTTTATTCGTTTTTGAATTAATATTATTTTGGGGACAGTTTTTGATTCACAAAAATAAGTGCACAGAGTTCCCATAGAACTCTAGTTCTTATAAATGTCATGTACATGAAATCATTGGTTTCTTCTCTAATTCTTATTATTTCTATTTTTCTGCTTATCTTGGAATTAATTTGCTATTATATTTCTAGTTGTTTAAAGGTAAAACCTTAGATTATTGATTTTTAGATAGTATATGTATTCAGAGCTATGCATATCACTCTAAGCACTGTTTTTGCTGCATTCATAAATTTCAATATGTTGTATTTTCATTTTTATTTAATTTAAATTACTTTAAAATTTCTCCAGAGATTTCTTTGTTGACCCATATGTTATTTGGAAATGTGTTGTTTAGTTTTTAAGTATTTTGGTACTTTCTAGCTATCTTCCTGTTAATGAATCCTAATTTAATTCCTCTGTGATTTAGAGCAAATATTCTAATTTCTAATTTTTTAAATTTGTCAAGGGTTGTTGGTTGGTACATAATGTGGTATATGGTGATGAATGTTCCAAATTTGAGCTTGAGAAGAATCCATAACTTGTTGCTGGAGAAGTTGTCTATGTGCCTGAATTGTATCCAGTTGATTGACATTGATATTGCTGTTTAGTTCGACTATGCCCTACTGATTTTATGCCTGCTGTATCTGCCCATTATTTGACAGAGAGAATCAAAGTCTTAAGCTATATATAATATTGAGTTCATCTATTTTGCCTTGGAGTTCTATTAGTTTTTTCCTCAGGTGATTTGACATTGCATTATGTGCATACACATTAAGAATTATTAAGTTTTGGAATATTAATATCTTTATCATTATGCAATGGTTCTTTTTATTTTTCATAACTTCTTGCTCTGAAATTTTCTCTGAAATTAACAGTGCTCCTTTTATTTCCTTTGGACAAGTGTTAGCATTATATATCTTTCTCTATATCTATTTTAATTCATATGTACATTTGTATTTAAAGTAGATTTCTTGTGGACAACATGTAGTTGGGTCTTGTTTTTCTACTCTGACAATGTCTTTTAGTTAGCATATATAAACCATTGACAATATGATTATTGATATAGTTGGATTTATACCTACCATATTTGTTACTATTATATACTTGTTGCTCTTGATCTCTGTATCTATTTCTTTCTTCCCCAATTGATTTATGATTTTATTTGAGCATATTTTATTCCATTTTTCTCCTCTTGTCACAGCAAAATTATGTGTTTTTACTTTCTTCAGTATTGCCTTGGAATTTAAAATATGCATTTATAACTAGTATTACGTTCCCTTACAAATTATTCCACAGACCACTTCAAAGATAGTGAAACTAACTTATAATTACAACATATCCCTAATACCTTCTTTGTGATACCTAATACTTTGTAATACCTAATACCTTGTATCACCACTGTCATTCATCTTCTTATACATAAGCATGTGTGTATGAATATATAAGTGTATATATAAATGGAAAAATTGAATCTATGATTATTATTTGAATTTGTCACTTTGTTCAATCAATGAAGGATAAGAAAAATGATAGTTTTTAATTTGACTTTGACTTAGTCATTCTCTGAAGCTTTTCTTCCTTCTTTGGCGGAAATCTGAGCTTCTGATCTATATCATTTTACTTCTCTCTGAATAACTTCTTTATTATGTTTTACAAGGCATGGATCCTGGAAACAAATCCCCTCAAGCTTTGTTTGAGGAAGTCCTTATTTTTCTTTACTTTTGAAGGATAACTTTACAGGGAAGAGAATTCTTGGTTGGTGTTTTTATTTCTCAATACTTTAAGTATTTCACTTCACTCTTCTCTTGTTTACATGATTTCTGAAGAGAAATTGAATGTATTTCTCTCTCTCTCTTTTTTTTTTTTTGCTCCTCTGTAGATGAGGTCCTTCTTTTCTTCTGGCTTCTTTAAGATTTTTAATTCATTGTTGATTTTCTGAAGTTTGAATGTGATGTATATAAGTAATTTTTTACGATTTTTTTTCCTTGATGTTCTCTGAGTTTTCTGTTTCCTGGCATCAAGTTGGAGAAATTTTCAGTCAGTATTGGTTCATGAAAATACTGTTTCTCTTTCTTTCTTTTCTTTCTTCCATTTCTTTCATTTTTCCTTTCTCTCTCTCTCTCTCTCTCTCTCTCTCTCTCTCTCTCTCTCTCTCCCTCTCTCTCTCTCTCTTCTTCTGAAATCCTTTTTAAATGTTCATTGCTCTTTTCTGGTTTTCTCACAGTATTTTGATATTTGGTTCCATTTTTTTTTTTTTTTAGTTTTTTTTCCTCTTTGCTTTTCAATTGAGAAGTTCTTAAATTGATGATTCTTTCCTTACCCATGTCCAGTCTACTAACAAGCTCATCCAAGTCACTCTTCTCTCTGTTGCAGGTTGTTGCTGTTGTTTTCATCTCTAGCATTTCTCTTTTGTTCTTTCTTCGAGTCTCCTCATCTGCTTACATCCTCCTTCACCTGCCTCTGGCCTGTGCCTTTCTTTTTTCCATGAGAGCCCTTAGCATATTAGACCTTGTTGTTCAAATTCCGAGTCTGATAGTTTCAATACCCTTGTCAGATGGAACTTTTGTTCTGATACTTGTTCGGTCTCTTCAAACTGTACTTTCTGTCTTTTTGAGTTTACCTTGAATTTCATTGTTGTTGTTTTAACCTGCTGGATGTGAGGCACTAGGTCATGCAACTGCTGTGAGCAAGCCTTTGCAACGTGGTAGTGAAGAGTGGAGAGAGGGAAGCACTCCACAGTCCATGATCAGGCCTCTGTCTTTCAGTGAGCTTGTGCCTCTCTGGACTGTGAAAATCACAGGGGCTTCTCAGATTTTTCTTTGCTCTTCAATGGATCAGGATGGCTGTAGTACACTGAAGTTGGATCAGTTAGACTCTGATAAAAATCCGTCAGTCTAGCTTTGTTAAAGTGTGTCTCCTGAGGGCAGGTCTTGTTAAGAAGAACAGAATGTTCTGGCATAATACAGGATGATTCTTTTTCTTTCCTTCTCTCCCTGCTGATAACATGAAGGACTTTTTCTACTGTATTCACTGTGAGGACCTATTGGTAGAGATCCTGGAAGTAAGACTAAACAATAGAGAAGGATCTATGACTGGGTCATTTTGGCTCTCAGACATGTGCCCCTGAGCCTCTAACAATTCTACTGTAATTTAGACTCTCCTTCCCCAGCACACTGGTTTTCCATGAGGTTTCGGTTTACAGGTTTCTGCTCTGGTAAGTTGTGTTCTCTGCAGACACCTCTTTCTCCAATGTGGGGGAGGAGGCAGCGGTTTGTCCTATGACCTCAATTCTTTGATAGAGCTAAGAAGATTTGTTGATTTTTTTTCAGTTGGTTCAGCTTTTTATGTGTTGTTAGGACAGAGTGGAGACCTGTGGGCTCCTTCCATGTCATACCGGAAACCAGCGATTCTTTTCTTTTTTAAGAAAGCTTTTATCTCAAGGTTAAATAGACTTGCTTTCACTCATATTTGATTATAGACTACAGCAGAATCAGAATGAGGGGGAGAGGACCAATCTGCAGGAGGGAGCTGTGGGCTATCTTTAGACAAAATGATTTTTTTTTTTTTTATGAACAACTTGACAATCTTTTCTGTATGGTATCCTTACTGCCTTACTGACCTATCCAGAGCCCCTTGGAAGTTCCAGTTACCTCTACCTAGAAGAATGGTTTATCCAAGCTCAGCTCATCTAGCACAGGGACCAGAACTTTGCCTTTGTCCCAGAACTGTTCTCTCTCAGCTATACATAGAATCAGGCAGCCCAGGGAGTTCACCACAAAAAAATTTTTGTGTGACTTACAGTCACTGTCATCAAACATGACAAAGATAGTACCAGATAGGAGAGGAATGAGGATAGAGGAAAGAAGATAAAAAAGCACTCGGATGGATATTGAACTCAGGTGGTTCAAGAGAATTGCCCAAGGCCACACTGCGAATCTGTGGGGAAGCCAACATTTAAACTCCAGTAATCCCTTCCTTTCAACTTTCTGCTCTATTTTCTCAGACTAAAAGGAATCCCTTGACTAAAGAAGCTATAAACAGGATCCTGAACTCAGGTACTTACAAGAAAGGCAGAGAGAGGCAATCTTGTTATTGATAAGACAGTGTAAAGAATGAAATGGAATGTGTTGTTTACCGCCTGCTACAGAAAACAAAGAAATAAGAAATATCCATCAAACTCTCTCACATAGAAAATAAACTTTCTTTTGAAATACAAGAGAGAATTCTCATGTTCTGTGTTTAATCCTTTCTATAGCTTAAGCTGTTTTTCTTCTGCCTAGGAGCGATTGGATGGTAACATCCCTGGCCAGGTATGGTCTAGAGCTCTCTTTGCCAGTCGGGAGATGCTGCCCCATTCTTTAGGACCTGATATATTGATGAGACAATCCTTGGGCATACTGTCAGCATAATCAGGGTACATCAGCCCCTGAAAGGAAGAATTGTGTGAGTATACAAATCTGAAGATTGTTAAAGTTTATTGATGATATTCATGGATATGGAAATGTTCAACATCACTGTCACCATCACAACCACTACCACCAAAGTATTACCCTATGTTCCGTATCACAACCAGCAATACTCCCACTATCACTGCCACCATCATTATCACCACCATTACCATCATCATCATCATCATCTCCCATACCGTAGTCATTGCCATCGCCATGATCGTCATGAACATCATGACCGTCACTACCACCACCAGCATCATCATTACATATTTCATTTAAATTCCACAGCATGAATCAGTTAGATGTTATTAATGTCCCTTTCTGGGTAGTTGAGGGAGTTAAGGCTCATGGGTGAAACAGCTCATCCAGGATCATAGTTGGCAGGACATTTCCTAGTACACAAACCTTTTTGACATCCTGCCTATCCTTCTAGGTCTGATGCAAATGTTCTGTCTTCCATGAAGCCACCTTAAATTCTCACATTTTGTGCATCTCTTGTGATAGCATATTCTAAGTTGTATTGTGCTGTTGGAATAAGTTAATTGGAAATAAAATTGAGAGGATAATAGAGACTATCATTTCCCAGCACATAGTCAGCACCTAATATATTAAAGAGTTGTAGTACTGGTGGCCTTGGGAAAAGTTTTAAAAGATTGTGTATCTTTTTCTGGATCCAAATTAAAGTAGTAAAATATACATTTATCTATCTAGTAAGGTTGTAATTGAAACATTCCAAGCTTGAAAAACACAAGATAAGGAGAAAGAAATGTGTTTAACTCCAACGCTGACCAAGTTAGATGTTTTCTGTAAAAAAACATACTTTCCCATAGTGATAGAACTTTTGCTTCAGTCTTGGTAGGAGCCCTGGGCTCTGTGCAGAGCACTCTGCTACCTCACTATGAACCATCAGTTCCTCACAAGGCTAGAGCTCTCTCAGGCTGTGGTCCACCCACTGGTTTGCCAGGCAGTCAGTGAGCCACTCAGTAGCAGATGTTCACTCATCTATGTCTCTCATTCCTGCTTCTAGTTTGAAGCCTAGACATTGGGAGTGAAGGTGCCTGCCAGTAATCCCAGTAGCTTGGCAGGCTGAGGCAGGAGGGTCACAAGTTCAAAGCCAGCCTCAGCAAGTTAGTAAGGCCTTTAGCAACTTAGTGAGACCCTGTCTCAAAATAAAATATAAAGATGGCTGGGGATGTGGGTCAGTTTTAAATGCCCCTGGGCTCAATCCTTAGAACATATAAATAAATAAAGCCTAGCAAATGAATATTTGTCAGCTTTATCAATTTTTCCAACTATAAAATGTGTGGAGGCATGCTAGGGGTGCGGGGGCTGGGAATCCACCAGCTCTGAGCTGGCGAAAGGCTATGGGAATCCACTGACAGTAGATGTGGTTCAGAGCAGTGGTGGCCCACAAAGGTTTTGCTCCTTTTCAGTTTTAAAGAAGATAAAAAAAGGCTTAATCAAGCTGTCAGAGCCATTCATTTAGCATTATCTCTGCAAGTGAAATCCATAACTCCTGGCTGGGAAAGAATCTGGAGAATGCTCTGCTTTCCTCTCCCTTTACTTCAGTGCTGAGGTTACAGATCAAGGTTAACTGCATCATCACCTCCCCAGCGCCTCCACCATTGCTTCATTGTTGAAGCAGGGGAGGAGGAGGAGGAGGAGAAGGAAAAAGAGGGAAAGGAGGAGAAGAGGAAGAGGAGAAGGAGAAACAAGAGGAGAAGGGAAGGAGAGGGCAAGGAGGAAGAGGAGGGAGAGCTGAATCTATGGGAGCATTACTTCTGAATGCAAGATGAGGCAAAACAAAGCAGGGAGAGAGTGGAGTCTAACACGCCTTTGCCCTCTAAGACAGATACAGCATTAGGTCTCCACTGTGCCCCAGAGAGTAGCTAATTTAACTATCCATTCAGGCTACGCCCAAATGGGGGCCTCTCAAAAGTAGATCATCAACATCTCTGTGGAGGAAAGGTTCAGCTGCAAGTTGTAAGATTGGTGGAGAAAGAAGACTTGCAGTGTCCAAAGTCCATAGATCTAAACAGACACAGATTTGGAAACTTTCACACTTTTCTCCACACCGGGCACCTTTGTGGAATACCTCGGAAGATTACAGGATACAAAATTATGGCCATAGACTTTGGGAAGAATTACTCTAACAGTTTATGGCTAGAATCAGAGGACTGAACTGTCTCCTTTCTTAATGCAGAGAGGCAAAGATAAATGCTTCTGGCAATTGATGGAATATTTAGATATATTTTTTTCATCTTCCCTGACTGCTGCCATACTCTCTATCTGGCCTGCCAATGTCTGTTCCCATCTCCTTTCAATGCATTCCCTGCATATCTAGCAGAGAAGAAATTAAAAACTGCCTATATTGCTTCCCAGCTAAAACATTCAGAGACTTTATAGTGATTTTAGAGTAAATAACAAATTATCAATATTCTTAACAATGTCTACTCTGATCCCTCTACTGCCCATGTCTATATGCCTCTATATCCCAATTACATCATCTCACTATAGAGTCTCAAAAACCCTGTGGAACCTTTTCCCCAATCTACCTATTTCCCACATAAATCTCATTTCTCCTTATAATACAAATTTATTTGTTTATTAATTTAAAGGGTATTGTTTTTTTTTTTTTTTTTTTTGCAAAGTATTGAACTCAAGGCCTTATGTGTTTCAGGCAACTTTACCACTAAGATACATCTCCAGCCCTTCAAATGTGCTTTGGATCACAAATTGGCTTCCAGTCCACCATGGACCCAACCTGAACAATCAGTTTAGGTCAAGGTTCTTTATTTTATATTCTTAAAGCACCCTGTACTTTTCCTTCATGTCACTTGAATTTGGACTTTAAAAACATGCATAATATACATATACACATATACTCGTATCCCCCACATCTGTCCGACTGCCTACAATGTGGTAAATACTTGACAATATTTGTTTAATGAAAATTGTGGAATGTTATCTCAAAGAAAGAAATAAGAAACTCCTAGACAGTGGGAATTAGGGTAAACAGTGAGGCTGCCATGTTATGGGCCGAAAGTGATCAACTAAGGAAAAAAATTGATTGACAGTTCTCTTCATCTATGCATCTTCACCTGTGCATGTGCAGATACAGTCCTTTCTGATTGTGCCTTGATAGTCTAGTACAACATACACACAACCATCATGAAAATGGTATTGATTCCAAGTTGACTCTCTGAGAAATTATCCCATATTTGAAGTCAGGAGTTGAATTGGGATTCTGGCTGCTAAGTGGCTATTCATGTTACCTATTTATTAGCTCATCTCTTTGAGTTTCTTGTTTGTTATTTAATGACTTCAAGAAGTCTTACTATGTGCAAGGCCACCTTAGATATTTAGTGAAAATAAAATGAAAGAGTTTCATCTCAGCATTTGAGAACTTTCCAGCTTAACAGTCAACAGGCATATCAATCAACTCTGGGGTAAGATCATTTCCAAGACTTGGACAAGGATTGTAGAGAAGGAAAGAGCTTCAGGGTGCTGTTTACAGGTATCAGAGATAGCTCTTCCAAGAAGACTGTTTTGAGAATTAAGTTAAAGGATGAACTTACCTACTACATAAAGTACAGTAATAGGCACTAGCCCTGGGTCTAGAAAGCACTTATTAGAAATCCTACTCCACCTCTCACTCTCTGAGAGCCGATTTCTACTTAGGCCCTTTGAGATCATTATGTTCATCTACAAAATGGAAGTAATAACTCTCCCTTGCAATGTTGGAGTGAAATTTGGAGATAATCTATGCAAAGTGCTTCTTATCAGAAGGTCTGACTCACAGTAGGTAGTCAATCAATGGTTGATCCTTCTTACTACTCCATCTCAGCATCTGGCAGGCCAGAGCATGTGATTTTTATGGATTTCTTCTATTTCTGTGGGGAGTGGTTCAGCTATCCTGAGGGCCAAGTGAAGATAGCTAAATGTTGTCTTTTGATGTGTTTTTCTTAAGGCAGTCCTCAAAGGCTCCCTTAATATCAGTTTCCCAGCAATAGCAGGAAATTACAAAATGCCCGGAGAATGTTGCAGAGGAAACCAGCCTCTGATAGGAGTTGTGAACTTGAGGACGATTAGGTGGGTGAGGATTCCTGTTGGGTCTCACACCAGGGCCTGCAAAAGGCATTGTGGCATGTTTCAGACGTGAACTTCAGTAGCTGTCACAGACAGTTTTCAACTTTGGGATGAAGAAGGAGGGCTGACGGAGGCAGAGACTCTGAAAATATTTTGGGCAGAAATAAAAGAGATATTCAAACATAGGTAGCCAGAAAAGGAGGGTCAAGAGATTCAAGCAAATTTACAAATTTTTTAGACTCCATTATTTGAGCAATCTTATGTGTTATGGTTCAGATATGAGGTGTCCCCACAAACCCCATGTGTGAGACAATGCAAGAAGGATCAGAGGAGAAATGATTGGCTTATAAGAGTCTTAACACAATCAGTGATTTAATCCCCTGAATGGGATTAACTGAGTGGTAACTAAAGTGTTAGGATGTGGCTGGAGGAAGTAGGAATTGGGGCGTGGCTTTGGGTATATATTTGTATCTGGCAAGTGGACCCTTTGCCTGCTTTTGGATCCCCATGTAAGCTGCTTCCCTCTGCCTTGCTCTTCCACCATGATGCTCAACCTCACCTTGAGCTCCGAGAAATAGAACTGGCTGTCCAAGGACTTAGACCTCTAAAACCATGAGCACCCAAATAAACCATTGCTCCTCTATAGTTGTGCAGGCTAGGCCTTTTATTCTCAGTAGTAAAAAAGGTGACTGAAACATCACATGATACAGATTTGGGCTCAAATGCTTCTATGTTGAAAACCTCAACAGTCTGTCAACTTGGCTCCTCTTAGACATCCATCCCTCTAAGAAACTTTCTGTGACCTCTCGGGTTAGATTGAGCCCTGTTCCTCCTTCTTCCGTTCACTAATGATCTATGTCATTTGTAGCCATCACATGAAATGTAAAGGACTCATCAGTGAACATCCACCTTTGTCCCTGTGATCCCTTCATTTGTCCCTCCCGTGCAAACTCTTTCCTGGCTCCATCAATTGCTCAGAACTTTCTTGTAGTCTTAGCTCCTGGGAACACCTCTCAGGTCAATTCATAAGAAACAACCTTTCTTTAGAAAATGTGATATCCAGTGCCAAATAACAGTGAAACTTTAATTGTCTATTAAGGTTGAGCTTTCTCTTTCACCTTGGCTGGGCCCTTTTTAAATCAGCTTTTTTTTTTTTTTGTCACTGAGACCAAAAACCTGAATGGAACCACCACTGGGCCCAGCTATCCCATTTCTCCATCTATACCCAAAGAACTTGAAATCAATAATTTTAGAGGAGGAAAAGTTTGGGGGAGGAGCCTTATAGTTTCAGAGGTTTCAGTTTATAGATGGACAAATCCATTGCTCTGAGCCCAAGATGAGGCAGAACATCATGGCAGAAAAGTGTGGAGAAGGAAAGCCGCTTAGGACATGGTCGCGGAAAGCAGAGAGATCTTTGCTTATCAGGGACAAAATAAAAAGGTATACCTCCAGTGACCTCCTCCAGCCACACACTACCTGCCTATAATTACTACCCAGTTAATCCACTCAAGTGGATTAATGCCCTGATTGAGTTAAAGCTCTCATAACCCAATCGTTTCACCTCTGAACTTCCTTGCATTGCCCCACACATGAGCTTTGGGAGGACATCTCATATCAAAACAATAACAGGCTCCAGTACAGACATAAAAACTGTGGCTGAACAAGGAAAGCCTGTGGACAGCTCTCCCTACTTTCTCCCCAGGATCTGACTCCTTTTCCCTAATGTTTTTACTGGGGCTCTCTGCCTCACCAGGGTGGGAGGAAGGGGAGGTGTTCAGGAAGCATTATTTAATTTGAGTCTTCTAGGGATGCATCTGGGATGGTGTTCTATTAAAAACTGACCCTTCGGAGGCCCGTTTTGGCTTCTTGCAAGTCCCCCCCAGGTTCCTTTGCTGGGTATCTCTCCCCTACGCTTTCCTTGCAAATGGGAACACATTTCTACTTTGAGTGGATACTGACCTGTCCTTCAGCTCTAGGTCCCCAGGTTCTCTGCTCTGATCTGTTCAACCCTCCAGGAAACCCTGTTAGGAAGACACCTGATAAGATTCCACGTCAGCTCTCTCCTCAGGAGTACGGATCTTTGGGTCATGGCTAACACTCATACAGCATTTTCAGGGTTAATGGTAGAGCACAGGCCACCAACACACAGTTCTCCCCTTTGCTCCACTATTAAAGCTTCTAAGAATCATTCCTCTTGCTATTATGTCATTGTTGTTGTTGAGGTAGGTGTTGGACACCAGGAAGCTGTGCTACCAAAATTTCTAGGAGCATATACTAAATTTTCACAGTAGTCCTGCCAAGGCCCCTTATGGAAGCTTGAAAGAAGGAAATGACCTCCTCTCTCCTCATCTTGGAGGCCTGAGGAGACTCACTATACAGGCAGCTCTCTTCATGCAAATCAAAACTACTCCAAGGTTTCATCTCACTCTAGTCAGAGTGGCAGCTATTAAGAACACAAACAACAGTAAGTGTTGGTAAGTATGTGGGGAAAAGGCACACTCATACATTGTTGGTGGGACTGCAAATTGGTGCAGCCAATATGGAAAGCAGTATGAAGATTCCTTGGAAAGCTGGGAATAGAACCACCATTTGACCCAGCTATTCCTCTCCTCAGTTTATGCCCAAAAGACTTGAAAACAGCATACTACAGGGACACAGCCAATCAATGTTTATAGCAGCACAATTCACAGTAGCTAACCCGTGGAACCAACCTAGATGCCCTTCAATAGATGAATGAAATAAAGAAAACGTGGCATATATACACAATGGAATATTACTCAGCAATAAAAGAGAAAAAAAATTGTGGAATTTGCAGGTAAATGGATGGAATTGAAGAATATAATGCTAAGTGAAGTTAGCCAATCCCAGAAAACCAATGTAGAATGTTTTCTCTGATATAAGGAGGATGATACATAGTGGGGTTGGGAAGGGGTGCATGGGAGGATTAGATGAACTCTAATATGTCAAAAGGGGTGGGAGGGAAAAGGAGGGGGCATAGGGGTAAAAATGATGGTGGAATGAAATGGATTTCATTACCCTAAGTACATGTATAAAGACACAAATGGTATGAATATACTTTGTATACACCAGAGATATGAAAAATTGTGCTCTATATGTGTAATATGATTTAGAATGTATTCTGCTGTCATATATAACAAATTAGAATAATAAATAAAAAACAAATAAATAAGTAAATAAACAAAAGTTTAAAAAAGCTATCTCCTATAATTTCCCATTGCTTTCAATGTGATGGAGATATTTAACAACTAATTTCCCAAGTCCAGAATGACTTTTGTTCTGAATTCTCAGACAGACGTCCAATTTAACATTCTCTTCTGACATGATTATCAATTAAGCGGAATTGCTCCATAGCAATGGGGGATCTATTATAAGGAAGCATAGCTTATGAATTTGTACTTGATAAACTGCTTCCTTATTTCTCAAACTGGAGGATACACAAAGTTGAGTTCTCTGGAAGAATATAATATTGAAAATAAAGAAAATGCTGGGGATCAAACCCAAGGCCTTGCATGTTAGGCAAATGCTCTACCACTGACTAATGTCCTTGGCTAGGGCTTGCAGGCTTGTAAAGCAATTCTTTCCATTTTACCTGGAATTGGCTGAGACTTCAATTGGCTTAAATACAGAAGGATCACTGAGGTTGACTCCAGCCATTTGCTGGTATAGAACAGAATCAATATCATTGCATCAAGTTAACCTTGAGAATATTGAAGGGTTGTCAGGGAGTGGTCAACTTAGAGGTCAGCTTGTGCCAGGGGAGAAATGCAGACAACATTGCAAGCACCTCAAACATCAGGACAAATGGAAACTCATTACCCAGCCATTGGTTCAACAAATACTAATTGAGCATCTTCTATATGACAAACATGTTTCTAAACTGTAAGGATAAAGAATAAACAAAAGCAGACACAGCCTTTGTACTTGGGGAGATGTTTGGTCTAGTGAAAGAGACTGGTACTAGGAAATAGATACAAAAGTAAATGTAAAACTGCAATTGAGATAAATATTATAAAGGAAATATTCAGAGTGCTCAGAATTAGCCAGGGATGACAAACAGTGGAGCAGGATACATTTTCTGACCTCTAAATCTGAACTGTTGCTAAGGCTTAATTTAGCAAAGTTGACACAGGCAATTATACAGCTTCTATTTTACTTCTTTTTATATCTTCCCATCACCAGTCACATTTATTCCTTCTGATTTTGAGTAAACTTTTTTTTCATCTTGGGATTGGTGCCAAATGTTGTGATGGTTAATCTCATTTCAAAAAGGCATCATTAGTTCAAGAAAGGACATGGAATCAAGACAGGCTTTAATTTGAATCCCAGCTCTCTCTCTCTCTCTCTCTCTCTCTCTCTCTCTCTCTCTCTCTCTCTCTCTCCTCCTTGTAAGAAAATTACTAAAACCCTCCATTTCTTTCATAGAATCACTTTTTTACAAAGTAATTGTATTGGGTAAGTCACACAAGAGGAACTTCAAGTAGGATTTTGAAAACCAGGAAGGATATTTACCATCTCATTGCTCTAATGGGTGTGTTTTTTTTATCCTCACCTCTTTATTTTTCATCTTTATCTATGTGGAACACACATAGATACAGTACACTGAATTACTATCTCAATCTATGTTCAAAACTTTTGTACAATTTACCCAGGTATTGGGGAACTTAGTTTCTGTGACTTTTGAATCTTTCCAGAATTCACATTTTGGTAGCAGAGAAACATGCCCAAATCTGAAAAGCAGGTTCCTGGAACCCTGAGACTGTGTCTGGAGGCTTTGCCTGTGTCACTGAAGGTGTGGAAGGTGGGATCAGTGTGGTGCTGGCGGTGGAGAGGATAGAGAAGAGATTCTACAAGTCAGGTTGATTATTTCACTTCTACATTGACTGAAGATTCTTCTCTGGTTTTGCCCCTGCTCTCTTGACAGGGACTTTCCTTTAATGTGAAAAATGGAGGAAAGATAGAGACAGAGACAGAAGATTGACAATAAAACCTTTCTAGGACAAGTATTTTTCAGTCTACAGGTGAAGAATGAATGTGCATAGAGACATTCAAGGTCCAGCCTTACTTCCTGGGCTAACTGGGCACTCATTTGATTATTTCAGGTTTTTCCCCAATTAAGACTTGATTTACTCAATGAAAAGTCATCTCATATTTATCTTTTCATGTCTCATGATTATTCATCTAGAACATTTGTTTACTAGCATGTGATATAAAAATTGGAAATTGTAGTTTAAATTAAGATTTAATTTTGTAAAATGATAATTGTTTTTTATTTTGAAAATAACACATTATTAAAAGGAAAATATTCAAAAAGCATGAAAATGGAGTACATATATACATATAATTACATAAATATAAAAAGTATGAAAATGGATCACATATATAATTGTTCAAAAATGCATTGCATGTACATTCACATGTATCAGATTTGCAAATGGGTGATATTTGTCATTGTTTGTGGGGTATTGACAATTCTACTTCAGTATTTGTACACTTTTGATATAGTTATTATATATAATATGCTTTTACTTAAAATCTTGAAAAGTGCCAAATATTTATAATTTATTTCTTTTTTCCCACAATGCCTTGAGAGCATTTTCTCATGCCATTAATTATTCTTACTTTGATGCAGCATTCTTTCTTGAAACATGTATTGAATTTTCTGTGGTTGCCAAAGATGTAGATTATTATCAACAGTTTTCCACTGTAAACAACACCATGTTGAACTCACTCTTTGGATAGATTCCAAATAGCTAAATTATTCAATCAAAAGATATAGATATTATAAGACTCTTGATACTTGAGGCTAAATTATGTTTTTGAAAAATTTTATTTTCATTAAGAACATATTAACACCCTCCCATGGGATGACCCTAGCCTACCCTGATAAAGTGTGTGTGTGTGTGGGGGGGTGTAGTGTGTGTGTGTGTGTGTGTGTGTGTGTGTGTGTGTGTGTGTGTGCATACTTTGTGTATAAGCATCACAGTTTAGTTCTTAAAGTCCTATCTGTCCTCAGTGTGCCAATTCTGTTTTTCTTCTATATATTTTTTACTATTTGAAGATTTTCCCCCATTGTGAATTTTCTTTTAATGTCTTGTGCTTATTTGTGAGATACACTCATCTACTTTATTTTCCCACCTGTATCTCTTATCATCTACTTATTATCAGAGAATTGTAGGAAATTTACAGCCAAAACACAAATGATGCAATGAAAACATTAAAATCAGGTCAAAGTGAAACAGAGCTCACACAAATCCTGGAATATTGTGTTTTAATAAACATGTTCCCATGATTTTTTTTCTCCAGTTTGGTCTTCACCAGATGTGTAGGTGGTCTGGATAATTACACCCTTGCAGTATAGATGTAGCAAGTGAGGCTTCTCAAGGGGAAGTGACAGAGCTGGGACAGAGAGCTGTTCTCAGCACGAGGACCATCATGCCATCTGTTTAATCTCAAACCCACACTGTCGTCCATCCAGGCCATTCATTCAATAAATATTTATTGAAGGCCAGGCACTGTTCCTAGCACTGGAGATGCAGGAGAAAAAGAAAATAAACAAAGTACTGCCCTAAAGGATAGCAGGAAGGAAGGACAGGTGACTAGGATAGATGCATATCACTTTAACAGAATGAGAACAGGAAAGAAAAATAAAGAGGGCTCCAGAAGGTGAGGGAGGTCAGGGTGCGGAGTGCAGGCATCACTGTTGATTATGCCTCCTTCCCTGCCCCTCCAGTAGGCACAAATTGCCAAGCAGTAAATAGTAGGGGATAGGAAAGGTAGCAGAATACAACAATTACTATTAGTGCATTATGTAAAATTGTGGATGTGTAACTGACGTGATTCTGCAATCTGCATTTGGGGTAAAATTGGGAGTTCATAACCCACTTCAATCTAATGTATGAAATATAATATGTCAAGAGCTTTGTAATGTTGTGAACAACCAATAAAAAAAATGTAAAAAAAAAAAAAAAAAAAAAAAAAAAAAAAAAAAAAAAAAAAAGATTATCCCCTGGAAACAAGCTAGGGATTTTTAAATGCAGACAGGGAGAGAACTAGGTGGCTGCTGATCATTGCCACCCCATCCCCCATGGTGTCATGCAGTCAAATGTATTTAAAAGTCAGGAGTGAAACTGTGCAAATCCATCATCAACAGCACCTTGAAAGTTACCCCTGGGGGAGCCAATACACCCCCGTCAGTGAGCTGGATATATGATTATTGGGACAGAAACTCTTGGGGAGTTGAATGTGACAGCAATGGCCTCTACAGGAAGCACAAAAGACCCAGCAGAGGAACAGAAGGGGTGGAAGAGCCGCTCCTCTCTCAGAGGGTTCAATGTCATTTTGAAAATGAGATTGAGTAACGTTCCCCTGTGCTCCTCCATTGGAAGTGACAGCCCCTCCATTTGCTTTTTCCTTGATTGTGTAACTTAGATTAATAACATAGCCAAAGGATTCCCAGAGTCTTGCTGCAAAGTTGGAGGAGGCCCCAGAGAACCAAAGAATCAGCTCTATAAAAAAAATCTCAATTCCTAGCATGAAACTAAAGCAGGACCAACAGTGTATAGGAAAGGTGTCTGCATTCATGTTACATAGCTGTGCCTGGAGTCCAGAGCTGGCTCTGAAGGCTGTGAGATTAAATATCAGGAGATGCCCATTGGTTTCGTAATGATGGCCTAGATGTGGGGTGCAGTGGGGCTCATCTATACCGGGGAGAACAGTGACATCCCAAAGGGGGCCTGTGAGGATGGCTGGTGCTCTCTTAAAACATGAGCCGTTGGATCCTCACCATGCAAACTCTGGACCAACAGGATCTTTAAGAAACCTCTCTTACCTTTCTTCACAGAAATCAGACTCTTGGATTCTTTGGGGTTTTTGTTGCTGTTATTTGTTTTGTTTTTTAATCAAGCTGAACTTTGAAGCTTTTGAATCTTAGTGTTCAAGCCTTCTTTGTACACTTTAATATTTTTAAGAGGCATCACATCTAAGTTGAATTCATACTGTAGAACAGGCTCTATACAGAACATTGCAGATCAAAAAAGACACATTGCTGGCTGGCCAGGACAGAAGCTTCCATGAGAACATCATAAAATCTATAGTTATGTTCATGGGTATTAAACCCAAATGGCTTTCTCAGCACATATAAGCATACAACCATGTACACACACACACACACACACACACACACACACACACCAAAAAGAGTCTGGGCCCTCCTGAGATTGCACATTTCTTAGCAAACTGGAAAGAGGAGGTGGGGAAAGAATCACTGGAGCCTGCTGTCAGTGCCTGACCACAACCAGTGACTCCCGGACTCCATCTGGTCAGGGCTTCTCAGTGCAGTGAGGGCTTCCGTGCAAGCACAGTCACTAATCTTATTTTCTGTAATCAAACTGTTGATCCTAGGAATACAGTGTCAAATAATTTAGATAAAAATCCTTGACAAATGGAGAAAGCCAGAATTGCAGGAGTCAATTTTAATAATGTCCACCCTGTGTGACCAAAAGCCCTGTCAAGAACAATTTTAGGAAAAAAAAAAAAGTTTATTTGGTGCTCATGGTTTCAGAGGTCTCAATCCATAGATGGCCAACTCCATTGATCTGTGCTGGTAGGGAGGTAGAACATCATGGCATAAGGGCAAGACAGAGGAAAGCTCAGGATATGACAGTAAGGAAACAGAGCGAGCTCTGGTTCCACAGGGATAAAATGTATATCATAGAGGCATGACCCCTGGGACCCACCTCCTCCAGCCACACCCTACCTGCCTACAGTTATTAGCCAGTCAATCCATTCCAGGGCATTAATGCATTGAATAGGTGAAGGCTCACATAACCCACTCATTTCACCTCCAAACTTTCTTGCATTGTCTCTCACATGAGCTTTGCAGGGAGCACCACACCTTTAAACCATAACACCGTGCTAGAGAAACACATGGCAATAGCAGTAGTTGTTGGAAGTATCTGTAGTTGGAAGTATCAGCCCCCATTTCTAGTACAAAACTTCAGGCCAGGGCCCCACTCAGGTTTTTGCTCAGCACAGGGCAAAACCCAGCCAGACCGCTCTGCTAGGTGTTGCTGACTTCACTCTGATCTCCTCCTCAGACTGGCTGAGAGTGGTTTCCAGTATACACAGGGGCCTGGAATCTAAATCTCACCACTTTCAAACATGTGGCTACTGTAACCAGGTTTTTATCTGCTTGAGATTGAAGGAAAAGCTCACAATAGAACCTGGAGGGTGCCAAGGTGGATGTGGACATTGAATGAGTTCAAATGGTCAATGTGGAGTTTCACTCCAAGACAGTTTGTTTGTTTGTGAAGAGAGATGGGAGGCCAGTGTGTGACTGCCAGGCTCTCCTTAGCCCTAGAGGGGTCTGGATCCAACTTCCCCTTTCTCAGTAAAGCCCGGTCTCCTTGTCTCTGCTGGGTGATTGCTCCCCATTCCAACTTTTTTTTTTTTTTGATAGAAAGACATCATGAACTACACTATTATGTACCACATTAAATAAAATTTATTTCAACTTTCACAACATTCCTATGCTGGAGACATTATCACAATACTGTTCACACATGGAGAAAATCAGAGTTAGAGGAGTGAATATCTTTCCCCAGATCCCAGACTTACAAATAGTAGAACAGGATGAAACCCCAGGGCTAAGGCCATGCTCAATACTGCACAGACATGTCAAAGTTTGTAAATAAAGACATTAAAAGTATAATCCAGATATTTAATTTTAACATAATGATGCATTTCTTTCTTGTCTTGTTTTTTTATTTTTGCATAATTTTCTTTTTAAATAATTGATATTTGTTTGGGTAGTAGTGCAACTTGCTTTTTTAATGTACTATTTTAATAATGTTAGCATCATAAACTCTTAGTAACCATAACTATAAATTTTTAATAGTCTTAATACTACTGATAATAGTGAGAATATATATATATATATACACATAATTTACTCCCACCAATAAAGTCTGGATATATGTGTTTGGATTATTGCTCTTATTGTTGTAATTGTGTTGGGACAATACATGATGATCCTATCAGTATCTTTCTTTATACAATAAAGTACACACATCAGATTCCAAGATAATAGCAGAAAGTGGCTTTTTAGCAAGACTTAATTTCCTTCTTAGTAAGAACTGCATTGTAGCAATCGTTTCCTCAATACCTAGCTTATTATACATTTTATAATTGTGAGAGTATCAATGTGCCTGTTTGTGTTTGCATATGTGGACATGTGAGTAGATATGTATTTGCATGTATGTATATGTATAAAAGCATGTGTGTCTGTGTGTGTATGTGTGTGCGTGTGCAGTTTGACATCAGGAACAAGTTTACAAACTATGGAGTGAGCTGCTGTAACATATATTGACAATGGCTCCAGTTGCACAGCAAAGCTCCTAGTTCCAACCATTCCTCTTTATCTAGGACTTGACTGAAAAGATGAACAGTTGCAATGAATAAATACCTTTTATATACAAGCTTTGCACACATCTGCTTCGGAACTCCCCTTAGGACCTTGCAAGGAAAAGCATTTGAGGAAAGTGGAGCTCAAAAATGAAGGGACCCCTCTAGGATTACACAGTCAAGACACAAAAAGCTGGATTCACACATAGATTTCAGAAACCCACCCTACTGAGACACCCACCTCCAAAATGTCTGAGTTGCATGTATGCACCTGGAGTAAATGCAATATAAATACATCTGCCACTCTTTTTGTGACAGGTTTGACATAATTCTTTGTGCCTGGCTTTTCCCAAACATCTTCAATACATGTCAGGGATGCTTCCTCTAAACACTCTGCATTTGTGTAGCCCTAGGACAGACCCCTCCCCCACTTCACACTTCTCATTTCCCTTGCAGAGGTATAAAAGGGGTCCGTAGCCTGCTGTGCTTGGCTGCAGTTTATGGGGAGGGGGTTAAGCCGAGAGGCGCCAGGCACTGCTTCAATTACATTTTCCTTGTTCCATGGGCTTTAATCATGACCTCTTTCTCAATGGATCCTTTCAGAAAAGCCAGGGGGAGAATAGGCAATTGGAAATCCTGGTAGTAATCAGGGTCCCAGACCTCCAACTCCACTGAGAAACATACTTGGGACATGAGATTCATTAAAGGAGAAAAATAAAACTGAGAGAGACTAGCTGTTTCTAAATGAATCCATGAGTATTAGGGACCAGTGTGTGTTGTGGGGGTCACAGAGATCATAAACAACACATGGAAAGCGTAGGTGACAATAATTAGTCCGTGGTTTTAATTGGGAGGTCTCTTGGGCCAGATGTTCATTGAAAAAAATTAAAACCCCTTCTGGGATGTGTAATGAAATTTACACCCCCATGGCTAGGGAGGAGGGTGGAGTTGCAGGGTAGAGATGCATTATAGGCTTATAGGTCTTGTTCTGAAGCTTCCTGGGATGGGGGAAGGATGTGTGGTGTGGGTGCAGTGCCACCCCCTATCCTAGGCTCCGCGACATTTGTTTTCTCTCCTGTTCAGCAGATCATGCCTGCTTCTGATTAACATCAGGAAGATAGCCAGGGACTGACTGACTCTCTGCCTGGTCTGGACTGTTTCAGGAATCTGAGCCTCTGTGTACTGTCTGGGATTCATACTTCTAAAGAAAGAATGGGAATGAGAAGAAGCATCCCATGAGTCTTCCTGCTGCTTCCTGCCAATGGGCTTCTGCCCCAGAGAAGGGTGTGACACATGGCTGGCTTTCACCATGGATACATGGATGGGTTACATGCAGACTTTTGCCAGTTTTCTCACTCCCCAGACATCCTCCTGACCTATATTTTGCTTATCAAGGACCAGGTCATTTGTTGCACCATGAGCTACTAGCTATTAAGTGCCAAAGTCCTGAATGATGACACATGGACATGGATATTTTCCCAGAGGGATAAATTAAGAAAATAAGAGTTGCTATAATAGGAGTAACTTTGGGGACTTTCTAGGCAGTTTCAATGAAGTAGTCTATCGACGACGTCCCAGGAGACCACTGTGGGGTAGGTCCATTCAACCTCATTTGCCAGAGAGGAAGACCAAAGCTCAGATCGTTTGTGGAATGTTCCCAAGTCCACACCCTCTGTGACCAGCACAGAGATTTGATTCCAGGCATCACATGTTCAGAGATTGGTCTCTAAGTTCTCATAAAAAGGAATTTCAAGGGAACGAAACTGGGGAAATGCAAGAGAACTGAGTGAAAGAAGATGGGTGTCAATGGCAAAAAAACAAACAAACAAAAAATTATTTTCCTCTGGACCAGAGTTGGTTGACTTCTTCTGTAAAGGGTCAGGTAGTAAATGATTTATGCAACTACTCCGTCATTGTAGCACAATATGTATGGACAATATGTATACAAATGAATATAATCGTTCTCTACCGAATACTGCATTTACCCAATGGGTGTATTTGACCCATGGGACATAGCTCACCAAGCCATGCTTAGGCCATTGCAAGTGTTTGAAATACAGAAAGATTTGAGAGAGAATATACTTTGATACCTTCATTTATGGATTAATCAAGGTTCCTGGAATCACAGGGATGGAAATTCAAGAGCCAATAATTTGTCCATCCTTTAATAAATTTGCCCAAGATCGCACCATTGGCAAAAGGTAGATTCTGGACTTGAATCTGCATTCAAGTCTTGAATTCTGGACTTGATTCATCTCTAAAATACCTTTCCTTGCCAACTAGATGCTATTGACTCTGTTAGTACAACTAATTGAAGTGAATACCTGAGTAGACTTCTCTACAACATGTTGGGCATAGAAAATCAATAGAGAGGGTACTCCTGTGCATTTTCCACTGACCTTGTGACCTTGGACAAAGGATCAGCTTCTCTGAGGGTCAGCATTATCCTCTTGTTACTGAGTATGTGATCACTGACTGCATATCCAGACAGATCTTGTTCTGACTTTGTGTTCGTTACCTGTGGAATCTTAGACTACTCTCTGACTCTCCTAGAGTTATTAATCATTTCCCTCATTACATCTCTTAAGTTAACTCCATGACTGTTCCGGCTCCTGTCACCAGTCACAAAGTATACACACAGAAGTCTAAGCCACCTCAGCTGGAACACTGCCCATACCCCTCATCATAGCCCACTCGACCTGACCTAAGGACAATCAGGGCACTGAATGAACCAAACCTATCAGACTCTGCCTCTCGACAATGTGAACTAAGGGAGTTTCCTGAATGTTGGGAGCTGAGTTCGATTGATTGGGGTTGCTATGGTTTGGATATAAGGTGTCCCCCAAAAGCTCACATGTGAGACCATGCAAGAAGTTTCAGAGGAGAAATGAGAGAAGAAATGATTGGATTTGAAAGTCTTAACCCACTCAGTGAATAAATCCCTAAGAGGATTAACTGAGTGGTAACTAGAGGCAGGTGAGGTGTGGCTGGAGGAAGTGGTTAGTTGGAGGTGCGGAAATGGGGTATATATTTTGTATCTGGAGCTAGAGTCTCTCTCTTTCTCTCTCTGCTTCTTGATCACCATGAGCTGCTTTCCTCTGCTTCCTCTTCCACCATGATGTTCAGCCTCACCTCAAGCCCAGAAGAACGGAACCAGCCTTCTCTGGACTACGAAACCATGAGTCCTCAAATAAATTTTCCCTCCCCTGCAGTTATGCTGGTCAGATCCTTGAGTCACAGCAGTGAAAAAGCTGACTAAAATCGGGATACAAGTTTAAAGACCCAGCAACCCTTGGTGCTGAGGTTTCTGAAGACGCCCGCCCACCTGCCTCCCATATTAAGGACTTCTGTAGTTCACCTTTAGAATCTTCTGCAATATGGACCAGTTTGGTTGCATTTTTAGTTTCTAGGGTTAAATGTATCTTAGGATATCCCATCTGTAACATAAAGGACAATGATACATATAGGCTTTTGTTAGTCCTGAGACCGGATTAAATGCAAATTGTTCACAAGGGCAGAAAGGGCACACATGGGCATGAAAGCAATGTGACCGCTATCCTTTGCCATTTACTTTCTGAAACAGTGATTCAAAAATCTGTTTTCGAGAAAGGAAGTATGCCAGCCATACTGGAATTTCAGAGCCACGCACAGTTATGAGCAGGAAGAATATTGAGAGCTACCCTGAACAAACTCCAACCAGACACAGCGTTCCCTGCCAGCCCTACTGACAGGTGCCTTTTCTGTGCATGCTGGAATAACTCCAAGGGACAGGGCTCATCTCCAGCATGGTGTCTCTCTTCGTCCCATGGCTTTGTTTCGTGGCTGGCAGGACCTGCTTGTTTATAATGTGCTAAACATGTGGAACTTCTTATTTGTAATGTGTTACATTTGACTTTTCCTGCAAAACGTTCACCACGGGTCCACACGTTAAGTTTTGAAACCGTCAAGAAGGAAGTCCTAAAAGTATTAAAAGGGATTATGCAAAGTATATAAATAGGACTTGAATTAAAATGGCAAGATCATGAAGAATTTCGCTGTCTACTTTCAGATGTTCTCAAAGTTGGTCAAGTCTAATTGTTTTTTAAAAAAATACTTATTTACTTTTCAGTTGTGGCTGGACACAATATCTTTATTTTATTTATTTATTTTTATATGGTGCTGAGGATCGAACCCAGGGCCTCACACGTGTTAGGCAAGTGCTCTACCGCTGAGCCACAACCCCAGTCCAAATCTAACTTTTAATGACAGAGATGATTTAAGATTGAAACATAGGAAAATAGAGGGTGTTGCCTGCTGTCTTACTTATGCTATTTGTTCCTCAGTGAAAATACCTTCAAGAACTGCCATTGCTTCTCATGAGGTATGATTTTGTTCTCTGGATTTCATCTTCTTTACCAACATCTTTTGAAAGTGTGGACTTTAGAACTAACATGGTGGTCAATCTATGAGCAGACCAATGTTACCACTGATATTTATTTTTCTACCTAACTTTCACTAAACCCAGAGGATAAGGGTGAGTGTAGTCTCCCCACCCCAACAATTTCATCCAGTGATTCCAGTGGGTTGTATCAATACATAAAAAAAAAACAACTTGTGAAAACAGAAGCCTTTATTTAACAATCAACTCAAGATGCATCTGCCTATGGCTCAAGTGTAACTGATCTCTTGGGATTATACCCAGAATGTCTCGTTATGTTCATGATGCACCTTCTTTAAACTATCTTCCTACATCTCAGCCTGTTCAATAAGTGGTGACTCCATTTTCTCGTAGGATCTGGTTCTGGCCATTCCTCAGATCCAGCTAGCATTCCAGAACTGCCTGAAGGGTTGTTCACTCAAATTTCCAGTGTCCTAATTTGATACCTGTTTTGCAACACCCTGGAAGAGATTTTAATCTTTTTAGCATCGAATATACCATGTTTGATTATGGAAACTGCCAGCTTCCCAGTTCTCGGGTTGGTACCTTAATGAAGGCCTAAAACAATGATAAGGAGACATGTTACCAATGGGAAAATCCGCAGGGTTCATCATAGTGATGGGAAAGGGCCATAAGATCCATTGATCATTATTCGTTCATTGATTATGGCCCGTGGGGGAGAGCATGCATTTGGACAATGAAAGGTTAGTATTGATTCATTTCTACTTTTAGAAATTTATTTCTAATTCTCTAATAATAATCATGTATATTTATGGGATACCATGAGATGCTTTGATTTATGGATACATGGTAGAAAGATTAAGTTGTTACTCGGCATATTTATTACCTCCACAACTTATTTGCTTTGTTTGCATAGTAAGAGTTTGTTTTAAGTCAGTTTTTTTTTTCCTGCTGTGACCTAAAGCTCTGACAAGAACAGTTAGAGGAGTGGTTTTTCAGAGGTTCATGGTTTCAGAGGTCTCAGTTCATAGACAGCTCCATTTCTAGGGGCTCCAGTTGAGCCAGAATATCATGGCACAAGGGTATGGCAGAGGAAAGCAGCTGGGGACATGGCCACCAAGAAAAAGGAGCAAAATATATATCCCAAAGCCCACCTCCTCCAGGCCCATCCTGCCTGCTGAGAGTTACCACCCAGTCAATCCCTATAAGGAGATTAATTCACTGATTAGGTGAAGGCTTTCATAACCCAATCATTTCATTTCTAACACTTCTTGCTTTGTCTCACACATGAACTTTTGTGAGATACCACATATCTAAACCATAACAGAATGTTGAAATTCTATCTTTTATGCAAAAATTCTATCTTTTATGCATTTTGAAATATGGAAATCCAATCTGCGGGATCATTCACTTCGATGACTGCCCAGAAATCAGCATGTGGATCTTACTCAGTGGGTCATGAACTCAGGATGTAATGACAGGGTTTTGCCTGCCTCGGAGCATTTCGCAATGTTCCACCCTCTTGCTTCTTTGCATCTCACCACCTGCAGCCACCAAACCAGAGGAAGCCAGGCTGAGCCATGTGCAAAAATATTTCACTGAGATTTGCTTTGATTGGAGACAGCCAAATCTCACAATTCCCAGAAGACCCCCGAAGGGCTATTTCTCTGTTTCTGAAAACTAGAGCTTTAATTGAAAGGGATTAGATAAGAATAGAAATTCTCTGGAGACTAGAGTCAGGGGCTGCTGCAAAGGGCAGGACCATAGGGTTAAGTCTGTGGTTCCCAAACTTTAGTGTGCATTCAAATCACCTGGTGGACTTCTCAGAGTCTGGGTCTACGCATTTAAAAAGTCTGGGGGAACTTTAGAGATTTGCATTTAGAACAAAGTCCTAGGTGATGATGGATACAGTGAGCCTAAAGGCCATACCAAAGAAACATTGAAGTAAAAGAAGAAAGAAGTTCAGCATTAAGGTTACAAAGGCTCTGGTTTCACCTTTGTCATTTAAACCATGAGGCCTTGGCCAAACCACTTCACCTTTTTGAACCATGGGGTACTGCTGCTATTGCTGTTTATAAAATGCTGAAAAAACCCTTAGGTCAAAATATTGCTAGGAGCATCTACAATAATGTGTGTCAAAAAGAGTTGTGCCTATGGTAGAGCTTCAACCAGCACCAGCACGAGATTCCTCAGTTCCACTGTATCACTTTCATTACCTGCACAGGTGCGCCTCAAGCAAGTGATGTTATTATCATTTTGTTTGGCAAACATTTGCTCTGAATTTTTCTTCACAGAACCTCTTGATATCCATTGTCCACCACAGCGAACAACACTCAGAACCACTAGCCAGGCCAGTGGAGACAGGATGTTCCTGTTTTCTCCACATCTGGCCTCTCTAGCACAAGCCTCTAATTTTCTGTGGTTCTTTCTTGGCCTTCCTTCAATGTGGGAGGGTGGCGTGGTTAATGAGCCCCATCTGGGAGGCAGCTGGGTTCCGGAGGGCCCCCTTCGCCAGGCCTTTGAAGAGGCCATGCATATTCTGCCTGGAGGTCTGCCACTAAGGCCAGCACCTCTGTTCCCTATTAGCAGTGGGGATAACATCAAAATGTTAAAAGTAGGAAGTAAATTAATGTCCTATTCTGGGCTATCCTGGAACATTTCAGTATGGAGGATGTTGCTACAGAAAAGAGTTTCTTGGAAGCAGATATCATTGAGATTACATCTAAAATAGCACTTATTTCCCTCCCATTACTGGAAAGCATTTTTGGGTGGTAGATGAAAAAAAAAAGTGACTTAGAAGCAGCATATTGGGGTTTGAATTCAAGCTTGTCCATGTACATGTCACAATGACCCTGAGCCTCAGGGCGCAGAGAAAAGTTACAGTCTACAGAGGGGTTTGGGTAAGATGTCTCCCCTAAATTTCCTTAACATTATTTTTAATAGCAGAAAGTGACAATTAATTACTCCAGTTTAAATATGCTAAAAGCAATTGGCCATTTGAGAATATGAATTTGAGCATTTCAATGATGAAGCCCACCAGTTTATTTCCTCTTGTAATTTCTTTTGAAAATTTAAATTACATTTATTTTTTTAACTGATGCATACAAACATAAAAATTGTGCATATTGATGAGATCCCATGTGATATTTTGACAGACAAAAACAGTGTCCTGTTTAAATCAGGTTAAACCTAACTATCTTCTCAAACATTAATCACGTCCTTGTGATGAAAACTCACAATCCTTTCTTCTAATCTGTATATTTGCCTGCAGTTCGACTGTTTGCAGTAGATGAGCTCATCTGACGTCCTCTGCAAGTCTGTGTCCGTGGTATTCTGAGTTGCTTTCATCTCAAGGTGCTGGTAGGTTTCATGTGAACTCAAGGACTTTTGCTCTCATTCTGTACCTTCAATATTTGTTGAATGAAGCAAAAACCCAAATATTGCTGTACTTTCAGATTGTTATGGAGCAGCAAGCTTCTGCCACTTATCTGTTCTGTGAGTTTGGTTAAACTGCTTAATTGGGCTGAAGCTGCAAATTGAGCTCAGAACTTATTTTTTTTAAGCTATAGTGAGAATTTCTCATGAAAATATATTCCTGGTATATAAGAGGTTCCCCAGACCTGCTATCTGCCAATCCCTTCCCCTGAACATAACTTCCTTGAACATAAGTTTAGTTTTCAGGTGAGCTCATTCAATGCTGGATAATTTGATCTTATGTGTTTTAATTTTATTTTTCCCATGGATACTTAGAGAAGTTATTGGCATAACTTAGTTATAACAATACTCTATTCAAAGAGTGCTCACCATGGTGGTACGTGCTAAATATTTGACAACTGGCACACCAGGATGGGTCCAGGTCCCTGAGTTGACACTTTGGTCAGATTCCATACCATAGATATTTCCATAATGGATCATTTCTAGCAACCCAGGAGACAAACCCAATCTCAGAGCTCAGAAAAAAGGAGCACAGTTGGTTTTCCTGATGTAGTAAGAGGCTGCTTCAGTCATTGAGGTGTTGCAATATTTGGAGTTGACCATTTCCAGATAGTTTTTTGGGGGGAATATAAGAAGAATGAGCAGACAGAGACAGCATACACACACACACACACACACACACACACACACACAGAGTCACAGGAGAAAGGAGAGACAAGCAAAAGAGAGGAGAGAGAGAGAAAAAGAAAAAGAAACAGAGAGCTTAGGCATCATCCCTTCTAGTTATTTTCTTTTGCAAACAGAGAAACTGAGGACAAAAGGAGTAATAAACTTCAATGATCCACCTCCTATGTCAGTGGTGGTTTTGGGACACCAAGCCAAGGCCTTAATATGTGTGATTAGAGACCAAGCATTCTAGCAGAGAACTAGAATTAATGAGTGCAACTGAGCAAATAACACAATAGTTTGAGCCAAATAAAACATTGCCCTGTAGTTAAATCTACAGATGTTGTAATGACTTCTCTGGAGGAACCTCTTCACTTAGTCACTTCAAACTCAACTAGACAAAAGGACCCGAGGACCAGCGTTGAGGAGCAGCCTGTGTGGTTGGACAATGGGCAACATGACCTGGCGGGCAACCCCAGCCCCGAGTGTCTGTAATTCTGTGGTCAAAGGGCCTGACATTGGCACTTAGCTGTCACACAGCAACCAGCAGTGCTACCCTGAAGCCACAAGCAATTAACATGCACAATCTTGGGAGGATTGCTGAGAAATTTGTGTGATTTCTCCCTCTGGCATTTGTTTTGCAAAGGGAATGATTTCTGTTGTGTTTCGGGTTTTCTTCCTTGTAATGTCAACATCCATCTGGACTTGATACTGCAATTGTCTTAGGAAACTCAGAAAAGCAGATTATTCTTTCCCAAATTGAAAAGCTCAGCATCCCAGTTAATAATACCCAATTCCTATCTGTCACAATGGTGTGCAAATATTCAAGAGAAAGAACTAAGTTTCAAGGAGCCCCAAGAATGAAACTCAATAGTTAGCATCAGCTTTCCCAATTAAAAAAAAAATCATAACTCTATCTAACACTAGCTAGCTAACCTTTTACACCACTTCTAAGTTCTCTAAACTCACCTCTGCCCATCATCTGGAAAGTGTTAATAATAAACTAAGTGCATCATGGTTTAAAATTAAATTTCCAAAGAAAGAATGCACAAGATTGAACCCTGTCTCAGTCAAGTAATAGCACAATATTCTTAGATAATTGTTCTAATATTGCTAAGTCTTAGCTTAGACAAAACTCAGGATGAAGACACTGTAAATGATGTTTTTGTAAAGATTAAATGAGATAGTACTTGTCAAATAGCATTGTGCCTGCAACAGACTGAACTCTTAGTAAATGTTGACTTTCAAAGCTTGTCAATATTTGAATAGCAAAATTATAAATTTGTGGCCCTATTTTGTACATACTCAATAAAAGAAGTAGCTTGCCAAAGGTACACAGCTAGGGCTCAGGTCTAGGTTTTTATGACTCTGAATGCTATATTCTCTGTGTTAATAATGTTTTACAAGAGTCGTTGAGAAGAAAGAAACATGTATTAATAATTATTAAAATTACTTTTTTTTTGGTACCACTATGATTGGAAATCTCTGACCAGAGGGAATGTCAAGAGACAAGCAAAAAGAAACTTGCAAGTTCTGTAATTTTTAATGCTTAAATTCTGGAATGCTTAAACATTCTCCAGGCCACAGTATTACAGGGAATTCAAGACAGTTTATCATTGTTATTTTTGTCTTAAAGGAAAAGGGCAATAGAAAAAAATTGGAGAGAAATTGCAAGCTTAAATGAATTTCCAGTCTTCAAATGATGGGTTTTATACTTGAGACAATTACCCAAAATGGTCACAAGAACTTTGTGAAATCATACTGTACTCCATCTTCTACAGCCTTGATAATTCTTGGACTGGCCCAAGACATTTATTTATAGGGGAGACAAATATTCTGATGAGAATCATTCTCTAGTTTGACAATTTTATTTTAGTGTTACTCTATCTACTTTGAACCTCCTGGGAAAGCTGTGCTACATTTGATTTCTCTCCATGTCATCCTGTTGGCTATTAGAGGGCTAATTTGTTTCACAAGATATGCCAATAGGAGGGGCACTTGGCTTTTATTAGGCATAGAATTTCACCACTCGGATGGTCAGATCTTTTATGATTAAGACAGAAAAGCAATCCAACCACAGCGGCCAATGAAAATGCCTTCCAGTCACCTGTATTCCTGCTCTTGGGTTTCTAATGAAAGTGGTCTCACTTAGCTCTGATCAGACAGCTATAATTTATCCTAAAAATAATAATATGCTTTGGAAGTTGAGACTATGAGAAACTTCTCTCCTCTCCCCCCACTCTCTATTTCTCTGTTTCTCCCATTTCCCCTATTTTTTTTTCTGCATTTTCTTTAAAGAACAAAATGAAGCAATGAAAGAAATGAAATGAAGATAGACTGTGAAAAAAAATAGCTGTGTGAAAATAGCTTGAACATTGGTTTCTAGGGAGGCTTAGTCAAACACTATAGCTTTGGTGTCAAACAATCCTGGACTCATTAAAAAATTTTCCTCAAACTTTTATGTTCTTATGTTTCCAGTGAAGATTCTCAAGAGAGTTTTTTCAAGGAATATTTAGAAGAAATTAATAAGATTCCCAGAGAGTTTTTGCAAGGAATATTTAGAAGTAATGAATGAATATTGCCACAAACATTAGAAAACTGTCAGAAGATGCCATATATATATATATATATATATATATCAATCACCATTTTGCAGCCAAACAGACTAAAATGATACCCGGACAAGGTGAACCTTTAATATAGCAAAGTTAATTTTCAGAGACATCCCTGGGAACAGAACAACATGCAGTTTTTAATTTTGTATGCCCCTAAGAATCAACATGAGCAGGGTAGGAAGTGCCTCAACTCTGAGAGCATAAGAAACACCTGCAGAATCATGAATAGTCAAGAACTTCCCTGTGTGTGTGTGTGTGTGTGTGTGTGTGTGCACACTCACACATGTATGCACATTTTGAGACTATAAAATAGAAAGTGCTTGGATAAATGATACTGGATTTCATACATGTCCCAGGATAGAAATTGCCTATGAAAAGCAAAAAAAAAATCACCCGCTAAAAGATACACAATTCTTATGGGAGCTTAGCTGAGTTGTCTAGTTTTAACTGGCCTTGGGTACCGATTTCATAAAGTAAGAAGCGCCCTGTATCCTTCCAACAGCTATCCAGGAAAAAGTGAGAGAAACATTCAGAGAACATTATGAATATGTTTCAAAGCAAATTCCAGGAAGGGGCAAGTAGATGTGCCATTCTGTCCCCTTATCCTGACTCTCTCAGACACCTCCTGTGGAGAAGGTCTTTGGTAAGGAAGGATAAAGTGGCAGAGGTTTTGTTAGGATAAAAACAATGGGATTTATTTGCAAAAGCCCCTCCCCAGTAGAAGGAGGAAGTTGAGACTATGAGAAACTTCTCTCCTCTTCCCCCACTCTCTATTTCTCTCTGTTTTTTTTTTTTTTTTTTTTGTCTTGTAGCTACTGTAGTTTGAAGTTCCTGAAAGATTTAAACATTAAGGAAGAGTCTGGGTCTTGGATTACAGAGGCACAGATGGGACCTGGAGTACTAATGACACAGTAAGAAATGAGCTTAAGGTGGATCTATATGGACTCAGAAAACAATTGTCAGAATATATAAAAGCAGTTTTTTTAGGTTTTTTTTTGTGAATGAGAAATGCATTTCAGCTAATTCTAAGGCATTTACTTCATTAATGAAATACATCTGCAGTTTCAATTTATCATGATACTGTGGGCTCAGCCACAAAGTGCACTGGCAGCAGAGAGAAGAGACAGGTCAGATGAGCAGAGCAAAATTGATGGGAAGGTGATCACTACATGAAATATTGGTAGTGGGGAAGGGTCCTGCCTTCTAAGTGGCATACGGCAGAGTTATGTTTATATTGCTAAGTTAACATAATATACCTGCCATCAGTGAAGAGAGAATTTGGGAAAGGAGGATTTCCTGCAGTTAATCTATTGGATCATTTATTCAACTTTTGATGTATGAATTAGAATGCCTACAATTATCCAGAATGTGAAATGGATGGATAAGATGGTCCTCATTCCCCAAGAGTTAAGACTTGTTATCTGCTTAAGAACTGAGCAGCAACCAAGTGGACCTGTGGGTGAGGAGTAATGAGATGAGGATTGGGAGGTGACATGATGATCCAGAAAAAAGAAAACCAGTTATAACACTGGATAGACAGTCTAGGGTAGCCATGCTAATTCCAGACTCCATTTGGAATTGGCAATCAGTCTCATAGGCTATTCTTAGCCTTGATCAGCATTGGTTCAAAAAATTAGGTGGGAAGAACCCTATGGTGAAAGAAAGTCTTCTACCCTGGAAATTAGGTCAGGCCAGGCTGGGCCAGGAAGTCATTGTCAAAATGACATACATTGAGGCATAAGTTTCACATATATGTCCTCATACTTCAAATAACTACCATGTGAGAGAAAAACCAGCAAACACACAGGAAAAGAAAAAAAAAAGAGCAATGTGTTTGCAACACAAAACTGTGCAGTTAACCGTGCCCGCAGTTCAACTGCGTGAACTTGTACTTGTGGGGAATTGGCTGGTAGTGTACAGCAGCCTGGGCAAAGAAGCACCTGTGCCTAATTGGGGAGAAGTTCCAAAGAAACGGTGAGGCAAAGTGTAATGACCACCCCACTCTGAGCGGTGAGGTTTTGAGGAGAATAAATAGATTAGTGTCATTGAGGAGATGTCTGCTCTCTCCATTCAGCCGCATAATGCAATTAGTTCGTAGTTCAGGATTCTTTTAATTCTGTTTGAAGAACTTAAGAGGTTAAGGGCTTGAAATGATAAATGCATTATTAATGTTACCTCATAGAAACATCCGACTCTATAATTTCTGAGGCAGGAAAAAAAAAAAAAGACTAATAGGTTTTTACTCGCTTTTCCCCCCTCTGGTAAATTAACCTACAGGACCTGTGAGAAATGTATAAATTAGACATTATTAGAGAAAGTAATCATGGACCAAAAGCCATCATACGAAGTTTGGATTCATTAGCGAGGCTCATGTATATAACTTTTGTATGGGGGGTTTGATGTCCAACACACCTGAAAAGTAAGGCGTAAATAACAAGGGTAGGGGAAATTGGGGATGGGTTTACACTAGGAAAGGCAGTTTCCTGTCTGGCTCCATGTGAGCCCAGCAGTTTCTTGGGATAGTCACATAAAACAAAAGGCATGGTAACAGACATGGGACTTTGACATCCCATAGACCTGGGTTCAAATACCAGCTCTTACCAACTATGACTCCTGTGACCAAGACAAACGTGTGCTTCACTTTCTTCATCTATAAAAAGAGGTATAATCATTCTTCAAAAGAAGTTTTATGAGAATGAACAGAGATTTTGTTTATAAAGTTAAGCATGAGCCCAGAACATCGCAATAATTCTCAGTGCATTAAAGCTATTAGTGTTACGGTTAAAATTGCAATTGAAATTGCTACTAGGATTAATATAATATCATTGTAAGACAAAATAGAATATCCAGTATCCAATTGAATGCAATACCCAACTCACAGCTGAAATTTAGATAGCAAAGTGACTTATACAAGATAATAGTTAGTGTGTAATCAGAAGCTTCTCACTTACCTTTTTCAATATATTTAGGTTCTGTTGACTTCAGTCACTTCCATGTGCAAGTTCAAATTTATTTTTATTTCTTCATCTAACTCTCTTCTGGGCAATTGTCACACAATGTTCATTGAAATACCATTTCAGAAAAAAATGGCAAAACTCATACAGTTATCATTTTCGTTAATGGATGGAGTCTTCCTCTGGCAGGAATAGTGTAACAGGTAATTGGCTTGCCGTTCCACACAAACAACTATAAATCTAGGGAAAATAATGGAGCAAAAGTTTTTGAGCACTAGTAAATAGAGTTGGATTTTGATTCTTTAAGGATGTGAAGTGAGCCTCGTGATAGTTCTGACTGTTTTCTTGGGCAGTCAACAAACTGTGGTATGGAAACACAGAAGTTATACAGAAAGGTCAGTCTTGCTGAATGCAGGAACAAAAGATCAGAGTTTAGGGCTCTTGCAAGAACTAGAATTAGTGCTGCAGGATATCAGGGAGGTGGGATCTGTGTGGTAAAGGCTCAGAAATACATATAGGGTTCACTGTTCCTTGGCAGTAAGTCGCTGACTGTTGTCAGGCTGAAAGAGTAGAGAACAACTGTTCTACAATTGGCTCAGTGGAGATATCAGAAAGGCACAGAGCACTCAGGGTTTTGTTTGAGCCCATGAACATCATTTTTTAGGACTGAGGCTCTCACCTTATGGTAAGATCCATACCTTGGCACTAAGGAGAAATCCAAAATATATTCCCCCGATAAAGAATAAAATCTAACCTGCTATATCAAAAGGTCCAGCAAAAAATTTATCTTTCTATGAGAAAAAAATCTAAATATCCTTTAAACATTATGCAAAGACAAGATGATCCAGACTCCTTATGTTTTATCTGCAATGTCCAGTCCAGTGTGTAATCACAAATTATTAGACTTCTGAAGAAGCTTGAAAATGTGACAGACAAGAAAATAAATAAGAAATAAAAATTGACCTTAAGATGACACAGATATCTAAATTAGAGGTATTACACATGTGTTCCAATGACTGAAGGAAAGAGTGACCATAAAGATGTACATATGGAATAGCAGAACAAAGGGAAAAACTGAACCAGAAAATAACAAGATAGAAATTCTAGAGTTTAAAATAAAATACAATATATGAAATGAAAAACATACTTAGAGAGATTTAATAGAAGATTGGAAAACCACAAAATAAAGAGTTTACCTTGAAGGCAAATCAGTAGGGATTGTGAGTAGATCCTTAGCAATTGTTTAAAATAAATACAATTCAATAGGGAAAGACCATTCATTTCAATAAAAAGTACTTAGACAATATTAGGTCCACATGTAAAGAATGAACTTGGAACTTTGCTTCATACAATATACAGAAATTAACTCAAAAATGTATCTATGAATCTAACCAAAAGTAATAAAGCTATAACATTTTTCAGAGAAAATATGGGAATGAATCTTGACACATTTGGGTTGAGTAATGGAGTCATCATAGATATTACATGAAACAAAAACAAAGAAAAAAAAAGTTAATTGGACTACATAGAATTTAAAAACATTTGTGCTTCAAAGGACTCATGAAAAAGTGATAAAGATCACCCACCAAATGGAAGAAAATATTTGTAAATCACTTATCCAATAAGGAAATTTTATCTAGAATACCCATAACTTTCTGTAACACAAGAAAAAGGTAATAAAAACTAAAAAGTGAGAAACAGATTACAAAACAATACATTTTCCATAGAAAATATTTAAATGACTTATAAACACATGAAAAGACACCTAACATTCTTAGCCATTGGAGAGTTGCATGAAGAGACTCCTTCTCATCCACTGGGAGGGATCTAGTAAAAAAGACAAAAATAGTAAGTATTGGTGAGGATATTATAACTCAACATATATTTTATGTAAAGAAAACAGAGTTCCAGTGAACTGTGGCCTAATATCAGGTAATTTAATATATGTGTAGCTGAAATACCAGGAGTAGAGAGAGGAGATGGAAAAATTATTTGAAGAAACGCTGTCCCAATATTTTCCAAAGTTGTTGAATACTAACATGTATGCAAAAAGTTCAGTGAATCAAAGCAGAATATACACAAGAACCATAAACAAAAGCCATAGAAACATCATTGTTTATCTCATGAAGTCCAAAGATAAAGAGGAGCATCTGAAAGTGGCAGAGGAAAAAATAAATTAATGTATAAGTAGATCCATGCTGCAAATGACAGCTAGCTTCTCATCAGAAAGAATGGAAGGCAGGAAATAATGAATCAGGGTCTCTAAAATGTTGCCTAGAAACTGCCAATACGTATTTCTATATACAGAAAAACAATATACTTCAAAAATGAGGATTTGACAAACCATAAATAAGAGTTGAGAGTATTTGTCACAAGTATACCTGTACCACAAAATTTCATCAAAAGTGACATTCAGGATGAATAGAAATGACATCAGAATATCAAAGCTTTAAAAAAATGGCGAACACTGAAAATGATAAATATGTGGGTAAATTTTATTTGAAGGACAACTGAAAAACATAAATTAAAAAAATAATATTTTATAGCATATATAAAATATTAGGCACAAAAATTGAGATGATTCATAGAAGTTATTGTTATAAGTTTTCTACATTTTTTAGATTGATAGGCTTGGATAAATCCAAGATCATTCTTTTTTAGAGCAACTGCAAAACAAAGCAAAGACACAGTTAATAAACAATCAAGCAAAGAAAAATGATACGAAAATTTTGATTAGCCCTATGAAAACAGGAATGGAAGAGAAAAAAAAACTACTGGAACAAATACAAAGCAAAATGCATGGTGATAGAGTCAAATTAAACTCTATGAATACTTTACATTAAATATAAATGAGTGAATAACACCAACTAAAAGACAAAGGTGTTTCAGACTAGATAAAATACAAGACACAGCTCTAGGTTGTCTTCAAGTGATTCCTTTTAAATATAAAGACCCAGTTAGATTAAAAGTAAAAGGATGTGGGAAAAAATGGTATGTGAAAAAATATTAATCATCAGAAGGCTGCACTGGTTTTACTAATACCAAAGTAGACTTTGAGACAATGAGTATTTACAGGAATAAAGAAGTATGGAATCCTCTTTTCATGGTCTTTGTATTTCTATCAATATCACCACCTCAAAATTCTTCCACATTTCAAGATATCATATGATTACAAATCCCATCACTCTTAATTCCTATTATAAGGTACTTGGATTGTAATTGCTTATAATGTAAGACTTATAGCTTAGAGTCATTTCTTTGAGGATTTTCTCTTAGATTCTTCCAGGTAGATGGACAGAAACATTTCTGATGGGGAAAAGGAGTTTCTCAGCATGACAGAATGTTCTGATACCCATATGGGTCCTTTGAATAACTCAATTTTCTTTATTACTTTATTTCTCAGACACTCTTCAAATACTGTTCATGTACTAGGTATTGAGAGGGATTCTAGGAACACAGGTGTAAATTTGGTCAGGATTTCTATCTTCATGAATCCTACAATTTGCACAATAAGATTACATTAAAACATGATATGGCTTACACTAAACTGTGGACAAATTTTGAGGAGATTTTACTTTTGCTATGGGTAAAGTAAAAATTTCCCTAAATCAATGTGAACAATGATGTGTTTTTAAGGTGGAAATGCCTGAAGGCAAACCAAACTGTGATTGGAGCTTTATCCAGTGTCTTGGTTCAGGACAATTTTGCAAGATGGTTTTTAATTGTTGCCACTAGCCAACTTTATACATAGTCCCCAAGGTACTTTTGTGTTCCCATTTCTTTGTTCTTGTTTTATTTTTTTTTTTAACTTTTCTTATGTCCTTCCAACCTTCTCAATACCCAGCAAAATCCTACAATTCTACCAAAGCTTAAGGCAATTGTCATTATTGAACTTTAACTTTATTGGATACAATTGATATCCTGCTGGTAACCCTTTGACACAGAGCATCTCTGTTTAAATGAATTCCAACCACAAGCACCTACAACTCTTTGTCCCATGGTTTTCTCCAGCCCTGAAGCCTGTTCATATGCCAAAAGTGCTGAGACTTAACTATGGAAGGGAACATTACTGAATCCATGGCTTACAGGACTTGGTGGACAAATATTCCAGCTTTCTTTCTCTTTAGGAAGATCATATGTTATGCACCTTATCCTAGGATTCTCCAGGGATCATGAATACCAATTTCCCTCAGTATTAGTCTAAGGAATAACTTGCTTCTATTACCTTCCTTTACTTCCTTGAGTTACTTCAAGTGTTCTCTGCCTGTTCTTCCAAATTGACCACTTGAGGATGGATCATATAAGGCCAGGCTGCCAGCAATATTAATAGTATGCTCAGAATCTGATGACCACAAAACAAGGAAACCAAAGGCAGGCCCTTCCAAGTGTCTCAACCATTGGATCCAGAGGAGGTTTCCAGAGCTCCAAATTCAACACTAAAATCTCCAGAATCAAATTTCTAGAAGCCATCAGAGGAGCTCAGGTCTTAGAGAGTCCTGGAGGGTGAAGGTGTCTTGAATGAACCTGTGGAATCAGGGGTAAATGCGATCTGGTTCATCTTGTAAGGGTAAGGCTGCACCTCATCAAGCATAGACTAAGCGTGCTGCCTACTTCTAACTGCATACTGATCTTTATGTTGGGGGTTCTTTTTTTGGAGTAATTTAACTTAAAATAATCCACATTTAAAGGCATAAGCAATTGCTCTTCACATATAGGTTACATAAAAAGCTTGAGCCTTTTGGTAAAATTTAGATTACACCCTACCTCTACTTCTTACTATTTTGTACTAAAATAAGTCTTTGAGTGACCTTGGGCAAATCAAGGAATCGAAACCTGTCTTGTTTCTGTAGTCTATGTATTTCAACTGCACATGACTGTGTCTGGTGTGGTAGCACATTGCCTATAACCCAGTGACTCTGGAAGCTGAGGCAGAGGAATTACAAGTTCAAAGCCAGGTTCAGCAGCTTAGCAAGGTTTTAAAGCAACTTATAGAAACCCTGTCTCTAAATAAAATATAAAAAGGAGCTGGAGATGTGGCTCAGTGGTTAAGCATACCTAAGTTCAATCACAAGTACCAAAAGGAAAAACAAAAAACATAAACTATTTAAAACTGAAAGATTTATTTACTCCCCTATCCAGAAAGTCAAAGATTTCATAAGGCGTCAGCTTTGGTTAGAGGAAGCCACTCAATAAATATTGCTTTTTCCTCATGGTTTGGTTTGATATTCCTTTTATCAGTTTCATTTCCAGATGGATTCTATAAGTTAGCCAAGATGGTACATGGAAGGTCCAAATTAAGCTCTTGTTTAAGTGGCTATATCTATAGAGGACAGAATGCCTCTTCTCCAATAGTTTAAGCAAAACTTTGAGTTGTAGGAAGAAATCCTTGGTAAAACATTGAATCCATCTAGATATTTTACGTTTTAGGTCATGCCTGGGTAATATCTCCACCCTCAGAGGCTGCAGTGGTACGAGCCCTACAGAAATCATATAAACTAAGAGTGAAGGAAAAAAAATGTTCCAAAAGAAAAAAAGAAATCTCTGTTTTTCAGAAAAGAGAGAGCAGAGCTAGATAAGCAGAATGAGAAGGACTTTGCTAAAGGAGTAACCTAAAAAGGCCATTATGAAAACTAAATGAGATGATCATGTAAGCCCTTGGTGCAGGTAGAGACTGAGCACTCCATCCCTGATGACTCTCATTACTGTCAATCATAGAGAAGAGAGCCTAATTTCCTCATTTGTTATGTGCATAAAAAACACAGACCTCTAAAGACTGCTGGGAGGGGTTTAAATAGTATGTGAAAATTCCCATTGTTTGTTTCCTTTCCTCTAGATCTTTTTAATTCTCTACAACCTGCACCTCCCAGTTCCCCATCAATGCACTATTTGCTAAATGAACATAGGAATGAATGAACACATGAATAAAAGAATAAATATAATCTCAAAATGTAGGGTCACTTTTACTCACCTCAAATATACTTGCTCAGGTATAATAGTTTTCATTTTAGAAAAGTCACTCCTCCTGTCTCCAATTTGGGGATTGTTTCAGAGGACTGTACTGCACAGGGAAGTAATTCTGAACCCATATTATAGAACCTCCAATTTTTACTAGTTTCCTGTGAAGAAAAACATTCTTCAGGCCCCAGACAGAGGTACAGAGAATGGTTAGAGTCAAGGACCCTGAGTGCAGTAATCAGTGTCTCTGTGCATTCAGTAGTGATTCGGAACATTATTGCCCACCCCTACCTCCCTATCCTCATTCATTCACTATCGGTACCTGGGATTCACTTGCCCCGTGGTGACACAAGGAAAGAGAGATTGAAGATTATAGGTCTGACTTTTTTCTCTGAAAATTAACTACATCAGATAGATATTTCATTTTCATTACAGGAAACAAGCACAATCATCTCAGAGAACTGAGGCCATCACCCACAGCAAAAAAAAAAAAAGGGGGGGGGGACAACATGATTTGTAGGTTTTGAGAATACATTTCCTATCTTCTTGGGCTGGACATAGATTAATTTTACTCTGGCACAGTACGTCCCACTTGATGGTACAGTCATTTAGCTTTGTTGCTGAATGCAAAAACGGAAGTAGAGGAACACATGAAGAAAAGTACGGAGCGTGAACCACTCTCCTGCTGGTACCTCCTTTGGGTGCTGTGTTTCATACTGTGTTTTAGAAACTTCTCTGGTTAAAGAAGTACAAGCATTGTGAAGTGATTATAGGTTTGGGAGAGACAAAAATAGGCACAGATTCCTATCATTGTGATTTAATGACATATAAATTAATGAAACAATAGCTGTTATGGACTGACTGGGTACCCCCAAATTTCAAATAGTGAAGCCCTAATCCCAGTACCTCAGATTGGGTTTGCATTTGGAGACAGTGTCTTTTAAGAGACAATTAAGTTAAAAGGAGGTTATTTATTTGGGAGAACCCTAAGTGGACTGAAGGAAACTTGTGCACAGGAAGGGATACCAAGAGTGTGGAAGCACAAAGGAAAAGCCATATGACAAGACAGCATAAACATGGTCACCCAGTGTGAAAAGAGAGAAACCTGATATGGGACTAAACCTGCCCTTAGATTCCCAGCTTCTGCACTATGAGAAAAATTTGTGTTGGTTAACTCACCAAATCAGTGGTAATTTGCTAGGGCAGCTCTAGCGAACTAACTACACTATATGCTTTCATCGCAGTCATTTAAGTACAATGGCAGTCTCAAAAGTTGTTATAAGTTTACACATTTTACAGATGGAGAAACTGAGTTTGAGAAAGATTGAGAAAACTATTCCAGGCCCATGTCAAGATTCTGAGCATCGTTGTCCTCATGGTTCTCATGAGATCCTCTTAACTGTCCTCTTGAAACTATCCCTTGAACATCTGAACATGACTATCACCAAACTCAAGATCTTTTCACCAATTCTCCAGCTCTCTGTCATTATCCTCATTTATAAAGCAAAATCCTTTTCTTTTGAAATTGAAATCTGCTTCACTCTTCAAATTTAATCCACTGTGAAATCTTATTTATTTGTCTTCGTCTTCCCACAGATTAGCTAACACAGATAGACATCAAATAGGAAAGTCGTAACTTGGTGGAGGTAGAATTGATATGCTTAGCCATGGAATAGATGGACATTGGAGTATATTGCAGGGAGGGTCAAAGATTATGCCAAGATTTTGATTCAAGCATAGAACGGAATCTGAGGGAAATTTCAGTGAGATCAGCCCTGAAGAAACTCCTCTGTTCTCATCCAAGCCTCTCTGCGTTCTTCATGCACAGGGTAGCTGCTCCAGGCCAGACCATGTCCTCTGCCCTGGACTACTGCAGTGTCTCTCTGGTCTGAGTTTACCTGCTCCAATGCACCTCCCTCTCTAGTCACAACAACCAATTACAATGATTCCCTTGAAAACCCTTCATAAGCTCCCCCACAGGATAAATGTCATGCTTATAACTCATATGATCCTACTCTCACTCAGAATCATCTCTAACAGAGACACTGGACAAAGAACTTAAATAATTTGACAAAAGCTGCAACCTCTATTGTGGCTCAGTTGCAAATCCATAGGTAGTTCTTTTTATATTGCACTTAGGCCATTCCCAGGAAGCCAGAGAAATAAAGCAATGATATCCCAAATACATGTCCCTGCACCTGGGCATGAAGGAAACAGGACTAGGTAGGACTCCCAGATATCAAACGTTTCCTTTGCTACTGAGTTTTAAGACAAGCCAGGGTTCCATTTCTTGGTTTTCTCATCTGTAAAATGTAGGAGCTGGAGATACAAATCCCTGTGTTTCTCTCATGCTCTATAAAGAAATTATAATACCACTAGCCAGGTTTTGAGAAGAAGCAAGAAAATCTCAGGAGACAAAAGAGAAAAGCATATTCATGCAGTGCACAATCTGAAAGAAACAGTAATGCTGAAAATGGATTGTGTGCATGAATTGCCTCAGAAACCTGTGATTACACAAACTTGGGTTTCCCCAACCTCTGAGTTTGCTCCATGCTCACCCAGGGAATGCCAAAAATAAGAGCAACAGGAGAGAAAGATAGAAACTGGATCTTGGACACACCTCTTCCCCTCTAGATTGAGCCAGGATCCACCCGGGAGATGTGGCCAGGAGGTTTAGACAGTTGGAGCCAGATCCTTGCCCTTTCCGTTAGCATGGCAGTTCCTTGAGACCACATTAGGCATAGCTGGTTAAAGAAGAAGAACAACAACAACAAAAAAAACTCCCTAAAAAACTAGTATCATACTCTGTGGGCAATAAATTACCCTGAAAAGTAGGTAGAAAAAGTACACACTTATTTTTCAAGGGGGAAAATTGAGTCTCAAGAAAGTCAGATAACAAGTTCAAGGTCAAACAGTCTGCAAGGGGTATTTAAACCATGTTCATTTTGGATCTAAAACCTGCATTTTTTTTTGCTGTGATACCTTTCCCCAATTTTGGATGCTTTCAGAATGTCTGGTTGACATCTCTGGCCTGAGCGTGGGGACATTTGTGTCCCATTTGCAGTTTTCATAGACTTTCTCCCTGTACAAAGGCAACATTTGCCTCTGACACAAAGGAGTCACACGGGAAATTCCAGCATCTCTTGTTCCAGGGTCTGCATGAGTCATTTTCTTCTACCATTCTGGTTCTTTCATGGGAAGACTGGGGCTCAGGATAAATCCTCTCTCATTTTGGAATACAGACATTTTCATTTGATAGCAGATATCAGTGTCACATCAATTGTTAAATACTCAGCATACAACAGGAAAAATAATCAGGAAATAAGTTGAAAATAATCACTTGAGTAATTGAATGCATAACTTCCATTCGTCAAGTCCTTACTCTGGTGTCAGTTTGTCCATCTGGGACAAGGATGTGTGATGATGTGATCCCTTGATCCTTTCAGCTCTAGCTGTCTATGACTGCAAGACCCTAAGCAACTTAGTGAGACTCTGCTTCTGAATAAAATATAAAAAAGGGTTGGGGATATTGCTCAGTGGTTAAGTGCCTCTGGGTACAAAATTAAATAGATAGATATGTAGATAGATAACCTGTGGTGAATAAACCAACCTTGTTGAGCACTGTCACCATTAATTATTAAATATTGGGTGTGAAATTTCACCTTCCTCAGCAAATAAAAAAATTAAATCTTATTAAACAGCATCTTAAAAATCAGAAGAACTTAGTAGTTAACCATCACAATAACTATCATTTTATTAAGCACTTAATAGATTCCAGATACTTTGTTAGATGTTTTACATGAGTTTTCTTATTTAATCTCTCTCAATCTTAGGAATTATATTTTTCTATGATTCCCATTCACATATGGGAAAACCGAGGCTCAGAAAGGCTAAGCAACCAGAGTAACACAACTAGGAAGTGTTGGAGTTGATATTGAAATTCAACTTGACCTGCCGCTCCTAGGACTACTCTTCAAAATATTCTATCTTTGGAAGTGACCTTAAAAGTTGCATGCCTTCAGGATTAAAAGGCTTTCTCTTTCTTGGTGTGTTGTTTCCCATTGGAATTAAATTATCTATTGCCTCTTTACACTTGACTTTGGCCAAGTTTGCAAATTGTCACATACACTGATCTGTGATTTTGCATGTCTGGCTCTTGCACCAAGTGAGAGAAGCACTGGCTGGGGTATTCTTTCAGCAGTTAGGGTCAAGTCCCACTTGACAACTCCAGCTGCTGGAGAGATAGAAGCTCAGACTTAGGCTGAACTACCTAAGAGACAGGAGGAACCATCCTGGAAAGACCCAGATGACAACAAGATCTAAACCCTGTAGGTCTGATTTACTAATAGCTAGAGCAACCTGTGAATATATAAAGTTCAGGAGGGAGGAAGGAAGGAGGAGGGGTGACCAATTTTATTTACAACATATTGTTCAGAACTGTGTGACATGGCCACCAAGTTCCAGTGGAGACTGGGAAATATCTGCACAGGAGATGAAGTTAATAAAGTGATTGGAAGGGGTTTGGAGTGAACCAAACCATATTTTCTGCACCTCTCCTTGACAGGTACCTTGATAAGATCCTCAAATAAGGAATGATGGCATCCATGTGTAAACACAGCCAACCTAAGGAAAAATCGGGAAATGGAATTCAAAGGGGAGGCAGGAAGGTTTGCATTTATCAACATGACCAGAGTGTGTCTGATAATGATATGACTGGGTTGACATATCTCAAATCTGAATACAAGCGTGCATATGAATCTGCACACAGAATGACCCGTCACTGGAAACAGATGCCTAACTCAATCTCTGACATTAAGAAAGGTCAGGAAAAATTGACATGTTTTATGCCATGTTGCACAGAGTATACTAAGTTCTCAGGTCCTACCTCAGACAGAATATAATTTGCACCGAAAGCAGAAAAGAGAAGTTAAAGGCAGTTTATAGGGGGTCTCTTTTGTGGAAGTGACTCAGAGGACTTATCTCGTTTCATCCTCTCAGAGGTATCCCTGATGTGATGGATGGTTACTTCATCCACCTCTTGCAAAAGCTGAGGTTTCACTAAGCTACCTTCTTACATTCAGGCTGGAGTTCCATATGTCTGGAATAACAGGTAGGTGGAGGTTGGTCAGGCAGAAAGAAGGTTCTACAGTTGAAATGACTAAATTATCATTTAGTTTATGTGTTAGTATCCTATAAACATGGTGGGCATGAATTTCCAAGATCTGGCCAGCTGTGGATGTCAACATAAAACCAAAGACAGTTCCTTGGAGCTGGCTGGCTCCATCGGGCGGCATGTCCTCCTGTACACACACACACACACACACACACACACACACACAGACACACACACTCTCACACTTGGTGATTTTGTCTGCATGGCCCCTAGGTGTTAGGGGATTTTGTGTGTATCATGCTCTCTAGATGATAGGTCTCTATCACTGGTTCCTGTTCTAATGGCAGCAGGAGAAAAAAAAATCAGGCTCAATAAGGGAAGGAAAATCTTCCTTATGGTAGCACTGTTTGGGTAGGCACTGCATTCTCCCTCCCTTGACATAAAAATGCATTGTTAGAATCCTGTTGAAAGATTCCCATGTCATAAGGGGAATGAACTTTTGTCTGTGGGTTTCTAGGGTTCCCCAAAGTTTTTTTTTTTAATCTTCATAATCTTTGAGCCAATGCAAACTTTGAGAGCAATGACAGGTGTGTGTGTCCATTCAATGACTCATTCAGTAGTTCTTTTATTTATTTTGCTAATAAGTATGTGCATATAACTCACCATGGGTCATGATATGTGAAAAGGGCAGAAAAAAAAACAGGGAGAACCATTGAGTCCTCTCCTTCCCTTGGGCAGTCTATGGGGGTACTTGGTGGTGCTATATGGTGTGTACTTGGTATAGGGAAACTGGCATACATGCATTATCCCAGATTGAAAGAAAACTTGCTATTGTGAAAGTGTCTGAAAATTTTAAGTTAAGAAAAGGCATTTATCATCAACTCTAAAACTCTCCAGATACTTAAAAAAAAGCTCATCGAAACTATATTTTTATACAGAATAATCCCAGTGTAGTTATTCAGATGAAGATTGTGTATATGTGGGTGTATGTCTTATTTAAGAAAACTCAGGTCATCAGAGCTAAAAAATACTCATAGATAAGTCATCAGATCTACTATTCTCATGTATCATGGAGGGAAACCAAAACCAGAGAATGTGTAATACCTTGTCCAAAGACCCACCATGGTATTTGTTTGTTTGTTTGTTTGTTTGTTTTAGAATCTAATGCAGGAATTAGGTGCTTTTCCTGGTTTGTCTTATGTGATGTCAACTTGGTTTGGTATTTTTTTTTTAATTTTAGACTAATAATACTATTGTTAACATGCATGAAGTATTTACCACATACTAGATAACTCCCAAGGTACTTCAAGCACTTGCCCCATTGAATCCCCAAAATAAACTTAGATAGTAGCTGTTAAGTCCTCATTTTACATAGGCAGACTAAAATACAGGAAGCGACAAACTTTGTCGAGGCCTAGAACCAAATGGTGGCAGATGCAGGATATGAAGCCTCATTTGTCTAAGCCTAAAAGTCATCATGAAGCATTTCCTCCAAGACTTTCTTGTATGCTATGGTTGACTGCTTGTCCCCTGTCCTCCACACCAGAATCATGAAAAATAAAACCGCCGTCTTAGATCTCAGCTTAACGCATGCTAACACTTGTTCTCAGAATCTTAGTGAGTAGAGAAGGAGGTTGGCTGATGCTGGGTGTCACTCCCATCCTCTTCTCCCCGGGATAAGTGCCCTTGCTGCCAACTGAAATAACCTTGAGCAACTGGAGCAGAGATAACTAATCTCAGGGCGAGACCCACCCCACTGGAGACTTGCACAGCGTTGCCATAGCAAGGCAACAGCTGTGATAAGGAGCTGGGAAAATCTTTCCCAGCGAGGACTACGAGGACTACGCCGGACTCAGACAGTACACATAGACCAGAATCAGCCCTAGAGCTCATGCAGGGTGGGAGACAGACACAGTTCCCAAGGTGTGAGGCCTTTCCAAAGGGCTCCTGAAATGTGGATGAGACCTACTTTGTGCACAGCCAGCTATGTGGAGTTAGGAGGGGCCCTGGTCCCTTTTAGATTTAGCACCTGTCACCCTCACTCACTTTCTGTTCCTCTAATACCTCATCCCCTTTTGTCCACCACAAAGAGCTACACTTACAAGTCCCAGATATTCCAGCCCATTTCTTAGCACTGTGTTATTGGCAGTACTTTCTTTTACCATTATTCTTATCCCCCCCACACACACCTTTTTTTAAACTAGAGAATGCCTATTCATTCTTCAAGATTGCTCGTATGTGGTACTTTAACTAGGATGATCTCCATAATCCACCATCCACACACCCCACCTCATCCAGATGAGAATGTTTTCAGTTCCTCTCTCTCAAGGGTAGTCACAAAACCTTTTGAATATGTGTATAATAACAGTCCCCATATCATATGAAAATTGTTTTTGTATTCTTTAATGGATTACTGTCTTTTCAAGAGCAGAGACTATGTTATATTCTTTGTATTTACAAGATGTATTAAAATAAACACTACACTGCAGATTCTCAATAAATGCTGAATGGATGAATATGTGGATATACAAATAAACAAACTGATGAGCTCAGATTAATTTCTCAAAGAAATCCTGGCTTCATAAATGGAGCCAGGAAGAATTAATCTTTCACGCCTCTGCTAGGGGCCTGATCCATGGTGTCAGGCATAGAAAGAATAGTTCCTGATCACTGTGATGAAAGGCTAGAGGGAGAGTTCAACTCCATACCACTTTATACACATGGGAACCTGAGGTTCTGGGCGGGGAGATGACTCTGAAGTCACCCTCCTTCTCAGAACTGGAGGACCTTCCAGTGGGCATCAGGCCCAGCCCTTTTCCATTAATCCAGCAGGTGATATTACCACCATTTTTCATATGAAACAAGCATGTTATTTTGCCAAGTGTTTACTGAGCCTTATGATAGGCCAGGCCCTATGTTAGAGCTGAGGTCTGGTAATCCCTGCACTTGAGGACTTACAGACCAGGTAGGAGAGGAGACAGATGATTGATCAGCCGTCCAGGTTGTGTGAAAGGTGGGTACTGCACAAGGAACTGGGACTCAGAAAGTGCCAGTTAGAATTCAGGGGACTCTGGACTTGCACCAATGGACCCCTCCTTGATTGAGTAATGGCTGCCTATTTGCTTTGTAAGTCCCATCTCCACTTATGCTTTCAATCTCATCACTGCCAGGCCTGTGCAGGGTGTTTTACATACTCTGCCTTTTTAAATCCTCTGATTGCTCCTAAACTTGAGTTTGAACATCTCCATTTAAACAGATGAGGAGACTGAAGCTCTAAGCAGATAGAGATAAACAAAGTTCACATTGTAAGGAACTGAGACCCTGGTCTGTCACTGTCTAGCTCTGCACCTTCCAATCTGCCATGACTTGCTTTGTTACATGTTTTGTGCCCCAGAGATAAATGTTGATAAAATAGCATCTCCCTAATTTCCATTAAATCTCTACCTTTCCAAGACTCACTGGTCATCTACCATGAGCAGACATTGGTACTGGGATCTAAAAAGAGCTATGGGGAAGACCAAGAAACTCTAAATTCCAGACTGTCAACAGTTCTTAGTAGGCAAGAGAAATAGACACAGAAATCAAGAAAATATATGAAGTTAAGGAGGAAGGAGAGAGAGACTCTGAAGGACTGTGGGAGAGGTGAAGGGAAGTGACTTGGTCTCCCTGGGAGGTCAGAGAGGGGATGCCAGCTTCTAGGAATCTAATTCAGAGTAACAACCACATTTTCCTGGTGAGCACATAAGTGAAACACTGGATGCATTGGGTGGATTTAACAAGACTGAGATGTTGACAGCTGCTGTATTTTCAAAGGTCCTGCCCCTAACTCTGAACAACTGAACTGTATTCAAGAATTGGGGAAACTTAGCACTTCCTAGTCTGGTGACAAATGGTAGTCTCAAACCCAGATACACATTGAAAGATTTGGGAAAGCTTTAAAAATATACCAATTCACACTTCAGATCAATTTAATCAGAATTGTAGCAGAGGGGTCACAGGTTGATAGCTTTAAAAAGCTACATACAAACCCCTTATTGTGCTCTTAATATGCAGCGAGTTGGGAAACATACTATACTGTGTGGACAAACACCCACATTTTGTGGCCTTAAAGCCACAGACAGACCTAAGGAAAAAGCATTCCTAAAATAATTGTTAATTTGTTTTCCTGCCCCTCTCTCATCTTAGGGTATTTTTTCCTATGGAGGAAACAAGTCTGTTCTCTTCGTCTTCTGTTCTGACTTCAGAGGTCTCACCGGTCTATAATTGTACAAACAAGAGAGACACTTTTAACTAAAGTTCATTAGGTTGGAAATTTCCAGAAGTAGAGACCATAAAGATTGTCATTTTTCTCAGCATGAAGGTTCCTCAAAAGACTAGAAAGTAAATCATCATATAACCCTGCTATACCACTCCTTGGTATTTACCCAAAAGAAGTAAAGTCAGTCCACTACACCGATATGTGCGTACCCATGTTTATAGCAGCCCGATAGCCAAGTTACAGAACCAGCCGAGGTGCCCATCAATAGATTAATGGGTAAAGAAAATGTGGTGTGTATATATATATATATATATATATATATATATATATATATATATTCACAATGAGGTTTTAGTCAGCCCTGAAGAAGAACAAAATTATTTCACTAGCAGGAAAATAGATGAACTTGGAGACCACCATATGAAAGTGATGTGGCTAAGAGGTAGAGCACTTGCCTAGCACATGCAAGGCCCTGAGTTTGATCCTCAGCACAATATAAAAATAAACAAAATAAAGTTATTGTGTCCAATCACAACTAAAAAAAATAAAATACTTTTTAAAAGTCAAGAGCTGTGTGTTTTCCCTTGTATGTGGAATCTAGAAAGGAAGAAAAGGATTTTATGAAAAATAGAGGAGAAACCACATGTAGAATACAAGAAGGGGATTGTGGGGAAGAAGGAGGGAGGGCAAGGGGAGGTACTCGGGAATGAATTTGATTAAATTATGTTACTTGCATAAGTATGTCACAGTGAATTCCACTAGTGTATGTGTGTGTGTGTGTGTATATATATATACACATACATACATAGTGTGTTTATATGTATGTATACATACTCAATATGTACCAATATAAATGTTTTTAAAAGAGTGAAAAATTAAGGATGGTGATCTGGTCTGGTGAGTTATGTCCTTCTGGGTTTTGTTTTTTTGCAGATTTGCTCAGCATGTCAACGTTAAATGACCCTTCCTGTATGTCTGCATTTCTCAGCCCCCTTTATCCTCTGATGTCTCATTCCAAAACCATACTTGCATGATGCCTACCCAAATGATCCTGCAGGAACTGCATCTCTTCTTGTATACACAATTTAGAGTCCCAATTAGAGTGTGCTGCTCTCTATTACCTTGAGAGCACACTGCTACTTGCAAGAGTTGATGAGCAACTTGAAGGTGGTATTTGCCTTATTATTCCTGCCCTTTCTTCCATAGTGCCCAGTACAGTGCTTGTCACATACTATGTATCCTGAAATTATTCATTTTAATACCTGTCTGAATAAGCGAATATGTATCATGGGTAAGTGAACAGTAGATTTTTGGATTCATTTTTCAAATGAAAAACAAAGGGACAGTCACACAGATTTTAAGTGTATATGTATTCCAAGCATTCAGTGTAGGAAAAAAAAATCACTAATCAGCCTTCTTTCTCTTATTCTTTGTAGACAACACTCTAATATTTTTTTTTCCTTACTGTAATAGAGAATGAAGATAAAACCACAGATCTGAATATATTTGGATAATTATATTTTTCACATTGCTTAGCATTTAGGATTGACAACTACTGATTATCTGAGGCACTTTGTATCTTTAAAAATAATTCACAACACAAAAGTGATAATTGGATCTAATTGCAAAACCAGTTGATATGGTCACAGCACACTCTTAAGGGACCACAGTTTCCCTATCCATAAGATAAAGAGGGCTAGATAGATTAATGTTCCTTAGTATTTGTCCCCTTAAGACTCATGTCACAACTCCTTCCAGGTTCATTCATTCATATGGCCAATATTTGATAAGAAGCTACCAGAGTCAAAACACCTGCTGGTAAGGAGGTAGACATTTGTCAGTAATAATATAAACCAATGTGCTGTTTTCTCTGCCTAGTAAATCAGGGTGTTCTGATGGAGTATAGTGTGGAGACTTGAGCTAGTCAAAGAGGTCAGAAGTAACTAACAAAATGGGAAAACCTCTTACTGGGATATGGGCATGTCTTAATCTGACTGCTCTAGAGATACAGAACCACCAATGGAATGTGGAAAGGAGATACTTATTTTAAGGAATTTGCTCAGGCAATTATAGAGATTGGCAAGTCAGAAATCTGCAGGGTACGCTGGCAGGCTAGGGACCAGTGAAGAACAGTTCAGGTCCAAAGGCAGTCTGGAGGCAGAATTTATTTTTTCTTCAGGTGATCTAGGCTGGTTGGCTGTCAGGCTTTCTTTTCTTTCTCTTGCTTTCCTTAAACTTTTCAAATGACTAGATAAGGCCCATCACATTATGGAAGTTGATTTGGTTTACTCAAAAGTCTACTGATTTCAATGTGAATCTCTTCTCCATTTTTTTTTCCCAGTAACATCAAGACTGGTATTTGACCAAATATTTTAGTGCAATGGCTTAGCCAAGTTGATATACAAAATTAATGATCACAGGGTACATATAAAGGACAGAAGAAGGCATTGAAACTCTTGAAAATTACTTGAAAGAGGATGAGATCGGAGATCTAGGGAAGGGATGTGGCCACACAAGGTCTCTTGATTTATTCTTGGATGTGTTTCTTTTACGTACAAGTAGTATAATGGCTTTCAGGGGGTGAAGCAGAGTTTATATGTGGTCAGACACACTTACCAAAATGGCCACACTGTGAGGCCATTTATACCACATGGGGAGACTTTTCTGTTAAGTGGAACCCAAGGAGCCTGTGGGAGTAAGGTCATAGTGAGACAGAACGGAGGTGCGGTGGGCAGAGAAGAGGCCCGGAGCATGAAGGTGGAAGCACCAGGTGGTGGATTTGATGGGCAGGATGAGTAACTAACATTCCCAGTCTCCACACTGAAGATCTCACATCCTGACAAAACTCTCAGACCCAGAAAATGGAGAGTGGTTCACCTGAAGGGAAGAGTCGATGAGATTTAGGTTCCTGAGTACATTGGGGTCTTCCTGAATTCTCTCTAATTTGCTAAGTGATGTGTTTTATAGGAGGGCTTATGTGATGAATCCTTGGTGAATGTGTGAAACTTGCTGGACAAAATGTTAAATGTTTTATCCCATATTCTCTTATTCTGGCAATGTCTGCAAAGGGACATTCTCAGAAGTCCATTCTGGGACCAGAAGTATCAAGAGACAAAGCCTTTCCACGTGAGGTACAAATTACAAATTCCTTTGATTTCATTAAACTCAACAATCTCTACATTGACCCTATTATGGGAGGCATTTAATTTATTTATTTTGTTCATGTTTAGAGTACTGGGAGTATTAAAGGCAATATCTATTTACCTTTACTCAGTAAAGAACAACTCAGTAAAGGATTTTCTTTATCTTATATTGTCCCATTGGTGTGTTCCGGCATGTGCTCTGTCTCTCAGATGTAAAAAGGACATTCAACATTAATGTAATACTATTATTTAATTAACAGTCTATGGACAAATTCCATCATTGTTCCCAACAATCTCATTTATACCACCACTCCTGCACCTGCAGGACCCATAAACGTTCTCATATACTAATTTATGTATTCATTTAATTGTTAATTTTGATAAAGTTTTTATAAGAAAGTTCTTTATTATAAATTATGCTCCCCAAAGATTGAGAACATAGAAATGAAAAAGAAGCGTAAATTCACTACCTGAGCTCAAGAACAGCTTCATTCCATTCCTTTTTAAAAATATTTCAATACCTCTGTATGAATTGCTGTATTGTAAAATCCTATACACCATTGAACAGATTGCTTATCTAACCTCACATCTTGATCTGCATCTCTCAACTTTGGAACTCTAATTTAATTTCCTGTGTGAAGAAGTGCCTGTGATCTATGTGCAAACCTAGACTGAACAGTACCTGGGTTAGATGGGACCATGTGAGGTGCTTCTCACCTGGTGGACCAAACAGAGGTCCAACATTTGCTTTTTCCGGTCAGGTGAGTTCTCACCAGGTAAGCATCATTTGAGAACAAATTCTAAGGGAGATACTTTATAAGAGTAACTCAGATCATGGACAAGTTTCATGAAGTCTTCAAATTAAACTCTTGTTTCTGTGTTTGTATATTTGTTTATTTCCCAAGAAAATGCAGACTTTCTCCATATTTGGGGGAATGTCTGAGGATAAATTTTTATTGTTTTTCCTACCCATGATTATCCATTTTTTCTGGTAATAGAGCATCCAAAAATGTCTCAGGGAAACAATCATTCTACATACTCAGTCCATTGGTTTGAAGAGAGTCCACTCTTCTTCTAGGGGAGACTCTGATGGGCCTAAGGCTATTGGTGCTTTCTATTTTCCTTGTCTTCGTGCTTGAATCACACTGGCTAGGTGTCCAAACCCAGAAAAATGAGATATATACAGAGTATGAACAGAAAGCTTTATTTTATTTTATTTTAGATCTCGTGTGCTCATCTGTGATTTAGAACAGAAACTCACAGCTCAAGGCAGGACTGACAGATGAATGGGAGACCCGAGTTCTAATGATATCAGGCTTGGTTCTGGAACCAGCCAGGCTCAAATCTACATTCTGTAGATCTGTACCTGGACTTCTCAGTTCATTGAACCAATGGATTTGTGTTTCACTTAAAGCAGTTTGAGTTGGTATTTCTGTCACTCATCAAAAGAGTAATCTAAGATACATGAAGAAAACAAAGTTAAGACATACTGAATTTCAATTTCTTCATTTTTACATGCTGGGGAGGGGGGTTTAAACCTGAAAAGGGACACTGACTTGGCCAAAGTCAACTTAGAGATGGAACCAATATGCAGAGTTTCCTATCCAGCATAATGCTCTTATTGAATGCCTGTTTTTTTTTTTAATTTCAAAGGAAGATCAATTATAGTACAAGAAGTATTTTCTAGTTATTTCTGTATATCTACAATGTACAAGGATCACTATTGAAGGCTCTGAACATCCAGGAAATATACTGTATGCATTAAAATATTAGATATGACATATTTTGAATTTTTTACATTCTTCTATTTTAAAATTAATTTTATTAGTTTTAATTAGTTATACATGACAGTAGAATGAACTTATACACTTTGCTATATCATATATAGATGGGATACAATTTCTCATTTTTCTGAGTGTACATGTTGCAGAATCATATTGGTCATGCAGTCACATACATACATACAGTAATCATGTCTTTCATTCTACTGTATTTCCTATCCCCACATACCTTCCCCTCCCCTCCCATCACTTCCCTCTACCTAAACTAAGGTAACATTATTCTTCTCTACAACCCCCCACCTTATTATGAAATGACTTCTTTGTACTTATAAAGTTTTCTTAAAAAGAAAAATTCTTTCTACTCTTTAGAGCCCAATCCAGAGTAAATGAGTTTGTGCCCCATATTTTAAAGTAAAAATTGTTTTAAGGAAATTCAGTCATTTCCTCATGTCTTTGGAAAGATCCAGGGATTTTCAGGCCGTAGACTTGGTTATGAATGGAGCACCAAGGAGCACCAAGTCTACAAGACACCCTGCAATGTGGCTCTTTTGGGGCAGTTTTCCACTCATGAGTCTCAGGAGCTTTCCAGTTGCTGGTGCCATGACCTTCTTTTGGACTCCAAGAACTTCATTTTCCCATCTGGAAAACCTCATTAGGTGCATGACTCAAAATGACTTATTGGAAGATCTTCAAGGACAGAAAAAAAATGGACTGCATTTTTCAACACAGGTAGCCTACATTGTCACACACTGATAGAAGTTTAGAATCAGAATGCTTGGAGGAGTCTAACAAATATAACCTTTTTATTTATCCAGAGATGGAAACAAGGATTGGAAAATCACAGTGATTTCTATGAGGGACACTGTGAGGGAGGGGGAAAGTAGGAAAGTAGGGTGTTTTGTCTTCTGTCTGTCTTTCAGGGAACTGGTATCATTTTTTTACTTCTTCCTCCATGAATTTACTAAAAAAAAAAAAAAAAAAAAAAAAAGATTTCCTCTGCCTTCTGAAGTCACAGGGTACATTTAACTGTCACAACCTCTTGGGTGACTAGTTTAAGAATTATCATCAGTTCTTATCACAACCCTTTGAAAGAAGATTTAGCTACTAAATCTTCAGTCCTGTACTCCTAAGCCAGTGATAGTACCATTTGGAATGGCACAGCCCCAGTATCCTACCAAGATTTCACAACTCAATCTCTAGGGACTGACGTTGGCAGTATCCACAACTGGTTTATTGTGATTCGTTAGACTGGTCTACAGTCAGGCATTCTTGGTACTGTTCACCCACACTACAGAGGTCCTTTTGGGACATTCTCTGTTGCTGTTTCTGATTAAAATTCTCCACTCTACCTCACTGTTACTTTAAACAGCAGGGTTGCAAATTCAAGCCATAGCTTGCAAATGCTGTGGCTATGGGTCTTCCTTTGTTTACCTAGTTATGTTTGAGTTTGACTAAAAACATATACACACTGAAAGGAGTTGCAGGTGATAATTTGAACGTGCAAATTCTATTTGTTTAACACTAACGTAACTTTGCCTAGCACTGCCTTTCTGAACAACCAATTCCCAAATCTCAGAGGCTCTAGTAGCCCTGGGTTTTAGGGATTCAGACAGATGCTACCTGAGCTTCTTCTTCCCTCTGAGTTCCTTCCATCCTCATCTGGCCATGGCTGTGAGTGTCATTTTCACAACTATAAACAGCTCCTTTCAAACATTCCTTCCAGGTATGTTGGTAAAAGGCCAAAACAAGGATGTGGAAGAGAAACACAAAATAGAATGACTTTTGAAAGTTTTTTGCTGGGATCAAAGACTTGAGTCCATTTCCAGGGTGATGTTGACTAGATGCTTTTAAGGGCAAAACCACTAGTCTCAATCTTGAGTTTCCAGTTCTTTATCTACAGTAAAGATTATTGGCAGATTTTTGTTCAGGTTGAAATAACTGATTTTTAGGAAAAATAAATAAATTCTACTACTTCAAACTAAGACCTAATCCTAAAGGTGTCAGTCTCTTCTCTCTCATTTCAGAGTAACTGGGCAAAATATGTCCTGTGTCTAGAGGATTGGATAGTAGGAATTATCAGCAACTGGTGAAGATCAATATGTCCCTGAAGGGCCGTATTAAAAACAAGACACAGGGGACAAGCATTACATCTCAGCTGAGGAAGCATTAAGAGATGGCAAGAGTCTAGAGTATACTTTCTGCTCTATTTGCTATTCCCTTGACCTTGGAGAAATGGCTGCAGGCCTCAGCAAAGCAATGGGCTTAGATTCATTTCCCACATCTCTTTAGATACAGCCATTGGTGAGTGATTCTACTAGGCTTGGACAGACAGAAGACATCTCTCTGCAACAGTGGGAGAGAAGGGAATATGGGACTAAGGTCTGATAGTGAAGCAAAAGTCAAATGAGTTGAAGACCCAGCCTATATAGAGACTGTCACACTCAGAAGAATCACAAGGGTCAAACACTGAGATGTCCCAGTTGGAGACAATGGGAACACTCCATACCAGTAGGAACAGCCTACAACACATTCATGTGGGCTATAGAGGTTGTTTCTGTGATAGTCACAGTATATTAGCAGTGGGTGCATCATTAAGTTCCCAGAACCTGAGAGGCAGACCCTTATCAGCATCTGGTATAAGGTAGGATTATCAGGTAAAGTCCAGCACTGGAACTGGAAAATTTCTTGAAAGACACAGTCAAACAGAACCACAAGAGAAAGTCAAATACAACTGACTTGTGATTTGGGAGGTCAGGGAGAGATGGTGGAGGCATTCACACAGTGTTGGCGAGCTACAGATAAAGGGGTGTGGCTTTTCTCTTCTGCAAAATTTGCCATTGGCTCCATTCAAAGCCACATTCCTGGATGTTTGGCTACTTTGTGATTTGCTCCCCCTCTGGGAGAAACCTCCTTGTCTTCCACCCTTCTCCTCTATGTGTCTGGTATCCCTCCTCAGCCAGCACTTCCAGCGCTTAAGGGTTTGATTGCCCTGTGATTAAGGAGGTTTGTTGGGACCTAACACACTGAGAAGAGGGTGGGAAGAAGACAATAAATATTTAATGAGAATTTTGCTTCTGGGCCTTCTTCTTAGAGGGGAAAATGGAAATCAAAAGTCTTCACTGGAACCCCCTGTTGTTGGAGGACAAAGAAATGTTCTCTCACTGCTGTGAAAATGAGCTGCTGGCACCTCAGCAAGAGGCCCCTGTGAGAGGGGGGAGTCCTTAATGAATCACAGAGCAAAAAGCTCTTTCCTGGAAGGAATTATCCCCAGTGCTTTCTCTAATAACACTCCCAGGCCTCAGCCTGATGGATGAGGAGTTATGGCTTGGGAGTGGAGGCTCCTGGGTTATAAGGTTGAGATTGATGCAGCATCCCCCACCATGGCTCCTCCACCAGGCAGAAAGGAGAGCCACCCAGCTGGGTTCTACATTTTTCTGGTTGGGACCTCAGATAACACAGAGACAGGCCCAAGAAGAAAATTTTCTCAGAGGAAAACTGAGGCATTATGAGCAGCTAGATTTGTGGCTTTGGATCAGTCTATGTTTATTTAGCTGGACTCTCTGTACCTTTAATTTTCAAACCTGTAAAACAAATAATAATACTAGTGTATAGGGGTTTTAATAAAACAATATATTAAAAACCCATTTAGAATGATTGACATACAGTAATTATAAATGCTGAACTATTGTTTTTATTATCATGCTTGTGGTAGTAATTCTGGAGGAAGGTGGAAATTAAAACTGAAGGACTGGATAATGGCTGCTGTGGAAGGGTAGGAATGTGGCTGATGCAGAGAAGATTCTAGGTCTTGGTAGTATCAGCAGGCAGGTAAAGATTTCTTATCAAGCTCATAGGATTTGTTATTCATTATTTTATTTATCCTCACAGTAGCCTGATAAAGTCATCACCATCACTATCATCTTTGTCACCATGACCATCACCACCACCACCACCACCTCCCCCCATCATCACCATCACCACCATCATCGTTATCTCCACCATCCTCACCTCCATCACCATGGTCACCTCCACCATCATCACCTCCACCATCATCATCACCACCACCATCATCACCTCCACCATCATCATCATCTCTGCCACCATCAACCCCACCACCATCTTCATAATGAAAGATGGAAATCAAATCCAGGTCTGAATTACATAAAAATTGGTGTTTGTTCTTCCTCCCACAATCATCTCTAATACAGGCAAAGATCTGCCGGTTAATTGAGGCAACCATGGCAATCCTTTCTCACTGTTCTTGGATCATGCCAGAATGATTTCAGATGTGGCATTCAGAGTAGCAGGCATGACCTAATTAGAAGGAATAGGTAAAGGGGAAATGAGGACGTTCCCAAGGGAGAGAGTAGATCCTCTCAGAGAGGAGGAAGACAGCACACCCCGCCTGCCCCCCACTTTTATTGGAGGTTCAAGGAAAGTTTCCAGAGTCTAGCCCAGGTCCAATTTTTTTATTTTGACCTAGAGCATAGTAACTCCAGGGATTGCTTCTAAGAGAGGATGGTGTGGTACTGACAATATTGAAGCTTAAGGAAATTGAATCCTCTATTTTTGCCTCAGTTCCTGCCTCCTTAACTGTTTATTACCCTTTGGATAACTGCAGCAGACTTTCTGTGTAAGGGTCTTGATATTTTGGTTGCCAGGTGATTGGGGATTGGGACATAGGTTCAGTGGTAAGGGAGGGTCCGAGCCATGTGGTAGGGTGTTTTGTAATTTTGAAACAATAGTTTTCCTTAAGGGGATGTAAGAGTGGATTGGGGAGGTTTTGACATACTAAGGTTGCAACCTCCAGGTGCTTGCGTATCAGATAAGGGTGACCAAGCAGGGGCTCACCCATTCATGGCTGACCAGCTACCTAATGATCTCTGTTTGCCTTTCTCCAGTCTTTCATGCATTCTGACTATGGGATTTCTGGAGGTAGGCCCACAGCCCCTCATGTGTTCCTGTCTCCACCCTTGGGTCCCTTCAGCTGCTGACACTGATAATGATGACCAGAAGCTTTGATTCTGCTCTTCGCCTGAGATAATCCTGACCGGATTTATTGCTACAGCTGGACCAGAAGGTGATTTATGGACATGGCCCCATCTCTCCAGGACTTTGGGAAACTGGGCATCAGATCCTCTCTTGTCCTTCCCCTTGTTTCTCAAAAGTGGCACCATCTCTGGCATCAGTGCCTCAGTTTCCCTTCTACATAGTTCTGTTCCTATCAAAATAGGAATACTGCAAATCTATGCCTCTTACTAAAACCACAGGTGTCTGGATCTTGCATATCACTGACAAGTTTCTTCCTGGAAGCCTATTCAAAAAGGTCTGCAATTTTGACTTTACCACCTATCTTGCTACTTGCTATAAAGCCTGAACTGAGACCCTTAATCTGAGAGTCCCTATGACAGGCATGTTGCTCAGGCCACCAAGAATGATAATACTTGAATAACAAGAATTATGCTTCATCCTACTGCTTCTGATTTCAAAGCCAAATTTTCAAGAGAAATAATAGGTCAGTTGACTTGCTTTCTTCTCTTTTTTTTAATTCAGATTTAGATGAAGATGAGGGCATATTCAGTGACAGATAATATACTGTTCTTCAAAATATGATTTTCCTCCAAATCCTTAAGCTGGCTTCCCTTTTCCTTTTTCAAACGTTCTCCTTGTGTTCCATCTCCACGGGCACAATGCCACTCATCCTGATTTTCCAAGACTCCCCGCTACAAGGTGAGTCCATGCTAATCTTATCACTCCCAGGTCACAGGAAGTAACCAAATGCTCTGGAAAGATGCACACATGCTTATTTTCCAGAAAGTTCCCCCACGTGCTATGTCTGCTGATAGCCAGCATCTCATCCCTTAAATTCTGGGACCTCCTTTACTCTCCATCTGTGTGTTCAAGAGCTGATTTCATATAGGAAGATTCAGTATGCTGGTGTCCAGTGAGTGTCTCTGAGGGTCTAGTCTCTTCCTGTAGACATCTCTGTGCACACACTATTCACTGAGTAGCATATACTCACCTGGGAACTGCTTGGGAACAAGGGGTGGATGGATTCATCACTGTGCCTCAAGCACCAAGGAAAGTACCCATGAAATATTGGGGTCCTGGCTTCCCGTTCTTTCCTACGCCCACAGTCCTGGGGAAGGGTATCTGCTTCTTTAGCTGATCTGATGAACTATTCAAAGAAGGTCTGAGATTACTGAAAGACCCTGACTCTTTGTTGTTGTTGTTGTTGTTGTTGTTGTTGTTGTTATTGTTGTCACCAGGCGACTTACATGTGACCTTCAATATTAGAATCTCCAACAGGGAATCCTTCCTTCATGCTGTCCCTTCCTCAACAAAGATAGCATATTGCAAGATTAGAAATTTCCTATAAAAAGTGAATTAATGAAAGAAATAAAAATGAACCCCTTATGAATGTCTGCACAGAACAAATGCTAGCATAGCCCAATCAGCTTCAGGGGAATCCGTGAAGGTCATTCTTCAGGGACAAGTACAGATTGAAGGGCTCATGCATGAACAGATGGGAGATTTGGGGGAGAACAGATGCAAGGCTAGGAAGGTCAGAATTAAGAGGGTTAAGGCCTCCTGGCTTCTTGTGGCATTCAGAATGGCCACAGTCATGCTTCCAAGCCAGAGAGATTCTGCAGAGCAACAGGGCCCATATCTGAGTCTCCCTGTCCTTTTCTCTCAACATTCTTTTGCAGTTCTTTGAAGGGACAGCTGGATCCTGTCCAGGTGATCAGGAGCAGGTACTCACATTTCCACTCCAGCAGCTGGCTGATTGCTGGGCTGAAGGGGTTTACCGTGACTCTGTTAATTGATGCACAAAACAACCCATCAAAAGGTAAACTGATCCTGCTGCTCCGGGGGGTGCCAGGAAACTTTCCTCTGCAGTCTGCCTTCTGCTGCTTGTTCTAGTGCTAAAGCAACAATGCTTCCCAGTGCACTCCAGCGGAGAAACAGTTAAGCATTGTGTGGTGTATTTCACTCCAGGAGGGCAGTTCCGTGTGTGATTGAACATTCCATCATCATTTGCCATCTTCAAATTGCCCATAAGAAACCCCAACATCTAGATGCAGCGTTAGAACAAAGAGGGCTGGTTACTTTGCATTGTAGGCTGTGGGCAGGAAAATTTGAGCAAAGGTATTAGAATAAATGCGATGATTGGAGAGATGATAGAAAAAGATATTTTTCATAGACTGCTTTTGTTGCTGATTTTTCTTTTTAATGTAGAAAGGCCATATTTTGTGGAAGGGAAAAAGCAAAGAGTCAAAAGAAATGTGGTTTTTTGAATCCCAATTTTCTCAGGTGAGTCTGACGTTTACTCCAGCACCTTTGTGCATGGATTTTACGACGTGTGTGATACACATGAAGACTTAAAATATGACATTTTTTCCTATCTGATAAGCTGGATTTTCTTTTTAGGAGAGAGATAAAGCATTGCTGATTTTTAAAGAATTGTTTGTTAGCAAAGCTACAGGCATGACCTAGTACTGCGGATTTTATAGATATTAACTCATTTAATCCAAGTGAATAATCCTCAAAGTAAATATTGTAATGCCCATTTTGCAAATGAGGAAACCAAAGCTCAAAAACTGAAATTTCTTACAGTGGTGCATAGGTTCAGTACATTTTGAAGCTGGGCTTTCAGACCTGGCTGATTTAACTCCAAATTTAACTCCAAAACTTTTGGTGAGACCTAATAGGAGAGTGGTCAAGGGCTTCAGATGACCACCAGGTTGTATCTTGCTGATTCCACAGAACAATTCATCAATGTTAGGTGAGTTACAGCACTTTTCCATGGTTTTGTAAAATTGAGATTATGAAGGCTCCTCCCCACCCCAGAGTTTTCAGATTATTAAATGAGATGTACATACAGAGCCCTAGGCAAAGGTCCTGGCGCGGAGAAAATGCCTCGTTAAGGGATGGCTACTATACCTCTCATCAATGATATCTGGATCCCCCATTTCTGGAAGAACCCTGTGCTCCCTGAACCTTGTGCTTGAGAGTCTGATACCTACATTACCAGTTAGGAGACAAGCTTGGTTTCTCTTGGGAGGCATGGTAGGACCAAAGTGGAGAGAAAGGAATTAGCTTCAAGGGAACCTCGGTAGAAAAGGCTCATACCTGCACTGGGAAATGTGTGAGAGATGGATGCATCAAGGACAGCTCCTATGATTCTGGCTGGATGGTGCTGTTAGCCGGTTTGCCATTAACCAAAGAGTTAAAACAGTTACAGGAGGAAACAGCGCTATGCCTGTAGAGACTTATCTAGAAGGGCATATATCCAAGAACCATCATTCTGTGGAAACATTAATCAATAACTCTATCCCTAAATGAACTTCTATTTTATTATAAATAGAGAACAAAAATTAGGAACTGGCATCCAGCTTCAGCAGAAATTGCTCTCAGAATTAGACACTAAGGAGAAAAGGCTTATGGCTCAAAGAGTTTACTTCGTCCCATTCTCTTTAATTCCTGGAAACTGTGGACTCGAGGTTCTTATTTAATATGAACCAAAATTCACCATAAAGTTCCTAGGTGCCAGTTTACAAAAGCCCCCCGTGTAATTACATTAGATTTGCTTTTACCCTGCAGATTAAAGTCAGAACCAGGTCGGGGTGTAAATCGGGCGTGATCAGAGCAGCTTTCTAATGAAAGCCATGGCTGTGTGCCTGCCTCCTTTGTGGAGTGGTGAACATTCATCCAAGTCCCTTTTTCAATTGAAACTTTAAAATGATGCTGAAGTCTGAGAGGGCTGACGGGATGGATCAAGAAGCATGGACAACTTTTTTTTTTTTCAAACCATCAGTTTCTCCAGTGAGGGTTTTAATAAGAACCCTCACTTTGGTCATTGTTCCAGAAAGGGACTTGATTTGCATCTTTAGGGAAAAATGTGCTGGACTTTGAAATTCTTCACTTTCTTTGAGCACTAAAAAATGTCACAAAAGTCGGCACACTGAGGACCACTGAGTTTCACAGTAGTAAGGCCATACTGAAGGATGACAGCTAAATGGACCTCGGCCACGTGCCCTGCATGACACCAGGTGCCGGGCTCACAGACTCATTTCTTCAACACCCTGTTTATTGAGAATCTCCAAATAGCCAGGGATCATTACCGGTACTGGGACACTGGTCCCTGTTCTCATGAATCTTCAGTCCTTTGAGGGGAGACAGTACTGAATAAAAATACAGCCTTTGCCTTTTGTGGGCTCAGAGACTAAGAGATGCTTAGGATTTCTAGCAAGAACAGCCAGAGTTCGTGGCCATCATGATTGAGGATGTAGGCTTCTGAATTATATTGCCATAGTTTTGAGTTTTCGATGTAGCACAGACTTGCTTAGTGTTCTTGGGCAATTAATTCTGTGAATCTCAAGAGTCCTCATCTAGGAAATGGGCATCCCAGCGTTCATTCTCAAAGGCTATTATGAGATGTACCTGGGGAGACGTAAGAAGCAAGCTAATGTGAATGCGTGCCACGTATCCGTAATAGACTGAGATGCAGACATAACTAACACCATGATCTCATGCAAGTTGCATAACCTTTCTGGATCTCAAATCTCTTTTTTTCCTGAAAATGGGAGCAATAATCCCTTCTGCAGGAAAAAAAAAATTAAATTTGACACTTTCTGTGGGGCACCTAGGACAGGACTTGAGTTCAAAAGTGGTAAATATTTTCATAAGTATTAAACAATCACAAAAGCCCATGAGCAAAATGCTACAGTCCATGTCATTTGCCCCCTGTAGGGACAGCACAAAACTTCAGGAGGTTTTTTTTGTTTTTTTTTGTTTTTAAAGTCTACACATTAGAAAGTTCTTTTGAAAATCATCTCCTAGGGTGTTGTTAAAGACATATTTTGATGAGGACATAAAAAATTCACAGACCAAAAAACTTGTATTTCCCTTGTGGTAAGTGTTATCCAAAAATCTAATGGGAAAAGAATTGCTGCCGACATTCGGAGCACGTCCACTCAGAGAATAGAGAGTTTTAATGAAAAACCGCCACCTGAGGTAGGAAATGTTTGGGGTTTGCTTTTAGAGGACAGAAAGGACTATATTTTGACATATATACCTGTTTCTCAGAAAAGCAATAACAAGTAACTCCCACATCCATTTCCAAGAAAGCAAAAGAGGCCCTTTTGAGTAGATACCATTTATGGGTTGGAGATTTTTCATTAAAGGAATCCTGTTACTGCAGACCCACATGAGCCACTCCCAGCCTGGGCAGAGGCCAGAACTGGCTCCCATCTCAGGTCCCCTCCAGAAGACCTGCTGTCTGTCACCATTGGATTCTCAGGTCCTTGTGGGGTGACCTGGGGTGGGTCTGTGTGTGTCACCTTAAGCCTGCCTGAATATCCCTGCATATCCTTGTTTCTGCTGTGGTCTTTTAAAATTTTTTTTTTTAAATTTTCTTTTAAATTTATATATGACAGCAGAATGCATTACAATTCTTATTACACATATAGAGCACAATTTTTCATATCTCTGTTTACGAAGTATATTCACACCTATTTGTGTCTTCATAACTGTACTTTGGATAGTGATGATCATCCCATTCCACCATCATTAATAACCCCATGCCCCCTCCCCTCCCCTCCCACCCTTCTGCCCTATCTAGAGTTCGTCTATTCCTCCCGTGCTCCCGCTCCCTATCCCACCATGAATCAGCCTCCTTATATCAGAGAAAACATTCGGCATTGGTTTTTTGGGGATTGGCTAATTTCACTTAGCATTATCTTCTCTAACTTTATGCTCTGTTTTTTTTCTGTTGTCCCTCCACTGTTCTCCATCCCTGTCCCCTGTCCCTTTCTGCCTCTCCTTTGTGAACATCTTTATTTCTCTGTGCTCTGCCTGCCCCTGCCCCTTCTCTGCATTCTTGACTCTCTAGTGCCCTTTCTCCATTGCTAATGGTTTGTCTGTCTCCTACTGGGCTGTTGTTTATTTTCTTTCTTTTCTCTCCTGTTTTCTTTCCTCCTTTCTTTCTTCTGCCTCTTCCCTTTCGTAAACATTTTCTCCCTGCCTATCAATTTTTCTTTCTTTTTATGCTGATTTTTTTTTCAGTATTTTTCCCAATCTGTTTTCTTCCTGTCTTGCCTGTTAGTGTCTCTCAATACCTCACCCACTCTCTCTGCCTTCCTCTTCCTATTTTTGTATTTGTTTCAGATTTCCCCTCCCTTTACCATTCTCCTCTTTCCCCCTGTTTCCCTTGCTCACTTTATACTCCCCCCTCTGTGTCTCCACTGGCTTAATTCTATCTATCTCTGGTGTGTCTGTGTGTGTGTCTCAGCTTTGCCTCATCACACCATCTCTCCCTTTCCAGAATAAGTCTGTAAGCACGTACACACACGCACTCTCATTTTTTTTTTTTTCTGTCTCTCTCCTTCCCTGCATCCTGACCTGCCAGACCTCTTCCCAGAGAACAGGCTGTAAATTTAAAGGGACTCCATAACACCACTGGGTGTTGTTTGGTTTATGATGCCTTCGTGAAATCAGAGACACATAATTCATTCTAGCAGCAACTTCTTTCTGGTTGAGTCAGCTTCACACTTGGTACCCTGATGCCTGAGACATAGCTGTCCCTGCTACCGCCCCTGTCACATTTCCAAGCCCCTCTGGCCCAGCAGCCTGGAGGCTCCTCCGTCTACCCTGGAGTGGGTTCCTCTCCTGGGTACCATCCCATGAGTCCTCAGTGAAACCCAGCTCGGGAGGGATTCAGTGCAACCTGGATTGAGTTGATGAAGTCAAATTATATTTAGGTTGAAAGAGTGAAGGAGAAGAAATAAGAAGCTATTATTAATATATTAATTAATATACATATTAATAGGGAAGGATGTGCTCCAAGAACGTGTTTGGCCTCACACAGTGGCAATCCTGGGGAAAGAGTATTTAGGATAGGCCCGAGTCAGGATGACCTATGTGGGACCCATGACCTCCTCTCCAGAGCTGCCTTGCATCTCTTCTTTGGTCAATCTGTGTGACACTTTCTCAGGCAACTGACAATGGTGGCAAAGGGTGAGATCTGACTTCAAGAAGAACTTGGGTATAAGCCTTTCTCCACTCCCTTTTGGAGCTATAAGCCTGGATAGTTCTCTCCATTGATTCTGAGACTCAGTTTGATCAGATGCAACTCAGTATTCCACAAAAAAAACCCCACATTCAGCCCCCCCCATTATTGAGCAGACCCTATGTATCAGGAGGGGGATGAGAGAAGGCCCTATATATCGTACTGAGGGCCATCGTCCCTCAGGAGATGTCCAGTTTGCATCTTCCCGTGTTTTGAGTGACAGGATCTGTTTCCTCCTGTATGTTTCAGTTTTAATTTTATTTTTATCTCTCCTGCAGAGAGATCTGAACAAAACAGATTGCTGTCTTCTTTAACCTCAGTCTCAGTAATCTGTTGATCACTGTAGTACTTTGCCAATTTATAATTACAAAGTTATGCATTTGCTCACTTATTTATGGCTCATGTGCCTTCATTAGACTTTAAGCTTCATGTACGAAGAAATTGTGTCCATTAAATCTCTGCCACAGGCCCACTGCATAAGGTAGAGACAGGGAAACTGAGGCAAGGGATTGAAACTCATCTCAGTCTGTTTCCAATATCCCAAACTCTCACCTCTCCTTGCCTGATCATATTTGCCACCCAGGATCTATATCAGAAACAAATGAGATATTATATATGCCAGTTGCTTTGCAAACTGTGAAGCTTTGGGAAAAATGTCATTCTCGGTAAGGTTCGGCCAGATTCCTCCTTCAACATCTAGGATTACATGAAATAGACAAGAGTTTCCCTGAATCTCGAGCAAAAGTAGACAGAGAAACTGACTCTTGTCTCCATGGAGGTCAAAATTAAATATGTCTAATCCAGAGCCCAGTAAGTATAAGACCCTGTGAGGACTCAACAGAGCCTCCCAAAGCCCTGACCCCCTGGTTGAGTTCTGAGGAGTCTTGAATTCTCTGAAATTGCTGAAGGATTTCCTGTGGCCCAGGTGATCTCATTCCATGCTGGACCCTGTAAGTGGAAGGGAATCTCATAGTTCCAGGGATGGTGGCTTCTGTACCCCCATTTCCATTAAGTGGTATTAGACAGTATCATGGAAAATTCTCTGACTTCCTTCCTTGAGGTGGTTGTCATTATTTCATTCTGGAAGTATAAGCCTCAGGCCTTCTGCCCTGCAGGCCTTAACCCAATTTTCTCTCGTGTCTCATGAACCACAGGTACCTGACTTCGTCCCCTTTATGGGATGCTCAGGACATTTCCCCACCTCTACAGTTCAGTCTCTGAGGCTAGGAGTCTCTGATTAAGTGTCCAGCCTGGTGAGTGAGTGATAGCCTCTTACTTCATTTTTTGTTTTAATTTTTTTACTAGTGCATTACAATTACACATTATAGTGAGGTTCGTTGTTAATTATTTGTACATGCACACAATATAACAATATAGTCTGGTCAGTTTCATTCCCCGGTACCTCTCCTTTCCTTTCTCTGCGCCCTCCCACTCATCCCCTTCCTCTACCCTACTTCTCTTCCTCCTATTTTCATGAGATCTGTATTCCTGATGCATTGAACTTAACAATAGTATGTTGGGTATATTTACATAAGACATATTAGGTATACCATAATATTCTATGCATAAAATTAAGATGACAAATTCTGACATTTACTGAGCACTAAATAATTTGGAGTATTTCCTAAGGCTTCCCATGGCCCCTCTAATATACATATTATTGTCAATACCAATTTAGAAATGAGAGATCTAAGATGCATTGACTAGCCCAAGAGAACAAGGTTAGTAAAAAAGAGATGGAACTGGGTAGCACTGGGCAGAGCCTGTTGCAGACCTGTCTCCAGTGAGCACAAGAAGTACCAAGAGTACTTCCTGTAAGAGTAAGGAAAAATATGTGTTTATTGAACCCATGTGGGACTGATACTAAGCTCACCTTGATTCAGCATAGATTATCTCTTTCAACTTTTCAATGGGTATAAAGGCGGCTCTCTCCTTACAGATAATGGAACACACTTAAAATTATTTCCTTATCCCTGAGACAAGATTTGCCTCAAGAGGTCAGATCACTGTGAGTCTTTGCAGCTGTGGGTTCTGGGTTGTCTAAGGGTGTTGACTATCAATGTCAGTTGAGGGTGGGCCACAGTTTGCGCAATTGGCCAAGACGTGGCCTGGCTGTACTAAGCTGCATGATTTGGGGGTACTCTTCCTTCTCTCAGTTCTAGGGCAGTTCACATGGCCCATGTCCAATTCTACTCTACTTGATATTTTCCGTTATTTTTCCCAATACTGAGTTGGGTACGGGTGGCATGTTCCGAGTGTGTGTGTGTGTACCTACTACCATCTTGCTTAAATCTTGCAAAAAAAAAAAAAATCTGTAGATCAAATGAAACAAAAATAACTGAAGGGCAGTTATCTAAGCAAGGTCCCCTCCTTCTTAGTACTGTTGTTCCTGTTAATGAGATAACATAGAGGGAAGTGTTTTACACCAGGCATGGGCATTACGGACATTGATGTTATATGGAACCTGTAATTGAAGGAGTAGAGGCTTGTAACCTTGACTTGGCCTTTCAGTACCTTAATTAGAATTTCACACTGTAGTGTTTGTTAAGGTGACATAATGCTGAAATGCTAATCAGTGCAGTGTGTGTCAAATCCAGGGCATGGTTTATGTGTACACACAGATTCTAGGAATGTCATCCCAAGTGACGGGCCATGGGCTTCTATCACCTGGACTATAAGCCATTTGTCCTCTTCAACAGTGAGGTGGAGACAGGGTCTGAGCTGAGACCCCTGCCCCCACCTGCCTCACTCCAATTTGGACACAGATCAGATCGGCAGCTTCTGAAGCGCTCCAGAAATCTTGATTCTCACACGTATGCATGAGAAACCAATGAGCCTTCCAGGAGTGTTTTTCTAGCAGATTTCCAGGCTGCCTATTGGTTTTCTGTCACTTACTTCAGGCCTGATTAACACGGTATAAAATTGAGGGTTTTTCAGCTGTTCTTCAAAGAGGAGGAGTCGGTTTTCTTTGCTCTTGTTCTGAAATAAGCAATTGCATTACCTCCAAGTGAACGGAGGTTGGGAATGCAGGGAGATGAAATCGATATGCAGTTAGAAGGCAGGCAGGAGCAGAGCACACTGCTCCTACTGAGTTGGGAAGATCAGAGAAGGCTCACACTGGGTTTCTGTGCCTGCCTGCAGAAGACGAGATGGGGACACAGGCCCAAGTGAACGCATTAATAACAGCATTAGTTAATAACAGCATTAGTTAACTTCTTCGGGGTATTTACCAGGTGCTGGGTTACACGTCTAACATGGTTACTCTTTTAATCCTCACAGGTATCATCATAGCCCTACTTTACAGATGAGAGAAACTAAGGCTCAGAAAAAACAATGAGTTGCCTCGAGTAAAACAACTGGTGAGTGATGGAACCATGTTAAACCCCTTCGGTAGGAAGGCAAAACTCCTCCCTTGGTCAGCACTCTCTAATGCATCCAGAGTCGAAGCCAGATGAACTTCCTAATTGGGCCTATTAGCTCAGCCTCTTATTCTAGGAGAGAGATGGAGGAAATCTCAGAGACTCAATAAAAGTGGCTTCCTTTGAGGCCAAGAAATAGTCTCTCTTGCTGATGAAAATCTAAATTCAGAAGTTCCCCCAGGGTTAGATGGAGTAGGGGAAACAGCCTACAAAGATAGAGAACTCAATTTGAATCCCAGCTCCATTTGCTGCCTTGGGACACTGAGCCAGTCACTTGATCTCTCAGAGCCCCAATTCTCTGACCTATGAAATGATGGTGGTGGTATCTATCTTTCAGCAAAGTGCCTGGCCCATTATAAGTGATTCATATTGGTTGGCTCCTTTCTCTTTCTGGGGGCCTCAGTCCCCTTGGGACTCTGAAAAAAACCCATGAGTCCAACCTTCAGTTTTCATTTTTTTTTTTTTGAAAAGCTTGTTAGAAGTCATGCACTTGTGCAACCACCTGTGCAGAAACACACTCAAATTTCAGGTTCTTTGCTTTGAGTTGGAATGATATTAGTGGCTTTATCTTACTGAAAAGAAACTCTACTTAGCAAATAGAAAAGCTATGATTAAATATTTTCACAGGCAATGCTTTCCTATTGTAAAAAGAGTTTTCCAATATAAAATGTATAGGAGATATAGTTGAAAAAATATTTCTGATAAAAAGTTGAACTACTCCATTAGTGACTTCTTGCCTTCTTCACATTCGTCCTAGACCAATACCCTTGGGGTTTCCATTCCCTCTAGCCACATCGTGCACTTGGTTCACACCCAGGTTAGACACTCAGTGGCCATAGTCCCTTATTCTTAAACTGGCGTAGCCATCCTGCCCCTCAGATCAGACAAGTCAGAAATCCCATCAGTGAAGAAAATAACTGGGAACTTCACCATTTCTGTGATTTTAATACTGGCCAGTGGACCAGTTATTTCCAAAATGATCAAAATGGTGGCATGATGCCAGATTAAATGAGATCTGCCTATTGATGGACTGATATCATCTTTTGTAAATGTTAAGAAGGCAAGGTTGACACACAGGCCTAAACTAATTGACCTTTGATCCACACTTAAGTTTGTCATCAGGATCATTCCTGTACCCACAGAGGCAGATCTCAGCCCTGAAGGGACATCACATCACCTAGGTGGCTTTAAAAAGCTGCCAAGTCTTTCAGCAGATGAATGAATCAAACTCTTTGGGTGTGACTCAGGCATCAGTTTATTTATTTTTTTAACTCCCTGGGGTGACACCAATGCACAGCCAAGGCTGAGAAAATCTGGTTTAATGAAGAAAGAACTAGAATAATTCAGAGGAAAAAAAATATTTATCTGAAACCTCACCACCTCCCCCTCCCCCATGACTCTACAGTTAACTTCCCTGCCAACACCAACTCCCTGAAGAACCTGGTCAAATTTTCATGTGGCTTCTTCCTCTCTGAGGTCCTGCACATTCCAGGCTGTGAGCTGGCTAGCCAGTGATGTGCATGCTTGCTGACAACAATTCAACAGCTTCTCTTGGCATGTCTGTGCTCAAAAAGCTGAAAGATAAAGACTTCACATTAAACTAAGGGGTCTTGCTCTCTCTATTCCAATCTCCCCAAGCTGATAAATAATGGATAACGAAGAGTAGTGCTATTACATGCATAAAGCACTTGGCATCTGCCTCCAAGACGGCACTTTCCATCTAATCTGAGGTCCAGTTCAGCATAAAATCTGTTTGGTGGGAGGCTGGGTCCTTTTGGAGGGCTTATTGATGCTGCCAAGTTACTCAATGGAAGAAAAAGGAAAGAATTTAACTCTAGAATCAATTTCAGTGCCTGTTTCTGAAAGACCACAGGCTAGGTTAGCATGAATGGAGTTTCTCTTCCTCCTTGAAAGTGTGATACTCCTGCAGCTACCTATTTATGACGAGCAGAACAGCAGAGCTCTTCAGAGAGGCTCATAGAAAATTGAGCTCCTTGGAAATTCTTCTCATGTGCATTTCTCTTGATGACGTTTACCACAATCATCAAAGCCCATTTGGTTTGTAGTTCATGTGTTTAATTGTTCTTCAACTCCCAAATTGGTGCTTAAATTTCATAAAGAGGAAACAATATCCGTTTTGCACCCCTTGTATCTAACTATTTGCACCTCTTGTCTTTAACCAAGCACTTGGTACCTAGTGGACACCCGAAAAATATTGGTTAAATGGATGCCCGCAGTACAACATGTAACCCCGGCTTTACATGGAGTTTCAGAGCATGCTTTTGCTTTATTACATATGTATTCCTTATACCCCTGCGAAAAACGTGAGCTTCTCAAAGGTGAAGAGGTGGTATGGAGGTGGGAGGGAGTTATTTCTTTGTTGGCAATACAAACTGGGCAACAGTCGAACTCTCACTGTGACATATGGCTGTGCAGCCCTGGAGAAGTCATATCTTCAGCTTATCAGACAAAAAAGAGACTCTATCCCAACTCCTCTGATCAGGGAGACAATGAGCCAGGGGAGACACCCATCAGTGACCTGGCATGGAGTAGACATTACCTGTGTGGTGGCATAGATGCAGAAGAGTTGAGCATTCATTGTTTTAGTCAGCTTTGGTCAACAGGACCAAAAGAACCAACCAGAATGATTTAGAGGATGAAAAGTTTATTTTGGCTCCTGGTATCAGAGATTCAGTCCACTGTTTGCCAACTCCACAGATCTGGCCCCAGCATAAGGCAGAACATCAAGGCAGAAAGGCATGGAGGAGGAAAGCAGCTCAAGTCATGGTAACAAGGGTGGCAGGGGGGACTGCTCACCAAATCAAAATATAGACCTCAAAGTCATCCCCCCAGTGACCCAACTCCTCCCGCTACACACGACTCCTCAGTTACCACCCAGTCCATCTGTCACTGGATTAATCCACTTATTAGGTTACAACACTCACTATCCAACCATTTCACCACTGAACCTGAATTGATTGTCTCACACATGAGCTTTTGGGGGACATTTCCAAACCTTAACAATTCAATAGCAAAAACTTCAAGTGCACCAGACATTTGGACCAATTATGTAACCTCTGTGAATCTTACTTTCCTCATTTAAAAAATAACTGGGTTCAAGTATTTATTTTGTTTAAACTATTACAAAGTGTACTCCACACAAAATTAATATCTCCAAGTGTCTGTGGACAGAAGGTTGTACTTTGATACAAACTGAGAAACATGGTACCCTTTATACTTTGTGAAATAGTCAAGACTCAACAACAAATGTTTATTAGGTGCCTACTAAAAGCCACATACCAGGTATGCCAATGAATAGAATAGAAATAGTCATGTCCTCATGGAGTTTACATGTTATGGCAGGGAAAGCGATAGTAAAAAGTAAATTTTTAAAAAAATGCATACTGTGCAGGATGATGATAAAAGCTCTGGAGAATATAGTAAGGAAAGAGGATGAAGAGAATTAAGGGTGAGTGGAAAAGCACAGTTACTTTCTTTTATCATAACTATAGATTCTGGGGAGTGTTCTGATTGGCCTGTGTGATTCATCTGCACACATCTTGAACCAATCATTGTTGAAAACTTTGTATGGACTCTGTGATTGGCCAGACATGGTCATGTGCTCACTCCTAGGATTACTCTAGGGTTGACCTCCAGGAGGAGGAAGAAGAAAAAATTACAATAAATGTAATGTCAACTTCTACCACAGGGCACTGGGAACTTCTGGAAAACCAGATTTTTTTTTGATAAGTTAATAATTCAGAGAAACCCTGCAGTGAATGTGTATAATGTTGCTTGTTCCAGTAGTCCCCCATTGTATTGGTTCACATATTTTTGTTTGTGTAAAGTCTTTTAATACTGAACAGGGCACATCTTGCTATAAATTCATATAATGTCATCAATACTCCATCTGTAGTGAATGTTACCTGATTATTAGTAAATCTCAAGTTTGCGCAAACCTATAAAGAACTCTGTAGACTTGAAAGTCAGCCCTATTTTTTTTTCTTAATGAAAACTACGTCTTAGAACACAAGTATATTTCCTCAAAAATATTGAAAAGTTTAAAGAAATTAGCATAGTGTCCTCCATGGGTTAGAACGTACCTGCAGATGATAAATGCTTGAATCAGAAGCTGGAGGACCTGGTTGTGAGGCAAAAAGAGACCAGTTGTCCCAGTCAAATTAGTCTATTTTAATGAGAAACTTCTTGGATGTTTTATAGAAATGTTTGCAGAATCACAGCCCTGTAAAATGTCATGTCATATTCCTTGTGACTTTGGAAAATGTCATGAAGTGAGCTACTATCAGTAGGGATCTTAATGCTTCCAATAAATGCCTCTCATGGAGAGGGAAGCAAATATTTACAATTGCCGCAGAGGTACAGGTCACAAAACATAAAACAGCTGGTTGAGCCACAGAAGCAAAAGACCCCAAACTTTTCACAGCAGCTGTCAGTGTTCATGGGTAGAATCCAGAACTAACCCTATTACTAAGTCACTGTCTCAGTCTAGCAAGTTATTTCACCCTCTGGGGAACCTGGATTTCCTTTTAGTGAATGCTGGGGTAATTGTAATGAACTCCTGAGGTTTAGGGGAAAAAGGTCAGTGATTTGACAACCAAAGAGACCTCATAGTACACTTTCCCTTTAGACAAGTTTTGTTTTGTTTGCTCTGTAATAGTTCCGGTTGAAAATTCAATGTATACCCATTTAAGTAATATTTTAAATTTATAAAGAAAATCATACCAAAGCCCTTGTATTAATGCAGGGATATGCAGAGGTGGAATGACTGGACTATGAGATACATAACCTCATTAGTCTGTCCTAGTTTGGCTGGACTAACTGGATTATAACTGTAGGAGGGGAGAAGGGTGTGGCTGGAAGAGGCAAGTCACTGAGGGCATGCCTTGGAAGGGTTTATGTTCCCTTCAGTTGCTCTCTTTTCTCCCTCAGCTTCTTGGCCACCATGAAAGGGGTAGCACTCTCCTACCACATCCTTCGGCCATAAGGTACAGCCTCACTTGGGTCCAGAGCAATGAAGTCAACCCACCATAGACTGAACCTCTGAAATTGTGAGCCAAAATAAATGTTTCCTTCTCTAAGTTGTTCTCGTCAGGCATTCTTATCATAACAACAAAAAAACCTGATAGCACATACTACTGGACTTTAGGTGAACTACTAAATTTGAGTGATTTTTTTATGTGTATGTTTATATACGTATGCAAATGAGTATACACTGTACATTATATGTCGGTAAATACATAGTTCTGCATGACAATTTATAGTAGTATTACATTATAAATATGTCCCTATATCATCAGAAAGTCTTCATATGAAACTTTCTAATGACTATGTACTATTCCCTCTATTAAGTGCAGTGTAATGTAGTAATAATTCCACTATATTAAGAGATCCATGCTTCATCTACATTCCCATGTTTCTAACGTTATAAATAAAACTGATGAAAAAAATTTCACATAGTGTGTTGAAGAAGATCACTGGTAGCATTCATTGATTAACAACATCAAAGACCCTCTAAGAACAGATAGTGGTCAAACTAAAGAGAGAGTAGGAATAATCAATCTCAAAACAATGCACTTCTTCATACCTTTGATTTGTCTTTTCAGTGATGTTTGGAACACAGTACACCCTGAATGATAATGGAGTTTTTTGATGCTTATCAGCTGGTAGATATCCCTACGTGTACATATGGGTACACATACAAATACACATAACCCTCCAACACACATTCGTAAGTCTTATTTTTCACCATTAAGTTTCATGTAACAGTTTTGTAAAAATGGGACCACAGTTCCTTTGCCTACCACATAAATGGATCAATTGGGCTGACATGTTAGTGACATAGCTGGTTTCCAAGACTGAGCCCCACCGAGCCAACATTCCTGAGTTAGTGCACCAAGGCAACACATAGGAAAGGTGAGCTATGATAACATTTCTACACCTTAGATCATTAGGTTGATTTGTCAAGTGGGTGAAACTTGTTTGGTTAGCTCTGTGGCTGTCTGGAATGTCCCATATCTTACCATGGAAGCAATCGTTGTTCAGCCTCTCATTTTTCAAATGATATTACACAATTCTTTGGGCTATTTGACATCATTCACCTGGTGCTTTCAAAGACTGTTATTATGTAAACTGTGGCACCAAACTTGGATAGTTTCAGGCTCATTGGTCCAACCCATAGTTCAATTTAGCCAGAGCAGAAATGTTTAATTATTGTAGAAGAAAAATCCCCAGATTTTTTTTTTCTTTTTTCCAGCAAAAACATTTCTCCCCCACTGGAGGTGAGCGGGAGTAGGGATGTCATGGCTAAGGCTGGGGACTCAAGAACTTCTGGAAAAATAACTCATCAGAATGTAGGAGTTCAATGTCCTCAGCCTTTTCAGGGTCCTCCCATATGTCCCCATCCCAATTTACAAGATCCCATCATTTTCCAAGCAGCTCCCTCACTTTAACTGTAGACACATTTTGAGGCTGAGAGTTAAACTTTTGTGGGTGGCTGAACAATTCAGTGTGCAGTAAAATCCAATTTTATTCCTTGTTCTCAGGGCAGCATAAGCTTCATTTCCCTGCACAGAGGACAAAAGGCATCAGAGAGTCGACCTGGCCAATTTCCCATTGATCCCATCCTCTTCAATGGGATGGGATGGGGAGGGCGAAGTGACCCACGGAAACCTCTGGCTCTGTGCCCTCCAAAGTCAGGGTGCTGGTTTTCAGGCTCTGCCAGACACTGTGGCCAAGGCCAAGGGTGCTCTGTCAAATCTATCCATTTCAATTAAAGGCTAGAGAGTTGGGAAGTAAAATAATCAATTTTGCAGGCTAAACTCAATCATTCTGTCGACACTTTATCTTTACTCCGGATGTACTTGTGCAGGATATGTTTAATACGACTCTCATGGCATTATTCACCGATGACACTTCTGGTTAGAGATTGATCAAAGCTACTTTGTAAAAGTTATGAAGTGAGGAAAAGTGGTAAAAGTTTTTATATATGTATGTATACATGTGTGTGTGTGTATATATATATATATATATATATATTTATATGTTTGCTATATAGAATCTGAATATGTAGTATATGTGTGGGGGTGGTATACAAAACTTCTTTATGTAGAAACTTCCTTTGTCATTCAAAGATCTCCATGTTCAAATGCTAAGCTCTATTGCCAGACCAGATAAATTATTTCCTAATGTAGAAGCCAAAGCCTTGATTACATTTGCTGATCACCATCCTTCCCAAATATGTCACATTTTATTGCCACAAGGATGTGGGGCTTCACTAATGTCTTTCCCTTCAACAGTGCTGCTTGCAACTATTTACTACAATAACGTCTTGGTCATTTATTGGATCATTATGTATGTAGGCAGTGCATTTAGAGATGTCCATACATTATCTGATTGGATTCTTAATTCTTCAGAATAAATAAAATGCTAGTAGGTAATTGTGCTTAACATATTTATTTATCTTGCTCTTTTGCCATTAATTTTTGCATTGTGCTCATGGAGAGGTGATAAATTCGGTGGCAGCCACTCTCTTGAGTCTCTAGCAGTGTGTGCAAAAACTGAGTCTATGTTCAATATTGGGTATATTAGTGAATCACAATATCATTATTATCCTTTCATGTAAAATAATGAACGGATGTTCAGTGAGTTTAAGCAATTCTACCAAAAGTCATACAATTTGGAGGGTTGGAGGGCTGGGATTTGAGTCTGGTTTTGTCTGAATTCCCCTCCCCTGTGTCCGCTCATCACTGACCGAGCTTATGACTGGTTTAGGCCCATTCTTATTTTTGAGATGTTTTTTCTTCTCTGAGCACATGACTTAAAAAGGTGCACTCTCAAACAAAGGAAAGGTTCTCCCATTAAGGAAGAATGAGATAGGGATGGCTATCGAGAAGATATCCAGAAATTCATAACACCAACAATGAGTATTTGAATAGTTTGTAACATTAACTTGCCTGGATCTTTCACTTTATCCCGGGCCTCTTTCTTTAGCACTTTGTACTTGACTACCCAATGGGTCATCCACAGTGTAGTTTTCCACAGACTCTTTGCCTGAATAATTTCCAAACTGAACTGGTCATCTTCTCCATGATATCTCTTTGCTCCCCTGTGGTTCCTTCTCTCTTGGTCTCCTGTGTTACATCTATCAGTTAATTCAGGTTTTTTTTTTTCCCCAAACTTTTTGTTTTAAGAGAAAGAAATCCTATAACACACAAAGGATGACTTTTGCATTTAGTTTACCTTTACCTATTATATAAGGAGACAAAATACGCGGAAAGTGCCCCTCAGAGAAGTGAACTATGAGACAAGGGAAGCAAATGAGGTAAGTCCTTGGATGACCTTGACCTGATTGCTGGAGGGCTTCTAGGGATCAGGCAAGAGAAGAGGACCTCTTTCCCTGGAGGAGATTCTGTTGGGGTGTGGGTGTGGGTGGGTGGATCAAGATGACCAGATTCCACAGAGCAGAATCCTAGAGAGAAAAGAGTTGCACAAAGAGAGTGGTGATGTGCCTGCCAAGGGTGTTCTTCAAGTCTGCACTTGAGCACTGATCAGAACTGCCAGAGACTGGGAAAAGAACCACCTGAAAGGATCAGGTGGAACAATCTTGGAGAGCTCACACAGCTCACAAGAAACTGTGCTCTTACCAGCCAGAGTGAAGATAGACAGTCAATGGATGGAAGGATGGGTAGATGCATAGGTGGATAGATAGGTAGATAGATAGATAGATAACCCTGAGAATGCAGGGTACATTAATGCCAAGTACAAAGAAAGAGTACCACCTCAGTAGCAGGGTAAAATTAGCCCTTGTCTATAAGCTACTCAGACTGTCCAAAGTTGAGAAGCAAACCTTTAAACTATAGAATTGTTTTCAAATAAATTATCCGAATTCCAAAACAAAGAAAAACATATATTTAAAGGAATACAAATATATCCAGCCCCCAAAGTTAAAATTCAGTGCTCTCCTTCCAGCAAAATTTTACTTAGACAGGCAAAGAAAGAGAAAAATTCCAGTTATAATGAAGAGCAAAATCAATGAACAGAATCAGTCCTGATGATTACCCAGATGACAGAAATAGCAGAAAAGATCAATAAAATGGGTACAATAAATATATATCATGTGTCCAAGAAGACAGAGGAATGTATAGACACATTAAGGAAAGATGTGGAATGGATTAAAAAAAACCCTCAAATTGAATGTCTAAGTGGTATTTGAGATTAAAAATGCATCAAATAGGATTAGCACCAGATTAAATACTGAAGAAAAGATAAGTAAAATTTTCAGACAGTAATAGATGCTGTCAAAAAATGAAATGGAAAGAGAGAAAATGAAAAAAAAACCCTGAAACAATAGAACTAGAAAAAAACTTTAAGTAGCATAATATTTGTGTAATCAGAATCCCTGAAATGTGGGAAGGGTCATATTTAAAAAAAATTAAAACTAAAAAATTCCAAATATGATGAATGTTATTAAATTAGATTTAAGAAGCTCAACAAATGTAGAACATTACAGCAAGACATCTTTTAAGTATAAAGAAAGAAAATCTTAAAATATCCTAAGAGGAAAAGGGCACATTGTACATACAGAGGAAAAAGATAAGGGTATCTTTAGATATAGGGTGAGTTACAAGATACTGGCTCCACATTATCAATTCCAGGTTTGGTGGAGGAGGGTTCTCAACCAAGAAAGCTATACACAGTGAATATGTCTTTCAAAAATGAAGGTAAACAAAGACTTTTTAGACATACAAAATCTGAAATAATCTTTCAAGAGTTCCACAACCCATTTGCATAATGTGAAATGTGAAATGGATTTCTTCAAACAGAAGGAACCTGATACCAGATAGAAACTAGAACCCATATCAGGAAGGAAAGCATCCAAAAAAGGGTAAGTATGTGGGTACATAATAAAGGATGTTTTCTCTTATTTTAAAAATCTCTTAAAAAACACTTGAGGAAAGAATTAGAAATATTGTATGGTTCACAAATATACAGATGTAAAATATATGACAATAACAATAGCATAAATGCCAGCAAGGGAAAATAGAATATTTTTGTGATGTAAAAAAATAACTGCTATAAACATAAATGCAACACTAAGAAGAAAATAAAAAAGTGCTATTGCCAATAAGCAAAGATAATCATTTGCATCTTTAAAAAAGCATCAATCCAATAATATACTATATTCACCTTGTTTCTGTGCTTATTAATATGTATCATTTCTTAATATATATTATTTCTTACTCTTTCTGCTCTAGAATACCTTTGTTAGGGTCAGTTCAACTGATACCCTCTCTGGGGAGCATGTTATGGTGTTCACACTCATACACTCTACTAGAAAAACAATTGTGAAATGATTTTATTATTGTTTGTTTCCATGACTGACTCATCTCTCGGTTTTAAGCACAAAGGTGACAAATTTTCATCTATCTTCAGCAAATAGTACAACTCTGCCCCAGAGTCAGTCTGAGAAAATATTTATTGAATGAATGAAAAGTCCATATTCAATGTTTTATTAACTCTAATTTCCCTTTGAGTTTTGCCATCTAAAGCGTATTTACCTTGTTAGCACCTATGACCTCCTCGATTCTAAAACAATCTGTTGGGAGACTAACAACTCAGGTTAAATAATACTCAACTTATTACTCCTGAGATCATGACATACAAACATTGCAATAGCAAAATAATAAGACCAGTTCCAAGGAGAGCTCATGGTATTATCTTGTTTTAAGATAAGTTCAGGGTATCTTTGAGAATTCCTACGATTAATGTATAATCTATGAAATCCTTTCATGTCAAAATTCTGCAAGTTTCTACTCAAATGGTCCCTTTTTACAAAGTTGTCTCAGTCTCTACAAATAGAAATAACCTTTCACCTCTTCTGAACTCTCATTGTTCTTTACACATCCAATAGGATATTAGGTATAGTATTTTTGGATATAAATGATTTCTTTGTGCTTCTTATCTCTCTGCCTAGACTACAGGGTTCTTTAATTTTACTCCTTTGTTCACCAATCCCCGGAGCACATTGTCAAATTTAGTGTAAGCTCAATTGTCATCTTAAAGAAGTGAATGAAGGATTCAGGATTCATTTGCATAATTTCAATAAAATTTGTGACAACTAAATAGAATGTTAGGAAGTTGTTGAGCTAAGATTTACATAGGGAGAAACTGAGGCTTAGAGAAATAACAGCAACAAAATATCTTTGTAAAATGTTTCTTAGTCAAACATATGTAATCCTGTATCTACATTACAAAACTCTTCAAGAGTATTTTTTACCTTGGAAAAATTTAAGAAGCCGCCAAACTTCTGCTTTGACTTTTTATTTCATTTTCTTCTTGAAACGTATTTTTAGTAATTTTATTAGAACCCCATAACCTTTATCAATGCACAAGTTATTTAGTTATTCCTTTACTCATTTATTCTTTCAATAAATATTCTGTACCTACAAGATATGGTACCACAAGAGGAAATAGATAAAAAAATAGAAATAAAAATTCCTACTCTAAATTGACTCCCAATAATAGAAAAGACAGGTATAATCAAAAACATGCAGTGGTACATAACAACTAAATGCACTGAAAAGACACACTGCCTAAAGAAGTGAGGGGGCAAAAAGAGCATCCTTGATAACATGTGACCTGATAGGAAACCTACAAGAAAGAAGATCAAGACCAAAGTAGGAGCAGACATGGAGCCTGCATAAAGTATATGGTGGTAAAGTCTAACAGTAGAACATCAAGAGACATATCTGCAAAAGTATGTAAAGGATGAATAATGGAGAACATCTGTGCTAGTCACCAAATTCAACTTCATTCTCAAGATGGTTGTGTTGGTCAGCTTTTTGTTACTGTAACAAATACCTGCGATAAATCAATTTATAAAGATAGAAGATTTATTTTAACTTATGGTTTCAGAAGTTCCAGCCCATGAACTATTGCCATCATTGCTTTGTGCCTGTAACAAGGCAGCACCATATCATGGCAGGGAGTACATGGTGAGGCAAGCTGCTAACCTAATGTTGGCTGGAAAATGAGAGAGAGGAAGGGGTGTGGTTCCACTCTCCCCTTCAAGAGCACAACCCAGTAGTCTAACTTTCTCCCACTAGCCCCACATCTTCAAGATTCTACGACCCCTCAGAAATGCTATGGTTTGCAGACCAAGCCTTTAACACAGGGCCCTTGGGGAACACCTATCCAAATCATGGTCATGATAGAGTAGTGCCAACAAGGTGTTGTAAGTGAATGATGTGTATATTTGCATTAGATGTGTATATGTGCAAACCAGTGATTTGTATAGAAAACGTGTTGGAGAATGAGATGGCCAATTAACTTGTATGGGGATTCATTTTCCTTATCTAGAGAAGGAGAGCAAAAGAGTAGATGATTCCCACTGCTAATAATCTGTGATTTTCTAAATATAATGTCCCTTCTTTGACACTGTCTGAGGGATCCCAGGAATGGCATTTTCCTTCTCAGAGCCTCTAAATTTCATCATCTCTAAAATGAGGGATTTGGGCAGGGCAATCTCTGAAGTCTCCTTTCCCATGAACTATCCATAGTCCTGACAACATTTTATTTCTCCCCGGTAATAACAAAGGTGTTAAGAGTGTGTAAAACGGTGTTCAATAATTTTACAATTAAAAAAATACAGCAATATTGCACTCAGATGTCTACTCATTTCTAGCAATTAGAAAGTAATTATACTGCAAGTTTTTAAAAATCTCCCCAACCTTGATGGCTCAGCAAAAAATATTAATTGAAACCAAAAATAAACATGTAACCTTGTTCATGCTCACTTTCTCTTTTACTCCAGGGTAATATCTCCAGTGAGCCCCTCCCCATTTCAGCAAGTGAGAAACTATGCAATGATCCTCCCATTATTGATTCTTTATTAGAATCATGAGTCTTGTTTGAACAGCTGACTCTGCGGGTGACTGAAGGTTCCTGCTGCCCCCTGGTAATTAAGCCTGGGATTATGAAAGTTGGAATTGCTTAGTCCTGCCCTGGGTCTCCTGAAAGGCCGCCAACACTGACCTAATGCTTTCATTATTCTATCTCCCTAAATGCAAATGGTTTTTACATCATTTACCAGTAGGACAATATATAAGCAGGAAACTCCAGACATAGAAGGCTCTGGAGTGTTCGAGGTTACCTGAGTCTGAATTCAACTCCCACCTTTTACTGAAGCAGGATTTGGGTATACCTGTAAAACTTAATCCATTACTCTGAAAAATAGGAATAATAGTAATGTGTACTTCACTTTGTGAATAGAAAATACGATTTCTTCTATGTAATTCTGCAACTGACCCTGTTTGGATTTGTTTCCTTTCATTTTGCTCAACTTTATCAATTTACCTTTGCACTTAACCTCTTCTATCATATTATATTATGGACTCATTGTTTTTATACTTTGCTTTTTCCTTCTTAGCATAGAACATGAGATCCATGAATGCATGTTTGATTTGTCCAACAATTTATCCCAACTGCCCAGAACATCTCATGAACATAGTAGATATTCAACATATAGTTATGGAATAAAGGAATAAATAAATTAATAGTGAACTTGATATTGGCTATTGGAATCTAATGAATATTGGATTATATTTTTGTCGTTCATTAACATCTACATCATCATCATCATCATCATCATCAAATTCCAGGTAATTTACTGGTTTTTTGGTGGTTCACAAGAATTGACTTATTGACTCTTAGTTTTCCGCCATGGATAGCATTCACAGTTGCATTTAAAAGAGGTGATGAGATCAGATGTTGGTTTTGTTTCTACTGGACACAGCCTGATTGATTGCCTGCTGTGCCAGGCACTCTGCCACATGCTGGGGGAACAAAGCAAAGGAAATCTAAGTCCCAGCCTTATACACTCACACACAGGGTAGTGATTATTATCTTGCAATTAATGAACTGAATCAGAAGCCTCTAATGAATGTATTCCTTATCTAATTATATCACCTGTGATCCTCACACACAGAGAGACAAATGGTTGTTTCCTGTCTTCCTTCCCAAACTCCAACTGTGGAAATTCAAGGAGACCTTGAACAACACCCATGACCTAGGCTGATGCTCATGGTTTGGAAAGCAGCAATAAGCAGGGCCATGAGAATTTCGACTCAGTGGGTGCTCTTGTTCAGCTCTGGAATGTCTCCAGAGACCCATGTGTTAAAGGCTTATTCCCCAAGGGGTAGGTTATTCCATGGTGGTAGACCATGTAGGAGGTGAGGCCTAGAGGGGGGGTCTTCAGGACGTCGGGGCTGCACCTTTGAGGGGATAGTGGGTCCCCAGCATTTCCTATTCTTTTTCTTTTATTCCCAGACAGGAAGTGACCTTCTCTGCTCCATCACATGTGCTGCCCACCTGTCCCCCATCATGTGCTGCCTTGCCACAGGCTCTAAAGCAAGCCAAACAATCATGGACTGGAACCCCTGAAATGTTGATTATCTCTGGTACATGTTATGGTGACAGAGAGTTCATTAACTTGGTAGGTCTGAGATGGAACTCATAGATCTGCATTTTAACAAAAGAAACCCAGCACCTTCTACAGAGTCCCTGTGTTAGAGCTATGGTATGCTCCTAAAATCATTTTTCAAATGAAATGCACCTCTAAATCAATATTTCTGTTTGTGTAGTCTGTAAACTACCTGGGGCATTAGGATCTGGGCAAGCTAATAAATTATCAATCTTTAAGAAAATCTTGAAATGTGAAAAGATTCAGATTTTAACAATGGACTTGCACTTTTTTCCAAAAATGCATGACTCTGAAGAGAAGATCCAAGGGCTTCATGAAATCTATCTACCAGAATCTATTTGGCCATCATCTAAAAAGCAAAGCTCTCATTTCATTCAGCAAAAGGCTACTATTGTCATACTTCTTTTTAACTTTAATTAATTATATAATTGCTAAAATGCACATATTGACATATCAAATATATCATAAGATATGTTTGGGCAAAATGGCAAAATATTTAAATTCTCTGCATTTCCACCATACAAAAGTGCTCATATGAAATGCAAATCAAAACCACCCTAAGATACCATCTCACTCCAGTAAGATTAGCAGCCATTATGAAGTCAAACAACAAGTGCTGGCGAGGATGCGGGGAAAAGGGTACTCTTGTACATTGCTGGTGGGACTGCAAATTGGTGCAGCCAATTTGGAAAGCAGTATGGAGATTCCTGGGAAAGCTGGGAATGGAACCACCATTTGACCCAGCTATTCCCCTTCTCGGTCTATTCCCTAAAGACCTTAAAAGAGCGTACTACAGGGATACTGCCACATCTATGTTCATAGCAGCACAATTTACAATAGCTAGACTGTGGAACCAACCCAGATGCCCTTCAATAGATGAATGGATAAAAAAAATGTGGCATTTATACACAATGGAGTATTAAGCAGCACTAAAAAATGACAAAATCATGGAATTTGCAGGGAAGTGGATGGCATTAGAGCAGATTATGCTAAGTGAAGCTAGCCAATCCCTAAAAAACAAATGCCAAATGTTTTCTTTGATATAATGAGAGCAAACTAAGAACAGAACAGGGAGGAAGAACAAGAGGAAAAGATTAACATTAAACAGAGACATGAGGTGGGAGGGAAAAGGAGAGAAAAGGGAAATTGCATGGAAATGAAAGGAGACCCTCATTGTTATACAAAATTACATATAAGAGGTTGTGAGGGGAAAGGAAAAAAAACAAGGGAGAGAATTAAATTACAGCAGATGGGATAGAGAGAGAAGATGGGAGGGGAGAGGAGGGGGGATAGTAGAGGATAGGAAAGGTAGCAGAATACAACAGTTACTAATATGGCATTATGTAAAAATGTGGATGTGTAACCGATGTGACTCTGCAATCTGTATACGGGAGTTCATAACCTACTTGAATCTAAAGTATGAAATATGAGATGTCAAGAGCTATGTAATGTTTTGAATAACCAATAAAAAATGAATAATAACTCAACAAGTAAAAAAAAAACATGCTCATATCCATCCATTCTGTATGTGTGTGTGTGTGTGTGTGTGTGTGTGTGTGTGGTGATTGAACCCAGTATTGTGCATATACCAGACAAGTGCTCTATCCTGAGTTTTAGCTCCAGTTCTTATTTTTAAATAAAATATAAGTTTTCTGGCCTCGAACTTGCAACTCTCCCCTCTGAGACTCTCAAGCGGCTGGAATTACAGGCCTGTACCACTGGCTCCATCCACTCATGTTTTTGTTAAATACTATAGAGTTCCCACTATGTAATTGTATCATTATATACCCACTATATACTGAAGTGTTAGGATATTGAACAGAAAAGATAAAGCTTTCTTTGAAGGACCTTGATTCTGGTGGAGAGGATGGATAATAAAAACTATAGCACAGAGCCAAAGGATGGTGAGAGCTGAGAAAACAAATAAAGCAAGAGGAGGGAACTGGAGCATGAGGAGGTGCTGTGTTGTAGGGTAAAGGAAGGCCTCTGGGAGAAGCTGGTTGCAATGCAGAGTTACTGCAGGGAGGCAAGGGGGAACTGTTGCAGCAATAGGCAAAGCACGCTACAGCAGCCCGTGAGAGCATGCAGCTTAGAATGCGTGGCAGAGGCCTGAACAGAAATGGGATACACTTTGGGAGGCAGAGCTCATAGGGCTTGCTGGTAGTGTGAATGGGGTGTGAAAGAGAGGACACCAGAAAGACTCATTATCTGGAATGTGTCAATCAGGCTAATTAATATACCTATCAGTTTACATGCTTATTTTGTGATGAGAACATCTAAAGTCTTCTCTTTCAGCAATTTTTAAGTACCCTACATATCATCATCAGTTATAGTATGATAGATCTGTAGAACATACTCTTGCCCATCTGAAACTCTGTACACTGTCACCAGCATCTCTCCATTTCCAAGTTATCATCATTCCACTCTCTGCTTCTGAGTTTGATTTATTTTTAAAACTCTGCTTATGCGTGAGATCATGTAATATTTGTTAAGGAGATGATAAATTTTAGGAGGGGATCCAATAATTGTATTTTTGATGTAGTCACTTGGATGTTCATACGTGGACTTGACTCTGATCAGGTAAATTACACACACACACACACACACACACACACATATGATGCATAGACACACACTCTACCTATACCCAGTTCTCTGATTACCTAAGTATTGTTTGCATATCTGCTATTTATACAAGTCTGTATGCTGTTAACTCCAAATCTGAATCTGAAGACTTTAATGACTCCAGAATCTCAATATTCCTATCAAGACATTTCAAAAATGAAAAAGGATAATGTGTGAGGGAATGATTCTTGTCATCATTAATTGAGATAAGGCAAATACGTAAGTGCACCAGGGATGTTGAGTCTGCTAGGCAGAGAAAATTTTAGAGTCTACCAAGAAAAAAAAAAATCTGTAGGAAATCAAGAAGAGACACCCTAGACGAGAAACATTGAACCTGGACTCTCAATTTCCTCTCTCCAAAATCAAATCTGCTATTAGCATGCTGTGCCATCTCAGGGCCACCTAAGCATGATCCTCAGGGAGTCTTGCTTTCCCCATCTTCACAGGGAACTCCTGAAGTTGACCACTGAACTGTGTGAAGCTTTCTGGATGACAGCATTCACCCAACATGGGAAGGAAAAGCTTTGAAAAGCACCATGTCTGAGACTTCTCCCTGTGACGCATCCAACAGAGTCACCTCCAGGTGTTCACATCAAGTTCTCAGGCTTCCCATCTGAAAACCTCGGTCAAGCTCCCCACAGCCTGCCAGAATCAGAACTTGCTCACAGCTGCAGGATGGCTTCATTGAACTGTCTCACTTTCTACGCTCCCCTTTCATAAGTCACCACGGAAGTGTTCTTGCCATAACTTACCTGTGCCTAAATTTAAAAACTAGATGGATTGAGGATCACTCAAGACAATGTTGTCTTTCCTTGGGAGAAAAAGAAAAGAGTGATGTTTCCATCTGAGTTGATAACAGTCTTCAGCCAGACCTCAGTAGTAATTTTGGAAGGAGTCAGCTACTTTTCCAGAATGTTCCAAGTCCCACCCTCTGCAGTTAGTGATTCTCATTTGCTTCTGACAATGGTCTGTGACATACATGATTTTTGTAGAGGCAGAGGTATCAAGTGGAGTATTTAGTGAAATTGGCCCCAACTAAATTGGGCTTTCACCTCTGGAGGCAAGATCACAGTATACCTTTCCCAGACAAGTATTTCTTTGTCACTTCTAACATTTGGATCTGGTACAGTTGCTTCATTTCTTCTCCTGATTGGTGAAAGGTCTGCAAGTGATCACTGTTATTCAATCTTAGAATAGTTTACTTTTCCCTTTCCCCAGGTTTATATGTAGCAATCACACAACTGAAATGGTTGGAAACCCACAGAGCTGAAGGATTCAAGCACAGTTCTTGTGGTCAAGGTATCAGGAATGCCTAAATCCTTCTGAAAGTGTTTCAGAGCTCACAGTTCAATGCTTGTACTAGATGTCACAGAATCTTGTAAACTGATAGTCCACCATAGAAGATGACATCACTGAAGACTAAGATTTGCGATTTATGAAGGAAGGCTGAGTTATAACTCTCCTACTCTTCTCAGAAACAGGCCAAATTCTTTGCACCAAATTGAAATTGCTAGGTGATAGAAGAGAATCAAAATCAGAGAAAGATTATGCAAAATCTGCAGTGTGACAAAAACTTTCAGAGTTTAGAATAAAGTGCATTCCTTTAAGCCACATTCAAGGTGCCACCTGGACTCCTTCCATGTAATCTGTGGGCATCTATGAAGTTAATAACCATATCAGAGGTTCTATGAGTCAAACATATCCCCATGCTGAACCAAAATGTATGTCTAGTTATTACTATTTATGTTTTAAAATAATTTCTGGAGGTACTATACCTGGGATTTAAAAAATTATCCTATGATGCCAAATAACAAACAAGACACTCTTACTAACAACAAATCTGAATGTCAACATGAATGAGAGCTACTTTACTTCTTAATGACATTGGGATGTAGGCTACTATGGGGAAACAGAGCAACACAGAAACTTGGTTGCTAGATTTATCATCTGTCTCTAATCGATGGGAGGCCCACGGGAAAGCTGCCATTAATACTAAGGAGGGCAAGTAACATCAATCATGTTCGTCCCTTACAGGACATATTCAAATGTCACAATTTCCAGGTTAAAATATTGGAATAGGTAAAGCAACAGTAAAACTGAAAAGTAACATGATGCATAGTTGGAGTAAGAACAGCCAAGTATTCTGGGCCAATTCCTTCACTGTTGGACACACAGACATCCAATGGAGTCAAATTAACTTTATTTTTAATGAAGATTAGTCAAGCTGTAGGAAGGTAAGGGTTGCTTCAGTCAAAGAGAAGTGTAATGAGGTGGGGGTTCCCTGAGAAATCAGAAGGCTGCTGATAAGAAAATTTGGGATCTCTTTTATCTATGAGGGAGTTCACGTCCTCCCCTCAGACTTGTGCTAAATCCGACCTGCAGTTTTGAACCAGAAAATAGACAGAAAATCTCTTTGTAAGTGAAAACTTTGTGCAAAAAAAAAAAAAAAAAAGAGGTGCTATAATGGTGTTTGTAATGGCAGAAGTAGTAGCAATAGCAGAAGTAAATAGTTCTATTTACTATTTGCAGAAGCATTAATACCAGTAATGGCACCAGCAGTGGTAATAATAACAATAATAATAATTATAAGAGTGGTGGAAGCAATAGAAGTAGCAGCTCATGTTATAGCACTATGGCTGTGAAGATGGGGAGGTCCCCCAGGGGTCTTCTAACTTGCCCTCCCAACTGCAGGAGACTAAGTATAGGAGAGAACATGGGGTTTGTGAAAGAAAACAGAGCACCTGGGACAGAATTCAAATGTTGTACTTTTCCATTTTGTAAAATGGAACATAAATATCTAAATGTATGATTTCTAAACCTGTTCCAGAGCTGGAACTCATGGTAGTCTTTGCAGAACATTGAGACATTTTACCATAGTTATGCCCTCACATTAACTAAGAATAGTCCCAACAGAAAACCCAACTGAACTCTTTGTCTGAAATGTACCCTTAATATAAGTATATGTGCTTATTAAAAGCAAAAAAAAGAATAAGCCTAATTAACACTTTCTGAATCTTCCCAGTGATATTTGTTTCTTAAGTTTGATTTTTTTTAAAGAAAACTCTGTAGAATAATATATTGTGTGGAATACTGAAAAAGTCTATCTTGAGAGGTTGCAGTTGGAAGGGTCATTTCACTGTCAAAAGAAATGTTATCTGTACATACATACATACAATGGGAGATCCATTTTCCCCTTAACCCAATTTTAAAATTGTTGTATACTTCAGGGTTTTGGAGATGGCAATGGCAGGGCCCAGAGAACAGAGAATCCAAAGTTTTCATATATGAAAAACAAATGCTGAAGACTCAAAAAAGAGACGCTGGTTTTCCCAAGATGCCTAGATGGTAGGCGCCATCTGCACAGCATGTTGGATGGACACAAGACTCCTTAGCCATATCTTTGAAAGCAGGTATTGTAAAGGAGACAGGGCTTAAAAATAAGGATTGCTGGAAGAAGTTAACAATTGTAGCACCAACTAACATGGAGAGGGATCTCCCTGAAAATACATGAAGGGAATTCTGAGATGATGAACAACCCAAGGATATCAATCTTCAAACTTGGTTTAAGCAATTCTATAGTGAAGAAGGGTTGGAAATGAGTTATAGGGACATTTAGAATACCTCCTAAAGTGCTGTAAACAATTATATCTGCTTTCCATTAAATCATATCTGGTTTACATTTCAGGGTATGCTTTAATCATTCTTAGAGGTCCCTGTCTTCTCTATCAAATCTTGAATTAAAGGATTCCTCCAGAGATTATTACAGATAAGGTGTTAGGCTAAGTGAGCCTTGATTGACCATCAAAGTCAAGATCATATGAGCAGAATGAAAAACCCTACCACTGCCAAAGCATTGGGTCGCTCCTTCCTACATGTGGAATAGCAACCAAACACTGTAGTTACCCATAGCTGAGCAGCAGCAGATGCAATTATTTAAGTGGGAGAAAAAGGAAGAAGAAAAAAATGATTGGTTATTTTCCCGTCATTTTGCCAGGGGTAAAGCCACTATTACTCTTGATAAGTTTATAGGACCTGAGAGTTTGAAAAGATCATTTGGAGACAAATTTGTAGGTTATGAAAATGCCTTTCCTCTCCACACCCTACATTCTACCACCCTCCATTCCCTTTCCACTTCATCTTGCACTCAGTCCACAGCCCACAGCCTCACAGCTGGGTTTAGTCACCGAGTGCTGTGGTTCTCAGCCCCACCGGAAGTCAGACCACACTAGGACAGATTGCTTTCATGTACCCTGATGCCTATCACCTTTAAATACAAGTACTACATTTGAGCATTTGAATAAAAATTTCCTTTGAACCTGGTAAATGAAGAGGTGTCACTTTGTGCCTTGTTTTGGGTAGGAAAGAGAAAGAGAAGAAGGTCCGCCATTGTACAGTTCCTGGGGTTGACTACAAACACTCTATCAGTGACCTTTTAGAGCTGACAAACAATGATATCTGGAGCCAATTTTGATACTGTAATTCTGCCCCGGGCTCTGCAGGAAGCTGCAGTAGAATCCTCTTGCTCCTAAAGCCATGATTTGGCCTCAGGAAAAGTTTTCCCAGCCAACTTTAAACCCCTGGAGACTAGGGGTGTATAATTTAAGCACTAACAATACTAGTGCTCCCATAATGGAAAGATCATTATTTTTAGTTTGTATAGAAAGCAGAGCTGGCAGCTGCGAGGGAAAGTGTACCCTTTGAAAAGAACCTACCATTGTTATATTTAAGCTGTTGGGATACAGCCTTTGACTCAGAGGCAATTGTCATATGCTCAGAATTACCCCCGTGAACAGTCACAGGCTTAATGATTTTGAAAGTAGCAATATACAAACAAAGAGAGGGCTGAGGGGCCAGGGCCGGGAAGTGTTCATGACCCATTATTCCTTTTGCCTGCTGGAGAATTTGTAGTCATAAGCAGAGCTAATGGGACACTGATGGGGGCCACCTTTTTATGTGTTATTTATTCATTTACTTTCCTACCATTCCTTTATTCTTTCTTCCTTTCTTTTCTTTCCCCTTTTTTTAACATAAATATTTGTCTTGCCTTAGATCAGATAAGAGAGAGTCCAACAGACTTCATTTAACATATCGGATCCTGCTTACTGTGTGGCTGTGGAGGCACATGCTATGTTTCATTCATTCCACTCCTATATTTACTTTCCCACATTGATTGGCAGCTTCTCTGTGTCTGGCACTGTGTTTATTGCCAGGGATACAATATAGAATAAGACACAGAGATCCCTGGCCTGTCAGAACCTTAGAATCTGGTGAGTTAGATGAGATAATGCGTGTGTGCCCCTGAGCCCAGTGCAGGGCAAAAAGTAACTTATCACAAACGTTAAATTTTGTTCCATGGTGACATTCCACTGTACAGACCACTGGGTTTGGGACAGGCCAACCAGACTGATCTGACCTCTCCCACTGGCTGCATGAAGCTACAAAATCTCTTTGAATTTATTTCCTTGCCTGTAAGTGGAGGTGGGGGCATGATAACACCTACCTTCCAGGTATTTGTTAAGATTGAAATGGAAAGATCATATAGCCCCTGGCTTCGGGAGAGGTTGTTACATCAGAAGCCCCTTCAACCAAAATATTGACAGATTGATCATGACAGGTGAATACCAGAATAACAAAAAGCCAACAGAAACATCTGGACGATCTAGCCTCAGTGCCTTTTTGGTAGCTTTTATTAGCACCTGATGGATATATCCCAGGTACCATGATGGATGCTGTGAAGGAGGAGGAACTAAAAATCCCTTGCTGTGGTCCTAGGGGCAGCAGCCTGGTGAGGAAAACAGAGAGGTACATGGTGACATTAGGACAGCACAGTCTGTGAGAGCTGAAGGCAGATACGAGTGAAGGGCTGTGGGGTTAACAAGAGGGAAGAGCATCTTTCTGCACTTTACAAAGGCTGATGCTTTAAGAAACATCTCATCCATCCTTTCAATGATCCTCTGGAAGGAGATGCTATTAGGCTCCATTTTAAAGGTGAGGAAACTAAGATTTGAAGGGTCTAATTCACTTGAACAAGATCAATCAGCGAAAGACAATACGATATTTATATCACTAGATCTTATTGATTTTAATGCTCTTTTTCCTACTATACCATGATATTTCTCACTAGTTGTGTATAGATCACAGTTTCCCTTGGGGATTAAAAAAAAAGAGTCAAGAGAGGTGTAAACAATTCAATAAATTGACTCAATAGGAACAATGCACTATTATTGTCAAAAGACCAAAAGAAACACCAGATTTGTACAGGCAGAGTAATTTATCCGAGAAAGTGAATTCCTTCAAGTCCAACACTCAGGTCATTTTTGTCTGTTGATATGTGCCTGATCCTTCCAAGGACATAATCTACTGTGACTATATGCAGTAGATTTCTAAAGGGCATGAGGAAATACCTTGACTTTGAGTAAGGACCCAGTGTATGATCTTAAATTCACTTTGGTGGTTAATGAGCATAATAAAATGGTCATATCATCAAGAACTAGCCATGAAGTACAATATAATTGGGTGAGTTGGTAGATATTTAAGGAAATGTGGATTCAGAAAGAGACTCAAGGCAACTAAGCGATGTGTGGTTAAGTATCAGGATCCTTAAAGAGGTGGCTTAGATGTCTGTGAAAGGTCACAAAATTCATAAGATTAATCATCAAAAGCAGTTCTCTTTGCAGATTAGATTTATCCCAGTTCAAATTCAGAAGTAGATGTGGATAGATATTCAGTCAGGCTTGGCAGGATCTAAAAGAATCATGTAGCTTGGCCAATGGTATTATTAAATCTGATGAAAGAATAATTTAAAAATAAATTATTTAAAAATAGTTTATCTAAAAATAAAAATAAATCCCAGGCGGCTTGGGAGGCTGAGGCAGGAGGTTTGCAAATTCAAAGCCAGCTTCAGCAAAAGTGAGGCATTAAGAAATTCCATGAGACCCTGTCTCTAAATAAAATGCAAAAAAAAAAAAAAAAAAAAAAGGTCTAGGAATGTGCCTCAGTGCCCCTGAGTTAAATCCCTGGTACAAAATAAATAAATAAGTAAAACAAAATAAAGGTATGCATAGGATTTCACATCTTATTAGACCAAATGGAGAACATTTTGTCAGTGTGAATATAGTGTTGTCCCCAAAGAAAGGATATAACAACAACCTATACCTATACTCTGGACATTTGGGATAGTTTAAGTGGTGTGTCCACTGCATATTAAGATATTTCTCTATATTGCTCTTTGTTCTCATTGATGTTCACCATGGAATAATTGAAAATTTTGATGTGGATGACTTGGAATTATAGATATAGATACACAATATATTTTTCTAATACATATGATTATTTGCAAAGCATAACCTGCAGACATATATTCTGAATTATACTGTAATCTCTTGTGCATTGGGTCATCCTGTCAGATCCAAATGGTTGCTTACCACTGAGTGCCTGACCTTGTTTTTGAACCCATGATGCTGAAGTATAGGCATGACAGTACACTCAGGACAATAGCCCAGAGACACATGTGTAGACATCTGTCTAGTTCCTTGGATGCTGATTCTCTAATTTCAGCATATCATGCATATTGAACCAAACTTGAACCAAACTTCATTTTTCTTTTAGTCCCCTTGGCCTTATTACGTAATAATCTCAGAGTTTATTTTTCTATTCTAATTTGTGCTGCACTAACCTAGATGCATGGGAAGATTATGTTCTGACATATGTGGCACCTATTAACACTGGTGAATCAGGAAAATTGGAAAAGGTGAAGAGCACCATGAATAACTCTGGCTGCCAAAGGAACTATGGCTTTAGACAGGACGCAGTGACATGAGGGTGAACTGGGGTTCTAGCAGCTGAAGAACAAATGAGAATGTAAGATTATCACAGAATAGCTGAAACCAAAAGGCCTAGGTAGGAAGAGGTTAGGGAAGGAGATATGGAGGAGAAGAGGGCTTTTGAAATTCCCTCTTCTACTAGGTAATTGAGAAGATCATGCCAAGGGCTGAAAATAAAGATACCCTAAACCTGCACCTCTAATTGGCCTCTGGGCTCTACACAGGAAGGAAGTAAAGACTAAGTCAGAGTTGATTGGAGAAGCTCATGACACAGGCAATCAATTTGCAGACTGGGGGTGTATCTGCCCCTTTCATTTCCCCTCCTCCTCCTCCTCCTCCTCCTTCTTCTCCTTCTCCTTCTCCTTCTCCTTCTTCTTTCTTTTTAAGTTCTAGGTATTTAGGAAATCATCAAGACACCAACTGACCAGGAGGCCAGTAGAACACAGGCTTCAGCGTTGCACATGACAAATGATACAGGCTACCAAAAAAAAAAAAAATAGAGAACAATCACCAAATACACGAACACAACAATCAGCAACAACAAACCACAGGGAGAGGACAGTCTGATTTCTAAAGTTGCCACATTATATATCACTTAAATTGTCCAGGCATGGCAACATATTATAAGATGAATGAAGAAATAAGAAACTCTGGCAAATTCACATGTTGAAATAAATAAATAATAGGAAGGCTGAAGAAGCTCAGACATTACGTATAATAGATGAAGTCTTGGAATCAGCTGTTGTAAATATGTTCAAAAACGGAAGTAAAGCATGAATGCACAAAAGTACAGGGAATCATGAGGACAAATTCGCACAAAATAGAGAATACTGATGAAGAGGTGAGGATTATTCAAAAGAGAAATGCTAGAGTTGCAAATATTGAAATGAAAACAAATTCATTAAGTTCACCAGCATATTTAAGCAAACAGAAGAAAGCTTCTGTAACCTTGAAGAGGAGTCCAATTGAGATAAACTAGTCTGAAGGGTACAGAGGAAAAAGAATGAAAGATTAACAGGAAACCTGTGGAATACTATCAAGAAAACAAACATAGGCTCAACTGGAGTCCCAGGGGCAAAGGAAGGGGAAGAAAGACTACTGGAAGAATTAATAGCAAGAATTTCCCAAATTTGATAAAAGAAATCAATGTACACATTCAAGAGATTCAATGAACCCTCAGCAGAAAACAAACAAAAACCTCACAGCCATCGTTGATGCATCCTATAATCACGTTGTTGAACCCAAAACAAAGACAGATTCTTGAAAACTGTAAAAGAAAAACTCATCCTGTGCAAGAAAGAGAATTAGGTGCCAATTTCTCATCAGAAACTGTGGAGGCCAGAAGGGACTGAGATGACATTTTTAGAATGCTGGAGGAAAAATACCATCAAGGAAGAATTCTATATTTGGCAAAAAAAACTGTCTTTCAAAAATGAAAAATAAATCAGGATATTCCAGATGAACAAAATCTAAGGGGGTATGCCACTCGTAGACCTTCCCTGCAAGGAATGAGCAGCGGAATCCTGCAGGTTGAAATGAAAGGATACAAGGCAATGACTTGTGTCCTATGGAAAAGTGAACAAAGGAAAGGCGAAGATCGCTTCAGATAAGTATGAAAGCTCGTGTTATCATGTATTTGGTTGGTAACTACACGCTTATCTTTCCTACATATAATTTAAAGGATAAAAGTATGAGCCAACAATTATGAATCTGTGTCAATGGGCAATGAAGCTATAAAAACCAGAATTTTGAATACTCTGAAGCTATTGGCACGAATTTGAAGTTGCCTGCTAGAAGTTAAAATGTCAATTGTAATCTCCCGGGTAACCACTAAGGAAAAAAAAATACTAAAATATATACAGAAAAACAAACATGATGAGAATCATAAAGTTGTACTAGAAAAATCAATTCAGCAGAGGAAGAAAGAATTGGAGAAACTGAGGACTAAAACACATAAAACACACAAAGAAAACAAATAGCAAGTTGGCAGACGTAAGTCATTCTTTATCAAAAACAATTTACACTGCAAATGAATTATACTATCCAATTAAAAGGCAGAGATTAGCAGATTTAACAAGACCAGAAAATAAATAAATGATTACAAAGGGAAAAAAATGGGGTCCAACCATATACTTTCCACAGAAATTCAATTTAGGTCCCCAAACATCAATAGCTTAAAAGGGAAATGATGGAAATATTTTCTGCAAATAGTAATAAAATAGCTGGAGTGGCTATATTAATAATGGAAAATATAGAGTTAGGGTTGAATAGGGTTATGAAAGCAAAGGAAATTGTATATTGTTAGAAGAGTTGATCTATCAAAAGTTTTAACTATTATACACACATACACATTAATAGAACACCCAGATATATGAGGAAAACAGAGTATTGAAAGACTAAATACACAGCTCTATTACAGTTGGAGATGTTAATAGTCTAAGGAGTGGGAAGGTATAGAGATGAAAGAGGAAGAGAATGGAATGGTTAATGTTGTAATGGATTATAGTTGAAGATCCCAGTAAGAACATGTTTAGTTTAATATAGATATACGTGGTTAGGTAGATGCATGTTATCCACAGCTTTAGTATACAAACATTTATTTCTTTTCTCCACCTAATGTACAGAACTTGGTTTCTAGTATCTTCCCAAATTAAAAAAAAAAAGAAAAGAAAAAATATTCTAAGACCCTAGCAGAAAATATACAAAATGAGCTTGGTGCTTCATATAGAGCCAGAAAGTATGTAATAAAAATAAATAGTAATGAGAGTAGGTCAAAGGGACACACAGGAGCCAACATAAAGCATTCTTGATGGCCAAAGCCAGAACAATTTAAGGAACAAAATAAAGTAGATTTGGATTAAAAACTCTGAGTATAAACATTGATGAGTTCATCCTGATTAAAATAACCCACTGAATATATAAATCTATGTGGGAGAACAGACAAGCATCTCATGCAGAAGAATTCCAAGTAACTTATGCAGATACTCCACCCTCCAGGAGGAAAGCAAAGCTTCCTACTCCATTAGTGTGGGCTGTACAAAGACTGCAGTGTGGGAAGAAGGAACAAAGAACAACGTCACAGGAAACAAAGCTGACAAATGCTACCTGAGGCAGACGAAGGATGTGAATATCAACAGTGCCACGTCATCCTGAGAACATGTATCTTCGATGGGTGGATGGGGTGTGAGGACAAGGGACCTCTGTGGTCTTCATTCTGAAGACCCAACTCCCAACGCCCAACTCCTGTCTAATCATGAGAAAAAGTGGGGCAACCTCACTGGAAGACAACCTCACTTGAGACAAGACACATTAGAAAGTACCTGTGCACTGCTTCTCAAAAATACTAAGGTCCTCAAAGACAAGGAAATTCTGATCAATTGTCCCAGACAAGAGGAACAATGACTTAATTTGATATGATGAAACCTTATGAGATCCTGGGACACATAAAAGATATTAGGCAAAATTTAGGGAAATTTCAATAAAGGATGAACTTTATTTTGAGTAATATATTGCTATGGCTTCATTAAGTGTAAAAAGTTTACTGAATTGATGTAAGGTGATGATATGAAAGGAAATTGGGTGTGGGGCATATTGGAACTTTCTATACTATTTTTACAAATTGTGGGTACTTTTCAAACTGTTCTAAAATGAAGGGGGTTTTTTGGGAAAAAAAATCACCAAAATTATTTCATATTTCCCTCATGCATGTTTTCCTATTTATTTTATACACATCTAAATTTTATTTTATATGTTCTTGTATATTTTTAATTATCTTCATACATTCACATTTTTCTTATTAAAAATGCCTTATTTAAATTATTGCAACAGTAGTAAATATTACATATGGAGGTACCATTATTTTCCCTATCTTGCTTTTAAAGCATTTTAAAATCATTTCTGTTTATGAAACATCTTTCTGACGGCAAGGCATTTCTTTAGGATTAGATGTCGTTTTTTTCACCACTTATTTATAGGATGAGTAACAGTGATGTCATCCTTTGAAGGGCAGAGGGTAGCAAACAGTGGTATGCCCTAAAAACAATACCTTTCTCCTGGTGCCCTGGCACACACCTGTAATCCCAGAGGCGCTGGAGGCTGAGGCAGGAGGAGAGAGAGTTAAAAGTCAGCCTCAGCAATGGAGAGGTGCTAAGCAACTCAGTGAGACCCTCTTTCTAATAAAATACCAAAAAAAAAAAAAAAAGGGGCTGGGATGTGGCTCAGTGGTTGAGTGCCCTTGAATTCAATCCCTGGAACCCCCCCCCCCCAAAAAAAAAAAAAAACAGTGCCTCTCACATTTTCACTTAAGTAAAACCAAAGGACAGCTCTTTTCCTTAAAATGTAGATTCTAATTCAGTGGATCTGGGTGGGGCTTGAGGGTCTGCATTTCCAATAGGCTTCCAGGCAATGGTGACACTGCTGGACCATGCACCCTGAATGGCCTGATGGCAGAAAGCACTGTGCCTGGATTTGGGTGGGCTGGGTTGATTGTCTGCTTTACCATTTCTGTCTCTTGTATGAATGTCAAAAATCACTGTGAGAACACACTGTGCCCCACCCTACTTTCAGTCTTTGGTTGTTGTGAATTAAATTATGAATATAAAAGTTCTCTTTGAACTATGAAACAGCAGGAGTACGTCAGTGCTTGCTCCTGCTCATCTTCTTTCTCTCCCAGAAAGTTCACGGCGGTCAAGCCCCCTGCATTACATATTGCATGTATTGCAAAAGTATCTCAATGACAAAAATGGCAACATTAGCAACAAAGACATGCATGAGATGCTGCAGCACCATTAAGGTTCTTACAGTCCTCATTGCCAGGAGTCAGACCGTTTAATCCTCATTAGGGCCAATATCATTAGCAGAAGGAGTTAGGAGATGTAAGTGGCAATAAAACCTGAGCCTTGTTTTCAAGGAAATTGACATTCTTAGCAGAGCTGGGCAGGGTACGGGTCGTTAGGAATGGTAGAATCATCATTAAACAAGAGCAAGTCAATCACAGTGAAGACGGCAGGCGAAACTTGTGTTCTCAGAAATGGATGCTCTCAGCAGCATGCTCCCCATGGGGGCCCACGACAATATTCTCACCAAAATAAACAGGCATGTTGGGGTTTGCATTTCTGTCCCTGGGATGTGATCATCAAGTTGTCAAGTGACACAAGATCCACGAGCCATAGATTCTATCCAGACAGATGCAGCTAATATTGCTATAAGAAAACCCACTTTCACTTATTCAATTAAATTAATCAAGGAACATATACTATATATTATAAAATGTTTTTGTCAAAAGAATTTTGTCAACCTTAATAAGTGAATAGCTACACGAACAAATGGATAGATGGATGAAATAATAAGTCAATAAATAAGTGTATTATTTAAGTTGTGAGTGAATAATAATTTGGCAAACCCAATCACCTGAGATTTGGTGACTAATGTGACTCTATTTTTAATATGCCAGAAACTCCATGAAACCTGACCTTCTCAATGGTACTTGAAGAATGTAAAGGTTCGAGGAAAACAGGCAGATCAAATTTACCTCCATGCAAATTTTGAAATAGGAAAAAGAGGGAGAAAAATGGCAAGAGACTAGAAAAAAAAATGGCAAGAGGTAGAAACTAAATCTACCTTATCACAAAAACACATCCAACACCAAGCACAGTTCCTGACACACAATAGATTTTTGATAAATATCGTTGAATGAACATGTGATTGCGACAGTTGTGCTAAAATTTCAAAATGTATGAGAATCATTTATGAAGTGCATGCAATCTTCCTTAAAAAAAAAGATTCTAAGATATCTACTTCAGAAGATAGTCCTAGATAGTTTGGATAGATGTGAGCTTCACTGAGAAACCTCTGCCAAGTTTTTATCAGAGGTTATTTTGAGGTAGCTCCAAAGAGACACTCTCATGATATTCTGATATGGATCATTTTGAAACGAGATTGAGTCTTTGCCTCTGGAATGCTGAAGTTGGTAGGCTGTTGCTTCATCTGATAATTCTGTATACAAGGATCATTTCAAACTGTGCTGTATGGTCAGGTATTTTTCTGAGATATCCACCTGTATGGTTGTTTTCAGTCCTGGTTCCACATTGATGAAGAGGTTAAAAAAGAATAAGGCCTGAGGCACACCATAAGTCAGCTAAACTACAAATCTGGACCTAGGGCTCAGGTATCAGTATATACAACAGGTATCCTCAGTACAAACAACTTGAAGGACCTGCCTTTTCTACTCCTGCAGAGCTGCCCATTAAATTTCACATACCCTCTCTTATCTGCTTTTCCATCATTGGTTGGTTTATATTCTAGTATCTGCTGGAATCAAAACTATTTATTTCATGAATTTTTCTAAAAAATAGAAAAGAAAAGAAAAGAAAAAAACTCTCTATGTTAAAGCAGAGCAGAAATCAACAAAGAAAGAATCCATTTTTGAAATTGCAATTTCATGCCTTTTTTTTTAAAGAGAGAGTGAGAGAGAGAGAGAGGGAGAGAGAATTTTTTAATATTTATTTGTTTGTATGTGGTGCTGAGGATCAAACCCGGGCCGCACGCAGGCCAAGTGAGCGCGCTACCGCTTGAGCCACATCCCCAGCCAAAATGCCTTCTGTTTTTATTTAATAATTTAATTTGGCAAGGCTGTGGTATGTTCCATTGTCCTGCAGTTTGAGTTTGGGAGAGGGAAGAAGGTTTGAACATCTTGCAAACACAACACACCTGCCGTCTTATTGGCTTTGCCTTGAAGTGACGTCACTATCTGGATGAGGGGTCTCAGAGGGGGCAGAATCCTTCAGAAATGCATTACCTCTGTTTATAATTAAGAAATTGTATGTTCTTTATATGCCTTTTGACTTGTTCCAAAGCATATTTAATGAAAATTTGAATGCACCTCAATACATAAAGGAAACATACATCGGAAGTAGCTGAAGACTTAAGTAAGGCAAAGGAAAACATGAAATGAAGGGAGATATAACTCCACATCAACTACTCCCAGAGACTCCAAGGACTTCTCCAATCTACCCAGATCTCTCAGCTTTGCTGATCTTCTCAGAGACCAACTTCATCATGCCAACTCTGCCTCTAACCACACTCACCGCACCTGATTCCTCGTCTCACACCCTGCCCATGCCTGGGTCCTCCAACATGAACATGTACCAGAATTCCCCAGAATGCTTGTTAAAACCCAGGTTTCTGGGCTCTCCCCTAGAATATTTTACTCATTAGGTTTGGGCTGAGACCTGGGAATTAGTCTCTCTCACAAGTGCCAAGTGATGCTAATAGTTCAGACCTGTGGACAACCACACTTGGAGGTACAGAGCTCTTCCGGTTTCTCATTATAGCACACTATTGGGATACAGACATAACATTTTCTCTGACTTACGAAGAAGGCTAATTTCTGATTCCCACCTTCTTTAGGTCCATCTATCAGCATTCTATTCTTAGCCTCCACCTTCCAAAGGTAGAGGCCTCCACCCAGTTTCTCAAATGAGCCCTCTGTCTTGCTGTCAGCTCTTTGCAGCAGGGAGGTCTCACTCACCATTGCACTTTTCATACACCATCCTTAACCCACCATGATGGCCAGATCCTGTTTGTCCATATGACTCGACCAGTGTGTCATTTCCCCGGGGAAAGATCTTAGCTGAGGGTTCCTTATTTTACACTCTCACAGAACCACACTTGTTTCCATCTCTATGCATATCTCCATCCGTGATTTTATATCCACGAGTGTCTATGTGAATTAACGGTCCTTCTCCTCCTCCAGACTCTAAGCACAAGACAGTGGGAGCCATGCTGGTTTTCGTATATGGGTTTTCAACACTTGGGACCGAGATCAGATATTTACTTTTAATAGGAACATATTATATATACTTTCTATATGGGTTGGATCTCACTTTTACATCTAATTTCCCTACCACAATTTTGAAAGAAAGAAAGGAACAAAGAAAAAGGGAAAGAAAGAAAGAAATTATAAAATCCATACTCTTCATGTCATCCTCAAGCTGAAAGAAAATTAATTGTCCAGAAGAATTACAACCATTTATGATTTGTAAGCTAGATGACAATTGCAAGTGACTCAAACAACATGGTCATGTAAAAGCTGGGAAGTATGCATGGATCTCATCCCAACTGCAAACTTAAAAACAAATTCTTGCTGTGGTTCTGCCTTCCTCTTTGCTCCCAGTGCAGGCCAGTGGAAGATTTCCAGAGCACAGAGTAGTGGAGACAAGGGGACAGAATGTAATACCCTGCAGGTACAGTGCTGATGGTCTGGCTTATTCTACAGTTGATTTAGAGACTTTCAATGACTAAATGGACTCAATATACTCGAGGCCATATTCTAAGAATAGCGTCTGTCTCAGCCAAACCTTCGAAAGATATTGGACAAAACAACTGGGTTTAAGATTTTACTCTCTGGAAAGACAGCCAGAGACCAGTTTGGGTGGATTCCATTAAAGGATAAAGCTATGCACACACTAGAAGGAGAAATACAAACCCAGGCAAGTTACCCTGGGATGGTGGGCATGACATCAATGAGCATTTTCATTTTTAAACTTAATTTGATTTCTTTGTGCTGCTGGGGATTGAACCCATGTATTATGCATGTTAGGCAAGCTGTCTATTGAACCATATCCTCAAGCCTGATGGTCATTTTTAAGACCCATATTCTGACATCCCTCCATGGTCTGCAGGATCCAAATTTGTTGAAGGAAGCTCCACTGGAGACACAAAGATTAACCTTGCAGGAAGAATGTGGGTTGAGCCTGGATCATGGCAATTTAGATTCGAATTCTGCCTCTGTACACCTTTGAGTAATTTAGACAAATCAGTCAGCTCTATACCTTTGAGTAAATTACATAGGCCCTCTCACCATCTATTTCCTCCACCAGAAATATGAAATATATCGGGAAAAAAGATAAAAGATAATGCATGTAAAGTATCCAGCTTATAAAGTGTAATATATGCTATTTTTATTGTCTGCCACCACTTACCATTTTAATCAGTTAAACCTTGACATACTACCACAAACTGATGTAACAGTAATTTTCATTTGGGAAGCAGCACAGATTTAAAGTCAGGCTAAGCCTGGCCACTGGCCTTTGTTTTTGTTCCCTAGTATGCCTTGGGAAAGACACAGTGGATGCTTTTTTAAAAACTAAAATAGAAAAAAAAAAGAAAAGTGCTTCCCCAGGGCCTGGCGGATGACGGGGCTGCCTATTGCTCGGAGTCAGGAGGTAGCGGGGCAGCACTGGGGGCCCACCTCAGAGGCCTTTGTTCTTGCAGCTGAGGGTGCTCATGAACACTTTGTAATTCAGGTATTAACCTGGCTTGTTGAGCTGCCAGATCCTCTCCCTAGTGACTTCTGCAAAGAGTTTTAAGTTTGTCAGCTCATTTTTCACTTGCAGCATCTGACTCTGGATATGGCAAATGGTCTTGGGCTGCCCCCAACTCTGCTGAGCACACAGAGCATTTTTTAACAGAATCTTCCATTTTTAATATTGCTTGGAGCATCAGAGTCAAAGAGCAGTCACTGGGCGTCAGGACCTGACCGTGCCCCTAAAAGCCATTGGAGGAGAGGAATGGCTTGTGTGTATCTGGCAACCCGAGTATCCGAGGTGCATAGAAAGAATTCAGAAACTCAGTGTACTTGGAGCCTTTGGAATACAAGGGGTGGTGGTAGAGAACTGGGTCAGGCTAGGATGTGGGATTGACACTGCGGGGTCCTTGATGTTACTTCTTACTCTTCTTACTCAAATCAGCATTTGTGAGGTGGACATGGAAGTGCTGAGACAATCATACAACATCACTCTTACTCTGATGGGCTTTGTAAAGGACAGAGATATGATAAATGTGGACTGGAGTAAACAAAACACCTGTTAAGAAGTGGTTAAGGGGGTTGGGTTGTGGCTCAGTGGTAGAGTGCTTGCCTAGTGTGTGTGAGGCACTGGGTTCCATCCTCCTCAGCACCACGTAAAGATAAAGAAATAAAGAAATTGTGTCCATCTACAACTAAAACATGCTTAAAAAGTGATTAAGGAATCCAGATTTTTTTTTTTTTTTTTTTTTTTTTTTTTTTTCATCAACAATAGGAGTTTATTTAAGTTATGGTTCTGGAGTCTGGCCATGGTATGCGGTCAGGTCGTAGAAGCAGAGAGTGGCTTTGAACCTATAACCATCAAGGAAGTGGTGTACACCATCCTACAAGATGTACACCATCCTGCTTGAAATCATTACCTTTTTCTTTATGTGACCACCCTGACCATTTCCTAGCCATGAATAAGTGTGTGCATGCTCACCCACCTGCGGCCCAAATCCCCAGCACCCAGAGAGAAACACACCGTTTAAACAGAGAAATTGGAGTGAAGATGGAGAATGGTCATTCAATTGAGAAGGTCATCCTATGGTAAATTTTTCCAAATAATCTATGGACTCATAAAAATGGTGGCAGAACAGGTTTTTTTTTTTTTTTTTTTTTTTTAGTTTTCTGACTTATTTCTCTGGGTGGATGAAGAGTTTATTACGAGAGAAGCCAAAACAGGCGGGTAGACCAATGGTATAGAATAGAGGACACAGAAACCAATCCACAAAGTTACAACTATCTTATATTTGATAAAGGGGCTAAAAGCATGCAATGGAGGAAGGATAGCATCTTCAACAAATGGTGCTAGGAAAACTGGAAATCCATATGCAACAAAATGAAGCTGAACCCCTTTCTCTCACCATGCACAAAAGTTAACTCAAAATGGATCAAGGAGCTTGATATCAAATCAGAGACTATGCATCTGATAGAAGAAAAGGTTGGCTCTGATCTACATATTGTGGGGTTGGGCTCCAAATTCCTTAATAGGACGCCCATAGCACAAGAGTTAATAACAAGAATCAACAAATGGGACTTACTTAAACTAAAAAGTTTTTTCTCAGCAAGAGAAACAATAAGAGAGGTAAAAAGAGGTAAAAATTTGTTCTTACATCATGGGAACAAATTTTTACTCCTCACACTTCAGATAGAGCCCCAGTATCCAGAGTATACAAAGAACTCAAAAAATTAAACAATAAGAAAACAAATAACCCAATCAACAAATGGGCCAAAGACCTGAACAGACACTTCTCAGAGGAGGACATACAATCAATCAACAAGTACATGAAAAAATGCTCACCATCTCTAGCAGTCAGAGAAATGTAAATCAAAACTACCCTAAGATACCATCTCACTCCAGTAAGATTGGCAGCTACTATGAAGTCAAACAACAACAAGTGCTGGCGAGGATGTGGGGAAAAGGGTACACTTGTACATTGCTGGTGGGACTGCAAATTGGTGCGGCCAATTTGGAAAGCAGTATGGAGATTCCTGGGAAAGCTGGGAATGGAACCACCATTTGACCCAGCTATTGCCCTTCTCGGACTATTCCCTGAAGACTTTAAAAGAGTGTACTACAGGGATACTGCCACATCTATGTTCATAGCAGCACAATCCACAATAGCTAGACTGTGGAACCAACCCAGATGCCCTTCAATAGATGAATGGATAAAAAAAAATGTGGCATTTATACACAATGGAGTATTAAGCAGCACTAAAAAATGACAAAATCATGGAATTTGCAGGGAAATGGATGGTATTAGAGCAGATTATGCTAAGTGAAGCTAGCCAATCCCTAAAAAACAAATGCCAAATGTCTTCTTTGATATAATTAGAGCAACTAAGAACATAGCAGGGAGGAAGAGCAGGAGGAAAAGATTAACATTAAACAGAGACATGAGGTGGGAGGGAAAGGGAGAGAAAAGGGAAATTGCATGGAAATGAAAGGAGACCCTCATTGTTATACAAAATCACATATAAGAGGTTGTGAGGGGAATGGGAAAAAAAAAAAAACAAGGAGAGAAATGAATTACAGTAGATGGGGTAGAGAGAGAAGATGGGAGGGCAGGGGAGGGGGGATAGTAGAGGATAGGAAAGGTAGCAGAATACAACAGTTACTAGTATGGCATTATGTAAAATTGTGGATGTGTAACGACGTGATTCTGCAATCTTTGTAATGTTTTGAACAACCAATTAAAAGAGAGAAAGAGAGAGAGAGAGAGAGAGAGAGAGAGAGAGAGAGAGAGAGAGAGAGATGCCCTCCTTTCTCTCCAGTATCCTGGTTTCCTCATTTGTAATACCAGGAGACTAAAAGGCAGAATTTTCCCGGGATAAAGAAAGAGCACGTGGGGAAGAGCATGTGGTCACTGCTGCAGTCATAGTCACGCTCATGATTATGGTCACCATTGGTCACCACACAGCAGCTATATTTTTGGAAGGAAGGTGATTTCCATCTGCAGCATGAAGCTCTACATACAAATATTTTAAAACCAGGGTAATGCTTCAGGGCATGTTGTGTCTTTGAATACTAGAATGAGAAATTATGCTTGATGAAATAATTTTAGAGCCTGTGATTGAGAAATCTGTGTCTGGGATATTTAATGGAAAATTTAACGAAAGATGCCATTTCCTAAAACGTTGAGTTATCTATAGCATGAGTGCATCCAGGAGCTAGTACTATGTCCTTAGGGAATTTAGCTAAGTTATGTGGCCTTCACTTCCTTGAATATAAAATGGGGTTATTAATATTGATCTCTTCATACTTGAGTGTGGATAGAATGAGAGTAGTGAGTGAAGTGACAACCACAGGGTTTGATACACAGAAGGACTCAATTGCAGTGGCTCCTCCCATTCATCTGTTTAGAGGATTCAGTCTCACATAGTACTTCTGAGTCTATTAAGACTGCAGTTGGGGGCTGGGGATATAGTTCAGTTGGTAGAGTGTTTCCCTTGCATGCACAAGGCCCTGGGTTCAATCCTCAACACCACACACACACACACACACACACACAAATTAAGACTGCAGTTGGTCTTGTGAATCTGAGTAATCTATGTTCCCTGAGCCTCCATATTCTCATCTGTGAAATGGACAAGTTTGTAGCTACTTTGATGCAGTGAAGGTGATAATGTATTTTCTTTTGCTCTTGCTCAACATGTGGTCACAATAAATTGTACCAGCTGTTACTCAATGTGCTTCCACACAAAGAGGTGCACGGTTATGAAAGATCTGCTGAGACAACAACAATCTGGAAAAGGAAGAATTGGAACAGTCCCATTCTAACTAGGTTAATGGGTGATAAATACACAGCAGAGATGGCATCCTAAGTTCCAAAGAATTGGGAAAGAGGCCAAGTACAAATATTTTCTTTTTTGCATAATTTATTATATGACAAGTAGTATAATTCAATTAGCAGCAAATGTATTTGAGCATTGATTAAATACTATTTTTTTCCTACAAATGGTACTAGGTTTTGAAAGAAACAGAAGAGAGGAGAAGAAAATTCCATCTCTCACCTGATGCTCTCTGGGGTTAACACAAAGGCAAATAAGAATAGGAAGGTGAATTAGTCATCCCATAACAGGAGGGAGATTTGGTGTTAATGCACAAGAATTTATTCCTTGTTTTTCCTTTTTCTCCCCCTTTTCCCTCCTTTAACATCCTATCCCTGCCTCCTATTACAGGGAGTTAATTCCTCAGTTAGGAATGTACCCAATAATTTTCATTGCTTGAAGAAGAACTAAGTCACTGAGATAGTGGAAGATTGTGTTCTTCAAGAGACACTCAGAAAGCGACACAGAAAGTCCTTGAACATGAATAAAACACAGGCCTCCATCAAGGGAGGCAGAGTGCATTTTCTATTTCTAAACAAACTTTAATATTTTTCATCTGGCATTATTTCTATAATGTCAGCAGAAAAAAATCTTTGCATGTGGTTGTGTGTTTGTGAGTGAGTTTTATCTTTAAACAGATCTGTAACTAAAAACAGAAATATCTTTTTATGGGAGACAGCTGGTTGGGAGATTAAAGATACACTTGGAGAGAGGGGCTCACATTAACAAACATTCCTAGACATAGAATGTCTGTGAGTATTAGGAATCTTTTGACTTGTGACCTAAAAACATCTAATCCCCACCAGTTTCCCAGTCTAGGTTTCAGCATATTGGGCATTTAGAAGGAAAAAAAAATACAATAAAATAAAATCTTGGAAAGGCTTGTAAAAAATAAATAACTCTACAATATCTCAAGGAATCACAGATAACTATAAATATCATGTGAACAAAAAAATTAGAATTACTATGTAGTTCTGCTTAAGGAATTCAGAAAAAAAAAACAAAAAGATTAGCCAGTCAAATCAGGACAGTTCTGGGCTCATTTTCTCTCTGAGTACAAAAAGATGTGTGTCTGAAATTTTGGATTAGATATATGAATTCTGAGCATCTGCCACGTTTGTGCTCAGAGTGAGCTATAGTCACAATAAAACTAGTATTGGGTTTATTTTCCAAAAGGTACTAATAAAAATGAATTTATAAACCTTTTTTATTGAGACTGGGTATAACCCTTTGGATCTGGTAAACCAACCCCCAAATTGGGTTTAGGATACCAGTGATCCAAACATCTTCAGTTATTTTCTTCCTAGTATTTTTGGTAATGACTTTTTTTCAATAAATGTCCAGGGCCCAGGATGGTTTCGACTGAGGTTGTGGCCACTGTTTTGGGACCTTCCGTGTGAGAGGTTTTGAGAAAAATCAGTTTCATGTGATGAAGTCAGTGCTTCAACTCAAGACTCATATATGCTTTTAAAGTACTCGATTTCTAGAATCATTTGAAGAAGACCAAGGTATGGAATTGGGTATAGTTGATAATTTTAGTGGTAAAATACTCATCAGGGTTGGTTGATCCTGAAGAAATGAATGAAGGTTCATTTTCTACACGTTTTCTCTTAATCTTGCTGGGTATTTTTCTGAATTCTGTTGTTATAAGTCGACTGCCTTCTTAAAATGTATTTGTGAAGGAAACGTGTCCCAGTCTTGTAAATGGATAACCATATCAATTGCCACAGGTGGAAGGTTGTGTAAACATAAATACAATGAAAAAATGCAAGATATTTGTTGCTCTCTGAAGACTCTGAGCTTAATGTGTACTCTTTTGTTGTGGTATTGTTTAAAGGAAGGATAGATCAGAAGGGTTTAGGTAGATGCTAAAGACAAATTATGAACGAAATAATTGATTGGGCTGATTACTGAAAAAGGTATACTTTTAAACCAAGCAATTTTTAATGTGCCCACACTACCGTGAACATTCTTCTTTAACATGTGGTGGTATATCATGCTTTGAGAAATGGTTCTCTAGTGAACAGTTGCTATTATTACAGTGAAGCCATATCACTCAATAAGGAGTTTATCAGTTATTATTATTTGGGAGAAGCTTCTTACCCTCTTCCTGCACCATTAACAAGTCTACCTTGTCATTCTCATTCTAGAGCCCAGACAAGGGTGAGGCCTTCACAGGATAATTTCTCCAGACTTTTACATGCATTGCTTCTACAATCTAGAAATTCTCCTCCTCAAGTCAGTCCTTCCTACAGCAAACATGCCTGGGAGAAGTTGAACAATTCCCACTGACCCACCAAGACTCAAAGAATGTTCAGATGACAACTGGATGAAAGATGTTGAATATCCTTTGGAGAATCTATTCATGGGACATATTTTAAGGTATTTAAAAAAAGGGTGCAGAATTGATTATCTTAGCATGGTTTGAAAGAAGAAAAAGGAAGCAAAGACAATATGCACAAATATGGTCTCACCGAATTACCATGCTTCAACTATAAAATATGATATTCTGAAATAGTTAAAAGTAATGGCACCTTGTATACTCACACAGGAAGATAGCCACCTTGTCTATATAATTTACTGAGCACCTCCTTGTTCTTTACTTGAATTGATTAATCTACTTTTAAGATCACCAAGGAGCCCCATATTACAGATGAAGAAATGAAGGCAGGAATTTGGAGTTATCTGCTCAAAGTCATCCTGTAAGTGTCAGTATAGAGATTTCACCCTAGAAATTCTGATTCCTTAAAGAGTGATTAGAAATGGAAAATTGCATTGCAGGTCTTGAAAAATATACATAAAAATTTTAACTACACTGGGCTTGAAAGAAAATCCTGAAAATTCTGCTTCTTTCCCAGGCACAAGAACTGGCTATCCCTGATGATGGGGACCCATTGCTTAATTGACTGATGGCAGTAAGCCCTGAGCAGGTCACAGAGTCATGAAAGAGGACACTTCTACGTATACCCTGGGTCCAATATCAGGTTCTTGGTGACAGGGTGAGCCCCGATGTTGGCTATAAAGCCCTTTCTAAAGGGCTCACCCCTACCCTCTAGGACTAGGTTTTCACAACTTTATTTCTACTGATCTTGTTTTGGATCACTGGTTTCCAATTAGGAGACCTTCTCAGTCTGATAATTGTGTTTAATTTCCACCACCTCTAAAATTTCGGAACCTCTGTAAGATTTCCTTCCTATCAGAGCTCCATTTTTCTCCCTTCTGAGTTCAGGGATTTTTATTACCAAGGTAAAGCTGAGTCTGTCCCTAAGATATGATGGGAATGACTAAAGATCAATGTGCCCTACGGTTTTGCCCAGGATCTCAACTGTCTTTTCCAGGGAAAGTACAGAAATATATTCTGAGAACCTGTTGATGAAATAAATCACTATGGCAGGCGCTGGTTTGTTTCTAAGCACATTATAATAACTATGGCAAATCTATTCTCATAATCTCTCTTTGAATATGAAAGCTCTGGAGGTATAAGTATCTCGAAGTGTTACCTTCCTACTGACAACAGCATAATTATTATCAGCATTGTTATCATTCCAAAGAGGTTTATTTGTAAACTTTAAATAGCAAGTATTTTTAATCTGCTCTGCTGCCAGAGAGCAGGTGTGCCTCCCTCTATCTTGGTTGACAACACCTATAAACATCAGCTGGAAATAAGCTGGCCTTGCTGTGACCATTTCTAAGATAGTAAAAGTGGTGAAAGATGACTGAACTTGGGGGGACTGAGCCATGTCAACATGATTGGCACTGTTGCTGCGCTTATCATCCTTGGGGCTGTTGTGACCACTAACAAAGGGTCTGATATGAGCTAGACAATCTTCACTTTTCAAATCTTCACCTTTCACATCTTCTGAAGAAAGCATCAAGGTAAATATCAGGACCCTGTGCAGAGATTAGGATATACAGGACCAAAGAGGTCAAGTGTGCCACGACTTGTGCAGCAACAGCAAAAGGTCTCTAGGAGAGGCGAAGTAGGATTAAGAAAAGCACACACACACACACACACACACACACACACACACACACACAAAACATATTTTAAGTAAATATGGGGCCAGGTGGGACACCATCCTCTAATGGAGTGACCCAGAACTAGCTCCACATGTTTATTGCATAGGGTCTCATGATGAAGAGGTTTAACTAGGGAAGCTCTGAAAATTGCCCAAGGCCTGTGGTTTCTCAAGAGACTTGTTTGTGCACTTAAAAGTTATGATGTAGAAACATCTTGGGGCTATGCTGCTGTACCCAGAAAACCCACTGTACTGGAACATCTGATAACTGTTGGCATCAGAGCCAATTATCAAGGCTGTTTACATATCCTCACTTCTGGCAGAGAATGCTCCCAGGTGTGGGCCTTGCCAACACTTTGCAGGGTCAGCCAGTGACCATAGTTCACTCCCTGTCCACACATGGGATTTGCCCAGAGTCATTAGGAACTGGTGGAACCATTTTTCAGTTTGTGCATGTTCCTGTCCTGAAACCCCAACATATTGTCTAAGGTCACCTCTCATAGACAAATGACAGACTGGGCCCTGGTTGACCTCCCATCTTTGAAAATAATTTTTGCAAATTTGAAATGCTAAGGACCTTTAGCAAATGCTAATGGAAATTCTGATTTCTGGATTCCCGTAAGGAGATGGGAACATGGATAGGACTTTTTTTTCTCCTTCCTAACCACAATTATGCATGCTGGAGACTCCAAAATCCCTGCACTGTGCTGCATCCACACACAGCTGTGGAGTTTCTTCTAGAAGAGATGTTTATTTTCACTGACCCTTCCTCTCTCACACTGTAGTTTTATTTTTTTTTCTTCATGGGTCTAAGTGTGAACAATCATCATACATATGAAATCTTCCAGCTGCTTTTGCAACTCTAATTTAGAGTCCAAGGTCTGAAAACCATTGTTCACTCTGCCCTGGTGGAAGATCTCTCTAGAGTAAGAGTCCTGGGGATGGGGCAGGGCTGAAGGAACAGAGGACAGGAAAATCCCAAGCCAAAGAAAACTCTGGAACCTCAGTGGCTGGTGGGGACAGGCTGTGGGAATGATGTGGAGACATGAAGACTTCTTCCAGTTCTAGCTTCATTTATTTTCCAACTAGTGAGTTTTTGGACTTGTCTCTAAGTACTTTTCACTTGATGCAAGTTGTGTGGCAGGACCTGCAGCTCCCCACCTGATGAGAAGGTAATGAGAGCTACTGAATACCTTCCAGGTGTGTGGTACTGTGTTCAACACTTCAAAAAAAAAAAAAATTGGCGACAAAATTCATACAACATGAAATGCCCATTTTAATCACTTTAAAAAATACAACTAGGTGGTTACCAGAATCCTCACCATGTTGTGCAACCATCAACACGATCTAATCTTAAAATATTTTCATCATATCATCTCACTGAATCCCATCAAAACTCCTGCACGGTAGGATTTTTCTTTTGCACTTTACAAGTGGGAAAAGGGAGTGCCCCACATTTGCAGCTACATAAGTTCCAAAGGTTGGAGTTGAGGGAACTAGAGTTGAAGATGTGTGGCTCACATTGAACCTCACCTCACGTTTTCCACTGCAGATTTAGGGACCATGAAAACTGTACTGTACTTCTCATAAAAATTCAGAAAAGCATATGGAGGAGAAAAAAAATAGTAGGATCATGCTTAAAAACACACCAAGGAAAAATTAGAGCGCTACCAGGAGATTACAATCTGCATATTAAAAAGGGAGTTATGTCTCTGGTGCGAATAGATCAGAGTGGGTTAAATTTAAAATAAAATTTTAAAAATGATAGTATGTGTTCCCGCCCATAAATATGTTCCTATGCGGATCAGCAGCTCACCATTCCTACTGCAGTAATTTCTCTGCAGAACCCTTCAGTAAAATTATCTGATGAATGATGTTCCATTACGCTCTTATGCAGGAGTCAGTAATGGAAGTCAACAAAACAAGTAGTTTGGTTTGGGCAAAGCCAGAAATAGTATAGACAGGAACTCCTCGTTAGGAAGAATGTCTGGGAGAGTAAGGAGAGGTCCTGCTGGGAAGGTGGTCACCAAGCAATAAGGGGAGATGGACTCAGGCAGAAAGTCAGGCTGCAGGGCAGCAGGTAAGCTTCTGGTCTGTAGCCACACCCATATCTTTTATTACTGGGGAGACTTCTCTCTCTCTCTCTCTCTCTCTCTCTCTCTCTCTCTCTCTCTCTCTCTTTCTCTCTCTTTTTTCATTCCTCCCTGCCCCTCTCTTCCTCTCCCTCCCTTCCTCTCTCCCTCTGTCATTTTATGGGTGCAGTTCCTTTATCACAGAGCATATTGAATTCAGTTCCTAGAAGTAAGAACTGAATGGGGTCCTCCAGATGGTTCTGTCTCCCTTTGTATGTAGAGGGCTGTCTTCAAGGTCATAAATATGGCTTCCTCCCTTTTCACTGATGGTCAGTTTCTTGAAATTTTCTTTCTTTTAGTTTATGTTGATTTTGGAGTCTTGGGTTGGGAGATGAACCCTTATATCTGAGCCCTTGATATCCGACTACTTCCTCAGTGTCTCACTTCAATTATAAATACCCTCCTCTTTTAAATCCTTGTTGTCTGATACTCCTGAAATCTTCTTACTAAATATATATATATATATATATATATGCTTAAAGTTTTCCTTGAAGAATCAACATGGTAAAGATGTCAACTTGATATGTAGGTTTAATGGAATTCCTATTAAAATCTTAGCCAGTTTTTTTTTTTTTTGAGACATAGACATTTTTATACTAAAATGACCACGGAAAGGCAAAAGACTTAGACTGGGTAATGAAATTTTGAAAAAGAACAAAGGAATCATGCTACCTGATGTTAAGGTTTATTATACAGAAATAGTAATGGAGACAGCCTGGTAGTAGCAGAAAGAAAGACAGAGCAATAGAATAAAACAGAAAATCCAATTATAGACCAATATAAATAAATCCAGCTGAGTTTTGATGAGAGTTCAGAAAGATATCTCTGTAAAAATAAAAGGCACTGCAGGATTTGGACACCCTGGACAAAAACCAAAACCAAAAACAACAGAATCCTGACCTGAAACTCACAACCTGCAAAAGAAAAAAAAAAAAGTCCAAATAGATCCCAAATTTAAATGAAATGTAACTGTAAAAATTTTATGACAAAATCAGGATAATAATCATGATGTTCCAGGGCTAGATGAAAGGATTTTAAAATTGACAAAAGGATTTTAAAATTGACAATAAAATCGTGAGTCATAAAAAAAAGAAAATATAATAAATTGCACCTCACCAAAACCTAAATTTCCTCTATGAAATACCTGCTTAAGAGAATGAAAAGACAAGCTACATACCAAGGGAAAATATTGGCAAACCACACAACTAATGAAGGACTTGTATCCAGAATATATAAAGAGCTTTGGAAACTCAAGAGAAAGAAATAATAATAATAATCCAATAAGAAAATATGTGAAATACATTTAAGGTATTTCATTAACAAATAAGAAAATGTTGGCGACTAAGGACATGAAATGATGCTCCTCACTAGCTATTAGAGAAATGTGAATTAAAAGTGCAATCCGATATCATTATAAACCTATTAGAATAGTCATAGTGAAAGATAGAGAAAATACCAAATACTGGCAACACTAAGGAGCAAGTGAGTCACTGAGTCCTTCTTGCAAGTCATGTAAAATGGTATCTCCACTTTACAAAATTGTTTGTCAGTGTCCTATAAAATTAAACATGCAACCAAAATTCATCCTAGCATTTACCCCAGGGAAATGAAAGGTTATGTGCACCAAAAAAATCTGCATGTGAATATTAATAGCAGCTTTATTCCTAATAGGCAAGCATAAACAACCTCAATGTTCAACAGGTGAAGGGTTAAACAACCTGTGCTACATCTATACTATTAAATAGTATTCAATAATGAAAAAGGAACGGAGCTTGGCTACACTAGCAGCTTGGGTAGATCTCGGAGGTTAAAAGAGCCAATATCAAAATCTTAGATGTTATGTTGATCCTGTCACGGCTCCCTGTAGCACAGCTGGCCTACTGATCCCTGCTGAGAAGCCAAAGCAGAACTGTGGAGCAGTGGAGCTGCAGACTGGTGGCCCAGGTGGATCTCTCTGGGCAGCAAGCACAACCAGTGCCTTATGGAGCCAGACACACAGGCACAGCAGGCCCGAGGCTGGCAAGCCATCACCCAGGTGAGCCAAGGTGCCTGGTATGACATCCTTCAGAGGCCAGGCCGAATCACTGTACACAGTGCTGCAGCAACCTGCTAGACGGTCCAAAGACCTCAACCTCCCGCCTCCTGACACCTGCCAGGAGTAGGGCAGATCTGAATGGAAGTTGGAACATGAGAGTTGACCAATAGCACTAGTAGGTTTCCAAATCCTAACTAGCAAAAGTTTAGACCAATAACAGTGAACCAAGTGCTCTATAAGCCTCTAGACTACCACACCCCACCTGCCCCCCTGCAAAAAACAAACCAAAACATGCCCCTAAACCCTGCTATCTGGTACCCTCTTGTACTGCAAGAGTTCTCTTCTTGTTTCTCTTCTGTAGTAAATTCTACTCTTATACTCACTCATCCTGGAAATGCAAGAAGAATTTGCTGGTGAGCCTGAAACTTTCTGCTAGACCCCACCTGACAGCTGAAGAATGGAATCAAGTTTCAAAACTTCAATCTCAATTCTATTTATCTAACAGTCTTGAATTAATAAAATTAAAAAGGAGATTACTAGTTGCCAAGTCTTTGGGTTGGGATGGAGAATGACTGGAAAGATAGAGTGAAATTAAGTCTTGTGGTAAAAAAAAAATATATATATATATTCTCAATCTTGATTTGAATGTGGAAGTCATGTAAATCTGTACATGTGATCAGATTTGTATGTAACTATACATACAGGCATAAGCAGTTCGTATATGACTAGTGAAATTTCAATACACCCTGTGAATTATAACAACATCAACTTCCTGGTGTTGAGATTGTGTGATAGTTATTAATGCCAAGCATCACCTTTGGGAGATATTGGGCAAATGATACAAAGGACTTTTTCATATATTATTTAGTAATTTCCTGAGTCTATAATTATTTAGAATAAAAAGTTAAAAATTTTCCTTGAGCATAGTACCCCTACACATGACCCCAATTTTTGTTCTTCTATGCAAGAGAGCTCATTCTTCCATCCCATGCACCCCTCATTCTTTCATTCTGTTATCGACAACTTCATTTCCGTTTTCCTAATTTCATTCCAATTATATTCTTGAGGTCTCCCATGATGTTTTGATCTCTTCTCAGTCTTCTAGAGGGATTTGATCATGTGGTAAATATTCGCCCAACTCTGCCTAAAGAACAGTAATTTGATGAAAGCTAATTGAGTAGCAATATCAGTAACAATTTCCAAACATTGAGTCGAGCAATTTGATTTACTACTAAACTTCTGAGATCCTTTAATAAGGTGAATTAAAGGAATCTCTAAGAATCTGTCAGAGCTTATAGTAATCCCCAAACTATCTTTCCACATAAGCCTTTCCACAAGCAGGTAATTCATGGGACAGGTATTTCAGAACAGACCAGTTTTGGAAACTTTGCCATGGAATATACAACCCCATAAATGTACACGCACTTACAGTTAATTCTCTTTATGCATTCTTTCTCTGCCCTTTGTGTTTCCTCATGATTCATTCTGCTTTTTTCTACTGATATCTTCCTAAAGACCCTTTATATCTCTCTCTAAAATCTTCCCATCTCATTTCCCAAATTCCTACCCTTATTTTTTCACAAGATTCCTCTTTTGGGACTCACACCTTTGGTGTCCCTAATGGGGACTTATCCCTAATGGAGCATCTTCCCATTCTGTCTCATTAGCCAGATGTTGCCTCTCCAATTCACGCTCCTATGTCCAATCCACAATTAAGCAACTCCAACTTTGTAAAATTGAATCGCAACCTCCCCAATCCTGGTCTTCTTACCAATATTCTCACTTTAGGAAAATCCACCTCCATCAACCCATCCATCTGAGTGACGTCACTGGGGACTAGTACCTTCCACGTGAGTTAAATATTATATGACCCATTCTATTATGAAAAACCGAATTTAGGTACTCATGCCCAAAGATATTTAGGAACCTGTTGATGGACCCAGGCCTTTGTGACACCAAGGACTCAACTCTTTTCCCTCTGTTACTCTATCTCCTTTAAAGTCGGTTCTTTCAAACACATTCAATAGGCATCTTCCCCTTTCCATACTCCCCCCACCCCCCGCAAATCCTTGAATTCTTTCCTAAGCATTTGCATTTGTCTCTGACCTAATCTTTCACCTCCAACCTTTCCCTTCTCCAGTTACTATTTTACATCACTAAGAGATTTTCACATTCTTCAGAAATACTTACTGGTTGTCTCTGGACGCTGAGTTAAATTTACAATTTTTGGTTTGGTGGTAATACTTATTTACAATATGTCTAATCCTATAAATCCATCTGTATATTTTAAATTACACTTTTTTTTTCTAATCAAACTCCCATTTATATGATTATTTACATCTATGTCTTTAGCTTATATATGTATTTACTAGAATATCTAGAATACAGATTTTAGGTTTGAAAGCCTTGGGTCCTAGTCCCAGACCAATTTACCTTTATCTTTTAACAAATTATATTCAATAACCTAAACAACTCTCAATAATACATGAGAGGGAGAAATGCAGATGGAAAAGAGTATACTAGCAAGAAAAGATTGATGAAAATTCAAATGGTTGCCCACATTTATATCTACAAAAGTTGTGAAAGGTTGAATGGAAAATATCTGCGGTGGCACAGCATACTGGATGAAGAGTAACCAGATCACAGTGTGCATTACAGAATAAGATTTTAAAATATGGGGAAAAAAATAAACGACTTCCCTCATCACCCAGCCTGAGATACCAAATGGGAGAATTGCCTTTGATAGGGGCCTATATGTGAGACCATGGAGACCATGTTATTACTCAAACCCTAATTCTCCTAGTGCCTCTTTTACTTGGAATTCTAGGAATACCTGTATAAAACAAGAAGATGCATTGAAAGATCCTTAAAAAAAGGACAGAATATATGTTCCTGCCTCATGATGGATTGTCTATGGACTTTAGTTTCTTTCTAACAAAATTAAAGACAATGGATGAAGTAATATGGCATGATCCTTTCTCATCTTGACTCCTGCTTATGGATCAACTCTGAGTCTCTTTTTCTAGCATGACTTTCAGTCGTTCTTAGAAGTTCTTAGAAAACTACAAACCACCTCCTTCCTGGACAGGGTTTGACTATGGGGTCTGAGTAGTTCACCTGCATCTGTGAGTTTCCTCTGGATAGATGTCCCCATTGTCTTCACATCTGTTGCAGGTTTGGTCCCAGAGATGGAGATTAATGCCATAAGAACTTTATTATAGAATCAAAACCTATGCGAGGACAAGGAATGAAGGATTGGGCAGATGGAGAAGGAAGAATAGGGTAGATGATGGAGAAGTGAAGTCGTAAAGTAACCTCAATAGAGGACAACAGAGGATTTAGAGGATTTAATTGATTGCACGAGGTGGTATGAAACCAGGATGACCTTTCAGAATTATCTCTAGTGGAGCTGGGCTGGGGTGTAGCTCAGTGGTAAAGATCTTGCCTAGCATAAATGAGGCCCTGGGTTCAATTCCCAGTCCTGAAAAAAAAAATCTGTGTAGTGAAGAGATAGGTTCTTATAGAGTTGTGGCAACCAAAGATTGCATGCATGCTACCCCAGTGGGGTGGGACAGTTCTCAGCCAAAGCACCTCCCAAAGAAGACTGAATGCAAGAACTGTCTGTCCGTAGTCCTTTGAGTGGCTGCACAAAGGATTCGTATCTTCTTAAAGGAACTTTGGGTGGCCCATTCTTATGATGGATCCTGTTCCCTTGTAAAACTTGGTGCCTGGGTATAAGGAATGGTTGGCAAAGAGATAGGAAGGACTGGCGGAGGTGAGAGTGGTTGGGATTCTTGTGTCTTTCTTACTGTGAAGAGAATTATCTGGCACTAGCTATAACCATTTGCAAATTCCTCAGTATCTTTATTATCATTGACATTGGTGAAGTCATTTACTGACTGGTACCTGTGCCTCTTTCTTCCCAAGTCTTTTGTCTCTTGGTTAATTTTATTCCCCACATCTCAATCCATCTTCTGGGCCAAATATGTCAGGTTCACTGCCTTCTGAATTAGATCTCCATTATTCTTTGAATAAGTTGAACCCTATAAGATTGACTTGGTGGGTAGATAACTTGAGGGAGAAATATGGGGAAAATGATGGATTTATGGATGAGTGACTAGGGGTATCTGATGGAAGACAATATCCTATAGCCATTTATTTTGAAGTCCTTGTCCTTCTTTTGTTCCACCATGCAATGTCAAGGAGGAAGAATGAGGGTAACAGCGGAACTCTGGAAAAATGCACAGAAAATTTTAAAAATGTACACCAGTGTCAAGGGGGACCAGTGTTGCTGATTCCAAAGTCAACATGCTCAGGTCCACCTCTGTGTCTTTGAACATGCAGATCTCTCTATCTGAAATTCCCTAGCTTCTGCCTTTGGTTTCACAAAAACCCCACTCATCATCGTTTTTGATCCAAAATAACTACTTGCATGTGAATACTCTGTCCAGTAATTTGTCTTATTATTTGAGCTAAGCATAGTTAGACATTAATATAAAGAAAATTCATGATAACATATTCATAATCTTTACTAGGGACTATGTTATGGCTTCAAGATGAAAAAGTAAGATAAATAGCCCTGATTCAATGTCTCCTTCAGAACATTTGTTTTCTTTTGTTGACAAGTTTTCATGGCACCCCAATAGGGTAGTCATTATCATAGAAGGTGTAAAATATGTTGAGAGAGGAAAGTATATAGTAAATGCTCAGTGAATATCTTAAATAAATGCACAAATGAATAAAGAAACATAAATCACACAGGATGGGTGGGTAAAGTTTTAATGCAGAAAGACCAGCTAAAGTGGATGTTTGAAATGAGATTTTGAAGCAGGTTCACTGGCAGGCAAGTCAGAATTAACTGGCCAGTCAGGATCATGTTGTCCTACTTAGGGACACACACATGCAGCCCTTTTTCAGGGTCTGTCATCAGAGCATGGTGGGTCAATGAATGAATGATGACAGGGTTTGCACCATGTCACATTTATAGTAATAAATCCCCCAATTTAAAAGGAATTTTTTCCTTTTTTTCTTTTTCTATTTTAAGGCTTTATCTTGAATCCTGACATTTCTCCATTTTTTCCTCTAGTTTGCAGCAAATGCACTTCTAGTTTCATTTAAATAATGAAACATTTTGAATAGTGATCTTTTCACATTTTAGAATAATCGCACAGTTGTTTTCCCCCAAACAGATTTATATTTAAGACATTTAAAAAGCAAATCTGATGCCAATTTTCAAACATTTCAAACAGTCAGATATCAAACATATATTAAAGCTGAATTTTAGCAGTTTATCGATGAAATAAAACGAGCTGAAATCTAAGTTGTCAGCTTGTCATTTTAAGTTCAGAAATGAAAAAGCAAGTGAGTACAGGCTTTCCCTAAGCTTAGGCCAATGGTACTGAGCACCTCATTTATTGCAGATTCACTTAATGTGTGCAGGTAGGAATTGTGAATTAATGGAAATTCTGTCTCTTACCCATCCTCTGCTATATATGCACACTCTAACTGGGCTTAAGCTATAAAAGACAATTCATTTTCCCCAAAACACACATTTTTTTTGTTTTGTTTTGATTCTTTGAGCCTTTGTTCATGTGTTCCTTTGGTGACAAATGCTTTTCTGTAACATTTTTCTTCCCATTGCTTAATTCCCAGACTTCTACCTTGAGAATTAGCTGCTGCCTTCTCAGTCTAGCATACATCATATTAATATGTGTCATTATTAATGTTTGGCACAAGGGATATGTTTGATAAACACCTATTGAATTAAATAAATTCCTACACTACAAGAGAAAAATGAAAGACCAGGAATGAAATGTTTTTGTAAAAACTCAATGAATGTACACATTTTGCATTTCATTTTATATAAATGTTGTATGAAAGAAAATGTTGTAAATAAATAACAAACTCTAGTTAGTAATGTGGAAACTAGTGAGGAAATGTATACAGTTATCTAAAATTTTGTTTGAAAGATGTCTAAAAAAATTTATGAATGGGTAGAGGAATAGATGGATGGATAGATGTGTGTGTGTGATTTTAAATATGAGTATAGTAAAATTTTAATGGTAGAAAGCAGGTGGGAGGTATGAGAGTTCTTGTAGTAAAATGATTTCAACTTTGCCATATATTTGAAAAATGGTATAATAAAAAGTTTGAGAGAAAAAAATAAGGTGAAAATGAAAGATTAACCACAAAATGTATAAGAGTAAACAAAAGAATCAGCATGGATATTTACTTGGATATTTAGTATTAGCTCATTTTTCTCTTTCATTTATTTTGATGCACCTGCTATAGTTCCAATAATTATTGGGTTCATGACATCATTGACATTGTTTATATATATACGGGGCACTACCTCAATAATGTGCCCTAAAGGAGGTGGGAGAGCCCCAGTTTGAATCTAAGTTCTGTCTGATTCGGTATCTGGCACTGTAGATGATGAGAACTGAGAACAAAACTCTCTTGATTAGAAAGACATAAGTTAGGTGGAAAAAAACCTTCCCAGGATATTTCTATGGGAGAAGAAACAGTAAAGGTCACCCAGGTGGTCTCTCTCTGCATGCACCCTCACCAAAATATTTATGCATCAATCAGAGATGTTAACACACTCATACGCTGAGAGATTAATGATGTTTTATGTGTATTTTTGAAGTATGGGAAGGGATAGTTTATGGAAACAACAACCTAAGATTTGTATCAGGATCACAGAGAGTCCTGGCCTGAAGCCATTACATCACTCATATACAATATTTTATTTATTTGGATTTCAAGGAAATAAATGAAGGATACTTTTGAGGGGTGAACATGAAGCTGTAAAACTCATATATATCTTTCTTCATACTTTAGAGTTTAGAGAAGACTCATAAATATAGACTGAAACTGTTTAGATCTAAGAGAGGCAGAGGATATACTGCAGTAAAGGGACCCAGGTTTAAGGTCAGAGTCAGCTGGTCCCTTGGGCAGAGGACCTAATTCACACCCACCTTCATTCAACTTAGGACTTTAAGCGCGCCACAAACTCTTCATACCTTCATTGCTTCATCTGTAAATTGGGGCAATAAACCTGGATGTTTTGTTATGGACTTGCTTTAAACATGGATCTTGAAACCATGTGTTTGCTCCTAGATCCTCCCAATAGTTCACTAAAATGACAGTAAAAGGGTCTAAAAATTGCAAAACCGAACAAGAAAAGAAAGCAAAGTAGAAATACAATAAGAACACAGATCAGGAGGACAGAAAACAGAGGAAAGAAGATGACAGTAGCATCAAGTTAGCTGGGGGAGCCAGGAAAAGCAAGACACCTGTGCCTGAGCACTTGAGGAGAGCCCATTCTAGTCTGAGAAGGTTGCAGGACTGAACTTTAGAAGGGTTTCTTGAGTGGCTTTTTTAAGGCTGCTCACATTTTCAGTTCTTTTTGTCCACTCCTGGGACCAGGTAACCACCATTGACCAAGGTCAATGGAAGACCGTGAGTTTAGCACTTAGAGAAAGTGAAACAGAAACTCTAGTCTCAGGCCTGGAAGCCAAGAGAAGGGTGTAAATGAGGGACCATACTGAAAATAGGCAAATATCTACAGCCTCAAAGGTGAGACTCCACCGCAAACCTCCTTTCCTTGCTGGGTTCCTGGAATTCTTGGAGACCAGTGTTAGAATTCTAGGAGATGTGAGAGACTTTTACTAGGGAAACTAACCAACTCAAGAGAAATGGGGAAAGTAGATAGATTAACACACGGATAAGGGAATGAATGGAAAGATGGGCTTATGAGATGATATAGAATGGAATGGGAGCCAGTGAACATCCGCTCCACAGAAGAGCTGTGTTCTCACCTTCTCACCTTACAGTAAATCCCCTAAGTGAAGCTCCACCCAGGACACAGAGCTTTTAATCAGCATTCTGGTTCTCATTTTTAAATGTGAATAACTCTCAATGATCAAAATTTTAGGAACATCACTAACAAGAGTGACAGAGACCAGATATATAAACATATATAGGGGAAAGTACACTTGATTCTTAAAAGAGAGAGAGAATATTCACAGATCAGAAAAACAACTTATGTCACAAAAATACCATCTCAGAAGTAAAATTGGAAGTACTGGTAGAGTTGAGAATCCTTCAGAGAAAAAGGGGAGAAAAGATACAATTAGAAAGTTTAATATTTAATGCACAGGTGCTTCAGAAAAAGAACATTAAAAATGGATGGGGAAAAAATTAAAGAAATAACTAAGAAAATTTCCCATTACAAACCAACTTATTTTGGATCAAAAAGACACATTGATTGACCAGCATATTTAATGGAAAAAATACAAGGAACCTCATCATGAAATTTCAGCATTAAAGAAATGATCCCAAAAGCTTACTGAGGGGAAAAATGACCCATAAAGCCTTTGGAATAGTAACTAAGCATAAGTTAAAATTATAAGACGAGAAGAAATTCTCTCAGAATTTTAAGGTGAAATTATTTTCAACCTAAAGTTCTAGATCTAGGCAAGCCAACAGTCAAGTGAGCGGGGGTAGACAATATTCCCAGACATGCAGTCTCTAAATATTGCCTGCATGCACTGTGTCTGAGGAAACTTCTGGAAGATGCACACCATGAACAGGAGAGAGAAAGTCAAGAAGGATGGAGACATAGGAAATGGAAAGGCAGGTCCCTCACGGGACAGAAGCAAAGGGAATAGCAGTGTGATGGTGGAGAGAAGCCTCAAATGACAGGGGTTAAGCAGCTACACAGTAGAGGGCAACCAGACCCTGTTGAAGAAGAGTGAGAAGATCATCAGAAAACTGACCTCAAAGAAAGAAATGGAGTAGATTATGTTGAAAGGAGATTTGTAGTACAATCAAAAATGTGTGGTTAATGGCACATGGCTGCAATCCCAACAGCTCAGAGGCTGAGGCAGGAGAATCGCAAGTTCAAAGTCATCCTCAATAACATAGCAAGGACCCTAAGCAGCAGAGCAAGACCCTGTCTCAAAAAAAAAAAAAAAAAAAAAAAAATTAAAAAAGGGCTGGGGTGTGTCTCAGTGGTTAAGCACAGCTGACCAATATATATTTAATCTCCAATACCAAACAAGAAGTAAAAATATCTAAGATGTAATCTTTGCATAGGATATTCTGGATACTTACTCTGGCTCCATTCCTTACAAACTATGATGTTGGGCAGTGTATTTACATGCTCATTGCCTTCTTTAAAGTGACATCTCTGTATTTGTAAAGTGAAGACAATTTCATAGTAAAGTAAAGAACCTCATCCATAACTTCATTGTAAGGATTTTAAAAATGAGTAAATTTCAATGGGTTAAAAAAGGTTCTAAAAAGTAGGAATTGGTCAATAAGAGTAGAGAATCATTATATGTAGATTCCTTCAAATGATACTCATATATAGAAATGCTTATTAATGTAAGTTAATTAGCTAAATTTAGTCATTCTAAAACGTATATAAACTTCTAAACAATGTTACACCTAGTAAATGCATTCAATTTTATTTGCAATTTTAATAAAACAAATAAATAATTACCAACCACCCCAAAATAGTTTAAAAACAAACAAAAAATGAAAGATTACTAAACTCTATATTAAGGATATATATGTACATATATATGTATATTTTAAATATAAGGATGGATATATATATATATATATATATATATATATATATATATAGACATACATCAAAATGTAAACAATGGTTTTCTCCTCATGAATTTTTCTGAACTTTCAAAATTTTCTATAGTGAGCATATCTTACTTTTATAATTGAAAACAAAACTTTGATTTTAAAAATGAAAACAAGTTTTGGAAGATTAATCTGACTGTCATAGGGACAAATGATGTGAAGATTAAACGAAAAATAGTAACATCTGGTCTTCCCAGACAAAATACTGACTTTGTTCAAAGGTTACTTCTGAAAGCAAAGAAGACTTAACTAATTTTGTCCCATCAGGGCTTCTGTCATGAGCCAGGATTCTGGCAACACATACCCCCATCTAAAGCAATGATTGGAAAGATTGCTTTATTCAGATACTTGCAACAACTTTAAAATGTGTAATCAAAAATTACTTAAACTATTAGTCATAAGCATGGCTATGTACAAGTGTTACATAGGTAGTAAACGATTTAAAAATATTTAGTGATAGAATAGAGACTCTATCAATGCCCCAAGTGCAATTATTAACAACCCAGAGGAGGTGCTTAGAGCTAATCATCGGGAACAGTTGTACCCACTGGAGCTTCTTCTGTACTTACGTTTTCTTGTATAGCTCAAGTTCTACCAATTTGCTTCTATTTGTTATTTTCTGTTCCTTTCCACCTTGACCTCCATTCAAGTAGGGCTCTCTCCATCCAATCTCTTGTTACTCTACACACACACATACACACACAAAAAAAATTATTTGTTTTTGCTAAAACTCTCAGTAAAATTTCTTCATGTAATTTAGCATTGCAAAGAAAATCACTTCTCTCTAAAATGGATCCTAAATGTTTTCACTTATTCATTTTGTCAACAAATTAGTACTGAGAACTTACTGTGTTTCTGATGTTCTCTGATAAGCAAGGCATAGTTTTTGACCTCAGGAAGTTCACAAGGTAGGAAAGGCAACAGACATTTCACCCTAAAGTCACACAATAGTAGGTGCACACCTCAATTTTGGTGCTAATGTGCCTGTATGAAGTAGCACCTCACGTAGACAAGGTGGGCAGGATGGACTTCTGATTCTCCTCTCTGCATGGAATGACATTCTGCATTCTGACCCATCGCCACTATATTTTCATCCCTCCTTTCTTTCAGGGAAGGTGTAGTTTCCTGTGGATCTAAGTTACAGAGGAATTTCCCCCTAGTATAAGCATGATGGCCATAACTTTCAATGGGACTTCATCACATAAGCTCTGCATTGCAACAGCTCAAAGGGGTTCTGCTTGACGTTCTTTCATCTAATTACTCTAAGCAAAATTTTGAGTTCTGTGAGGGCTTAAAAGAAAATCTGGGGCTGGGGTTGTAGCTTAAGGGTGGAGCGCCTGTCTCCCATATGTGAGGCACTGAGTTTGATCCTCAGCACTGCTTAAAATTAAATTTAAAAAATAAATAAATAAAGATATTGTGTCCATCTACAACTAAAAAAAAATATTTTTAAAAATAGCAGATCTGTCTTGGCTGGGCTGGGTGGTGCATGCCTGGAATCCTAGCAACCAGGGAGGCTGAGGCAGGAGGATCACAAGTTTGAGACCTGTCTCAGCAATGTATCAAGGCCCTGTCTCAAAATCAAAACAAACAAACAAAACACTGAGGGTGTGGCTAAATGTTTATGTGCCCTTGGGTTTAATTCTTGTTGCAAAAAAAAAAAAAAAAAAAATCCAAACTGTCTTATTTCTTGTTTTAATACAAGTGGTTAGCACTGTGTCTCATAAAGTAGGTATTCTGTCAATACTGCTTGAATGAATAAATAAAGTATGGGACATAGACACATGGTTGCTCTTTCATCATTAAAATGAAAGGATTAGGGGCTGGGGATGTGGCTCAAGCAGTAGCGCGCTCGCCTGGCAAGCTTGCGGCCCGGGTTCGATCCTCAGCACCGCATGCCAACGAGGATGTTGTGTCCGCCAAGAACTAGAAAATAAATATTAGAAAAAAAATTTATCTAAAAAAAAAATGAAAGGATTAAATGAGATGACCAGCAACTCCTACTTCAGCTCAGAAATGCTTTGGTCATTTGTCAAGTGGGTCTTTTAATAAGAATATTGGCCTCGCTAGAATTTCCTTCAACTTGTTTTCAGGAAAAAGACATCAAACAATATGTCAAGTAAGGCCTTCCAATTAAATGCATATGGACCCACACAGAGTGCACAGGGGCTCTGGGGTCACACAGACCTGAGTTCTGATTCTGGTGCTGCTGTATACTAACTGTAAAGCCTAGGAGTAATTCAGTAATTTTATAGGCTTCTGGTTGTATCATCTTCAAAACAAATATAACAATGTGTGTCTGACATATTGGAGGCAGTCACTCAGAATATGTTTATTGAACAAATGAATCCACAGAAGACTAAATATAATAACCTATTTCCTGTGATCTAAGTGCTCAGATGTTCTTGTCCTACTTCCACAGATTTTACAATTCAATACAAAGATGATTCCTCTGACTTTGCAAGAAACTGTGCACTCTTATCAAATTTTAAAGGAATAAAACTGCATGACTTTTCTACTTTCCCACGGATTTTAAATAAAAAAGAACAAGTGAAATGAGACAATCAATTTACTAATCTATTTCCCAATGGGACCGTATTACATTATCTTTAAAGTCCTTTAACAAACAAAAATTAATTTCTAAACCCATGAGTTGTTGGCACATTGATAGACTCCTTAATTACAGGGTCTTTGGTTTAGAAAATAATGATTGATTATTTTAGACTGTATTTCACTTAGTTATGGATGAGACCCTGAATGTTTGCACAGAGAAATTATTTCCAAGTTATTATGATTAATAAGTGCTATATAGACAGGGTGTCTGAGTTATTGCAAAATCTGAGACAAAGAAAATAATTTTCTGAAGTTTCTTAAAGGGTTGTTCTGAGGAACAGGAATTGGGGAAATTAATTGTGCTTCTGTTTATTTATTCCACAAATATTTATTTGATATTTCTAAACACACAGAACCAATGTTGGACCCAGGAGACACAATGTCAAAAGATGCATGAGTTCAAGATGATTACAGTATAATAGAGAAAAAACAATCTTACATAAAGAAATTCAATGTGCTAATAGAAGTGTCCTGATAAGATTCAGGGAAAGGTACCAAATGTGCAATTTTGTCTGATGTGCTAAAAAGCAAAAACCATCTCACAAAGGTGACATGAAGTGAAGCCAGAAAGATGAGCTTTTAGACAAGGCAAGATGTGCTATACTGAAGACACAGCATGAACAATATCCTGGAAGATAAAGACAACTTCTATGGCCCAGGTCATGGAGTGGAAGGGAACCGGTGGGTACATGGGAAGGATGAGGCTTTGAGGTCAACTGTCCTCTTTAGGTTTGTAAACAAGCAAAAAAAAAAAAAAAAGTCACATCCATGTGTTTTTAAAACCTTTTTAAAATTATTTTTTTAGGTGTAGATGGACATAATACTTTTATTTTTATTTATTTATTTTTGTGTGGTGCTGAGGATCAAATCAAATGTCTCATGAGTGCTAGGCAAGCGCTCCATCCTAAACCCACAGTCACATTTTTTTAATTGATTTTATTTTTTAAATACATGACAGCGGAATGTATCATAATTCTTATTATACATATGGAACGATTTTTCATACCTCTGTTTGTATATAAAGTATGTTCACATCAATTCATGTCTTCATACATGTACTTTGGATAATGATATCTATCACATTCCACCATCCTTGCTAATCCTCTACCTCTTCCCTTACCCTTCCTCCCCTCTGCCCTATCTAGAATTCATCTATTCCTCCCATGCTCTCCCTCCCTACCCCACTATGAGTCAGCCTCCTTATATCAGAGAAAACATTCGGCGTTTGTTTTTTGGGGGATTGACTTATTTCACTTAGTATTATCTTCTCCAATGCCATTCATTTACCTGCAAATGCCATGATTTTATTCTCTTTTATTGATGAGTAAAATTCCATTGTGTATATATGCCACATTATTTATCCATTCGTCCAGTGAAGGGCATCTAGGTTGGCTCCAGAGTTTGTGAATTATGCTGCTATAAACATTGATGTGGCTGTGTCCCTGTAGTATGCTGTTTTTAAGTCCTTTGGGTATAGACTGAGGAGAGGGATAGCTGGGTCAAATGGTGGTTCCATTCCCAGTTTTCCAAGGAATCTCCATACTGCTTTCTATATTGACTGCACCAATTTGTAGTCCCACCACCAATGTATGAGTGTGCCTTTTTCCCCACATTCTCCCCAACACTTATTGTTGTTTGTCTTCATAATAGCTGCCATTCTGACTGGAGTGAGATAGTATCTTAGAGTAGTTTTGATTTGCATTTTTCTAATTGCTAGAGATGATGAACATTTCTTCATATATTCATATACTTCTCAGAAGAATATCCTCTTCTGAGAAGTGTCTGTTCATGTCCTTGGCCCATTTATTGATTGAGTTATTTGGGTTTTTTTTGTTTGTTTTTGTTTTTTTGGTGTTTAGCTTTTTGAGTTCTTTATATATCCTAGAGATTACTGCTCTATCTGATGTGTGGGGAGTAAAAATTTACTCCCAAGACGTAAGCTCTCTATTCACCTCACAGTGCCGCAGTCCAGCTGGGCAAAATAACTGGGAGGTGACAAGCAACTTGAAGGTTGAAGGGGGAACTGCTTTATTGCGGAACAGCAGAGGTATATATATCTAACTGATTACATACAGCTTGACTCAATCAGCATCATCCAATCATAACATTGCTCCCCTACAGATAAAGCAATCAGCCAATAAGGAGTTCCCACCATCTTGATGGCTCTGTGGCATTGCCTCACAAACCACGCCTCTTGGTACACTGCCAGGCGCCATCTTGACTTGATCTCGGCCTCCAACATCACAGATTGTTTCTTTTGCTGAGAAAAAACTTTTTAGTTTTAGTCCATCCCATTTATTGATTTTTGGTTTTAATTCTTGCTCTATAGGAGTCCTATTAAGGAAATGGGAGTCTAATTCCACATGATGAAGATTAGGGCCTACTTTTTCTTTTATTAGATGCAGGGTCTCTGGTTGTATTCCTAAATCCCTGATCCATTTTGAATTGAGTTTTGTGCATGGTGAGAGATAGGGGTTTAAGTTCATTTTGCTGCATATGGATATCCAGTTTTCCCAGCACCATGTATTGAAGAGGCTATCTTTTCTCCAATGCATGCTTTTGGCACCTTTGTCTAATATATGATAATTGTAACTTTGTGGGTTAGTTTCTGTGTCCTCTATTCTGCACCATTGGTCTACCTGTCTGTTTTGGTGCCAATACCATGCTGTTTTTGTTACTATTGCTCTGTAGTATAGTTTAAGGTCTGGTATAGTGAGGCCACCTGCTTCACTCTTCCTGCTAAGGATTGCTTTAGCTATTCTGGGTCTCCTATTTTTCCAGATGCATTTCATGATTGCATTTTACATTTATATGAGGAATGTCAATGGGATTTTGATTGGAATTGAATTAAATCTATATAGTGCTTTTGGAAGTATGATCATTTTTAATTCTGCCTATCCAAGAGCAAGGTAGATCTTTCCATCTTCTAAGGTCTTCATTGATTTCTTTCTTTAAGGTTCTGTAGTTTTCATTGTATAAATCTTTCATCTCTGTCATTGATTCCCAAATATCATTTTTTTAGGCTATTATAATTGGGGTAGTATTCCTCATTTCTATCTCAGAGGATTTGTCACTGATATACAGAAATGCCTTTGATTTATGGGTGTTTATTTTATAACCTGCTATTTTGCTGAATTCGTTTACTAGTTCTAGAAGTTTTCTGGTGGAGCTTTTTGGGTCTTCTAGGTATAGAATCATACCGTCAGCAAATAGTGCTAATTTAAGTTCTTCTTTTCCTATACATACCCCTTTAATTTCTTTCGTCTAATTGTTCTGGTCAGTATTTCGAGAACTGTGTTGAATAGAAGTGGTGAAAGAGGGCATCCCTGTCTTGTTCCAGTTTTTAGAGGGAATGCCTTCAATTTTTCTCCATTTAGAATGATGTTGGCCTGGGGTTAGTGTAGATAGCCTTTACGATGTTGAGATATGTTTCTGTTGTTATCCCTAGTTTTTCTAGTGTTTTGAACATGAAGGTGTGCTGTATTTTGTCAAATGCTTTTTCTATGTCTATTGAGATGATCATGTGATTTTTTTCTTTAAGTCTATTGATGTGATGAATTACATTTTTTGATTTCCTTGTTGAACCAACCTTGCATCCCTGGGATGAATTCCACTTGATCATGGTGCACAATCTTTTTGATATGTTGTATTCAATTTGCCAGAATTTTATTGAGAATTTTTGCATCTATTTCTTTCATTTCAAGAATATTTTTTAGCACCTCTATCTCCCTGTTGAGGTGATCTTTTGCTTCCTGTATTTGTTTATCTAACTCCTTGTTGAAGTGATCTTTCACTGCCTATATTTGCTCTCTTATATCTTCCTTGAGTTCCCAGAGCATTGTAACCATGTATATCCTAAACTCCTTCTCTGTCATTCCTCCTGCTGTGGCTGCCAATGAGTCTAATGATGTGGTGTCTTCATTTGTTTTGGGCACTTTCTTCCCTTGTCTTTTCATGTTGCTTGTATGTCTTCCTTTCCAGCTCTGTGGGTCTAGATTGTTACTGTTTTTACCCTATAGGTTTGTAGTGCTCTTGTAGGGTTCCAAGACCTCTCCATTGTGGGGAAGGACAATGTTAACAGATCCCGATATAAACAATAAACCACCTAGGAACAGTTTGTTGTTATTAAGATGTTTACAATTTAGTCTCGATGTACAGAAATGTTGGATTCAGTTATTTTCTAAAATATGATCAGTAGGTTTGTAAAAAGGATTACAGTTTCTGACAGTGGACAATAACTGGGGGTGGGGCTTAGGACGATATTCTGAGGAGGTAGGATGTGAGGATATAGAGTCAATATATCTTAGGAAGTAGAAAGGAGAAATATAGTGAAGAGATTTAGTAGCAAAAAGAAAGGAATTTAGGGTAGGCAAGTATGTGGGAAGACAGTAGAGTACATAAAACGAACACACATATGTATTTAGAAAAATATGGATGTTAAAACAGTAAAATTTGGAGGGGGCAAGAAAAATGAAAGAATAAAAAGGAAAAGAAAAAAAGGGGCATATTCAACATTTCTATATTATATTAATCAGATGACTCAGACCTCAAAGTCCTATTTCATGCAAAGTCTTGTTTTCACATATGTTGGGGATATGAGGGCCGGAGGGTGGAGGGGTTGAAGAGAAAAAGACAAATAAACCAATAAACAAACAAAGCAACCAACAAACAAAGAAAGAAAGAAACCAGGGTTGTAGCTAGCTTTAGAGATCCCTATCTTTCCTGCTTCTCTTCTCATCCAGTAGGTGGTGTCATCTGTTGTAAGCTGGTGTTTCCGCCCTCCAGGTGGTGGAGGTAACCAGGCTGGGAAGACTGGTTCTGGCGCAGGGTGCCTGGATGAGGGGGAGTGGCACCCACCAGTCTCCTGCAGGAAGACTGCACTGCTCTGCTCGGGTCTCTTTTTGGGTCTGCTCGCTCATATGACGTGAGCGCCAGGTACTATCTCCCTCTCTTGCCTGGAGATTTCCCAGTTCCTGGTCTCTCCCTCTCCCCCAGCAGTTCCCAATTGAGGAAACTCTCACCCTGGGGCTCCGGTGGGCGGCTCTGTGGTCGCACTGCACACCTGTGTTGGGCAGCTACTGTGTTGGGTTACCACCGCTGGGGAGGGGGGAAGGTTGGACACCTGGTACCTGGCCGCTAGAGATCCATCTGGGAACTGCCTCCAGCTGAATGGAGAGAATGTTGAGCCAAGATGGTGGCAGTCTGCTTTCAGCACAGGGTGTGTGGTGAGATGGGAGGAGCCTGGTGAGGTGGGAGGAGCCTGGTGAGGTGGGAGGAGCCTGGTGGGGTGGGAGGAGCCTGGTGAGGTGGTGGGAGCCCGATGATGGCATTGTGCTGTGGGTAGGTAGCAGTGAGTGACCTGCATGGGAGCAGAGCGAAATCTTGGCGGTCTACAGATGTGTAGATAGGTGATTCTGCTAAGGCGCTTCTGGAGTCTTGCATGGACTGGAACTTCCGGCTTTAGGTCCTGCTCCCACAGCAGGTGTCCTACTCCAACAATGAGGCCCCGGAGCCCCACATGGGGTCACAGTGCTAGTGATTTCTGCAAAAAGCAGCTGGGTAGGGGACCTCTAACAATATCGGAGATGTAGTATTCTGACTAAGCGAGATCTGCGGGTCTGGCTGCACACCACCACCCCACAATCACAGTTTAAGGAGATCATTCTGGTGACAATATGGCAGCCTGAAGATAGCTACAACTGGACCCATGAGTCTCTTGGAGAAAACAATAAGGATAAATTGTAGTGAGGAGGAGGATTCTGAGGTCCACAGTGTACGTGGAAAGCAGAAAATGTAAGTTGATCCCATGATTTTAAGGTCACTGGGGGTGCAGCAAAGCTTGAGGCCATCTACACAGATATGGAATTCAGTAGGAGAATTAAGTTTGATTGGCTAAATAGATTTCCAATTAAATGGGATCACAGGAATATGAACTAGAGTTTTTTTTTCTTTAGAGAAATATTCTTAACTGCATGTAATAAAGTATTTGACATAGGTGAGTTCTGATTTTTCAAGGTAGGGCACCAGGCCCTCTCAATGCTGTTATTGTTATAACTGAAGGCAAGTATAATGCTCTACACCTTGCCTTACCAACAAGAGATAAGGCAAACATGGTTCAAGTAATTTCTGCAATGATTGTTCCAGTGTTGGGATTCATTGCATGTTATTAAAAAGGGAAAAGACTTCTGTTTGATTTATGAGGTAAGGCTATCAAGAAAAAGTTTGGCTAGAGACAGAGAAATCTAATATGGCTTCTCTTAAATGGGGTTCCAAACTCATGTTTGTATGTATCTTCATAACAATAAAATTACAGGAAAGTAAAATATAACTTCATGGTGATCTGATGTGACTTCCATCTTCTTCCATGGACCATCCTTGAGATGTGCTTTTGTTCCTATTTGATCTGTTCTTTTTTTGTTCAAAATCCTTGACAGAAAAATTCAAGGATAAGAGACTGAAGATATTACTGGATGGCCAACTAAGGGGACACTAGGGAAAATAAAAGGAATATCAGTTGAAAACAAATTTACTGTGTGTAGAGACTGCGTGGATTAAGGATTGTTTTAGGAATTATAAAATAGCAAAAGTTCCAAGTAAATATCATGTCCTGAACTTTGTCTTTTAATTCCTAACCTTTTGGCACAACATCCTTATGTACTAGGATCCTTAAAATGCATTGAAATTTGGCTTGGCCATTTCCTACCTAGATCTCCTGAGGTCAAATTGCTGATCTTAATTCTCTTATATACTCATTTCTTCATGAAGGCAGGTCAACACAATTAACATTTATTTGACATCAAATGAAGAATGAATTTATATTTTACCAGTGTTTACAAAAGATGTTATAGGGTCTAGTGGAACCTAGCCTTGACCCTGTGTTAACCACAGGTGTTTTCCAAAGGAGATGGTAAAGAAGGACATTATTCTGTTTCAGATGAGAATGAGACCCTGAACTTGATTTTTCTTCATGGAATCATACCAGCATTTTTCCTCTGTCCTCAGATCATGTTAAAGTTGTAGGGCTTCATGAATAACTTGGGCAATACTATTTTGGTAATTTATCAACCCTCCACTTTTGCTTAGGCTGTTCAGCTCAAGCCTAAAGGAGTTAAGCCAGGAGCCTCGTTCACCAATGAAGACCATCAATCATTCAATCCATCCTTGTCCCCAATTCATCGAGAGGAGCTAGAAATGCTAAAGTGAAGTTTGCTATTGTTTAGGGAAGAGTCAGCACATAAATATGGCCATTCAAGATGCATGCCTTTGAAAAAAGAAATTGTTTTGCAATAAAGAGAAGTAATTATTATCAGAGCAAGAACCATGAAATAGCAGATTGGAAATAAAATATGCTTTTATTAAGTCTCTATTTCTATGTGGCAGAAAGGGAAATAAATAACAAAATTCAGAGCTGGGGGCTGAGAAAATATTGCCAAGGGTAGAGTCTAATGACTTGACTATGAAACAAAGACCCAGCCTTGGAGAGAGTTAAATATATTGGTTAAATCAGAATAAATTTTCAAGTTCTCCGTGGACCTGACATGCAATGCTTCTTTATTTCTTGACTTTTAAGCTTCAGATGGACCCTTTATTTTTTTTTTCCTCTTTCGTCCTAATCTCTCTTGATTTCATTTTAAGAAGTACTTAGCCATTGTTAGGATCAAATAAATCCTCTGATTCATTAGGATTCGTTGAGATTGTATAATATGGTGTTTTAAATAATACTGCTATTAACATTCTTTGTGCTCTGTGTTTTTATTCTCTGCTAATCTCTCTTTTGTCTCACCTCCATATGCTGTCTTGAAGTGATCATAATCAATTTCATAGAATGTGTGTTTGTGTGCGTATGTATATGTGTGTGTGTATGTGCGTGTGTATGTGCGTGTGTGTATGTGCGTGTGTGTATGTGCGTGTGTGTGTGTGTGTAAATTCCTGTGGGTTATCTACATTAAATTCTGACTGCTTTTATTTTGTAGGTCACTTCAATGTCATATTCACAGGGAAGTCTTCAGTAAACTATACTTTGTGCTAAAGAAGAAGAAACTCGTTAATTTTCCTGCTCTCCTATGCTCAAAAATCTCATTTTTAGCATCTTGATGAATTTGGAAATCCAACTTTAAGATCTTATGGAGTTTCAGGTAATTAAATTAAAATCTCATTCACAGATGCTCCATTAATTTCATTTGTTATCAATAAATGCAGCTACATTTCTTGATACATTTGAATGTATCCTAAAAATATATATTAATAATGAATTTCTAGCAAGAAATATACCACACTGTTGTGTAAAACATGTTATAATGATGAATATTTTTAAAGCATGTGTTTAATACATAATTCAAATTATCAAAATGTGGGTGTATAAATCATAGCAAGTTTAGGAATGAACTTTTCAAATTTGTAGAGGTAAATTTCTCATAAGAATTTTTCCATTTTCTTGTGAATGTGTGGGTTTGAATAATTACTTGATAAGCATCCACACATATCAATGGTTTCTAACCATGTCATAATTAATCTGTCCTTCTAAATGTAGTGCCAAGTTTTTTTTTTTAATCATTTTAACTGCAATGGTAAAAGTGCCACAGCTTATGTTTAGCTGATAGAATTTCTTCTTGATTCAGTGACAACCTGAAATACTACCTAAGGTGGGTTATTTTCTGTGATGGAGACTCATGACTGAGAAACCTGGAATTTCTAATTTATGTTGAAGAACAAAAGAGCTAGGAACATCCAAGTTTTTTTTTTTTTTTGAGGGGGGGGGGGATGCTGTAACTTCTACCAGTTCTGAGGGTGTCAATATAAGGGTCATCCCTGGAGAAGGGGATTGAAATTACCTCTAAGTAACATTGGCTTAGTCCAATCACAGAAGGTCAGTTTGGAACCTATAGTGAGTACCATAGACCCAACTTCAGAATATCTCACCAGTCCACGTCCAACATGAAGGAGGCAGCCCTGGAGGGCAGGAATGTCCAGCCAAGGGTAGACCTTATGCAGAGACAAGGAAACAACTTGGTATGGAAGGCAGTTTCTTCCAGAGGATCATGGAAGTTTCCTTCAATTTGGTCATTTTTTAATTCTCTCCTTTAGTCAAAGTCTTCTGAGAAAAAACAGTAATTTTTGTGACTTCTTAAATTAAGAGGTCAAATCTTTTTTGATCCTTTAGGTATGCTTTATCCTTTATGAAATAATTTAGGGTCTAGTATCTCAAGGTCTTAGAATCTTGAGGCTGCATGGTACCTCTAAACACTTTTTGATAAAAAGATGCCAAGCTAGAATACTTGTCTTGAAAGTCAAAGAGCAAATATTTATTTACTTAAAATCGCATTGCAAGTAAACTAGGCCTTGTTATGGGTTGAATTGGATCCCCAGAAACTCTTACACTGAAGGTGCAATTCCAGCTACCTCAGAAAGTGAACTTATTTAGAAGTAGGATCAATGCAGAAACAGTTATGATAGAGTCAGTAGAGATGATCCTCTTATAAAGAAACAAATGTGGATTAAGAAATGTGAATACTCAAAGACAAATGCTGATGGAAAGACTGGAGATATGCTAACAGAAGCCAAGGAAAGACCACCGTGCAAAGACTGGAGATATGCTAACAGAAGCCAAGGAACTTGCAAAACCTACGTGAGAGGAAATGGTTCTTCCCTAATATCTCTACAAGGAAGATGACTTGACCAATATCCCATAAACTTTCTTGCCTCCAAAACTGTGAAACAATGAATTTCTCTGTTCTGAACCAGGCAGTTTATGGTAATTTATCACATCATGTAGCATAGTTTCTTGGCAAATTAATACAGGCCTCAAATTCAGGGATCTTGGTTCCTGGTTATTGGTCTTTGTACCACATCCAATAAAACACAAGGGAAAATCCTTATATTTAAGTGAGAATTCTTTTTCACCCTACTTTAATAAAGATAAATTAAGTTTGTCGGATACAGAGTAACTGAGGATACATTATATCACTGTTCAAGGGTTACTTTGCCATATGCAGAGAACAAAGGCCCTAATAACGAGACTTCACTTTTAGAATATTTTCAGTTCAAGCCCAAGTCTGGAGGTAAATCAAGGAAGGGCAGACACCCATTTTTCTACATTCGTTTTCATATGTGGGTATCCCTTTGAAAGTACCAGTGCTAATTGGAAGAACTCTTTCAAGATACCAATAATGAAGAAAATCTTTGCTTTCTTGCTTCATATTGGAGATCTTGCCAAATGATGGCTTAGCAGGTCTCTTGTCCAGTACAATCTCTGATTTCTGGGGTGAATAGACATGATTCTTGGATCCCATTGGATCTTTGTTTAAGTTTTGTTTGGTATTCAAAACACTTTGACACTTTCTAATTATCTAATATCTTCCTTTCTCCAATCCTGAAATTAGCTGAGGAGATGAGTACTTTCTTCTTTAAATAAAAATGTCCTGATTCATGTAAAATTAATAAATTAAGTAAATTGCTTAAAAGTATGCACCAAGGTAAAGACAGGGTAGGGATGAGGGTATTGGTATTTGACAAATTATTTTCACCTAGTAGATGTCTTCGCCTTTTAATACTCTTTTCTAATACTACTGAGTCATTGGAAATGGGAGTCTCAAATATCAATGGTGTCTGCTTGGGAGAGAATAAATACTTTGGCCTCATATCTTTCTTGTTTGGTTATGCAATGGACATGGGAGTGCATGGGAGTGAAATCTGAATAGAAGTGACATGCATATTTAAGCAGATACTCTGCTTTTTGTTGTTTTTTGATTTTGCTATGCTGGGTATTGAACCCAGGGCCTCAAATATGCTGGGCAAGTGCTCTACCACTGAATTCCACCCTTGACCCTTATTCAAATATTTTGTTATTTTGCCATCTCAAGTTACTTGTTTCCTCCAGCATATGAATGGCAGTATTCCCAATGGAAACTTCTCTCTCAGCTTGTGTTCTAGCATAAAAATAACATTATACAGGCTAAATCCAATATGGGATGGCCATGTAGACTGAGTGAAGTAATCCCTGGTTGTTAACTATTTGGGTTGTAAGCCATTATGTTGGAGAGCACTTTAGCATCACATAATTAGACTACCTGACTCATAAAAATCTTCAAAGAAGCTAACTATCCCATCCTGCCTATGGAAGAGAGAAAAAGTTGTATTATTGCTTAAAAATCACTATACTAAAAATGGATATTTGATGCATTCCATTTGGACTTTATGCAGACATTTAATTTATGATGTGCTCTAATATATGAATACAAATAGATTAAATTTATGTGTGCAATAAGAACTAAAATTTATTGAACATCTATTATGTTTTTAAGCACTACAGACCTCATTATCTCTAACTCTCACATCAACTTTCAGATGAAGTGGGATGGATTATAAGGATTTTGACAAATTCCTTCCTGTACCATGCCTTCGAAATGTAACACAGCAGGTTTTCTATTACCTTTTATTTTTTATTGATTGTTCAAAACATTACAGAGCTCATGATATATCATCTTTCATACATTATACTCAATTGAGTTTTGAACTCCCATTTTTACCCCAAATACAGATTGCAGAATCACAACTGTTACATACTCACATAATTACATAATGGCATATTAGTGACTGTTGTATTCTGCTACCTTTCCTATCCTCTACTATCCCCCCTCTCCTCCCCTCCCCTCCCATCTTCCCTCTCTATCTCCTCTGCTGTTGTTCAATTCTCTCCCCTTTTTCCCCCCTCCCCCTTGCCCCTCATAACCTCTTATAATTTTGTGTATCATTGAAGGTCTCCTACCATTTCCATATGCTTTCCCTTCTCTCTCCCTTTCTCTCCCCCCATTCGTCTTTGTTTACTGTTAGTCTTTTCCTCATGCTCTTCCTTCCTGTTCTGTTCTTAGTTGCTCTCTTTATATCAAAGAAGACATTTGGCATTTGTTTTTTAGGGCTTGGCTAGCTTCATTTAGCATAATCTGCTCTAATGCCATCCATTTCCCTGCAAATTCTATGATTTTGTCATTTCTTAGTGCTGCATAATACTCCATTGTGTATAGATGCCACATTTTTTTTATCCATTCATCTATTGAAGGGCATCTAGGTTGGTTCCACAGTCTAGCTATTGTGAATTGTGTCGCTATAATCATTGATGTGGCCGTATCCCTATAGTGTGCTCTTTTAAGGTCCTCAGGGAATAGTCCGAGAAGTGCGATAGCTGGGTCAAATGGTGGATCCATTCCCAGCCTTCCCAGGAATCTCCATACTGCTTTCCAAATTGGCCTCACCATTTTGCAGTCCCACCAGCAGTGTACAAGTGTACCCTTTGAATCCCTTTCTCTCGCCATCCACAAAAGTTAACTCAAAATGGATCAAGGAGCTAGATATCAAATCAGAGATGCTGCGTCTGATAGAAGAAAAAGTTGGCTCCGATCTACATATAGTGGGGTCGGGCTCCAAATTCCTTAATAGGACGCCCATAGCCCAAGAGTTAATAACAAGAATAAACAAATGGGACTTACTTAAACTAAAAAGCTTTTTCTCAGCAAGGGAAACAATAAAAGAGGTAAATAGAGAGCCTACATCCTGGGAACTAATTTTTACCCCTCACACCTCAGATAGAGCCCTAATATCCAGAATGTACAAAGAACTCAAAAAATTAAACAATAAGATAGCAAATAACCCAATCAACAAATGGGCCAAGGACCTGAACAGACACTTCTCAGAGGAGGACATACAATCAATCAACAAGTACATGAAAAAATGCTCACCATCTCTAGCAATCAGAGAAATGCAAATCAAAACCACCCTAAGATACCATCTCACTCCAGTAAGATTGGCAGCCATTATGAAGTCAAACAACAATAAGTGGGGGATGTGGGGAAAAGGGTACACTTGTACCTTTTTTTTTTAAACAAGTACTTTACAATTTTTTAAAAGGTTTTCTTCTTTTAAAAATGTAAAAGAAAAAATGTTGTTCCCTTGAAGGGAATATAATTATTCAAGATGACTTAGTTAAGAGTGGTGGACAGAACCTAGGTATTCTCTACATCAGTATTAGTGATGATTTCAGCAGAAAAATTTTCTAAAGCAGTATTTGGGTTTCTGCTATTTTCTACTCATCTGTAATAATATTTATCTAAAGTTTCTAGAATATAAAGGTCTAGAATATAAAGTCCCTACTATTTTACACACACACACACACAAATTGAACATTGAACCATTTTCATGATTGGTATCATCTGGGCTTACCTTACAGAATCATTTTATGATAAGCAGATAAGCAGGGTTCAACATCTTAAGGCAGAGTACACAAGTTGGTTTCCATAAGAGTTTCTTTCTTAAGGTTTAAAAAATAACTCTTATTTTTTTTTTTAAAAGTTAAGATGTGTACTATCAGAAACCGAAAATCACAAGAAGCAAAGAACAATATTTTTAGATATGTGGATCTATAATAGGTCATAGGTATGTGCAGCTTTTAGGATGGAAACCTGCTACACCAAGCCAGAGGACAAGTAGGAAGGTAAACTCTAGTGGAGTCTCTCTATGGTTCAGAAGGCCATCAGAGTCTATTTTTTCAAGGTCATTTATCTGTGAATTTGGACACTGATGATATGGTTCCAGTTGCTGCTGGCCTGGCCATCCAGAGGTGGGAGTGGTGCCCTTCAGTTCAGTTTTCAGGAGTGACGGGAAGGCTGGAGGCTGTGGGATTTATCGTGTTATAAATTAAAAGGTTGCTTTAGAAGATGGCCTCAGGCTATGGAATTCCTCCTCCAACAAGGCTGAAGACTAAACCAAGAAGTGAGAGACATATTAACTGTCATCACTGTGGATTTGAGAGGAGAGAAAAGACTGGAGGGAATGAGAAGGACCACCTCTTGCATCTTCCAAAGGGAAAGAGTGTTTGTGAGACACTTGAGAGAACCATATGATATGACATAAACCACTGTTCAGTTATTTTATTTATTTATTTACAGGGGAAGGGACAGATCAGGTAAAAACTTACCATAATTCAGCAAGAAAAAAAGGAAAACAGCAAATGAACTTCTGATGAACACAAGAGACAATAATAAAAGCTAGGAAACAACTATGAACGTGCCTTAGGCTTAAGAACAACATGGATAGGTGTGTGTTGTGCGTGGTGCACTCAGGTGAGCAAGAATGCTGGTGAGAGTGTGTTTGTCAGAGAACAGAGAAGGACCCACAGATCTAGACCTCTGTTTTCTTCATTATAGCCACTTACCTCTGCACTTCTCTTTGCTAAAATCACCATACTTTCTAGATAAGCCACTAGGGAAGACCCCTTATGATGTGATACATTGAACACAGAGGCATTTGTGAGAATCCTTTTTGCCCCCTGTGGTTCTTCATTCTAATGAAGCTCGCCCACATTCCCTAAGTGGGATCCTAATGACGAAGGCCTTTTGACTCTGCCTTTGAACATTTTTAAAGCTTTACTGAAGTGTTTGAAAATTCATTATACTTTGACTTCTCTTTATTGTACAGAAATAAGGAGTCCCTGATGGAATAGCAGAATCAACATGTTTCAGAAATTGAACCCACAAAGTGAAGAAAACCTTGAAAGAAAGAAAGAAGAAGCAAAGAAAGAAAGAAACAAAGAAAGAAAGGACCATCCAGTTGTCCCTGGAAGGCAGTTAAGCACTGATGCACACATTTATGTGCACACACATGTCTGAGCAAGCACATGTATCTAGTCATTAATGTGCATATCACTTACGGCAAGGTCACACATTTGCAGTTAAGCCTCTACCTTGGAATGAGGTCTATCCATTTTTGAAATAAAGCATACATGTGGCAAGTCACATGGGGAAGAGAAAAAAGAAAAAAAAAGTCAAAAGAAAGCAATTCAGAAGGGCAACAGAACAGAAAGTTGTAGTTAATTATGATTTATAAACTTATTAACTTGCTAAGCATTGTAACGAAACAAAGAACAAATTTAATTTTAAATAACATTAAAGTAGCAAAATTGCCTAGATGAAAGCACAAGCCAAAGAAATGTATTTAAAGACTGAGAAGTCCCATTTTTTTTTTTTTTTTTTTTTTTAGGAAATAGCCTAAATGTCACCCTTTAATTCATTTAACGTGAATGAATGTTGAACTAATTCCAAGTAATAACGATGCAACATTTCCTAGATAATTGTTGTTAAGTGAAATGTTTGTGTTTTTTTTTTCTTTTCCTGTCACAATTTGAGTTATTATTTGCAAGAACAAATTACTATGGAAGTTGGTAGTTTTGAACACTAATGTTCTTTGTGCATCTACTTGTGCAAAAACATGGTCTATCAGTCTATATCTTATGCATATAAAATCAAGCAGAGGAATCCATCATTTCTCTACTTTGAAATAAAAGGAAAACATTAAAATGAGGTAGAAATTTTGATGTTTTAGAAACCCCCCACATACTATGTGATGGTAAAACTGTTACATATGATTATATAGTATATTTAAGTTGAATTAAAACTCTGAACTCCTCTGGTTTTGCTAACTAGTGTGTGAAATAAGAGGGAAATTAGAGTATGACATATCAAAATGTACTTCCTCAGGCACATCCTGCCTGATAGTGCTTTAGAATCCAAGTAGTGGCCCTGTTCTTGAACCAATCTCCACTTTAAAATGTATTGATGATCAGAGATGAAGGAGAACAATGGTGTGTTTGTTACTCTATACAAAAAAGTTTTAAGAGACTAAAAGCATTAAATACCTTTATCCACCCACCCCCCTTTAAAAAAAATAATGAGAACATTTCTACATAGTATCTAGATTATAGGTTTATTTCTTTTTTGTTTTTCTGAGCTCCCTAGGCAGAGCTAATTTGGACCCTATTGAATCTTGTTCTTTTCTTTTATATATAGTATAATAAAATTGCATGTGTGTTGAGAGCTATGTACATCTGGCATTGTGTAAAGGATTTTACTGTATTAAGATAGTATTATAGTCCATTTCACTGATAGAAAAACAGAGGATTAGCAAATTTACGATGCCTTCCTAAATTCATCAGGCTGAACTGGTGGTCCTGGGCAGGGTTTCAGGGAATCTGATTGTACAAGGGATCCTTAAGTCTTACAGTGTTTGTTTGATAGATGGTTGGATGGCTGCTGATGATGGATGGTTGGTTGATCTGTTGGTTGGCTTGTTTGCATGACTTTCCCAATAGAACAGGAGCTTCTTGAATAATTTTTCAATTATTATGAGAACAGTGAGTGCCTAGTACATCCTAGAAACTACTCTGAGTAATAGGGATATAACAAGGAACATAATAGAAATTATAGCATGGCCTCTTGGAGATTATTCTCTAGTTTGAAGAAAAGACAAATGCAGACTTACAAATAAGTGTATTTTACATATAGTGTTGTAAATTGGCATAGAAAAACCAACTTAGAAAGTAGGATAGAAATTCCTACACTTAGGAAGCAGGGTATCTGTTTCATAAATGGTGACCAGGGACGGCTTCAAAGTTGATATTAATTTCAGGCAAATGAGCATTGATTGCAAAAGCCATGCAGAATAAATACACACACTGTGTTAAAAGGAAAACCAACCAGGGCAGGTTAGCTAAAGCTAAGAAGCAGTGTGCCCCATAACAGCAGGAAAGGTCAGAGAATAGAGAAAAAGAAAAGCTCAATCACAGAGAGACTGAGGCTATCTAACACCTTCTGTTTATTTGTACATTGCCTGGTATTATTGTTCTCACCGAAGACATTTGTTTTATTAAACAAACAAACAAACAAACAAAAACAAATACTTGGCTTTGATCTTAAACAGGTCATTCCTTATGGCTTTTATGTAGAATTGTTTATCAGTTAAATGATAGGGCTGGCCATGAGTTCTTTGACCTCAGCAAATTTTATTTAAGTTTATAAATAAATTCATAGTAGTATAAAATAATTTCCTTAATGAATTGATGAAATAATTAATTTTTAACCAAGACCAATAGACTTCTAAAAAAGAAATGACCCTAGACCATTTCTAAATGAACTGTACTGAGGACTATGGCTCAAGAATCTGGATTTTTCTGCGATGATTTAAGGTGTTTTATGAGGAATTAAGCTTTATCTAGTAGGAACTTGTTACTAGGGCCCTCAAAGAAAAGAGAGAAAATAAAGAAGGAAAAATAAGCAGAACAGGAAGATAAAAATGAGGAGAAATGCAAAAAAAGTGACAGAAAAGAATATTACCAAGAAGAAAACCTGGATTTTGGAATTAGTCCAATCTGTTTTCCAATCCTAACCCTTCCACTTGGACATGAGAGACAATCAGCTGCCTCTCTACAGATATTCCCATTCCCCTTCCTCTTTACTTATCTTGATCTTGTCTTCCATATCCTCTAAATGATTGTGTCTTCAGAGAGATGGAGCCCATTTCAGCTTCAAGATCTGCATTTCTCTTGGTTTAAATCCAAGTCTCATTTATCTCATCAATTGAAGGGCTTAGCAAAGTCTACAGTCAGAGCCCCTGTGAAGGTTGTCCTTCATCTTAAAAAAGGCACAAGTTTCCACCGTTCAGCCTCTAAACAAAGCCAGCTGCCTGTGCCAGGCTGCCTTATTGGGACAAGCTCTAAGTTAAGGGTGGCAAAATGGGAAGTGCAAAATGTAGCCCTTGGGAGGATGATGATCCATTGAATCAACCTGCCATGGACTCAAATTAGTAGTATCATTTCTTCAATCATTTTAGACAAATTTTCTATTTGGTGCAACTGAAAGCTAACAAGGTAATGAAATTTGTTAGCAGGACAATGTCTTTTCAGCCATCAAATGCTTAGCAAAACTATGAACCTTGCAAAGAGTGAGGTGTATAATGGGGATCAAGTTTCTCAATCCCACTGGGCTTTAATTTACTTATTTTTAAAGTAATGCTGCCAATACTGACCTCATAATCTTGCTATGGAGATTAAGTTATTATTATTAATTTTTAGCCTTGGAAACGATGGGAAATTGACTAAGGAATTGCTATTGCATATATATAAGTGGAAAAGCTAAATGGATGCCTCTGGCCACGAAAATGGCTCCAATATGAACTTTGGTAAATGGAAAATAACCATTCTTCAGAATATTAACAGCAAATATTAACACCAACACTAAACTGTAGGTGTATTTTCATTTTTTACCCTGCAGAAAGTTAGACAAGACCACTGTGGTGCCCTAGAAAGAATATATTTTGGAATCTGGAATCCAGAGGACTCTATCATTTACTCCTATGCAATTTGGGAAGAAAACATGATTTCTCTTAATTCACTGAGAAAATGGAAGCTATATCAGAAGAGATACTCCACCTGCGACCATCACCAAATATAGCAACATCCCTGCATCTACGTCCACATACTGTGACTTGGCTCTTGCTGTGATGAATGAATTCATCTTACTTCAAAGGCCAACTTCTCTGTTGTCTCCTGGGCCCTGTCTCACCTAGCCAAGGACATGACTTTTGTTCTTTATCTTTTCTCTTTTGTTCATTATCAACTTACCCCCACTTACTGTATCATTCTCATTATCTTACAAAGACATTGTAATATTTCCCATCTTACCCAAAACTGCCTGTTATTTCTTTTTGCCTTTAGAGTGGTATTCATAGACGTACATCTGTTGTCTTGGTTTCTTCCATTCCCATTCTCCCTTGTACCAATTCCAATTAGACTTGCAATGTGACATTTTCACTAAAACAACTCTTGTCAATTATTTCTGTCGCCAAGTGCAATGGTCATTCATTAGTCATCATCATACATATTGCATCAGTAAGAATTGACATAAAATCCTTCCATTTTTCAATGCTTAATTTGACCTTGGACTATAGTCACTGTTTTTTTTTTTTTTTGTCTACCTCACAAGTTATCATTTTTCAATTTTTTTCCCTAGCTTTAAACAGTGATGTGCCCCCTTTTTTAATATAACTATACTTACTTCCTAAATTCTACCTTCTTAATATTTCACACATTTATTTGCATATTTGACTAAACATGTCAAAATTAGTTCATCCCAAATCAAACTCCTGACTTTTCTCCATCCCACTCCCAACTCCTTCTCCTATTCTCTCTCTATAAATGGCAATTTGATGTTTCTAGTTTCTCAGTGCACATACCTGAGAATCAAGAAAGAGTCTTCGTGGCTTCTCACACACCATTTCCAATTTGTAAGTGAACCTGCCAAATTCATCCTTGAAATATTTAAAATTCAAACATCCCTCACTGTATTCTGCAGCTGTCTCCTAGTCAAATCTACCTGTATTTCTCTGCTCTTTCTGCTTTGTCTAACCTGCTTCCAGTCTCTTCCCTTCACAGCAGTCACAATAGTCATTTGAAGATAGATTATGCCACACTGTAGCTCAGAATTCTCTAATAGCTTTCTGTCTCCTTCTGTCAAAAATCCAGAGTCCTGAAAATCGCCTACAAGGCTCACCTGATTATCCCCAGCCACCAACCACTACTTCTCTGTTTCAATGATGACTGTTCCCTTCCTCATTTTGTTCTGGTTTTCCTTTCTTTGTACTTTGAAGCCCAAACATCACAAGGCCTTTGCATCTGGTATTTTCTGCCTGAATATTTGCCCTAGTTACCTGCCTGGACATCTTCCTCACTTCCATCAAGCTTCTGCTCAAATATCATCTTTCCAGAGAGGCCTTTCCTAACCAATATGTTCAAAACAGTCCCTCCTCAATAGCCCTCAATTCCCTTATCCTATTTAATTTTTCCCAAAGGAGCTTTTACAGGTGACATACAGTTATGCGTTTCTCATATGCCCCCTTCTATTAATACAAGCAACAGTTATATGCATTGCATCTTGTCAATTTTATTCACTGCTATACCTAGAACTGTCTATAACATCATGGTCTCTCCATCAATCCCTACCAGATAAATAAGCTAATAGATGTAATAATCATCTATCATCATAAAGACTCAGTGCATATATACTAGCACTACATGTGAATAGATTCAGTATTTGCATATATTTCCTTCTTATCTTTTCCTTTATACCTTCATTTTTCTGTTCACTTGTCTCACAGCGGAGGATTTTATAATATATTCTATTTTGTATTCTGATTGTCACACCTAACAGGAGAGCCAAACCACCTTCATACATTAGTTTGAACCTTTCATAAGGGAGTCTTTATTAAATTTTATTTTTATTAGTGCATGATAATTAAACATAGTAGTAGAAGCCATTATGTCATTTTCAGACATGTACACAACATCATTCAATCAATCTCATTTCCCACAACCTTTCTTTTCCTTCCCCTCCTCTCTTCCCCTAACCCTTTGCTTGCTCTAGTCTACTGATCTCCCGTTTATTATTATTATTTTAGTAGTGCATTAAAATTATATATATACATAAATGGATATGTGTGTGTGTGTGTGTGTGTGTACATATATATGGTCACTGTAGTATGTTCCTAGAAGAATATAGCACCGTTTGGTAGATTTAGTAACTAAGTACTTCCCCATGCTTTCCCTTCTCCCTCCCTCTTAATCCCCTTCCTCTAGTGGTTACTCTTCTGTTTTCATGAGATCCCCCCTTTTTAAAAAAATTTCATTTTTTCCCCTTTCTCTAGCTTTCACCTATAAGAGAAAACATTCAACTTTTGAATTCCTGAGTCTGGCTCAAGAATCCTTGGCCTGATGTTCACTAGTTCCATCCAGTTACGAATAAAAGACATCATTTTTTTCTTTCTTTTTCATATTTTTATTTAGAGACAGGGTATTTCTGAATTGCTTGGGTCCTTGTTAAGTTGCTGAGACTGGTGTTGCAATCCTGCTACCTACCTCCTGAGCTGCTGGGATTACAGGTGTGCGCCGTGGAGCCCAGCCGAATGACCTATTTACCCATGATTGAACACTTAGTACTTTTCTGTTTTTAATTCAGTATTCTCATTAACATCACAATAAGCATTTATACCAAATATTTATTTTCACTCTTTCTAATAGTGTCCTTAACATAGAGTCAAATCAGAATTGGGTGAGGGGCACTGTGTCGAGTTCTCTGAACAAGGGTTCAAATATTGTTAATATACCTTCCAAAAGGGGGGATTTCCATGACCTGCCTTTGACTTTGATATGAATACATCACTTTTATAAGTTCTTCTTGTATGATTAATGAATTTACTATAATTAAAGAGTAAGAAAGCATCACTCCTAGCCATTTCTGGAAATACATGATTTACTTCTGTATGTGATTCAGTACTATATGTTCCCAAAATAGTTATTTTTAAAAATACTTCTATCAAAGGAGTTTGATCAGCTGAATTTTGATGGTCAGTGAGGCTCACATGTTTTTTTCTCTTGTGGAAAATATATGATGTGGAGTAATAATCTTGCTTTTCCACCACCATTGCACTACTGAAAGGACATCATCATTTCGATCCATCTCATCACCCTATGTTTCCTATCAGCCTAACCAACTCATGTGTCTATATTGGGTTATTTCATTATAAAGCAGTCTGCAAAATAAGTGTTTTAGGTTTTACTTTGTCCACACATGAGTGTTATAGTCACTGTTGCTTGGGAAAAGCATAGATACTGAGTTAGTCGCTGGTATAGGCAAACAACATCTCTAAAACACACTAACTCTGTGGCCTCAGGCAGTTTCCTGAATCAGCCTGAAGTCAGCCACTTTACCCGCCCCCAAAAAAATAGAGCAACATGTGTCCCCCCTACTGTAGTTAAGACTGAATGACAAATGAATGAGAAGAGTATATAAAGTTCCTGAATAATGAGAGGGATAGTTGCTCTCTCTCCATCTCTTCAACCACCTGTCGAGTATATTCCTCTGTACTATTTCAGTTCTTTGTATTTTTTTGGTGGGGGGACTGCTCCCTGAAAGATGATCATACAACCCTAACCTGTTGAATTTGGAGGCCATGAAAATCGCTAGGCCCATGGCAATGTGGACAAAGTGGTGTGCTACTTCTGACCAGAAATAACTTGGATCTTTGTACCTTTTTGTACTCTTGGTTATGGTGACCAAAGAAAGATTGCCCTATTAGCATGGATCGCACGTGACAATATCAGGATGCACAGCCATCGTCAATCTTCAGTGGACATGTAGCATGAAAGAACAATGCACCCCCATTTTTTTAAGATGCATGGATTTGGGGGATGTTTATTAGTACAGCTTAATCTCATCTCTACCCTGACTCATATTTATTATTCACCCCTTCTTCCCCACCAACAAAGAATCACCAAGTATGTCTCAGGGAGAGAAACCATTAAAAAATGTCCAAGATTCTTTGAGTTATTGAAAGTATTTATAGATGCTATCTGTCCTCAAAGAGATCACAGTCCATTATCTCAGCATATGTTGTTATAAATTATCTCCGTTCTGCTCACACAAGGGAAGATGTTCTCTGACCTGGAACCGTGAAGGAGATGTCACAAAATGTCCTTCTGCCCAAAGGGTGTGGAGTAAAGAGAGACTATTCTCATAGTACCACTATCATATTCCACATATGTCCCAGAGTGACTAGCTCTCAGCGGTGTCTGTTATTGTGGCAGGGGGAAAAAAAAGCAATTCCAGAAGCTATTTTCGTTTTCCTAATGGAAAAACTAGATGTGCAGATGAAAGAGTTATTAGAAAAATAAGTCTTAGCTTTCCTATAAAAGCATCCAAAATGTGCTGCACGTCTTGGCCAGTCCATCAGCACTCTGAAGGTATACATTAACAGACAGGGTCTCTAATAAAAATATATCGTACTTTTAAAGACATTTTTTTCCCTAGAAAGTAGCCAAAGGAGAAGAAGGAGAGCCAGAAAAGGCTTCTGAAGTCGAACGAGCATGTTTCAGCTCCATTTCCGGTGCAGTTTCAATGACAGGTAGGAGCCCAGAGGCTGGAATGTACGCAGCCCACTCCCCAAGTCTATCTTTTCTCCCACCCTTCTGGGGTGTTTGGATTCCATTCCACTCTCCAGTTCTGTTGTTGGTAATGTGCATCTCTGCACCTGACCTTTGCCATTTTTAAACAATTTTAATTAAAAAATTAATTGTGATTATATATAAATAGAACACATAGGACTTTATCATCTTAACCATTTTTAAGTATGCAGATATGTAGAGTTAAGTATATTCAGATTGTCGTGAAAACCATCTCTCACACGTGTTTATCTTGCAAAACTACAATTTTATATTTATTCAGAAGTTCTATATTTCCCCTTCCTCTAATCCCTAGAAACTGCCACTCTAACTCTTTGTTGCTGTGAGTTTGGCTGTGTTTGATACCTTCTAGACATGGAATGATGCAGCCTTTATCTTTCTGTGATGGGCTTATTTCATTTACCATAATGTTCTCAAAGTTGATCTATGTTGTAACATTAGTCAGAATTTTCTTCCATTTTAAGACTGAATAATATTCCTTTGTATGTGAATATCACATTTTGTTTATCCATTGGTGGACCTTTGTTCCTTCCACCTTTTGGCTGTTGTGAATAATGCTGTTTTGACATGGCTGTTGTAATTTCTCTTCACCTTGGCTTTGGGCAGAACCTCATTTCAAGACAAAATGAATTTTGTCTTCCATTCCATTTGGATTTGGGCAGGGATTGAGCAACAGACCCGGAACCGAAGGGATAGCTCACTCAGTAATAAATTTTAAGGGGTTCCCCAAAAAACCTGAAAATCAAGACAAATGATATTTCCATGCACTGTTTTAAAGTATCAATATCTACTGCAAAAAAAAATCCATGATGAAAACAATATCAAGATGTTAAATAATGAAGGGAACAGTAGTACTATACAGAGACATATCCGAGATGGAGACAAAAGGCAAAAATTAGTAACATAGATTTGGCCTGTATTTAAAACTGGCCATTTTGTTCATTGTGGCATTTTATATTTTTAATATGCTTTTCAAATATTGCATTACTACACAATTTGTCTTGATTCCTGAGCTTTTCAGCAGCTCCTTTGGTGGTACAACACCTGCAATAAATGTCTTACTCTCCTCTGCTTGGTCCAGCTCTGTCAAATAGATTAGTGTCTTGTGCTTATGGTCCCCATTTGCTTTGTAAAATCAGACAAGATTAAACAATGATTCCTTTATTGGTATCTTCCTAAATCAAGGGACCAGGCAAAGTTCTATAGCTCAAATTCTTATCAATGCAGTCCACGATCCTGCTGAATACATCATTCTTGGGAATACCCTCTTTTTGTGAAAATAAATTTTTATGGCCAAATTAGTTTTGTAGGTGATCAGCAGAACAGAGCTCAACAGACATTACTTGAGAATGTCTAGAAATCTGAACTGCATGAGCTAATGTATAGTGAGGTGACAGTATATATTTTGAATGTCTGAGGTGGGTACAGCCTACAGTATTTTTATATTTGATCAAGAAAGTACCTTTTTGAGGACAATGCTCTTTATACAAGCATGCCTGGCTAGCATTCCATGCAATGCATTCAAATAAATGCCTAGATGGTGTTGGAGAAGAGGTCTCAATAAACGTTCTTAGAGAAGAGGCACAGAGCTTGCAAAGAAGTAAATTGATAATAGGCGTACTGACACAACCTAAAAAGTGGTGTCACAACAGAAAGTTGAAAATAGCTCACTTACCACTCTGGGGGAAGAGAGTTTACGTTTAACATCCTTGTGTTGTTATCTAAAACGCGGCTTCACGTAGGAGAGAGTAGGAGAGATTTGAGTTATTGTTCACTGCCTTATTATAGTTGCTATATTTTCATTGACAGAAAAATACCATTTTGCTAATTTCACTTTAACTTTCATGAAGTCCTCATTTTGGGTTGAAAGATAGGGTCAGAGCTGGCTTAACAAGAAGGTGGGGGAAATGAATTGAAATTGATTAACTTGAAGACACAGAAAAAGGCTTCTCTCTTAGCATATAATAGGGAAATCCATTTTTCTGGATGAGGCAATGCAGAGGAGTCTCTTTTTATTAGATATTGGCAGATCAGCAGTCTTAAAGACATCCCATTATAAAAAGTAGACCAAGTTTATTGGTTGCTTTCCCTATGCCAGACCCTGTGCTAAGCACTTCTGTGGATTATCATTTTTAATACTTACGACAGCCTCATGAGAGTAGAAACTATAATTACCCCCATCTTACACAAGAGGAAATGAGGTTCAGAGAGGTTAAGTCACTTACCAAACTCACACACCTAGTAAATGATGGAGTTTGGATTTGAAGCCAGGCAATTTTGACTTCAGAGTCAGCACATAACCACTAGAGGCTAGGACCTTATCACCTTTGCTTTTTAATGTACCAAGAGGCACTCAATTGGCATCCAACCAGAAACAAGTTCAGGTGAGAGTGCAAGGCATTCTAGGCAAAACCAGCTTACGTTAGTTATATTAACTTAAAGGAATAATGGAACAATTGAAAGTGTTCCTACCAACCAGGATGGTGGTAGGATGATCAGCAGCAACTTGACAGCTTCGTGCTTTGCATGCTAACTTTACATAAGGATAGATGAAGATGTCACAGGGCTATTACTTCCCACAAAAGGTATGATTAAATCAACCCCTGCCTTATCAGAACCACAAGCTTACAAAGCACAAAAGAAACTTAGAGGTGGTATGCAATTCTCAAAACCTGACTTTGGCAGACATGCATTCTTCTCTAAGTACTATGGCATCCTCTATATTTCTCGGCCCCTTCCAAGAGGTAGGCCAGGTGATGGATTCTGACAAATGGCTTTGGCCAAGATCTAAAGAGCCAGTGCACAATTCTTCAGCTCTTTTCTTCACCACCTGCAAGGACATAAACCCTTGATGGCAAAGCCAAAGATTGGGCACCATGGATTGGTACCACAAGTAGGACATCTTCTCTGGAGGGTCACACAAGCAGTAGGTCTTTGGGTGAGAATCAATTCTGATGTGTTAAATTTCTGATATTTCATGACTGGTTTGTGACCCTTGCATTTCATAACCTATCCTGTTGAATACATGGTGATACCAAATTCACGAGGGAGCATGCAAAAATACTCAGAATATGGGTCTGCCTTCCAGCCTACAAAATTTTCCAAGGATAGGACATAAACCACTAGTCTTACAAAAAATAGAATAGTCTCATAATGAGCAACTTTGAAAAACCCTGTTAGGTGTTAGCTTAGTTCATTCAATCAGTCTTTCCAATCTGCTTCCTCTTCAAAGTCTCTCTCTTTCTCGTGTGTGTGTGTGTGTGTGTGTGTGTACACACAAACACTTATAAATATAATAAAGATGTTGAACTTAAACCTTGAGGGTCATAGTAAGGCACAAGAACATGGGTTTGACTACCAGTTTTATATTCGATAGTAACTATTTACTATTGGAGTGCCTTTGCATAAATTGTTTAATTCTTCAGAGATCCTTTCTATTAAAGTGGAAATTAGTGCTAAAAATAGTATCTACCTCTGAATGATAGAAATGTTCTCTGTCTTGATTGGGCTATAAGACATTTGCCAAACATTAAGACATTATACAGCTGCTACATGTGCATTTCCCAGAATATGGTTTAGTTCAATAATAACAGCAATAATAATAACAACAACAACAATAATAACAGTATGTACTTTGTAAGGTATTATAGGGAGAGAATTAGCTTGATATCTGGTGAAAAGAAAGTCCAGAAAAAAATAGTAGCTATTATTATATCATATGCTAAATATAGTTTATTATGTATTTTTATCAGGATATCTTCCAAGGATATACACAAATAAATTCACAGTAGATTAGGGACTCTAGGAGGTCAACTTGGATTATTTTGGATTGTAAATTGCATTCTCATGATCTGTTTCTTCATATTTTTAATGCATAAATTCTCTTTATCCAAAGAATTTTAAGCAAAATTCACATTTACTCTGTGAGTTTCTTACAGAATGTTTTGGATTCTTGGCTTGGCTTACCCATGATTCATAATTTTACAAATAGTGCATGCTCTAATACACAATATATATTTTGTTATGCTTTTGCTGTAATTAATCAAGCAAAAAATGAGTATTATATTTCCTAATGATGACTTTGTGCCTGCAAAGAAAAACCTTGACAAAAATTTAACATATCTATACAGTTACCTGAATCAGAATGCCCAATCCTTAATTCTAATTTCAAGCCTTAATTGTTGTGGACCATAATAACAAAATGTTTTATTTTTTAAAAAAATAAATTTTCAGTAGGTTTTCTATTCAAGAAATACAACATGGAATAATGATATATGAAACATAGAGAACACAGGATGAAAAATACCAAGCATTACCAATGTGTTTAGAGAAAGACAGATTAGGTTGCTATAAATTTTAATTCACTATATCCCAGGAAAATGCCCTTAATAACAACAGATTTTAAAAATAAAGCAAATGCTTTCATTGTAGAAATGTGTGAAATAGTATACAGGTTCTTCCATCAAAAGAGTGCCAGGAAATATTTGAGTGTTTATTGAGCCTCTATGCTGTTCCCTGTTCTGTGCTAGAAATTCCAGATTTGCAGACAATGAGAAAAGCAAGATTTCTTTCCCAGGAAAATTCTAGCTTTTGTTGGCTGTGTCATATATAGTTGATGTTTTAAGAAGGTGTAGTTTATCTCCAGGACTCAGAAAAAGAACAACATAACAACACCATGAGATTGAAAAGCATCAAATAAAATGAGTGATAAACACACAAAATCATCTAAAATGGACAAATGGATCATTAGCCATGGAAAGATTTGGCTGGAACCAAAGTTGTCTTCAGATATTTGAAGAAAAGTGTGGCTATCTAAGGAGAGGAGCAGGCAATGAGAGACACTGAGTTACTGTCTCTCATGTGGACCGCTCTCCTTTAGCAGTTCAAATCCCACAGTCCACCCAGCTGAGGCCTTTGACCATCGGCATCATGGTTCCCTTTTATATGTGAGATGCCCCACATTTGCAATATAACAGGTCTTTTCTTGCCAATCTTAACATGCACACATACACAGATGTACACATGTACACTCACATTTAGAATTCTCTTGGTGACCAACTTCATCCACATATTTACTTTCTTATGAGGAGTGAATAGAAGTTGATTTTCCCATAAAAAGACAGTAAACACATCTCCACCATCTGTGACTTCTATATAGTTTCCTTCTAATTCTTTTAGTGACTGTAAAAGTTAGACATCATTATCCCATCATTATGTGTAACCCAACTGTCCTCTCTTCCATTAGTTTTTGGGCTGCCGGGAAAGAACCGCTTCATCTATGGCCACTCAGATTCATATCTCATAACTTTTTACTAATCCATCCCCCCAAACAATCCATACTCCAAAAGCATTATCAAATATGATAAAATTTACTTAAAATAGAGGAGGGGGCCTTACCTTGGATCATTATGAGGAATAATTTCCATAATCACTTCCCAGATTTGATGTTAATGGCACCCCCTGAAGTTGTGGAGTAGAATACCCTGACTTTGGCAATTTAGCTCTACTTTGACTCTGAATCCCAGTGTTTCAATCTCCAACTGATCAAAGTACTCAATCAAAGCAAAAAGAACTTCCTGGAGCCGTAGCACCCTTTAGAAGAAAATTTGCGAACCATTAATATCTACTTGAGAACTTTCTGCATGCTCATTATTTATTCTGCATATTGCTTACTTACTTAAAATACACACTGGGCCCCTCTCAGGAAAAATTGTCTTCATTGCCCCCAAAGTGTTGAGACAATAAGCTTCTGTCCAGATGGCCTCCTCTCAACACTCAGACAACTCAAATGTTAGGAAAACAAGATCAATGCTTGAATCAATCACCATTTCTGAAGCTCAGACAAGACTGAATTCTTGGACTTGCAAAGCTGAAGAACAGACATTGGAATCCACTGTATTCTTCAAAGTTTTAAGTTATCCTGCAAGGACTCTCCAGAGAGCCTTTTCCTAGATACTGCAACCCATAATGTGTACTTCTACCTGTTTAGGAAAGGAAAGAAGGCAAATAAGGGGGGAAAAAGTATCCAGATAGTACAAAGACAGTAGACTATAACTTTTGGAGAAGTTTCAAAGAAAAGCTCTTGAAACAGAGAAACATATCAAGATGGGAGGTCTTGACAAAATGTGAGTGCAGAAGGCAGGGCATGGAAAGAGAATGTCCTATGTGCAAAAATAGCACAGGCACTTTATCCATTTTCCACACATTTATTTTTCCCACTGATATGTTTGTCTGAATCAGCTGATCTAGTTTGGATAGTTCAAATCCCCTGAGGGAAGAGACTTATCTCTACAAAATTACTTAGAATCATTTGTGTTCAGATACATGTTTAATTTCATTGTTCTTGATGTGCTGATGGTATCCCAAAATCTTCTCCCCATTTTAGAACTTTCAATTCCTTTCCAAGTTCTTCAACTCACCCTATGTAAGTCCCTCCTGATTTCTCTATTTTTTTAGAAAGGTTTAATTCTATTTTATCATAATAGCTTGTATTAATTATACAAATCAATGAGTTTTACTGTGATATTTTCATTCATGCATATATTGTGCTTTGATTATCTCCACTCTCCCTACTACCCACTCTTTGCCTCTTTTTTTCTATCCTTACCCCAAAAGTCAATCTTCTACTTTCATGTCATCTTTTTAAAATTTTTTCACATATGACAGAAAGCATGAAATATTCATCTTTTGGTGATTACCTTGTTTCCCTTAGAACAATGGCCTCCAATTCTATACATTTTCTTGAAGATGACATGATTTCATTCTTCTTTATGGTTGAATAGTACTCCATTGTGCCTATATGCCACATTTTCTTCATTCATCTGCAGATGATCTTTTTGAGGTGTATATGCACGATGTGCATAAGGTGGTCTGTTCTCATGTAGCCCTGAAGCAGCTCTTCCTATGAAGGGTACAGTGTCCTCAGGATTAAATGGGATACTCAGAGAAGGAGTTAAGCAAATGAATTTGTCATCAATAATTGCAGCCTGTATAACTAGTGATGTTTAGTGAGTTACACAAGACATTAGAAAACCTCAGGAATAGAGCGCCATCTTTTCTTTTTTTCAAAGTAAATCTGGCTTAATCTAGAATTATTATGTTTTTTCTTCATACTTCTCTCTTTTTCCTCTGCCCTCCCGCAAAACAGCAAGAGAACTGATTTTGTGGACAGACATGTGGGTTGTTAATGTTACTGTCCTGCAAACCATGAGCATCTGGCTTTATCTCCCAGAGTCTCAGTTCCCACAACTTCAAATGAGATTGATGACATCAGCGATCAGGATTGCTGTGAAGGTTAAATAACACTGTGTTTGCAAAATGTCCAACAGAGAAAACATGTACTGGGCACTTAGGGGCAGCCTTGCAAGCATTATTACATGACCTTTCATTATAATTGTAGTGGTGGCAGTGGTGGTGGTCAGAGTAGTTTTAATATTCTTGGGAGAGCACTTTTGTCCCAAGCCCATGTAACTCTAACTAGACTTGTTACAATTTCCATTAAAATTTATATATAGAAGGGATGATGGTGGTCCTCTAATATCCTTTCCTACCTAAAGAAGAAGTCCCCTGTGATATGACAAGGCCTGTCACATGGACAGTAGCATGAATTTCCATCCTGAAAGTGAACCAGAGCTCTCTATTCCCAGACCTTTCTTACCAGAGAGCAGACTTCCCTCTCTCTGATGTTTCTATGCATTGCTCTCAGTTTTGCACCCCATGGGGCCAAGCAAAATGAATCTAATCACTCTTCTTCATGACAGCCCTTTAGATATTTGAACAAAGTGATCATATCGCCCCCAGAGCATTTCCTTCTCCAAACTACACATCCCCAAATCATTTCTCCATGTGACTCACATTCTGGGACCTTCCTTGTCTTGAACATGACACCAGGACTGCAAACTTTAACACAGACTAGGAGGGAGTGCAAAAGTCATGGAGCCACCTACGATTTGCATTATATGTTTATCAATGTGTCTCAATGAGTTTCCAGTTATTTTTTATATTAAAAATGATCAAGCTCATGGGCTGGGGTTGTGGCTCAGTGGTAGAGAGCTTGCCTCGCACGTGTAGGGCCCTGGGTTCGATCCTCAGCACCACATAAATAAATAAATAAAGATATTGTGTTCACCTACAACTATATATATATATATATATTTTTTTTTTTTTTTTAATGATCAAGCTCACGATTCACTAAAATACTCAAAACTGCCATGTGTATGCATGTGTTCATGGACATGCTTTCTCCTCTTTTTCTTCCCTACAAGAAAAGATCCTTGTCAATAGTGTCTGTCTCACATGTATGTTATGAGAATTAAGTGAATCTACATATGAACTGCTTAAAACCATGGCTGGCCAATGTGAGCATGAAATGAATGCCAGTAGTTATTCTTATTTTACCTTCAAATGCACTGATACAGTCTATTTGCCAGGGCTGTGATAGGTTCTGGGGACACAATGATATATAAAATATGGTCCCTGCACTTAAAGAAATAAAAACCTTGGAAGAAAATATTTGAAAATGATGAGTCAAGTACTGTATTAGAGATAAGTATAGGATGCCGAGCACAAAGGGAGGATTTTAAGTCCCTACTTGTAGTGGAAGGGAGAGAGGGAAGGAGTAACAGAAAAATATTTCTGGAGGAACAGACACATGAACATGGATCTTCTGAAGAATAGGTTTGAATTAGCCAGAGCACAGGGGGAAGCTTGTTGTTAAGCAGGGTTAACAGTAAGCAGAGAGGATGATGCTTACAGCATGTGGACATTTGGAGACAGACAGGGTTTGATAACTTTCCATGCATTTGGCTTCAGGAAATAGATAGATTACAAGAGGTGAAATGTCCACTCTACAGGAAGTCATCATCCCATCAGACAGGATGCTTACCAGTTTCCATTTGAGAAGTACAAGGGGACACTGGCATAAGCTGGGATGTGTGGGTACCAAGCTGCACAAGTCTAAGCCATGTTGATGTGTGTACACAGCTTCTCACCGACCACTGCAATTTCTGCATCAACCAAATGGGTGTAATGATACACTGGGTGCTACTGCTCCCACTGCTGCAGATATTTCTATATTATATGATATTTAAGACAGACACTGACCAAGCAAAACATTTCCGTGTTCTAGAAGCCACATTGTTAATGAAAGGAAAGTCAAAAATAATTCATCATGAAAAAGCAATTACTAGAGCTGGGCATGAGGATGAGGAATAGGGTTAAGAGATGAAGGAAGGTTATTTTTGGCTGCCTCTCTCCTTTGAAATGATACCTCCTTTCAAGTGATGGTCCAGCAAATGTTTTCTTTTACCTCTTTGTTCTATCAGAATCTTTTGCAAATATGCAAACCTTTAGCTTTAAAAAAAATAGTCTCACTTCATTTTATACATCTGTCACATCCAAACAGTTTTATCTGATGATTGATTATTTTGCAGCACATCTTTCAATGTTTGCTTCTGTGACTCATCTGACTTAAAGAAATCAGACAGTCTGAGAGCATCTCCCCCTTCCGTCGGTTGATGTAAGCAAAGCTAAAGGAGCAGAGCATCTCAGAATGTAAATACACATGGCAAATTTTGCTTCTTTTGATAAACATTCCTTAGTCAATCAAAGATTGCTTGTACTAAAGACGGCACGATAGCTGTATGTCACCCAGCAGAGAACTAGTAATCCAATCCGGGCCAATTAATGGATTCTGCTTTTACTCTATTTTTTTCCTTTATGTCTACACCAAAATCTCTGTGGAGGAGCTGACAGGACATATTTGATTCCCCCACCCCCACTTCTCTTCTGTTTCTTCTTTCCAGGATTTCTGCTTCCAACATCCTCTGGGCAGTAAACATTAGCAAACATTTATTGAATACCTACTGCATGCCTGTATACTTGAGATACAGCAATGATATATCAATAATCATTGGCCTAGAGACATCTCTGGAAGAGAGAGAGGGTAAAACCTACAGCAGAGGGAACCCTAGGAGGCAAGATCCAATTACAGACAAGACTCTCTGTGGGAGGGGAAAAGGTCAGGGGCTATTTTTCAGAAATGTTTGATCACTCAGCTCAGTTCAGAAAGATAGAAGATAATGAGGGGTAGGGAGGAGAAGAAAGAGAACAGAGAAAAACCCTCACTGATCATTTAGTATATCCCAAGCATTGTGAATTACCACTTTTCTAACTCAGTTTAAAGAACAGGAAACTGAAGACTCCCAGAGGAAAATGATTTGTTCATGGAAAGGAAGAAGCTGAACTGGGGGCTCAAACTTGGGCACTTAATTTCTAAGCCTGTGCTCTGTACCATGGGATTCTCTTCCTTCCCCTGATAGGAGTAGAAATGAGATGAGCTTGAGCAATGGTGTGGATGCTTCAGGTAGGAAAGAGAGCAGGTGATAATATCTGAAGGTCATGAACAGCCACAGTCATTGACAGATGGCCCTGCAGGGCAGTTTTAGTGGACTCCATTGACCTGTGCACTGAGCTCTGGGGCAACCTGACTGCCGGTGTGTGTCTCTGGTCATTACCATTGTGCCATGCCCTACTTTACCTATGTCTCAGGGCAGAATTCCAACTGGGATGGAATCAGTATAAGTGTATCCTTCAGACTTCGTTTTGAAAACTCATCTGGAGTGTCCATAACCAGGAATCATAAACTTTTCAAGGGAAACAGGCACAGAGAAGTCTCTTGGGTAATGAGACAAGCAGAAATGGTTCTGAGAAACAGAGGGAAGTCCAAATTTCCGAACCCACATCTCCTGCCCTCAGACATGAGCTTTCTGTTCTAACTAATTAAACATCTGGTGACCCAGGAGAATAGCTGTGAGCACCTTAATGCCAAAATGGTCTCATAAAGCTTCAGGTTTGGGAACCTAACCTCGCAATTGCTCCCATAGACAAATACCTGGTCATACTCCAACTTTCTGCAGTTCAACAATACATGTCTCTATCTACCCAACTGCTTGAGCCAGCAAAATAAAAAATAATTTACTTGCTCTAAATAAACTCAGTGTTAAGTCTTGATTCCATTTCCAGAACAGAACATGCTCAGAACTTGTTCTCTTCTTTGCTGTCACTCATTGGCCCAAGCTAAAGCTCCTGTCTGCATTGAGTCCTCTCCATCCATTCTAGCTCTCTTCCACCCACAATATGTAGCTCTTTGTCAACAAATGCATCAGACCATACCTGCTTAAAACAGTAATAATGGCAACATAAAAACAATGACAACACATCATTCAATAACTGCCTATTATATTTGGGTACAGTTGGGGGTTCTTACTATTAAACTGGACTGCAGATTGTAAGTCTCTAAATAGTTCCATCAGCCCTATGGATTCTTTTTAAGATTCTCAAATGCTCCAAATCCTATTTTGCCTCTAAGCCTTTATAAAATCTAGTCTTTGTGTATGAAGTGTCCCATCCCTATGAGCATCCTAACCCTTTTTTATTTGTTGTCTAAAAAAGCACACTTTTTTATTCTCATTTTGAATGAGTACCTTTGGAAAAGACTTCACGCTCCTTACTACCTCCTCCATGTAACTTGTATTCCTAGTTATATGCCCTGGTAATGCTTGAACAACGGAATTACATTTAATTATTCATTGATTATCCAATTATTTGTTCAACTGAATGAAACATTCTATTTTCCAAGCTTTTCCATCCTCACCTATAAAAGGGGTATAAAAAAAAAGAAAGTTGGAGTATGACCAGGTATTTGTCTACGGGAGCAATTGCGAGGTTAGGTTCCCAAACCTGAAGCTTTATGAGACCATTTTGGCATTAAGGTGCTCACAGCTATTCTCCTGGGTCACCAGATGTTTAATTAGTTAGAACAGAAAGCTCATGTCTGAGGGCAGGAGATGTGGGTTCGGAAATTTGGACTTCCCTCTGTTTCTCAGAACCATTTCTGCTTGTCTCATTACCCAAGAGACTTCTCTGTGCCTGTTTCCCTTGAAAAGTTTATGATTCCTGGTTATGGACACTCCAGATTAATGGTAAGGATTTGAATAAAAGCATTTAGGTCTTCAATGACTAACTATTAAAAATATTATTCTTAGGTTGGAAGTGTAGTTCAGTGACATCGTGCTTGCCTATGTTCAAGAACCTGTGTTCAATCCTCAAAAGCACCCAAAAATTATTCTTTAATTTTACCCATAGCCCAGAACAATAATCTGTATAAAAGGAAAATCAATCGTGAGTTAAGACTCAGAACTAAGGTGATTATCAACCAGAATAGAGAGATTTTTCTGGAATATTGCTTGCAAAAATAAAGCTCTAAAGTCACCTGTGTATAAAAATATATTGAGTTTGGTTCACCTTATGCTGAAAGGAAATGCTTCTATTAGCTGTTTGCCCCCCCCCCAAAAGGCAAGTGAACAGGGACAGGAAAATATACACAGCAACTAGATTAAAGCTAAAATACTCGGTTTATGCTGGGCAAGTTTGACCATTCTAAGTTGAAGACATGCAAGAAGGAAAATTTTTTGAAAAAGCTTTTTCTGTTGGATAAGGATGATTTCTGTCTACCCCTTCCTGGTACTGATAGTTAAAGGTCATGAAAATTGATACACAGTTTTCTTAAATCCTGTTGTCCAAATTGTAGACTATTTGCAAAGCAAGCCAGTATCAATCCTGAATATATTTCCAAAGGTTCTCTTGGAGAGCAAACACATTTAAATGCACCTATTCACGAGTTTATAAAAGAATGTGAATATATGCACACAGGAACATGGAAATAGCCTTCTGTGAGGTGTTTCAATAAGCCAACCTCCCAGTCCATAAGGCAAACAAACTGGAATCAAAAAACAGAATTGTCATTATGTATAGTTGTATACTTCACTTTAGGAAATGCATATAGTCTAAGAAGTTTTTGTCTGTACCCCATCACTTTGAAAATGTAATTATATTTTTAAAAGTGTTAAAAGAGGTGGCTATTTTAACTAGCTTCTGAATGAAACCTTTAGTAAATCAAAGAATCATTTTGTAATGTGAATAATTGGCATCATTAAATTCACTTTGTAAGCAAGGGATACTTGCACCATGTTTGGATTTGAGCAGATGATCCATCTGCTTTTGGTTTGGGGACTTATTCATTCAGTTAGCATTATTCATGCATTTTTTATTCATGCATTTCTTTTACAAATATTTACTGAGAGCCTACCATATGCCTGGCACTGTGTTAGATGCTCAAGTTACAGGAGTGAAGAAGAAAGAACATGTATTTTGCCCTCTGGAAGCTTGTATCCTAGTGGGGCAAGACAACAAATAAAAACAAGCAAATAGATCTGGGGTTGTGGCTCAGAGGTAGAGCGCTTGCCTGGCATGCGTGAGGTACTGGGTTTGATCCTCAGCACCACATAAAAATAAAATAAAGATGTTGGGTCCACCTGTAACTAAAAACCAAATATTTTTTTTTTAAAAAACAAGCAAATAGAAACATTTCTAGTAAATACAATTTCTTGTAGATAAATATATTATCAGCAAAAATAAAGCAGTCTAAGTGGATAGAAAACAATGGTCAATTGGGAATGGAATGTCAAGTGGGTATTTCTGCTGATGAGCAAGCCAGAGAAGTCCTTATTTAATAGGCAAAGTTGAGGGGTAAGCCATGAGGAAAAATACAGAGAGGGTGTTCCGGGCCAAGGGAACAGCAAATGTGAATCCAGAGGATACTTACGTTTGAACAATAGCAGAAAGGTAAGTGGGACTTGTGTTGTCAAGGTGGAGACTGGAAGATGAGCAAGGTAAACAATGTCAGCTCATGCGGCAGCTTCTCAGCTGTGGAAAGGAAGTATTGTGAGGCCCGTGATCTGAGCACCTCTGGTCTGAGCACGTCTAGGGAGCAGGAAGGCATGACCCTCAGAATCCACACATTTCTTCTCATATTGGAAACAGATGGATTCAAAATAGCACATCATACTTTTATTGTTTTCCTTCTACCTTCCTTCCTCCATTTTCCCTTCTCTGCTTCTATTCCTTCCTTCTTTCATCCTTTTGAGTTAAATATCTGCAGGTTAGAACCCCAGCTCCAGCTCTTACCAACTGTATTAGATTGGACAGTGCATATAATTGTATTGTCTCAATTTTCTCATTTAGAGAAAAAGGACAATAAAACAATACTTTCAAGGAAGGGTTTGAGGATTGTTAGTTTTATACATAAAGGCTTCTGACTATAAAACGCGCTTAATAAAAGCTAGTGGTTATTATAATTCCATTATGACTTCTGCTTGCCTTCTTTGTTCCAACTTGAACCTTGATGTAAACGAAGGACAAATCACAATGATCTGACATGAGGCTGAATTGCCTTCTGATTGTCTCCCAAGATCTAGAGAACTTTCTCTGTGACTAGAGGATATAACCCATGAGACTTGAAAATTCAAGATGGCTCAGAAAGGAGGGATGATGGGAACCTGATTCTGCCTGCAGGAAACTGCATTAGCACTCTTGCACTTCACCTGTCTCTGCATCCACTCTGCTTGTGCAACTCTGAAGTTTCCCCCACTGAAGACTCAGATTCTATTTTTCCACATCTTGACTTTCCATTTGGCTACCTGAGATACTTTGGCCACTGCAGTAAGTTAGAAGGGATAGTTCCTAGTTCTGTGACTAAATCCAGGGCTGCGTGTGTTCCCACATGACCTCTTGTGCAGTTTCCATCACCATGAGAACAGGCACAAACCAGTTTCAGAAAGAGGATGGGAAATGGAGAAATATGGGAAGGCACACTGGGTTGCCCCAGCACAGCCCAATCTAGACCAGGCAACTGCAGCCAATTTGAAGATCTATGAGAGTAACGAAGTGAACTTTTAATTCACTGAGTGCTCAGATCTTTCATAATGGAATAATGTGGTGATATTTAACTAATATACTGATTTGCATCCCCTCAAAAGCATTTATTAGTTCATTCAAAAATATTTACTGTGCTCCCTTTTTTGATGTGTCAAGCATTGAGCTAGGTGCTGGGGATGCAGATATAAATAAAAAGGGTATCACCCTCCCTTGGGGAGACTTACTGTCTGGATGACAAATTATTAGGGTTGAAAAGCATGTGATTCAGACAGAAGTTCTGAAAGCCAGGTCTTATCAACCTGAGACTATTAGCTGATTGCTCCTAGTGGCAGAAAGGGGAATTACAAGATGCTTTGATTTTACTGAATAGAAGACTTCAGAATTTCAGCTCTGGAAGGAACCTCTCCAAAGCTCATCTTGGGCAAGCTCTCATTACAAGTAGGGTACCTGAAGATCAGAGAAAAGGAATGACTTACCCAAGATGCCTCAATGCATTTGTGTCAGATCTAAGACATGAACTCAGGGCCTTTCCTCAAGAGAGGCATAGCTAATCCTATAAGACCAAAACAATCCTTAGAATGTAAGTAACTTTTTAACTGTCAAAATATTTTTGACCAGAATTTTTAATACTAATAACATCTAAGAAAATATTAATATCCATGATTATTATAATTCAAAATTTCAACACAACTTCTTTCTTGCTCAGGTCATTTTAGGTGTAGAATTCAGATCTCATAATTAGTAATTGTTATTATTATTCTTTTTATTCATTGAGCCTGTTTCTAGCACAGAACTTATTGTTTTAGGTATGGGGGGGGCACTGAATCTCTACAACAATGTTGACACAGATAATAATTCCCATTTTACAGATTTGCAAACCCCCGATCACAGAAATATAAATATTACCCCAAACCATACAGCTAGTAAGTGACAGAGCCAGGAATCAGACACAGATCAATAGTGTGAGGTCTTCTTGCTTTTTTTTCCCTAACTCTCCAACAGTGTAAGTTTCTACCTGGAGTGTTGATTCAGAAATGGTATTCCCAGTTGTCTCTCTCCGTGTTCTCCCTCTGCCTGGGGAAGGCACAGTTGGAGTCCACTGCAGTTTGAGGAAATCCACTCCCTGCTTGGATCTGGTCTCATTTTTTTCCAACACGTACAAAGGAGAACAGGAAGTTTTTGAGAAGGTCCAAGCCTGGAGCTTCTAAGTGGAAACAAGGGGTTTCTCAACGGGGTCTGGCTATCTTCAGAGTCTGAGGAGAGATGCATCAAAGAGATGAGAGTCTGGTGCCTTTGATGAGGGAATTGACAGGAAATTATCAGACTCGTGCTGACAAGGACAGAGAGAAGAAAAGGCTCATTTGTGCAGGAAGCACAAGGGGCTGTTTTATTCTGGCTCCAGAGCAACCATGAACCCTGGCTTCCTCCCTGGAAGAAGGGGCAGGCAGAGGAAAGGTGAGGCAACTTAAGGTAAACACCCAAACTTTGGGCTGCCAGGTCTGAACCGAGTCTTTCAGTTTAAGCGGTCAGCGGGTTCTCTCTCTTTTTCCCCCTATTCTTTTCATTTCCTTTTAAAATCTAAACTGTAATCACACACTACCCCACCCAAGTGCTTGATATGGATTTCTAAGACAGATCCTAACATAGTCATAAAAATCCCCTCTGAAATGTGCACTTTGTACTGTGTCTATGTGTAGGTGTGTTTAAAATGTCACGAACTGGAATGCCTAACTCTAGTTCCCAGGAATTAATCACTTAGAAGAGTGAAAGGGGAAATTAACTTGCTGTAACACTTATAAGACTCTCCAAGCAGTTGCCAAAATAGAACTTGCTGAATAGAAGCATGGTTATCTTTCCTTAAGAAATAGACTCCTTTTTTTCCCCCTCCTTCTTCTTATATATATAATTTTTTCTCTGGAAAACTGCCTTGCAAATATTTCCTTTTGGGGCTTAGCTGTGGGTCAAAGTTTCTCTGAGAATAAAGGTGTGAATAAAAATTATTTTTGCCTTTTTTGTAACGTGTCAATGATTTTTAAAGTAAATTCATACAATCATCATCACTCTCCAGATTTATAGCATTCCATCACTCAACCATGTTGCTTCACACCCCTTTTGCAGTCAATTCTTATTTAAACCCTTAGACCCTGGGCAGGAAGATCTGCTTTCTGTCTCTATCATTTTGCCTTCCTAGACATTTCCAATAAATGGAATTCTACAAGGTGTGGTTTTGCATCTGTTTGGATTTTAGCATATGTTATATTCATGATATAATGATTATCAAGATTCTTTTCCCTTTTGTTTGTCAAGTAATATTCCATTGGAATATTATTTGTCTGTCCCATTCATTCATTGTTGGGTGTATTAGGATTGTTTCCAAATTTTGGCAACTGTGAATAATGCTGTTAGGATCTTTCAGTATATGTGTTTGTGTGGACATTTTTTTTTTTGTTGTTGTTCTTTTGAATAGAATCCTAGGTATAAAATTGCTAGGTTGTGCAGAGAACTATTGATTGCAGCTATATACTAGATTCCTTGGATTCAAGTGTGCAAACTTACCAAAAATTTTTGAACTTACTTTTAAATTTTGCTGATGCTCCCATTAATGAATTGGATGGTCTAAAAAAACAGCTTCTGTCATTTGACGAATTCTGAACAGAAAGTAGAGGACAATTTCCAGTTAATGTCAGATTACATATGACCAGGCTTATCCTTAGGTGTGCTCCAAACTAGAGTTAATGAAACTTTCCTCAGAGGTCAAGATGCCCAACCATTACACAGAACCTGAGCTTCTTTGCCCCTATGCAGTTAGGATGACTGACAATGGCTGTGTGTTCCCTTTATACCTATGTGAAAAGGATGGCATACACCAAGCAACAATTTGTAGCCAATCAAGAGCAAAACTGAAGTATTTCTTTCTTTCCGTTTGTTTCTGAAGGAGAATCACTTTGTTCCCTCCTCTCCAGCATCAATGGCTGGATCAGAGCAAGCCTTAGCTTCTATGCTCCCTTAGGGCAGAGACGTGGTGTACCATACCGAGTTTTATGGTTTAGACCAAACCGCTATGGCCCATGAAAGGACAGGTCAAAAAGACCAACAGAAAAAGCAAGGCAGAGGTATGGAAACGTGAAAGAAATTGGATGGCCCCTCAACCGCACTCTCCAGAACAGCATTCGGTGGTCTCCCAGGAGTCGCTGTGGTAGCCTAGAGCAATGTCACCTTGGACATGTATGGCAATGGCGGTGGGGGAATCAGAGGAATAAGAGTTTCTGGAAATTTGTCGCCTTCCCGGTAGGAATGGGCAATTTAAAGGCCGCAATATATTCCTTGGTACAGGAGGCGGACGGAGATTGGCGCATATTGACACAAGGATCCTGACCACGGAGTCCTCAGGAGATAAATGCAAGCAGGAGGGCAGGTACTAGGGTAGCCTCGCCTGGTTCCCCACCTCGGTACACGCTTCCTTGCCTCGATGGGAAAGCAAGGAGCTCTGCGCGCTCAGTGACCCCGGGTGGCAGGGAGCTGAAGCTGGGGGTTCTGTAGTTCCTCCTCTCCCCAGGCACTCCAGTCTCCTCCCCAGGAGCGCTCCGCTTTCTTGGAGACTCTGAACGTTTGGGGGCCTCTTTTCCCACTAACTCCTGGGTCTCTCTCCTTCTTCATGCTTTGTTTTTTTTTTTTTTTTTTTTTTTTGACTCTTCTGCTCCAGCACCAGCTTTCCCTTTGCTTCCCTCTCACCCTTCTTTTTCGCGGATCTGTGGCTCCATCTCCACTCCCAGCTCCTGACCAGTCCCTCCCAGCGGTTCCTTCCACCCTTGACCCATTTGCATTTCCACCTTCCCTGCATCTCTTCCCTGTCCGCCAGCTCCCACCTTGGAAAACTTGTCCTAAACAGGGATCCCCACGTAGGCACAGTTGCTCCCGGTGCGGGTCCCCACAAGCCTCCGGCTACCCGGAGAGCCGCGCCCCGCTCAGTCCCTAACGCGATTTGCAAAGACCCGGCTCCGCCAGTCCTTTCTCCCAGCGATTCGGTGAAGGAGGGCTGGAAGTGGGCCCTGGTGTTCCTCCCTGTTGCCCGCACCCCTCGGTGAGGGGAAACCCAAGACCTAGGGAGGATGCGGGTAGTCCGCTCCACAGACCCTCCCTCCCGCAGAGCGGCGCTCTCCACAGTCCTTCTTCCTTGGGGGGTCTGCGGGGAACCGGTGGGGGAGGCAACAAGTGACCCCCTCCACCCCGCGGGGGGCCTGATACCCCTCTGGGGTAAGGATCAAGGAACCCTCGGGTGGGGGGTGAGGTTGACCTATTGGCGTCTCCCCGGAGGCGCTGTGCGTGGGGGAGAAGAGGACTGGGAGAGAACCAAGAAGGCTCTCTCAAAGTCCAAAGCCCCCTTCCCTTAGGCTTCACCACCCGCACCGCTAGCAGAGTTTGCAAGGGAGGGGGCTTTGGGATTTGAGGAAAGGGGTGGGAGCCGCCAGCGTGGAGGGATTTTTGGAGGGTGGGGTAGCAGAGTGAGAAAGAAGAGAATGCGCTCCCTAATTCCTGATTGCCTCCCCCACTTGGGCGATGCCTTCCTTCAACCCACCATCAGGCGGGCCAGGCGAGGACCCAGCTTGACCAGCTGGAGCGGATTTAGGGGAAGGAGGAAAATGGGGGCTCCCAACCCCTCTCCAGCTTCCCTCCGTCGCCCTCCCTGATTGGCTGTGCGTCCCCGGAGCCCAACTTCAGTCGCTCCAGACTCTGTCTCAGCCCCAAGGGAGTCGGAGCGCCTCGACCCGGGAGGGAGGGGCGGCAAAGGATCCAGGGGTTGGCACATCTCGGGCCCTTGGGGGAGGGGCGCGGACCAGTTTGGCCCCCGCAGCCCCAGCCAGGCCCAGCCCGCCGCGTCTCGAAGCCTCAGCTCCTCTCCGCCCCCCCCCCGCCCTTTCCATCCCTCCCAGCGGCGGCCTCCCTCCTCCTCCCCTCTACCCGCCCGCCCGCCGCCCGCCACCTCCCCCCCGGTTTCTCATTCCTGCCACTAGCGCGCTCGGCGGCTCATTCCGCGGCCGCCGCCAGCTGAGGGGAGCGTCGCGGGCGGAGGAGCAGATGCCGCGGGGGCCGCTCGCAGCCGCCGCCGACTTGTGAATGGGACCGGGACTGGGACTGACACCGCTGCGCTTGCCCTGCACCGGAGATCCACAGCCGGAGGTCGCGTCCACCCGCTAGGGCCCCAGGTAAGGCGCTCCGCCAGTCCCTTCCTTTCTCCAGGACAGGGCTTCTCGGAGTGGGTGGGGGTAGGATTTCCTTAGAGACTGTCTTGGGAGGGGGGCAGGCTGAGGTCTAACCGGAGAAGACTTCGCTAATGCAAAGCAGAAGGTGGAGGGTGTGTGTGTAAAGATTTGTTTTAAAAAATCAGAAAAGAAGAAGGGAGCCAGCGGAGGGCGAGGGCAGCGCAGGGGGGTAGAAGAGCCAGATGTGCGCTCCACCACTCTTCCCGGCTCAGGCCTCCTCTGGGGTCTGTGCCCAGGCCATGGCACAAGGGCTTTGCACCCGGCTGGGGCAAGGGACTGCAGAGCTAGCTCCGGACACGCCGACTGCCCCTGGTCTCCTCTCTGGGGAAAAGTCGCCCCCAGCACCGGGCTCGCCCGCCCGCGCTGCGCCTCTTTCGGAAAGCTGCGTGCGACCTGAAGACCTCTCTCTCTGAGGGGTTCCTACGCGGTCTTCCCTGATCTCCGCTGAGCGATCCCCAGGGCACAGTCCCTCGGGTGGAGACTGCTGGGAAAGCCCCGAAAAGGGGAAGGAGCCAAGCTTGGAGCGGCGATCCCCCGCACTTTAATAGCGTGGGTTTGGTCCGCTGACTGCGGCTCTGGGGCTGCCGACTGCGGCGCGCGCTCCAGCCCTCAAGCCCAAGTCTCTTCCGGAGCTCTTGCGGCGGTTCCTAAAGTCCCAACAGATCAGGGGTAGGTCTGCTAGCTGCTCGGACTAGAGCTGGGTTCGGGCTTGGGCTTGGCGAAGCCTTCCAGGGTTAACGTTAACTTTGCGAACGAAAGCTTCCCCCAAGCCTGCGCCTCCTCTCGGAGCGCGCCAAGCCTCCCCAGCTCCCAGCACGCACAGCCTCTCTGCGCTTTGCCCCCAGAACGCGAGTCGGGGGGCAGGAGGCTCGGGAGAAGCCGGCAGGAACGGAAAGGCGGCGAGATGAGCACCCCGTTTCCCTGTCCCCAACCCCGAGGACCATTTGGAGGGTTGCCTCACCCTGGGGAGCAGAGTCCCTAGAGAAAGTGGGGTCCTAGGGGCCCGAAGGTCCTGCTTCCTTGTCTGTTTCTTTACAAGGCCCGGCTTTCCTCGGTGCTGCGCGCTCCTGGCTCTCTCGGGTGAAAGGTTTTCTAGATGCTAGAAGCCCTGTTGCTTTTGCTGATAATGCAGCAGGAATTTCACCGGCCGTGGCATTGCTATGAAGAAAATGCATCTTTTAATTATTTAATAATGCTATTCCCGCAGGACAACGGGTCCTTTCCTAAGCTAAGCGGTGGGAATTGGTGGTGGTGGTGGTAGTGGTGGTGGTGGTGGTGTGTGTGTGTGTGTTGGGGATGGTGGGGGGGTCGTTCCTGGAACACTGCTGCAAGAGGGATACATTTGCCTAAAGTCTTCCCTTGGGTTTCCTCCTATAGAAATCTTGTTCAGATGATTCTGAAATCTTTTCTTGTTTTCTTCTGATCGTTCCTATCGGTTAAAATGAGGCAGTGATAAGTTTTCGGTTTAATCACAGGGAAGCAATGACAATTAATCTGGCGAGAGGCTAGATCAATTTCCTTATCACTTGGGCTTGCAGCAAACATCGATGGTTTTGCGGGGTGTCTGGATTTCCTGGGGATGGGGATGCAGATGTGTTCTCAGGAGCGAGGATCCATTAGTATCGCATCAGCATGTTTGCCTGGCTGGACTCTGCTCTGGGGCCTTCTGAGATGGGAGAGGAAAAGAGAAGGGACTGATCTTCATTTCATTAATCTGGGAATTATTTTTACAAATACGGAGGTGCAGACTGGGAAACATAAAAGTCCCTGCCCAACCCCAGCTGCAGGGAGCCTGGTCTTCTTTCAGAGGAACAAAGGAATAAAAGTTACAAAACAAAGAGACATAGTTGTGGCCAGGACCAGAGGGACTCTGAAGCTACAGTCATGTTAAGTTCCTTAAACATAAGCTCTGATTCCAAGTTTTAAAGTTGGCCAGTAGGCCCTGGAATTCCATCCTCTGTGGAAAACTGAAATCCTGCCTAGTACAAAGGAATGTGAGTAGTTTCCAGTAAAGACCAAGCAAAGGCATGGAGAGGCCGAGAAACTTTGAGTAAGAATTAGCTTGATAGCTTGCTTTTGTTGAGACATTACAATTTAATGCATGAAAAATGTCTTGTAGCCATACTTTATTGTTAATAATAATTATTATTGTTTTCATCTTAGTTGCAATTTCAGAGTCTGCATATACTGCTCTGTTTATTATATTGTTTGAAAAAAAAAAAAAACCCTCTTGCCCACCCCTGTGTGTATGTGTGGTGGTGGTGGGGTGTTGAAGAAATGCATAGGAAGGATTGAGATGGGATAATCTGGAGAGGCCTACACATGTAGATTTATTCAAACTGGGTTTATGGCATACTAGAAAAATAGGCTTTTAAAATATTTCTAATTGAAGCAGTGGACCATCTTGATAGCACTTCAGAACTTTCATTTTGCTCAGCATTCTTATCAGAATAAAATAGTAAAATTACTAGAAACCTAAATTCTATTTTCAATTAAGATACAATCTTTTGGTTAATTTGAAAAAAAAAATAAAGTTACAGCTGTATATTTTTATGGCCTAGAACTTATATTTCCCTTTTACTGTGGTACCTCCAAATGTGTATTCTCCATTATTTATGTTTGGGAGAATGGGGGGCCGACTTGGAGAACCATGTCATGATTTGGGGGAATACGGATCAATTTCATGCTCTTTTAATGCACATGTCTTCATAATTCATGGTTTTTTCTCTCACTTTGAATAGAATTACATGGCTGCTTTGTAAAGACTCTGGTTTGGGGACCCTCATATGGGAAATGCCATGACTTTGACCTCATGGCCTGATTTACAATGCCAAAGCTACACTCCCATGAACATAGTGTGTGGACCTTGCCTGTGAATGAATGCTAGTGACTTCTGAAGCTCACAGATCACATAAACTTGGATCTTTTATACTTAAATCTATTTTTCAGAACCATCTCAACAAGATCTGTAAATCTGATTTATTTTTCATTCTCAATAAGCTTGTGTAGGTAGACATTTGAGAAACATACTAATTTTGAATTTATTTTCAGTATGGATTTTTTCAGCTTGATTAGAGGCATACCCAATCATTTAATAATAATAGTAATAATAATAATATTGAAACAGTGCTTCATAGAGTTGAAAGTGAGTAGTAAACCTTTTTCTTGATCAGCCAGATTTTCAGAATGACAATGAATTCCCAAGTACTTTTCTCCCTAGAAGATTAAAGCATTGTGCATATTCACTAAGTAATGGTTTAAGGGGTCAAAATATGTTTTGGATAATTTTTCCCTTATGAAATGAGGTGTTATTTCATAAAATGTCAACTAATTTGTGAAGAACTCTCATTCTTTACTTACCCAGAATGTGAGTTGTCTGTCTTCCAATTCAAAGTTAAAGACTCTGAAATATATATGAAGATAAATGACCTATATAAATTTGTGGTTTAATTGGGGGAAAAAAATCAACAGGTCTTTTAAAAACAGAAACTAAAACTGGAGAATGTTGGACCCATCCTAATGCAGCAATAGGAGTAGGAGTGAGCCGTTCCATCAGGATTACTGTGATAACCATCCACAGCCTCCTCTACGAACAGGAAGGACTAAAGAAAACACTCGAGGAGGATAATTAAACATCTTTCTGCTATAATTTTACCCTGACATCCAGAGCCTTGTGCATCTCTGGAAATGGACTCCTTCGCGTAAGATTGCACTTCTGGCCACTAGAGGGCAATGGTGTCCTTCTCCAACTTTCTGCATGGAGCCCATCTGCTTTTGAGGGCACCATGAAAAGCGGTTTTGTTACCACCAGCCTTGTCGGAACTTCTCCGGAGAGACCGAATTCAATCTAATTGTGGTTCAGACTCCTGCTCCAGCAGTTTGTCAGGATTAGCATCTTTCTAGTGGGTGGATCCCATTACCTTCAGCCTCTTTTCACCTTGGACTTTGCTAGAAAGTTGGGAAATCTTGTAACTGGAGATTGAGCAGAAGCCAGGGTGGGGGCTGGGCAGCAGGGTAAACAAGGTTAGCTCTCACCAAGCAGTGATCTGGGAGGATTTTCTGGATTCTCCCCTCCCCCCCCCCCTCCGCAGGAAGAACATCATTTCTGATTCCGAAAGGAACAGAATGAATAAAGAAGAGAAATATTAGTGAGACGGCTGTGATATCATTGCCAACCCTTTCAAGAGGTTTTGAAGATATCTGCAAGACATTTCTCATTTGCAAAAAAAAAAAAAAAAAAAGAATAGCAGTTTGATCTTTGGTAAACATTTTTGGGGATGGAGTTTTAATATAACAGGAAATATTTTACTATTACCTTTAAACCGCTCTTGATATTGCTGTACAAAATCTAACTTTAGCAGAGAGTAAAATTTAATTCAAGACTGGTCTTGGTGCACTGGAGTTTAATCATTTGATATTTTTTTCCCTTCTTCTCAGATATGGAAATTATGGCTTATGATTAAATTGCATATTTCAGGCTGCACAAATTTATATTTGTTCCTGGTTGATAGTGTCATTATGAAAGTTCAGAAGAATGAAAGAAAAACTAATGTTACATTATAATTAAGAGGAAAGCTCTATTAAAAATAAGTACAGTACTGTCTTAAGAGGGTACTTATTTGTATTTTTTTTTTTTTTAAACCGAGCACAGTTGCCTCTCTGGTGATTCAGCCATGGAATTTTTGCAGCTCTGCCCTGTGTTGGAAAGCATAGACAGTTGATGAAGAAGGAAATCAATGCAAATGGATTATGGGAGGGAGGATTAAGTCACTCAGTGGAAAGTAAGACAAAGTGTTTTGTAAACTGATGCTCACTTACCACTGGACAGTTTATTTAACTTAAAAAAAAAATAGAAGTCAGTGTTAAATTCTAAGTGCTTGTGAATAATACCCATTTGTTAGAACTGGAGGCAGAATTTCTGTGTTATTTTGTTTAATTGGTCATCAGACTGGTGACTTATTGAGATAGAGGATTGTTCTCATGGTTGTGGGGTCAAGATTTCTGCTCGGGCAGGAAATTGCACATTGGGATATTAAATGAGATAGGAGTGCGAGAGAGAAGCGAAGGAAAGGGGGAAGAGAAAGTGTGAGGAAAAATTGATGCTCTTTTCATGGTAATTACAAATCTCTGTGTCTCCCTCTTCCTTTCCTCTGTCTGTCAGAATCCTCCTGGAAGGCATCTGGGGTGTTGAATCTAGGAATTTGCCATAAAGAGTTTTACAGGCTTCAGTGGCCAGTGGCCAGAGTCTTACCTGGTACCTTCTGTAACTGAGTGCTTCCCAAGCAGGGTTTGTGAATGAACACACCCTTATTCTTAAAATTTTCTTCCTGGTTACTTCAGGTAAAGAAAAATCTTTACTTATTCCATAAAACCCTGTCCCCCTTCTTCTGTTCCTGAAAGCCTCTGAACACACCCTCTGCACTGGAAAGATTTACAGAAGTTAACCTTACTCCTCTACATTGAGAGCTCCTTGGAGAAAATGGCTTCAGGCCTGGCTTTGTCCCCACTGTGATGATCACCTAATGGAGCAACTAAGTGATAGGGGATGCTCCTCCCTGGGCTTAGTTCAGGACACATGGAGATCTCTTCTAAGCCTGTATTAGCCTCCATCAGTTAGAACAAATAGCAAGAATTTCGAGAAGAGTCCTTGCTATTGATGCGGTCTTACCCTTCTTTATAAAAATAAGCTTTGAAGACAGCAGGGTCCAACATTACTGGGGACTCAGGCCCACGTGGATTTTGGGGAATGTTTTACCTGGGAACACATCCTGCAATATTCAGTTTGGTCCCCATCATCCTTGAGGCCTGGAACACTTATTCAACCTTGGAGGCCGCTCTGACAGGGCGGGGAGGAGGGGTAGCCAGTGAGGCCTAGCATGCAAGTGCAGGCTTACCCTCCTATCTTTATTGAAAATTGGCACTTTTGCTCATCACAGATTTTTTTTTTTTTGCCCATTAATCTTGATTTTTAAAATGTAGCATTAAACATTATTTATCTTTATCACTGAGTTTTTTTTTTTTTTTTCTTTTGCAATTGCTTTTTAGTTTGTTCCCAAGCAGAGGGCTTCTCTTTCTTTACCCTGAAGTTCAAACCCTCTCCAGTTCCAACTCCACGGGCTTCCAAAGCAAGTGAGCAAGAATAAGCCACATAACAAATACTCTGTCTGAACAAGCAGACCTCATAGTAACATATGCATCCTAGGATTGTTGTAAAAGTAATATCAAAATTTAGTCCTATGTCTAGTTCGTGATGAATCCTGAATAAATGCTGAGGTCACTTGCCCTCTCAGAAATATACCTGGGGTTCGGTTTTATAGAGTAATGGTGACAGCGAACAGTTCCTGCAGTGATAAGTTCCTGCACTGAACATTTGCTTTAGATGGGGCGCCTCTCCCAATTAGAGATGAATTGTTTATCAGTGCCTGCCTTTTCAGAATGATTTCAGAATTTAAGTGATTCATCCTTCTTGCATTTCAAATATTCAAAAAGCAGTCGAGATTTGAGACGTTCGAGAGAAGCATTGCTTTTGAAACATGTCTGCCTCCTTCTTGCTTTGTACCCCCACCCCCCACCCCCCTTTCATTTCATGTATGGGCTGCTGTGGGAAGTTACTTCGAAGTAATGTCTTGCTGGGAAAGCTGGCTGAGCGTGCGTGCGGGGTGGAGATAGCCATCACAGGTCTGCTTTCGTGTAAGAGGGGCTCATTACTATTCCAGACTAGCTTAAAAGGTAATTAGTCTCTTGATAAATCGTCTCAATTTCAAGACTGTTCCTGTTTGTTTTTCAGGTAAATGTAGTTTGGGATTTCAAGGGGTTTGAACAGTGACAGTTTTAACTCCTGAAGAGATGGCAGGTGAAGAAGGCCTAGCCCTGTCTGTTGGTTTCTGTCTTCCTCAGGAGGAGGTGCTGGGGATTGAACTCAGGGCTTTGTGCATGGGAGGCAAGCATTCAACCAATTGAGCTAGAGCCCCAGGCTGGGTTTTCTAAGGCTGGAAGTGGGGGCATTTCCAAGCTGCCATGCTGTTTCCCATCTGCGGCCTCATTGTGGCACCTGTCGTTGACCCAGGCTGGTGTTTCCTCCTGCCTGGGTCTAACAAGGAAAAGGCCTCTCTGCCTCTATTTGCCTGAGACAGAGAAAGGGAGACAGCCAACTTTTTGAGATCTTACTCTGCGCCAGGTGCTGCACTCAGTTCCTCCCTTATTCCATCTGGCCATTCCTGGGGACAGTAGTAGGATCTATTTTACAAAAGGGACGATGGCTATCAGGGAAGCTCTAGACACTTGTCCATGCTCACAAGGCTAAAGGGATGCCGGATTTGAAAGTCTAGGTGCTCAGCTGGCTCTTAGTTTTGATAATGTGTCCCATGACCCAGCCTCCCTGGATCTCAGGGACAGAGTGGCAGGGCAGAAGAGATGAGCTGACTGCTTCATCCTGCGCCTCCACATGATCCTAAATTGTATCCATAAAAGGAGCTTTTGAGATCTCCTGATCTAACTCTCTTCTGAGCAGATTTTCTTTTTGCCAATAATTCTACAGCACCTTAAATGTACTGATGACAGCCGGCTAACTACCTCCCAGGGAACCCGTGGGGCAAAAGGTGATTCATTAACTCTATTCATTAAAATCTTCTATTAAAGGAAAGAGGAGCTAAAAATGCCCCTCTTTGGTGACTTTTCCCCAGTAGTTACACTTTGCCTCCTTTCACTGTTACTGCCTTTTCCGACAGCCCTGTAGATATTTGAAACTGGTTTTGGATAATAGTTAAAATCCAGCATTTGTTGAGCACTTACTTAGTTGTAGGCAGTAACTAGAAGATGCCATATGAGAGACTTACTACCCACAATGACCTTATGAGTGGGTAAGATTATGGCCAGCGTTTTATAAGGGTAAAAGCACACTTTCCCAGTTCTCCACTGCTGTTAATAACAAAACTGAGATTTTCTAACATGGTACCTGAGATAGGTACCATGTTAGACTCCTCACAGCGTTCAACATGTCACCTAACCTAATGAGATACAGTTTCCATACCTCCCACCATCATCTTCTCTCTCATCTGCTTCCACTCTATCTTGTCATTGACTCCTTTAACAAATAGCATATTAAATGATATTTTCTGTTGCAGGCTGTCTAACCGCAGTGAGTGGTTGGATCCACCATTGCCTATAATGAGGGCTGAGAACTTGTCTTTATTGGGTAGAACTCTCAGGAATCAGATGAAACCATGACAAGAGTCATTGGCTATTCCAGTCAACCTTCATTTAGAGAAGAGGGTCCAGTTACTTAGAACCACAGCTTGCCCAAGATCAGTTAGTAACTTAGGATCTGATACAACATTTAGCTACTCTATTTTCACTACCTAGAAGCAGTTTTTTCTGTGTGTGTGTGTGTGTGTGTGTGTGTGTGTGTGTGTTTAGTTTTAAGATGGTTCTTTTTTTTTGACTAATTAAATGTGAGACCTATATATGACACATTATATGAATTTCTTATTTGGAAATATATGGCCAATCCAGTGTTCTTGGGTATGCCATTTGACAGTATTTTACAGAATCTACCATTTGACCTTAGCCTTCAGCTCCATCCTATTTTATAATCACATTCCCTAAATATCTGCATTCCAAGTTCTACAGAGAACAGACAAAGCATGGTGTCTGTGCTAGTCAGCTTTCTACCACTGTAGCAAAATACCTGGCATAATCAATTTATAAAAAGAAAAGTTTTATATTGGGTCACAGTTTTGGAGATTTCATTTCACAATTTGCCTGTTGCTTTGGGTCTATGTTGAGGCAGTCCATCAGAGATGAGTAACACCACTCACCTCATCACCAGGAAGCAAAAAAAAAAAAATTGGAAGGGGAAGACACAAGTCCCACAGCCCCTTTCAAGGGTACAACCCCAGTGACCCTAAGACCTTCCACTAGTCCTTACCTTTTGAAGTTTCATCCATCTCTAAATGGCCCACCCTGGGGAGCCAGCCTTTAGCACAAGGGCCTTTGGGTGATATTCAAGATCCATACTATAGCAATGTCCTCATCTTGCCGACCCCAAGCCTTCACAGGGTCCAGTGGCAGGTTGGTTTGCATTTCTTATTATTAAAGTAATAAAAGGCTCTGAGTTGGGCACAAAAAATGGTTAAAACAAGAGAGCCATTCCTTTGTGATCTGACAACATCCACAGTACAGAAAACATTAGGTCTGTCTTTAAAGTCTCTAGGCTGCATAGTAGTTGCTACAAAGGAAATAGTAACAAATTAAAACACAGGAAGGCCAAGTCACATCCAGTACAGGGGTCAAAGACAGTTGGAGGGTGAAATAACAGAATCCCACTCCTGCACGTTAGGTGGGACCCAGAGAGGCCACCTAGACCAATGCACAGTGCCAAACGGTGCTCCCATTTTGGTCATCTCCTAGTAATGGCTGTGATTCCAGTGACATGGAACTCATTATCCTCAAATGCAAGCCATCGATATGGTATAAACCTCCACCACTGGAAATGTTTCCTAAAGGTTGAGCTGAACTCCACCTCCCCATAGGTTATGTATGTATGTATGTATTATCTATTTATTTATTTTTTGGTTCAGGGGTTGAACCCAGGGCACTTAACCACTGAGCCACATTCTCAGTCCTTTTCCTTTTGGGGGGCGGGGCAGGGTTTCAGTAAGTTGCTCAGGCTCTCTCTAAGTTGCTGAGCCTGGTTTTGAACTTGCTATTCTTCTGCTTTATCCTCCTGAGTTGCTGGATTACAGATGTGTGCCATCATGCCCATCAGGGCTACCTTCTTTGATACAGCCTTTTTTCAAATTACAGAATATCTGTAAATCTTCCTTCATGTTTAGTATTTGCAGTTAGGTGCTGTGTAGGATATATTGATAAATTGGGCCACAGTTTCCAGGGTGCCTTCTCCCAGTCTCAACATGTCCAGACTGAAAGTCTCATTCATTTTTTTCTCCAACCTTCCTTATAGAAAAGGACTGAGGACAGAAATCTGGGCAGCTGAAGTCTAGATTATCAACTCCCTTCTCTACACTTCTTTTATTGCAGCCCAAGGCTACATTACATTAACTTTTATTGCCAGCCACATCACCCACAGGACTTATGCTCCACGGTTTATTTGTTTATTTGTTTTTCCTTATGTGCTGCTGCTAAGTCACATTTCCCTACCTGTCCCTGTGCATGTAAGACATGATAAGGCACCTTCTGTGAGCACAGGCTCTGAAGTTCAAAGCGTGGCCCTGCAAATCACCAGCTGGGCACGTCTCTTCATTTGTTCCTCAGTTTCCCCAATCATACTGGAGTTAATATCACTATGGACCTGATAGGATAGCTCTGATGTGAAATTACATTCATATATAATAGTGCTTGAAACAGTGCATGGAATGGGGTTGCTGGTATTTTTATTGTTATACTACATATTGTTAGATTCAATGCATGGATCAACTACCTCAAAATATTTTAAAATTTAAATCTTTATTTTGTTATCCAGAATATCTGCCATCCCTACTAAACTCATTTTTGGTGTTGGTTTACTTAGTCACCAACCTTGTTTGGCAGAAGCAGAAGAACAAAGTAACAGTATAAAATTACCCAGATGGAAGGAGAGACAGAGTCTCCTTAAACCGCACAAGACTTCTGTTTGAGTGACTTGACACCCGGGAACACAACACTCTGGATATTACTCATGCCTTGGAGTGAACACTTGTTATTCTGTTTGCTTGTTCATTTATATGGCGGCGTGACATCAGAATCACCCTACTGTATTTGGGAAATAAACCTTTGATAAGATCCTTTATAGAAAGAAGAACCTTCCTTCTACCTAGAGAAGTAAGGGCCAGAAAGTTATTTTCGTATTTTCCCTGGATGCTGAAGCATCTACTCAACTCCAATGTCCCTGTGTTTCAAATTTAGGTTCCGTGTCTTGGGTGCATATGCACACACAGTCATTGACCATGGAGAACCCATTTTGGTCATTGTTGCATTGACTGATTTCCAGGGACCACAGAAGCGAGCAATAGCTGCCCGTGTTATGGGAACCACTGTGGTGCCTCCATTTACCTGGATTCAGGACAGCATCAGGTCTGTGGCTCTGACTGTCCCACCTCCCGATTTTCCTGGTATCCTCCTGAGCCACCTTCTCTCAGTTTTTTTTTTTTTTTTTGGCAACAATTGGGCTACTTGAAGTCTGCTTCTGTTATTTTCAATTCAGAAACCCCAAAACTTCATTTCTTCACATATCCTTGAAAGACTCTTGTGAGGAACGTTATCTGCTGCAATACTGAATGAGGCTTCTGACTTTTGAGTTCTTCTCCAAAGCCAAATAGAGTGCTGATTGTTAGATGGGACATGAGGGTGGAGCAGAAGGAGCCTTTGTTAAACACTAAATTGTTCAGCTATTGTAGAGGATTGTATAGGCTGTCAGGAACTGGACAGAAGCGAGTGGTATAGGTCAGTGGATGTGGTGGCATATTCAGGGCCAGCTATGGTGGGCAGCATAACAGGTTATAGGTACATAAATAGCAAATGGTCCCTTGCAAGGGACAGAACAGGTTGTATGAGAAAATGGTCCATGGATTTGAGCCTTTTAGTCAATGCAAATAATCCCCAAAGTTAAATTACATGGAAATTCTCCAAACATTGATGGGCACATGAAAGTGGACTCTCATGAGAATTCACAAGTAGGCTGTGGGCTTAGCTAGGTGATAAAGTGCTTGCCTAGCACATACCAGGCATGAGGTTTGATCCCCAGCACACACATGCACACACACACATACACAATACACGTCCAAAGTAACCTTAAGTCACATCTCAGCTTCTGGAGAGGAAAGTATGGCAGCCTCCATGTTGGCCCAAGTATTGGATAAACAAATGAGAGTCATCAATGCATACAATTGAGCAAGTTCGGGCAGGAGGAAAACACAAGTCAAAACCTCCTCTGGAATTGGTCCCATACCATTGCAGGACAATTTTCCTGACCCACTTTTGAAATGATCACCTTTTCTAGGGAGTGAAGTCTGTAGAGAAAGCGCAGGTCACAGAGCTTCGTATTCTTGGTATCCTGTCTGAGGATCCCAGCTAGTGGAGCCATAGGAGGGTTTAAATTGTCTTGGCTGAGAGAGCTCCCTGCCCAGATTAACTCAGTTGTCCCTGAACTGCACAGGACTCTTGGAGCCATGCAATTCAATTGCTATGCAATGCTCAATGTCTGGTCACCATGGACACAAATCCAGACCACCAAGCACGGGTGACTAGCCAAACGCAGGTGAGCCCGGCTGGGCTGCTATGATAATACCCACAGATGTCAATTTTCCATCATCCACTTATTAAAACCACATATTGAAAGATTTTTCAAAATATTTCTCCGACAATAGCAGGAGGGCTACATTTAAACTCCAAAGTCAAATTGAAAATTGAGGTTCATTTACAAACAATCCTAATTCACAACGCTTTGCCATAGAATATCACAGGAGTAAAGAGAGCTCTGTGTTGAGATACCTCAGCTCACTAAATGCTGCATGTGGAGACGCAGCTGTGGTATAAGATATAGTTTTCATTTTCGTTATGATTTTTGGAAACCTGAAAGGCACTATATAAATGAAGTGTCACTATTAGTATTATTATCTTGCAGCAAAAATTGCAATTTAGCACTTGAGCTGGACATACTTGCCTTCCAAGTAATACATTGGTGATACTTGTGTTTTATTCATCACCGTTCTTACTGCAAACATCTCAGAGAATCTTCAACTTCAGCAAATCTCGGTAGTGTGTCTGGGAGCATTAGTCAGGAGCCTAATGCAGCCTGAGAAGCCACGTCTTTGAAGTGAGGAATAGACTGGATCCTGAGGAATCATTGCAGCTGCTCCCTTCCCATCACCCCTATTCCCCATGTGCCCTGCACTGCAAGCCAGAGAGGTAACCGATTTTCACTTACGGAGAGCCGTGCCTTGTGGCCTTTTCTTATTGGGTATGTAACTTCTGTCCCATTTCTTCCGAATGAGGAAAGATTACCTGTCAGCAAGTCTGTGGCCAATTGCTGACAAATTTCTCCTAATAGGCTGCCCTGTGGTTCCCCCCCCTCTGGGCACACCAGCCAGTGCAGTGCTGGAGTTGTTGATAAATAGCTGTGTGGCCCTGAGAAAGTAAATTAACCTCAGTTTCCTCATCTGTAGAGTGCCTTTTGGGTCTTCTCCAGCTTTAAAATAGCCTGACTTTCAAATCTTTGTCCAGAAATCACTTGGCAGGGTGCTTTCCAACTCTTGCATCTTAGCATTCTAGGGAAGGAGCCCTACAGACAAGAATACCAGGATGTGAATGCACAGATTTGATTTGCCTGAGCAGAGTGGCTGCCTGCAGGTGATGGTGGGCATGATCCTGGAATGCTTTATGGGGGGCAGTGTTTTAATACCAAATTCAAGGCTTTGGACTTTATTCACGAGGTTCCAGGAAGCCTAATAAGCATATGGAAGCCAGACATGGTATAACATGCCTATAATATCAGACACTAGGCTGAGGTGGGAGGATCACAAGTTCAAGGCCAGCCTCAGAAATTTAGTGAGACCTTGTCTCAAAATTAAAAAAAAAAAAAAAAAGAAATAAAAAGGGCTAGGGATATAGTTCAGTAGTTAAGAACCCCTGTGTTCAATTTCTGGTTCCAAATAAATAAATAAGAATATGGAGAAGAGGGTAAGGTGTTCCATTCTTTATTAAATGTTTCCTGATCCAACAGTAAGAGAAACTGATAGAAAGAGATAAAACCCCTTAAATAGGAAAAATCAGTAGGGAGAGTATTATGGTAGCGATGAGGAAGCCAGGGCCCGGCTACTGGCATTATTATAATAGCCAATGTGTCCCGAGCACTTACTATTTAGACACACTGTGCTCAGCACTTTCCATGAATTATCTCAATCCATCTTCAGTACAACCTCAGTGAGGTAGAAACTATAATTATCCCCATTTATAAAATGTGGAAACCAAGATTAAGAGTCATTAGGCAACTTTCCCCAGTGTTAGGCTATTACTAAGTGAACAGGCAGGGATTTGCTCTTCCCAGTTGTTACAGGGAGACAGACTTCAGATGCTGGCAGGGGTGAGCTTGCGAAGCTTACTACTGATGCTCCATGGATACTTGTAGAGTGCTTACAGAGTGCCTGGGACAGGGCCTTGCCTATGTCATCTCGCTTCATCTTCCCAATCCCCAGTTGCACAGGATTTGAATTCAGAACCCGTGACATTCATAGTGCATCCAAGATTGATGGCTTCTTGGTTCTCCCCCAACCCAGGATGATTTAAAGATGACACAGAGTGTTATGTTTTCTGTGATGCATTCGTATTACTTAAATATTTAAAATATGTGTTAAGTAGAAAGAAGTTATATTTCCCCCCTCAACGTTTGGGTTCTGTCCAACCATAACATAGACGAAAGGAAGATACCACCAAGAGAATCATGTTACGGATATTTTGCACTCGGTTTACAATGTACCTTGGGATTGTTGAGAGTAAACATATGTATTTGTTGTTGTTGATGTTCATAAATGGGTGTGATCTTACCCACCCTGGGTTACCACCTCTGAGTTTGTATGATGTGTTTCAAATATGGGAGAAGAGTCACATTCCACTGCTGTGTTGTATATTTATAAGGACTGAGTTTTCTCAGAGATAAAAGTAGCATCTAGGTTGGATTTTAAGAGGCCTGAAATGTGACACTCCACGCTGGGACGTAAAAACGAATATAACTGCAAACACCAGCATGGCAGGTTTTGTTCATAGAGACAAAAGCGACCGAAGTGTACTGCTTTGTGTTTGTTTGAGGTAGTGTTCTTGCTTTCCTGGTGGATTTTCATCTGTGTACCAATTGGTCTAATCCATTTGTCCATCCCTTCTCAAACCAGCTCACTGTGGAAAAGAAGGGATTCACTTTCCTTCTTTGTACTTCTTTCTTCTGCAGAATAAGAAGATTAGGATGGAGTTGTCTTCTCACAGATGCAATGCAGATGGACAGCTCAGCTCTGCTTAAAACAATACAAGAAGCTTTTTCTGGTTTGCCCAGTTTCACACAGAGAATATGCATATTTTCTTCCCCCAACCCATCTCCTGGGGCTTATTATTATTATTATTATTATTTCATTTAGACAATGAAAACCAAATAGATGGTAGGTACTTGGAAAATCCAGTTCTGGCAAAAACCTGAAAAACTTGTCCCCCAGCTCACTGAAATGAACAGTTGCTAAAACAAAGCAAGTCAGGAAAGTTTTGTGGGAAAGATTATGATTTGAGTAGATTCATGGAAATATCATCACTCTTCAGGAATGAGCTGTCTTTGCTTAAGGTTGAAACTATTGATACTATTTCCAGTATTGTTTTTCCAGTTGCATGGACAATTATTTGATGAACTTTTATTTTTTTTGTCCTGAAGATGATTTTCTTCAGAGAAAGTGACTGAGATTGTATCAGCCTGGCCCGTGGAGTAGGTGCGGGCTTCCTCATGCAGGGCCGGCTTGGATGCGAAGCTGAGCAGTTTTGGAAAGAGTAGCTTCATTTGCATTATTGCATCTGCTTTCAAGGCTCAGTTGGGCTTCCTGTAAGGGGACATTAAGAATTCATTCGTATTGTCTCAAGTGTGAGAGATTGTGCTAATCTAACTGTAATTTTTATATCAAATTGAACAAGAAATGAGTTTGTCAGAAATAATCATGCCTACTACAGAGGTGCTAGATTGGACAGTTAGGGAGATGTGACTCCTACCCTGTGAGATGCCCTGGTGTTGTGTGCAGATGGAGGTTACCTAACCTGCTGGACCCAGGCATACCCCAGGGACTCTTAGGGACCCAGGCATACTTCAGTAAAATCTTAGGGACTATGGCTGTCTATAGACTCCTCCTAGATGGGAACATTCCCCAGTCTTCCTCTGTATTTAGTTTAGCCTCTGCTTACTTCCCAGTGCCATGGTAACCTTCTTAAACATAAAATAATAATCATAATAATAATCATAATCATAATAAAATAAGCAATACCAACAAAAAAGCAAACCCATTAACCTTTATAAAACATTTCAATCTTTACAAAATTTATGCTTTCCTTTAAGTGAACATATTAAAACTTGATGCTGATGCTGCAAAGTTAGGCCTAGAAATCCCGAGTAGTTTTGGGGAGAACTGGGAAGATCTCAGATACTTACACTATTGAACATTCAGGAACGGATCTGAAAGCTATTAGCCATCTGCAAGGCCAAAGTTCTTTTGGCTTCATATCCAGAGCACTAATAATAACACATCCAAGTTTACAAAGTCAGATTACAGTCCTCCTTATCTTTTGGGGTCTTTCTTTTGAGCTAACAGGGCACAGAGCAATTTAAAACCTATATCCTTGCTCTACACCAACAATAAGAAGAATATGTACCATTCCCGGAGGATCTCGGTGTGTGCTTTATGTTCCTTGTCTTGTTTAGCTCCCCTGACAGCAGTAAAAGTCTGATCTGAGGACAGAGAAATGACTGAAAGCTCATGTGCTAACGGGGTTTCTATGCATGAATACCGATTTGACTCTCACCAGTCTTGATGTGCGTGCCTGTGACATAGTGCTTCACTTTTTGCCTCAGTTTCCTCATCTGTACCGTCAGAATGCAAATAGCATCTAAGTGGGAAATAAAAGTATGTGGAGAGTACTCCTAAGAGGTAACCATGTCTTGTGAGTTATAAGTTAGTATTTTTATGTCAGTATTTCTGTTCTATGGAGAAGAAGTGGAGGTATGATAAGTGCATATGTCTTCCCCTGGATTAGGTGGCTGGTGAATGAACATGGGGAAAAATTTGTATCCATGCTCAGTGACTCCAACCTGTTTGTTCTTTTCCAATCCCTTCATTAAAGTTGACTAAGCTATTGCTTTTTCCACACCAAAACTCCTACCTGGATTTTAGGAGGAGAAGCTTTCCATTGCTGATGAAACCTTCATGCTTTATTTTTTTTTTTTTGAAAGAAATTGACAAATAATGCTTTCCCAGCATGAATCATATTTGCATAACTCTGAGAATATTAAGAACTCAATTTTCTCCACCAAATCCTTTGTTTGTGAGCTTTTGTATGTTTGTAATTGAAAAATTTCAGGATAAGTCTTTAACCCAGTGCTGTCCAATAGAAATATTTAGTAAAAGGCACAAATGGGAATCGTATACGTAATTTAAAAGTTACTTAACTTCAAATTTCTAGAGGTCATGTTTAAAAAGCAAAAAAAAAAAAAAAAACAAATAAGTGACATTAATTTTAATGAAGCATTTTATTTAAGCCAATATATTAAAACATTACAACATAAGATAGCATATTATAACAACAAAAATTCTTAACTTAAAAAATATTAATGTTATACTGCACATTATTTTTGCATACTACATCTTAAAAATATGCAGTGTGTTTTACACTTATAATGTGTCTCAATTGGGTCTAGACACGTGTTAACTGTTCAATAGCCCCATGCATACTGTGAATCCTATATATATAATTCAGGTCTCAGCTTTCCAAGAGGCAATTTATACAACACATTTTTTAAAAACTACTATTGGTGATGGAGATACTGTGCTATAAACATCACCATATTATCTAATTTCATAGTCAAAACAACCCTGTAATTTTACCCCTACTTTCAGGCAAGGAAGCGCAAGTCTCAAAAAATATAAGTCCTGGATTATGTGCATGCTATCATTATGCAAGCTCATAAGATGCAAAACTTGGGTTTAGCTTTTACATCTTTTGCCTGCCTGTCCAGACATCCTTCCACAGTGAGATAATCACCTAATAATAGCAAGGAAGAGGATGACAAGGACAACAATGAAGCAACAGCAATGACATTAACATAACAATTCTCTTAGCACCTGGCATTGGCAAATATATAATTTTTTTTCTCTTACATTGTCTCGTATACTGCTGTGTTTATTCATATTTGATAGCAAGTCCTTTAAAATCTGTATTTATACCCTAAACAAGCCCCTGGCAGGTTGCAAGTTTCCAAGTTAAGCAAGAAGATGTAATCATTCAATTAGCCAAGCTGCTTCCAATGCCAGGTTCATCCAGGAAGTCAGAGTCCCATGAAGGTTAGAGAGAGATCCAATGGTACACATGAAAGGTGAACACCAGGAAAGCATGCTATATGGTGCATGGGCCATGTGGATAGGCACCATTTATTTGTTTAGGAGTCTGCAGCTAAGGCATGGTTCTGTAGAGACACCTTATGTCTGTTCCACGTGCTGGTGGTGATGAGGCAGCTTGATGGTGGATGGAGATTCTACCTTCAGAGGGTTCAGTCATGGAAGGCAGGTGAGTGGCAACACCTGGGACTTGAGTGGAACTAAGCTGGAATCTGAGTTCTCAGCCACATGACCTTTTCATTTGGCTAAGTTTGACTCTGACATGCTGGTTGGCTTTCAAGAAGAAACATCTCAAGAGCTGATGTTCCAAAGGACAAGTCTCAATGTGCAGTTGTGGCTTGGCCTCATTCTGCCTGTCTGTATAATTCCCCTTGCACAAAAGATATCCACATGGCTAAGCCCAGAGTCAGTTCATAGAGGTACTTCAAGACCATGCATAGTATAAGGCATGGTTGACTGGGGTCCTCCAAGTTAAAATCTTCTCCAGAGGCTTCCCCAAGAAAAAGTTATGTGAATCTTCAAGAGAGTGGATGTCTGAAGGAGCTACAAGAAACATGATCCCATTTAGAATTATTCTCTCACTCTGTTCTTCCAGACATACTGGGATGAGTTTGGGGATAGGATTTTGAGTCTGCAGCTACACAGAAATCTAACTCGTACAGGGGTGGCTTTTCAAGATGAATAAAGAAATACCTTTTAGAGTGGCTTTATTCATACTTAATGATGTCTTTGGTTTTCAGAGTCAGAAGTTTCCATTAAGGTCATATTAGCTGTGTTCTTCAGGCATCTTTTGGTGCTGAGAACCTGTGATCATTGGTCAGAACAAAGAGAGGCTCTGGTGCTTTTAATTTTATCATTTAACTTGAGAATAATTTTACTATTGAGGATACATGGCTTCATGGTGTGAATGTAATATGTCATCATAACTCTGAGTACAAGTGTCCCTGAATCAAGACAAGCCATCAGATCCATTCACCCATCCATTCATTCACTTAGCTAAAGTCACAGACACTGATAATCAGCTGACCTGGGAGTATATATGTGGACAAGGTAGACTTTATTTTGCTTTTATGGATCTTAGATTTTTGAGGAAGCAAACATAAAAAAAGTGAACAAAATAACTTTCTGTAGTGATAAATGCAAAACATGGTAATGGATGTGTTAGAAGGGACTCTTGATATTTGAGGGTAAGCATCATCTTTGCTCATTCCAGATGAGTGCTGCTAATGATTATGAGGAAGATGGCAGGAATAGTACTACAGGTTTTGGGGGCTGCAAAGTGATGCATGGAGAAGGGAGAAGTAAGGGAAGAGAAAAATAGAAAAACATATAAAACTGAGAAGGAAGGCATACATGGAGGGAGGAAAGGAGAAAGGGAAGATAAGATATTAGTGTCATGTTTTCGTGAATGACGTCATGGAATTCCAACCATCATAGAACTGGGTCTCGGAGGGTGGCAAGAGAACTCTAGAGAGGGGAACAGCAATCGACCAACATCACAGGTGAGATCAGGGTTCTTCCAAGAGTGAATCACCTGCCGGTGCATGCCTGTGTCTCCTCATGGATGCTCAGTGCCTCTCTGGCAGGGAAGATCCGTCTTAACTGTGATGTGTGAGCAGAGGGTGTGTATCTCTTGGGGTTCTGAGAGGCCAATGAATTTGGAAAACGTGTTGGTGTAGTAAGTAAATGGTTGGAATGGAGAAAATCATTAAAACATGGCTCCCCTGAGCAATGGATAACAGCTTTGAGGTGATGCCTGAAATAATATAACCTACACATATTGAGGGATGGCTTGGAGGAAGAAACTTATCAGATTTTCACCTCTGACAATATTAAAAAAAAAAAAAGCAACTGAATGTGCTCCTCGGGATGATAAATTTAGATTAAATCTGAACGACTCCCTTGATAAGGGGTGTTCGCTGTAAGTGGAAGGGCACAAAATTGTTTTCCCAGAGGGCATTGAACAATTGTTCATCCATCTTGGGCATCACTGATAAATGCCATTCTGGTGGGGGATGCCTCTGGCTGCTTTCTTCCCTCCAACTTTCTCAAATTCACTATTAGTGTTTTTTGTTGTTGTTGTTGTTGTTGTTGTTGTTAAGATACTTTTCTTTCCCAGGAAAAGAAATCTTTTCTCAGTGCATTAGTCAGCTTTGTTTTACTATAACAAAATATCTGACACAGGCTACTTATGCAATAAAGACAGGTTTATTTTGGCTCATGGTGCTAAATGTTTAATTCCTATATTGGCAGTCCTAGCATTTGGGATTCTGGCAAGGGTAGCTCATCATGGAGGGAGTGTGTGTCAGAGCAAGTGCATCTTCAGCCAGGAAGCAGAGACACAGAGGCTGATGGACCAGGTCCTACCGTCCCTTTTGAGGGCACATCTCTAGTGACCTTAGGACCTCCCACTGGGTACTTATATTCTAAAGGTGCATATTACTTTCCACTACCTTAGGGAACAAGATTTTAAATAGGACCTTTGGGGGCCACTCATCCAATGTGATGCTTGAATTTTCTCATCTACATCAATCCCATTAAATGTTAGAGCTTCTTAGAACTTTCTTCCTTAGTATTTTCTTTGAGTTATCTTCCCCTCTTCTGTTTGCTACAAGGAATAATTCACAAATTCCATGGCTTGTCAACCATCCTCATACTACCTAATGCTCAGGATGCACCGTATATTTTACTATTTCTTTATGTTCCCCATTTTAGTGATGTCAACTCAATTATCCGCACAGAGGCAAATAAGGAAACGTTAACCTTGGGGGATCCACCTGTGAGACCTCACATCTAGTCTTTCACCAGTTGCTATTAACAGACATTTCTCTCACTGTAGGTCCGTTTTTCTAATTCTAGTGCTTTTGTCGATGTTCCATTTTTTATGATTTCTTCTGACATCTCTCCTTATTCTCCTGACTGTCCTCCTTGCCTACGACCTTCAGCTCTGTCCTTCACTCTACTCCTGTTACTGGAGTGCATGCTTCTTGGGGCAAAGGTTTGGAAGATCTTACCAAACCTGCTTCTGTGTTTAGCTAAGGAAGTTTGTCGTGGTGGCAGGTTCCATTCAGACCAAGGGAGTTTAAGAAAAATGGACACATTTTTGGCCCTGTAACTGGGCAGTTCAGGAGCAGCCCAGCTACTGGAAACACAGGCACAGGACTTAAAGAGTTCTTGTGAACTCTCTCTCCACCCCACCACAGGGACACAATTATGTCTGCTGAGCTCTGCTTCTTGTCAAGGGTTGGCCCATACTTTACTGCTCCTGGAGATTTCCTCCAGGTGACACAAACTATGACTCAGTGACTTCTGTGGAAGGAAGCCTCAGAACGTATCTCTTATGCCTCTGCCTGAGATAACACCAAAGAAGTAGGCTTGCCTGACTTAAGTCACCATATCTGAGGACAAATATGGTGCATATATCTGTGCATATTCTGAAGGACTCAGCATGGCTCATGGGTTCATCCATGGGGTTGAAAGTGGGGTTGGGGCAGATAAGAAAAACTCATGAACCCCAGAGGTACTCAGGATTCTTGTTGGATGGGTAGAGAGATGAATACATGAATCAGTTAACATTTGGATCCCCTAGATTTCCCTAGATTACTTCCTTATCTTCCTTGCAATTCTTACTGTCCTTAGGAAAGAGGATTCATGGAACCCTCTGATATAGAATTCATTATATTGCAGCTACCGTGTCCTGCAGCTACAGAGTTCATGAGGCTTGCTTGGCACACCCATTTACAACAAGCGGTGCCCACTTTCATGAGAATGAATGAGTTAGTGATTGAAATTGTGAATGAGTGTACAAATGAGAATATAAGAAAACTGATGATCATACAACATTTTTGTAATTTCATGTTCTTTGCCCAACATATCTAATATTATTTTGTCAAAGATCTGAAAGTAACCTTTAAGACCTTTTTTTTTTTTTTTACACACTTAGGAGCTGGTATTTAGATAATTTAAAAATATTATCCCTAAAGTCATATGGCATAATATCAGCAGAGCCAAGAATAGGACCTTTTAACAGTTTTAATTCCTGGTTAAGCACACTCTTCACAATTTCTTATCTCCAATCATCATTAGACCAAGCACCTATTATATTTCTAGACACAGTAGGTGATGCTACAGGGGCTATTAGAACTGAAATGATAGACTTCCAGTTCTCCAGAAGCTCATAGATAACTGAGGGGAATTTGAGAAATTCCCAACAGCACAAGTATTACATACCCAGAAAAGGAATGTCATTCAGGCCATCTGCCTCCATGTTTTCTTGCTGTTGGAGAGTATTTGAATATTTGATGTAGTTGGACTAACAGAGTTAGTTCATAGAAGGTGTCAGCTCTAGCATATTGGTCTTTAATCTCCAAGTACATTGGTGACTTAAGTATAACAGGGAGAAGAATATGGTAACAGCTGGGACAGTTATTACTAAGCACCTCATTACTCATGTTTATGAAGAAACCATATTGACCAGGTTGGTTCTTTCAGTAGTTGCTTTATCCAGTCTCATGATCTTTTGCTTTACAGTTAATCTCTTGTGAAAATGTCTTTTCTCCATGGAGTTGGACAATTGAGCTGAATTTTCTGCAGGAAAGAAAAAACAAGAAGGGTTGCCATCTATTTGACCCTAGAAATCCAGATAATCTGTATTAGTCAGCTTTTCATTACTATAACAAAATACCTGAGGCAGGCTAATTTATAAAGAAAATAGGGTTATTTTGGTTTTTAGGGCACAAAGTTTCAAGCAGCATGACACAGGCTCTACTGAGGGCCTGCCCTATGGTTGCATCACTTCAAGGTGGGAGTGTGTATTTCTCTACACCCACATGATCTCTCTCCCTCTCCTTCCAAAGTTACCAGGATTCCATTGTGGAGAACCACCCTAAAGATCTAATATAACCTGATTACTTCCCAGAGGCCCCATCTCTAAGTACCATAATCAGATTAAACTTTCTACCCTCCTACTACCATCGGCATATGACTTTGAGAATTAAACTTCCCCAGGAGTTTTAGGTGACAAACCACATACCAGCCCTAGCACAATCCCAGTCTGGATTCCTGTGGTTTACACACTCTACTGTTATGGCTTCTGAATCGACAAGGTTTTCATTCTAGTAGAACTTTGTTGTCTAGCAAAAATCACATAGGGGATCAGTTTTCAGGCTCCTATTCTGAATTTCATCTTCTTTTTAAAAATTTCTGTCTTAATTTTCCTACCCAAAATTCCCTGATGGTCTGGAAGGAGAGAGAGTCAGAGGTTTCCTGGGTAGGGCTGATTGCAGGGGTGTGTTTCCTTAGTAAAGAGTCATTGAACTGTGCTTCTCTGTATGTACAATATACTTAAATTTTTTTATAAAAAGAGAAAACACTAAAACTAATAATAATCAGACCCTCAGAGAATCATGGCAATTTGGCTAAAGGGGACATTGAGCAAGTCTTGGATATATTAGTTTTATCACTACTGACATCTATGGGTAGAGGTCAAGGATGCTGCCAAATGTACAATACATAGGAAAGCCCTTCCCCCAAAACAATCTAGCCCAAGGAGTCAGTAGTACTGAGGTTGAGAAATCTTGCCACAGAGTGTGAGGATCAATCTAAAAGATTCGTTTTCAAGGGATCCCGACTACCACCTTTCACAGGACTTAAATGAGGTAGACTGTATCTTCATGCCACATTGGAGGAACTTGGGACTAATAGAAGCAAATTTGTCTAAAGTAACACAGGTGAGAATCCAAGTTACCACGAAGTTTTAAGTATTAAGCCCTTATCAAGGGCTTAATACGTAAAAAAAAAATACATTATCTGGCCTATTATCACTTCAGTAGCACAAAATAATATTTTGAAAACTTACAAATATGTTGTTCCAATATCTGGAAGGTCATAACCAGAAGAGGCTTTACAAATATATCATCCACATGGTCTTCTGCAATAATGCCTTTATTGAAACGTAATAATAGACTACCCTGGATTACTTTTGCCAAGAACTTGTCAAAAAAAAATTGCACACTGGAAGCATAGCATTCTAGTTATTGAACCAGTTGAAATTTGACCTTTGGATACAGGTAAGAAAACAGCTGTCATTCAGAGGAGTTAAAATGTCTCCTGGCTGCTGTCAGGAGATTGGATAGCCTTTGTTATTTCCTTGGGCTGGATATTTTCTGAAGTTTCCATTTGCAAATATTGACATATATCTACTGTATTAGCCAGCGTTCTATTGGGGAAAGCATAACCAGTAGGACATAGATATATATAATTTTTAAAGATATTTATTGCAAGGAATTGGCTTAAGTGATTATGGTGTTTCTTAGTCCATATAGAGTGCTATAACAAAATACGTTAGTCTAGATAATTTATAAACAAAAAAATTTAAATTAGATAATTTATAAACAACAACAACAACAACAACAAAATGGTTGAGGCTGGGAAGGCCAAGATCAAGGCACACCAGATCTAGTGTCCATCAAAGGCCTATTCCTCAAAGTCAATGCCTTCCCACTACATCCGCATGTGGTGGAGCCATGTGAATGTGCCCTGTACTTCCAGGCACTAGAGATGTTGTTGTTTTGTAGGTTCTGGTAAGATTGGCCTCAGAGATGCTGGAGCAATGCATGGCAATATAGATACATACATATATAAATAAATGTGTAGAGGTGTGCAAATCCATGCATGCACACAGTAGTTGTTTTAGCAAGCATCTGTTCATCCAGTAAAATATCTACCTCTGACAGACCCAGTACTAGGTACTAAGCATGCAGAGAAAAAATGATCATAATTCCTGCCCACAAAATGCCAATAGCCTTAGGGATGGTATCATTCAACTGGTAATTTCAGTATGCTCTGGTGCATTCTATAATGTACACAATTTGAAACCATAAAAAAGGCTTTGTTGCATATTAAATAACTGAAAGCAAAATTAATGGATTAGAAGTCTCTCTGTTGAATGTATGCTCCTTGCATGGACCTTAGGACCAATTCTGCCTTAATAAGAAGTCGCCACTTGTCAGGATTTAACCAAATCTCTGCAGACTTCCAGGAGAAAGGGGATTGGATTCTGCCTGGTTGGCCACGAGGAGCGCTCAATCTGCACGGCCAATGGATTTGTCTACTTGTTTGTGGGCTTTCCTCCTCCTGGGAGGAATTGAAGTGCCTTTTATAAATACCAGAAATGGATGGATGGTTCAACAGATGGAAGTCTTCAAGAAGATAGGATGAGGGGAAGTAAAATAAAAGTCAGGCTGACGGTAACTCAGTTGTTTCCTAGTAGCCAAAACAAATAGAGAAACGCCCAAAGTTATTAAACTACCTTAAACTAATGCATTAGTGTCCAAGTGGCCACTTGATCTCCAAACACTTGATGCCAGCAGGATTTCTCTCCAAAAGACTTACATGGAAATCAGTATCTTCACTGATATCCCAGGAATAAACACACACACACATACACACATACACACACATATGCACATACATACACAGAGTATATATGTGCACGTACGGATATACAGCCACATGTACAAATGCATCTCTAGGGTCTCCTAATTCTAGCAGGGACACAAGCCTCCATGTCCAGCTCAGTAACTACGATCTTAGTGACTCCTCCATGCGATTTCAAGGGTCCTGGGGCGGCTCCACTTTTCCCATCTTTTTCTCCATGTTCCTTAGTTCACTGCTCCATAGCCTCTTCCCAGAAGGAGAAGAGGTTTCACTGACTACAAGTAGAAGAGTGGAGACGGGTGGACCAGGGCACACAGAAAAAAAAGTCCATCAGGGCCAGAAAAGAAAAAAGAAAAGTTAAACATAAAACAAAAGGGCATCAGTTAAATAAATTATGCTGTATTATAATGATGGACTATAATTAGTCACATGAATTACCAACAAAGAGTTTGCAGCTATGTGGGCATATGCTTAGAATAAAATGTTAAGAAGTACAAAGTAGGTCACTAAATTATCTATTCAGACTGGCTTCAGCTTTCTACACTTTTATGAACACACAGGAGGGTGGAAAAGAAGTTTGGCAAAATGTTCAGCAGAAATTGCATAGGGATGATGTGACCAACTTAAAAAGTTTATTTACAAATTATATCCTTTTTCAATTTTTCATCACTTCGCATTAGTACTTGAGCGGGACACATATCTAAAATAACTACAAAACTGGAATGGTTCGGCAAGAATCAAATAATGATTCTTTCTAGTTTCTGCTTATTTCTGATGAATTGGTCATTAGATTTCTGAAACTGAGGTTGAATCTTGGACTTAAAGCAAACTTCATGTTTCTAATTTGAAGGTTTGGTGATATTGCCATCCGTTTTTACTGTCTGTATTTTTTTTTTCCTCTCCACATTTAAATGAAACAAAGATGGAAAGTATATGTGAGTTGAGAAAATCTGGTTTTATTATGTGTTTCTGTTGGAACAGTGGGAAAGGACTAGGGGAAAGGATGGCAGGACTATTGGAATTTAAAAAGACCTCTCAGGCCTTTTGGAACAGAGAGCTTCGAAGCTTTAGAGATGGAGGCTGGGCTTGCCTAGTGTCACTTGGCTGGTTTGTAGGGACATTCAGCATCATCAAGATACAGCTGCAGAGAATAAGCTAAAAAAGGGTTTGGCCCAGTATTGGTCATTTTGTTGTTGGTGGTAGGGTGCTGGTGGTATTCCTGGTCATGGGTGATGAGAGGCACACTAAGGAATCTAGTTCCTGCTCAGTTGGAAGATACAGTACAGTAATTGTAAGAGTGCGGAATTCAGGATTTCATCTCATGAAAGAAGAAACATGGTGTCAGAAAGGGTGCTATAAACCCAAATATCCATCATGTGGCTCTTGAGGTCTAGGTTTAAGCTTTGCTCTTCAGTGAAAACTTAGAACTTGTCCGTTTTCAGAATAGAAATGTTTATCTCCATGTCTGCATTTTAAAATTCATTGTGCATATGTTCTGTGATTTAAAAGTAACAGTCTTTTCCATTTTTCTCATTCTATAGCAAATTGCAATCGCACCATGTCATCAAAAAGTTATTTAGTGACAACTTCTGGGGAGCCAAAAAGTTTCCTGTAATTTGCATATATTTTCCACATTTGGAATGTTAGTGATTAAGGTTTTTTTAATTTTTTTTTGTTCACTTAAAATAATATATTATTATTGAAAATAAATATAATAATAAATGCAAAATGTTGGCTCTAACGGCATATGCTAAACATTTTCACAGTACGGCACAGCATATGCTTCGTTCTTCATTAACAGATTTTAAAATAACTTGTATTTAGCAAGAATACATTATCTTTTATTCAGAATTAATTATATGCTGTTTTGTGTACCATAATTTAAAGTGCTACCCACTTCTAATATGTAATACGCAAAAGAAACTATGGTTACAATTCATTAGAATTGGCTTCTTTCCTTTGCAATTTAGTAGGATAATGAACACATAGAGCTGAAATGCTATTTGTTACTTGAATCAAAAGTTACATGAAGTGCTGATAACTAACAGTTACAAATCCTTTATTTTTTTTTAAGCACAGCATGCCTCAGGGGAATGGGATAAGTCATGAGAGTAATTCATGCATAATTAGTTATTTTCCCATTCTCTGATAGTTTTAAGAACAAGTTTTCACAAGGGCTATTGGAATTAGAGGGTTAGAAAAGCATTTAAAAATCATTGTGTATTATTCAAACACAGGACGATATTAAATTATTTGGTAGGCGGAGACACCACACTTTTGAAAGCAAATCATGGCTTTTGTAAGGGTTTGATTCTTGATGTCTATTAAGCAAATGTAACCTACCTTCTTAAAAAAGGAAACCACCTGTCCCAAACAATGGCTTGCATTTACATCAGTTTTCTAGTTAGGTGTCCAGAATCTCCAATTCCCCGTCTCCTATTTGAATTTTTATTATGTTTTAACCATGAAGAAAGTGATGCTCAGAGAAGTCAGATCCTGGCCTAGGGTAATGTAGCTCATGGACAAAGGACCAAGAGTTGGATTCCAAGTCTGTTGGCTGATGTTGGAGTTACATGGAACTCGCTGACATTGTCAGTCGTCAGTCTTACTTATCATTAACATGGACTGCAGTCCATAGGATATTACCCCAGCTAAGCCTCATGCAGAGGATAGGAAGCAAAGTGTGGCCAAAGTGAAAACAAGATTCCTAAAGGCAATTTTAAACTACATCTTGACATCCTAACTTTTTGTTAAAAACAATGGAATATAAAATAACATTACTGCTCATTCTGAGCTGGCTGGAATGAGAAGAACATTCTAATATTATGTTAATTGGAGTATTAATCAAAACTCGAATTTTTGGCAGAGTTTTTCTTGAATGTAAATACACATCATCCCCTTTTCTTATTTGATTCATTTCTTGCAGCTAGCTTAGGTATACATTGTAGAATATACAAAAATGGAGACTCATGGAAAAAATTCTCTTCCATAGAGTTTTTAGGGGATATAGCTTGCACTTCAACAGAATGGCTCAGATCTCTCATCACACTTGATCAGAGGCAAAAGGGAAAACGAAAGTGAAAAACGACTACCCCTTCTAGGAAGTCTTTCAAAAGTAACAGCTCATTCATACAACCTCATTTGAGAAGCCGTCAGTTACATGCATGATGACATTTTTAATCATATAGAAAAAAAAATACTCGTGGTGTAATATTATCACAAGGTGTATACTGAAAGTCAGATGGAAACTACAATTTCTGCCCTGGGGGGGAAAAAGGAGGGGGGTGGGCATAGTTAAAATGATAAGATGGTAATAAACCATTAAGATGAATTAAAAGAGTTATCAGTAGGTGACAGGATTATGCTTTCATTTGGCAGCTGTCTTATTCTCTCTGGGCTGCTCTAAAAACATTCCTTAGAAGGAAAAATGTATAAACAACTGATAATTGGTGGCCCATGGTTTGGAGGTTGGGGAGTCCACAATCTAGGTGCCAGCAGATTTGACATCTCATGAGTGACTGCTCCTCACATAAAGTACCTCTGGGGTCCTTCTGAGTCTCTTCCTGTAAAGGCATCAGTGCCATTCCTGAGGACCGCCTTCATGACTTAATCTTCAAATATCCCACTTCTTTATGCGTTCTGATTAGGTATTAGTTTAGAGCCTGTGAACTTTGAGGAGACACTACTAGTCCTTCATTTATTTAGTCAATTTTATTTAATTTCTTTTAAAAACCGTACATTTTCAATATTGATTTTTTGGGGGATTACTAGGGGTTGAACTTAGGGGCACTTAACTACCAAATCACATCCATAGCACCACCCCACCTTTTTTTTTTAAATTTTATTTTGAGGCAAAGGTCTCTCTAAGTTGCTTACAATCTCTAAATTGTAGAGGCTGGCCTGGATCCTCCTGTCTCAGTCTCCTGACTGACTGGGATTACAGAATGTGTATTGATTGTTTTTTGTTAAAAATAAGGGGGAAAAATGACAGTAAAGGTTGAAGCCAGGAATCCTCATACACAGGCATATTGACCAACCGTGTCATAAAATGATCACATGGTGCCAACTTTTAGCTTCACACCAGTGATCATCTTTACCTGGTCTGGAGGAGCATGAGATATAATTGACAAATTTATTAACATTTCACTTTCTCAGACATGGTAATGGGAGTTGAGCCTTGAGAATATCATGCAGAGAAGGTTGCATTACAAACAATTCACCTAATGTAATTCACTTATTTACGTAAATCTCCCTCTTTACATTTAGCCAACAGTGGGGTTTTTAATTTCCATTATTTTTATCAACTCGAATCATGATGTTAAGAGTAAGGAATTTGTTCACTAAGGCAGCATGAGGCAAGTGATTTGCATAATAGTTCAGCCCTTCCTGCTTGACACCCTCTCTTGGTGGGAACCTGGATTCCGGTCTAGGATGGGAATGTGGTCCCTACACCTTGTTAACTAGATTACCCATTTCTGCAAAATGCAGCAAACATTTCTTATACAAAACCATGTGCAAATTCTCTATGGTTACTGACACTTCCTAATTCCTAAGGGAAGGCACGAAGAATGACATGAAATTCCCTGGATTCAGAAAGAAAGGGGAAGTGATTAAGATGTTGAAATTCCTCAGGCTGTGCGACTGTCATTGCTGGAGGAAGCGATGCCTCTGTCAGGTGCAAAATGTAATAGCTGTGATTACCTAGTACCTATCTTCTGGGACATTTCCCATTCACACCTAACTCTGAAACCTGCTCTAAATGGAAAGATTCTAGATTGTGCTGGTCTATGGTTTTCTTTCATCTCAAATGATACCATTTTTTTCTCATTTAAAATTCACTCTGAAGGTACTGATGTGGAATATTTGACTTACATGTTTCCAAAAAAAAAAAGAAAAAAATAGTGCATTTCGTCTCTCCTACTCTCTGTTGTGGAATATCTAAAAGTAGATGATTTTGTGGGCTCTCCAGTATCTGGAGCGTACTCTGGCCTTCAGAGCCAGGGTTGTGGGACATACTGACTTCTATGATGGGGGCTTGTGATTGTTTTACAGAGGTTGTATCAGAGGTGGTCTGTGAACCACTTACTTCATTCTTCCTTGGAGACTTCATTTCCAGGGAAGTTTTCAGAGCCCTAACCCAGGCCTTCTGTAGCTGGTGGTAGGTTCTGAGATGCCCCATTTCTAACAAGCTTTCAGGTGATTGTGAGGTTCCTAAAGCGTGCGAATAGCTGGGTTGGGTCTTTTCTGTTTTCAGAAAGCCTTTGCACCTGCTGTCACGTTTTTACATCATTTTTACAGCTTTCTTTAAGGGTTGGCCTATTAATGTTCACAAAGAGTGAATGTTCATTCTAATATCTCGGAGCCACAAGATTGGACCTAGATGTGAATTTCAAACTGTGCTACTTGGTACAGAAGTGTTTTCATCATCTGAGGGTAAGTTAGAAATGCATTTCTTGGGCTCATCTTCAGACTTCTTGAATCATAAACACTTGGTGCTTTTGAAATGTCAGCTAAGGGGTTGGGGCTGCAGCTCAGTGATAGATAGCAGCTCACTTGCTTAGACTGTGTGAGGCTCTGGGTTCCATCCCCAGCACAGGAAAAAAAAAAATTAAAAAGCCATACAGGTGAACTAGAGATTTATAAAGTTTGAGAACCACTAGTCTAAAATACAGTTTTTCAACCTTTCAGTACTGGCTACATGTCTCCATTTAAGCTGTCACCTTACTGATTTCTGTAAAGGGTGAAACTGTTCTTTGCTTCAGACCACAATTCCTGTTAGAGAATCTCTTAGACTTAAAGCCCCAGATGAAATTTTAGAATCAATGTCACAGGCAAATAATGCCTTTAAAACAGGTAATGGTCCTACTAGGAAGGTAATGGTTTGGTTTCTTAAAAGCAGCATCAAAATAGCATGACAAGAACCATTGAGTTTTCTATTAGATGACAGGTTCCTAAGTTAAAGCTAATTGAGTTGAATCTTGATTTTGACATTTACTAGCTGTGTAGCTTTTAGAAAAGTTAAAGAATATCTAGGAGCCTTATGTTTTATACCTGAAAAAAAAAAAAGAATAATGATAGTACCTTCCTTTCACATGGTGCTTTTCATCATTAATGAATGGAAAGTGCTGTTCCGGGGCCCTGGTAACCACCAAATGTCTAAAGTGTGTTTTAAGGCATGTAACCATGGATATGCACTGCAGTTTTATTGATCCTTGGTTCCCTCATTTTAAACTGGGAGTAATTGTAGTTCCTAAAAGAGGTGAGTTTCAGAAATTGCTAGTGAATCTCACTAGCAATAGAACTCAAGGTCTTCCTATGAAAGATCAACAGGTAAACACAGGACCTCTCTGTATCCCAGCCTCTAGGATTAGTTTAGACACAGGTTAAGCACTTGATGGACAAATGTGAGGAATTACCCAACAGCTCAATTCTATGCAAGTAATGTTGTTCACGTACACTCCCATAGCCTCATGCAGAAGGGGTAATTACTAATCTCACAGAGGAGAAACCTCAACCTCAGAGAGGTGGAGTGAACCCACTGAGGTGGAATCTCAGGTGATGTCACAGGTTATCTGATTTCAAGGCTCCTGGGCTTGTTTATTCTGCTGTTTCTTTGGCTTCCAGGTGAATTTGGCTGGTGATGTCTAGCAATAAGCAAAAGGGGTGAACAAGTTCAAAAATAAATTCTTCAGTGTCAATAGGAATCATGGAGAATAAATTATACATTTGGTTGAATCAGTAGGACTTAAAGCTGGGCTCAGTGCTTATGCCGAATGATCCCTTCAGCTCGGGAGACTGAGGAAGGAGAATCACAAGTTCAAAGCCAGCCTCAGCAAATTGGTGAGACTCTATACAATTTAGCAAGACCCTGTCTCAAAGTTAAAAAAAAAAAAAATAGAAAAGAAAAATTTAAAAAGGGCTTGGGATGTGACTCTGTGGTTAAGTGCCCCTGGGTTCGATCCCTAGTACCAAGTATAATTAATTAATTAATTTAATGAATTTATTTAAACAAATTCTGTAGCTATTCACCATTTAACTCTTAGTCAAAGTGAGAAGAGAAAGCTTTCTATTCTGCTGCTGTTATTATTTTAAACTATGCCATGGTAAAATACAATGTGGGAAACTAAAATTTTTAAACAGTCATGTAGTGACTTGCTGCAAGGTTAGCACCATTAGCCCCATTCTGTGACTCTGATAGACACTCAGGACCCTTCCCGAAGCCTTCACACTCCGTGGGGATTACCACTGTCCCCACTTATATGGCACTTCTCCCCACTGCCAACATGTGCTTCTTCAAACTCTATGGTTCAGTTTTGCCTGATGTCCTTTGTTATCTTTAGGTGGACCTTTTGGGATGAGTTTAATCTCTAAGGGTCCCAATTATTCCCTCTCATTTAAGAAATGGAATCATTTATCCTACTGTATGAGTCAGGGTTCTCTAGAGGAACAGAATCAACAGGAACTATGATTATATAAAGGGGATTTATTAGATCCGTTTACAAAACCAGAAGCTGGATAGACCACAACGGCCATGTGCAGGCTGCAGAGCTCAAGGAACCAGGAGCTGCACAGTCTGAGATGCTGACACTTCAGAATAAGAGGGATCAATGATGCTGCCCCAGTCCAAGACTGAAGGCTTCTGCAAACTCCCTGGGTAATCACTGGCAGAGTTTGCTTGGGAAGAGTGAATGGGCAAGAATCTAATATCCTTAAGCAATTGCAGCAGCAATCAAGAACCCACTCTAGAAGAATCAAGCTTTCATCTGCCGTTGCTTCCTTGTTCTTCCAACTTTTATTCTATTCAATCTCGAGCCTATTCGATGGTGCTGCTGAGGCTTAGGGAGGGTCTGCACTTCAATTTGCTATCCCACATGCCAATCATTCCTAGACACACCCTCATTGACACATGCAGAAGCCTCTTCATCTTTGGCATCTGTTAATCCAATCAAGTCGGAAATTGAAATGAACCATTACACCTGCCATGCAAGGTTTCTCAAATTTAGCCCTCACTATTGACGTTGGGTACAGGGCAATTGTTTTCTGGGTGTAACGGGTCATAACCAACCTTCCCCATCCTTGCCATCTAAGTCTACCCTTCTCAGCTTTGAAGAACCATCTTACCAAAAGAGTGAGGACTGGTGTGACCCACCTGGTTCCATCTCCTTGTGAAGTTGACCCCCACTCACTCCTTCTGTGCTGTCCTGGCTCAGGATGAGACTGACCACGTTGGGCATCATAATTTGCATTCACATCCTCTCCCCAAATAGTCAGTGAGTGAGTAAGCAAGGCTCTTTTATTATTATTTGTATCCTCATTGCTTTGATATAATCTCGGCAGACTGGTACCTTGGAAAGAGCATGGGTTTTGCAGGAGACAAACCTGCATCCAAACTCCAAATCTGGGTGGTTTGTGTGAGACTCTCAAATTTTCTGTGTCTTCATTTTCAAACTAAAAAGTGCAACATCTCTCAAGGTTGCTCTGAAAGTTCAAGTCCTTTGGAAACAGTGTTCATGGGAGACATATTCTATACACACTAAATTATTTTTCCCTATCATAAGAGAAGCTTCCAGTGAGGGAGCACAATGTGCCATGCTTTGCCATGTCACGCCCTCTTAGACTTTTTCATTTGACCCCCTGCTGTGCCTATAGTCCATGTTACTGGGAAGAAAATCAGATTTACAGAGGTTGAGCGTCTTGTTTAAAATATCCAAGTTGATGTGAGTTGTCTCTGCACTTAAACTCAGACCTTCCTGATCCCCAAATTCCTTATGTGAGCCTCTACATATTTTGCCTTTAATTGGTCGTTATTCTGTGAACCAGTGAGTATATGACTAAATGACTGGATATCAGAAGGTGGTGCTAGAAGTTTATTAGCAAATTATCTTTCCTTTCTAGATGGCTTCTTTTCTCCAGAAGTCAGTTGAATCTGGACTTTGCATTTCACATTTGGGTTGAGGCAAATGAGTGCTTAGCCCTGACTTCAGTGTGGGCATCGGAGGAAAGAGCAACCTCAGGCATCCAGTCTGGCTTCTGTGATTGGTCAGTGACGTGATTTGCATATTTCACGTCTGTGCTCAGAACCTGCATGGAATTGGCTGCTCCCTCTCTTTTGAGGAGCTTGCTGGGCTACCTGGTTCTATAGGCAACACAATGTCCTGGTGAGACCTGGGTCTGAGCCTTGTTCTGCCTACATGTCTGTTACCTGTTTAAGCATGAGCTCCCTATTCAGCACTTGGGGAAGAATAAGCTCAGTTGAGTCCTGCTCTTGACTAGATGTCAGGGTGCCACTGATAGGAATTTAACCTGTTACAACCCAGAAACCAAACTGTCTTGAAAAAAATGTTGGTGGGAAAACAGTTGCATGGTTACTTCAGGGGTGGGGATCTCCTGTGCACAGTCTCTGGATGGGACCTCATCTAGGTGGGAAGGTGAGAAAATGTTGGGTGAACTTTGACTACAGTGGGAGAAGTACTGGGCAGCATCTGGGCCCCAATTGTCCCTGATACCTCTTCTCTGTTTAGCTGCCCAAGACAACCAGGGTAAGCCATCATTTTGGTAGGCACCATGGCATGGCTACTTAGCAGAGAGCAGATGCACTCAATGGCTCATTTACGGACTGTCATTAGCTTCCTATAATAATTTTCAGAGCTTGCAGTTTTAATGGATAAATTAAAATTTTAAGGAAAAGATTGAAATAACAAATATATTTCCCATACACTTACATGAACATACTCACTTGAAGAATTCCACTATGTTACTAGTAGAATCAAAGAAACAGGAATTTGAGAAATGTACTTTATCCTTAAAAAAAAATCTGTTATTGCTCTTGTGATGAGCAATGGATTGTAATGGGTATTTCATTATAATGCTGGTGGATGCATTAATTAAAACATCTTTTCTTGGAAATAATCTTCAATATGTACATAGAGGTTTAAAACCCCATGTCTTTTGACCTAGCAATTTCCCTTCTTTAACATCTATTCCAAAAGAATAAGCAGGAGTGCAGACAGAGATTAATGCACAATTAAGTTTGCTCCATTGTTACTTATAATAGGAAAAATTTAAAATTACCCAGTAGCCCAATAGTAGGAGGTTGAATGGTTTATATGGTTTGTTATACATTCTGACAAGCAATTATGCAACCATTAGAGGCAGGGTTCCCCAAGACGGTTTAGTGTTGGTGTGTAAAAACGTTCAGGTTATATATTAAGTCAGGTACAATAGAAGGAAAACCTCCATTGTGTTTTAAAAAAATAGCAAAAAGAAAAAGCAATGAAAGGAAATGTTTGTTTTCTCATTTATCAATTTAATTTTCTAAAATTTAGACAGTAAGGACACATTCTTGGGTAATTAGGAAAAAAAGGATGGATAAATGAAACGTGAAAGTTGTATCATGCAATGTGAGGTGAGAATTATTTGAAGGAAAGAGAGGTTTCCAGGAGAGTGATCGATTTATTCCACCCGATGAAGCAGGCAGAGAAAGCTAGAGAAAAGAGATGGATTTTTAAGGACGGAGACTTAATTTGCCCAGTGGGCAAGGAAAGGTCATTTCAAGACCTTCAGGAGCATAGGCTGTGCAAAGGACAGACGCATAAACATACCTGACGTGTTCAAGGAATGAAATTCATCTGGTGTGACGGGGGCACCAACTCTGCAGTGCGGAGCGCTCTTTGAATCACGAAAGGTAGGGAAGATCCAGGCTGTGGAAGACGTGTTATTGTCAGTCCATGTTAAAGAACGTAAGCAACTAAGCCTCATCAGAGTCTGGGAGACTCACAGCAGAACGTGGATTGGAAAATATACATGTGTGCATGCATGCACACACATACAAACATGTACACACTCATGCACACACAGATGCACATGAGTATGCACACAGTGTAAGATTCCATTACAAGAAATAAAGTGAAAGCATGCACACACACACATGATTCCCAAATGCTTTTTAGAAACTTTGTTGGGGTGTAGGGTGTGCCTCAGTGATAGAGTGTTTTCCTAGCAGGTCCTGAGTTTGACACTTGAAGCCCTCCCCCCACACACACACACATCTTGAGAAAAAGCTCATCCTTCTTTTCTTTGTGATAAAATCTAAAGCAAACCATGATAGGAAAAGATACAATTTTCTCCCCCATGGCCAGTTTTTTCTTCCTTCAAGTATTTCTGCCTTAAATAGACATGTTAGAGATACTCTTCCTGACCGCCAATTCTGCGTCAGGTGTTCCCTCCCACTTGTCACCTCTTACAAATCACGATCTATGCTGCAAACTGCATTCAGAGATCCATTACATGTGCTGTTATATCCCCACACCTGGTGTATAGTACATTCTCATTAATCGTTGTTTCGTGAGTGAATTCCACAATGTGTCTGCACATGAAAGGCTCTGTCAAAATTCATGAAGTTGACTGCTTTGCTAATTTCCTGTGACTCAGATCACTCCTAGTCTTGGAATCACATGAGATGGGGGTTTTGTCACTTTTCCCATCCAAGTTGGAATTCATTTTGACATTGCTGTTAAACTTGGAGACAAAACCCTCTGTATCACCACCGTACCACTTAAATTCAGGCAGACAAAAAGACCTGGGTTCCAATTTAGCCTCTACCCAAAATTCCCCAGATGGCATTAGTTCATCTTTGTTCTCTTAGTTTTCTTCCTTTGGAAATAAGGATGTGGAATCAGTCTGGTCTGCTGACTCCAGGAACCAACCCTAGGTACCTCTATTGCTTCCATGCTCCCTGATTTCTATGCAAAGTTAGCTTCCAGCAGCACCTGATCAATGTTTGATGACTTATTCATCAAAATCTCTGTTGCATTAGAATTCTTTAGAGCTTGAGATGGAGTGTATGTCATCCTATAAAGTTTCTGGAAGGTTCTGGGGGAAAAAAATCATTACTCTCAGCGTGGCTGGGTGGGGGAATAGTTTCATCTCTATTTGGAGGGGAGAGGCTGCGCTGTCTATGCCTCTATCCGGCAGATGGTATGACACAAAGCCAAGCTCCTGTTTTTCTCTGATGCTCCTCCTGATGACATCCTGTCATCACTGGTATATCAAACATGCCTGATGCCACTAGGGACACTCAGGTATCACATCCCAAGGGGAAGGCAGGTTTTGAGCTCAGTGAATACATGTGCATTTATTCACTCAGGGAACTGTGAACTGTTTTTCTACACATGGAAAAGAGCAGAGTGAGGACCAGAAAGTGCAAAGTCTGTGGACAACAACATCACAGACGACATTCTCAACATTTCACTCGCAGTGTCAGGGGGATTCCTTGCATTTTTCTATTTGTCAAAATATATGGAATCTCTCTCCAGCAAAGGGAAGAGATGATGCCATCATTGGCTTTTCTGGAAGTGATTATAGTCCAAGAATCCAAGCATCCACCAAACTGCCTCTTTCTGCTTCAGAAACATTTAAACTAAACCTCTCTGTGTTTCTACCTCTGAATGAAGGCACGCAGGGAAGGTACAGACGCATTTCTGGCTAACGCAAATTGAAGGGAAACTATTTGAGAAGGGCCTGCTTTGTCTTTGAGGTGAAGCCGTAAGATGCTGCAGCGGAACCGAACAGCCTCTGAGATCTTAAATCTCTGCTCCCCTCCAATATCTGTGCAACTTGATATTGCGGAGTTTCAACGCAGTGTAATGACTTAATATTAAATTTAAAAGGATTTCCTGCTCTAAGCATAGTGTGTTGATTGGAAAAATCTACATACATCCTTTTCAGGGGCCTCATAATTTTCTTTTCTCATTGTCTCCACTGTAAGGAACCTGTTAGGATACTGTGTGGGTGAGATGGAGCACTGGTTAATTTTATCATTCTCTTTTCTCTATTGCCAGTGTGTGTTTTGCATTAGAGTACTACTTTTATGATTAAACTAGGCATACACTCATTTCCATTGTTTTAATTATTTTCTTTATATTAAATTTTCGCTTTTCTGCCACATGTACCTCAGTAAGGAAATGAGCATATATATATATATATATATGTATATGTGTGTATATATGTGTAAATATATATATATATATATATATATTTTTTTTTTTTTTTCTCTGCAGCTAAGAAAAGGAACTATGCATGTAACGAGCTTCTACATTGTGGCATATCTTTGCTCCAAGATCTTATTTAATCCATGTGTAATCATGTATAAAAATGTTTATAGCCATTTTTCTCAGATTTAGAGAGTTTAGGTGGTTTCAGGTGTTCATATGTTTGAATGGTAGAGCCAGAATTTAGGCCTGCTGAGATCTTGACTATTTTGTGATTTGCTGGGCAGTGAAAGCCAACAAGAGTCTCCCCCTACCTGTCTTGAGATAACACAGTGCTGTGGATAGTATAAGGGATGTGCAGTCAGGCTAATCTGGGTTCCCATCTTACCCCTGTTACTCTCTAGATGACTCTTGGGGAGTCAGACTTTCTTAAGTCTCAGTTGCCCCTAGAAAAATTCTATTGACAGACACTACCTTGCAGTGTCTGTAGGGTTGGAAATACTGTGCGCTCCCACTGACTTGGGGGAGGTATTCTTGTCTCTGTCTTTTTTCTACCCATTCTCCATCTTCCCAGCCTGCAAACCATCAAGGGGCATGATTGACAGCTGCTGCAGGTAGAGGAGCAGCTCTGAGGAGCCTAGGGATGGGAGGGGGCTCCTTTTTTTTTTTTTTTTTTTTAAAGAGAGAGTGAGAGAGAAAGAGAGAGAGAGAGGGAGAGAGAGAGAGAATTTTTTAATATTTATTTTTTAGTTCTCGGCGGACACAACATCTTTGTTTGTATGTGGTGCTGAGGATCGAACCCGGGCCCCACGCATGCCAGGCGAGCGCGCCACCGCTTGAGCCACATCCCCAGCCTGGGAGGGGGCTCCTTTTGAGTTTGTCAGCTCACCCCGTGAAGATAAAAAATAAATAAAAAAAGGTAACACAGCCATGCTTTTCAAGCTGAGATGCAGGAATTGGAAGAGGGGTTTGGCTGGTGGGAGCTAAATCACAGAAAATTGTCTAGAATTGGTACAAACGAAATTTGAGTTTAACAAGTGATGGAGTGGGGAGGCAGGATTTGTGCTCCTGTTGCAGAAAAAAAAATTGCTGTACCTCAAGGGGCTTGATTCTCCCTGGCAAACTCTCAAGGCACAGGGGCACCTGTCACTTTGCCACTCACAGCCCCTCCCAAAGGTGAAGCACTAGGCTGTCAGTCAAAGCTGCTGCTTTCTTGTTACACATCCTTCATCAAAAATAAGAGTCCCCACCCATAAATAAGGTGGGGGTTCCACCAGCTACTTCATTCCATTCAACAATTTAACCTTCGGGACATCTCCAGGAGGGAGGTATTCTCATGTCATTTCTAGCTTACGGGTGACGTGAGGTCTGTCACAGAGGTTGACTGACTTCCTAGGGTCCTGTGGCGACTTGGGCGACAGTTGGTACAGCCAATGCTCCGTCCCCTTCATTGGCTGTGCCACAGCACCCCGTGCAGGGCTGCATTCTGGATGCATCAGGCTGTGCCCGTTTCACCCGAGGAAATAAATCTCCAGGGCTGTGTGGCTTGTTAGAGGTAGATTCTCCTGAAATACTCTTTTGGCTGTCCTGTGAAAGCCAGTGATTCAGAGGTCCTTGCCAAAGGATCATCATAAATCCTGTGTAGACAGAGAAATCCCTAATGAAAGAAGGTTTCTTTGCAGTGGCCCACAGCCTTCAGCTATAGTGTGCAGAAGAGGACAGTTTGCAATAATGCTTGGGTGGGAGCCCAGGGGCCTGATGACATGGGCAGGGACACAGATGGTCCCATAAGGAGGATTTGATGAGAGCCGGCCCTCCCCACATGGAGAGTAGGGAAGGGCTTTGGGACAGTATCAAGTGAGAAGCCACTGTCACGTGTGGATTCCTCTAATCCCCTGCCTGAGTTTCTATGTCTCTGTCAGTAACAAGGAATCCTGTCAGATAGTCTGTCCCATACAATGGTGGAAGTGAAATAGCTTTCCACCCTGTTTTCTCTGTCTGTATTCTAATCTGACTGGCAGGCGAGGCTGGCAAAGCACAGCCCCACCCGGTGGAGTGATGAGCAGATTATCAGCCACACATGATTTTCCTTCTGTGAAATCAGCTGCTAATATTTGCCCTGAGCTACCATGTGTAGGACTCAGTGCTATGTGCCGGAGAGTGTGTGAGATTTGAGGAAGGAGGAGAACGTGTGTGTGTGTGTGTGTGTGTGTGTGTGTGTGTGTGTTTGGGAATTGCTTCCTTCTTTTTGAAAGCACATGCATTTCAATTCAAACAATTAGCTGTTTCTTCCACCCAAGGACGGAAGATGGTTTAATGCTTCCTTAGTAATGTTGACAATATACAATAATTAGCAAGTATTTATAAGGAGAAATACTATTATGAAAATTTTATTGTTATTCACATTGTTCTCTTTCTTTCTGTTAAATACATTTGGTTTATCGGTTTATCGTATATACACACATGCAAACAATCTGAGAAAAAGCCTGGACTTGGAAATAGAAAGCCAGATATCTCTAAGGCATTGTTCTTACAAATGTTCAACTTTTGGAGGTACCTTTTTTGTTGTTCTTTATATATATATATATTTTTGACTCTGGGAAGTAATCATTCACATGGTCTATGCACACATTTATGAGTTATCTCATAGCAAGAGTCCTTGCAAGGCAGGCACTATTAGGGCCCAATCCAGATAGAAAAATATAAGGTTCAGAGATGCTAAGCCACTTGCCAGAGGTAACACAGCTAGCAAGTGATGGAGTCTTCATCTAAATCCCACGTTCTTAAGTCCAAAATTCTGAGCTCTTGTTCTTCTGGAATTTTATTAAAGGATAGTAAAAGACAGTTAATTCAAGTATTTTAAAATGACTCTGTTTTATTGCTCTTATCAGTAATTATTCCTTTGGAACCTTAGGGGTTTTTCAATGCTAACCAATGTCCAGCCTCTTGCTCTGGGGTACTCCTACTTCTGCTTCTTCAGCCAGGAGAAGGAACAAGGGAAATAGAAACTTAAATGAACTCCCCAAAGGGCAGTCATCAGGCCTCAGTGGATATTTGCTTTATTCTATTTGTTTGATTTAGAACAAAACAAAACAACAAATGTTCTCTGTCTCTGGGTCCAAGGACTTGCCTTAGATTACCAACAGCATTTCCTTAAAAAATGAAAGAATTTTCAACTTGTCTGAAAACAATCCCAACATCAAAGAGACACTGAAAAATGTAACTCAGGTGTTCACACCCCCCCCCCCCCCCCCCGTGTCCCAAGCATCAGCCTCTTCCAAGGTCTCACTCCTCCAAGTGCATCCTGGAACTGTCCATGGACCAGCAGCATCCTTAGCACCACCTGAGCACTTATCAGATGAGCAGGACCTCAGCCCCTCGCCCAGACCTGCAGGAGCAGACTGTGCACTTAATGAGGTGCCCAGTGACTTGCACACTGCAGTGGCAGAAGCACCTCCCGACAAAGAGGAGGATTTCGCCGGCTCCCAGGGCCAGGGCTCCGGTGGGATGAGTGACAGAGTCTTTGGCAGCAGGTGTACAATTTATGAGAGCACCAGGAAGTGCAGATATCAGCATAAGCAATATTTCATGCAATATTTTTCAAAATTAAAACATAAATTGGACATCTGCAGTTCTCTCTGTTCTGGATCTTTGGGGGAGAAAGCAGGAAAAGCTGATAGATGGAGGTCTGGGAGATTTGGTGTCTTCTTTTCTCTAAATTTTCTGAGTTTTCAGCCAGTGAAATTGATTTGCCTTATATATCATTGGATTTTCGATAACCGTGTTATACACAAAGAATGTAGCATGGAAACCTGAACATGTAAACTCCAAGACTGGTTCAGTTGGCCAACATAAATCATACTAATGACATTGACCGTGATCAAAAGGCGACCTTTATGAAGCTATGTGCCGAGCACATTGTGGGAGTTAACGTCTTTCAATTTTGCTAGAACCCTTTGCTAGGGGGACCATTTTAATATCCATTTTATAAGTGAAAAGATGATAACTGGTCTAAAGCTATCCAACTGGATGAGAAAAGATTCGAATCCAGGCAACTTGCCCCAGAGATGACTTTCACATCGTCAACGTCTACAATGGAATCCTGTAAAATGAATTTATGCTGCCAAGTGCTAAAGCAAATTCACTCACTCTTTTCATTTCCCTCACTGTTTAGGTATTACGTTGGTTGCTAAGTGTACTTGCTCTAATAATCAGTGCTTTGCCATTTTGTTTGTTTGTTTAAATGGTCCTTAAAACAATGAAATGAGAATACTACTGGGTAGGAGTGGCTATTTAAAGTTTTGGTGCTATTTTCTTCTTAACTGGGCTAGGAGGGGAGAGCAGGTGCCATGAGTTCAAGGAAGACAGGTATTTCCAGGTCTTTGCTGCTGGTGCTGGGGCGCTTGGAGACATTGGGCTGGGGTCCGTCTGCCAGGGTGGGCAGAGCGAGTGCTGTGGCCCTGCCCCTCCCCTGTGTCTGCCTAAACTCTGCCTCATCTGCGGCAGCCACTGCATTTGCCTCTCTTGCTTGTGTCTGTGTGGGACTCATTAGCAGTGAGTGTGTGTCTCACGACAGTGGCTCATTCACAAGGCTGCCAGCGGTGCCAGGGAATTGCCGCCTCTCAGGCTGGGCTGTCCAGAACAAAGCTAGGCTGAGCCCATCTCACAGCACCGTGGCCCTCCATGTCCCCATAGGAAGTGTCCTGAGATGGAAGAAAAGAAGGGTCCTATTGGCGATGGCATTGCCGTGGCTGGATTATGGCAAGGAAGACCCTAGGTGGCCAACTGCTGCTCGGTGACCTTCCTGATGGTAGAGTGAGTAGGCGCTGGATTGGTCGGGCCTGGCCTCTCCATCTGCTGGCCTGAATGCAGGTGCCAGTTACACTGCCCAGCACAGAGGAGGGCTGGGGATAGTGGCACATAGATCCTGGCAAAGGGGGCTGGCTTTTGTAGACACAAGCTTTAGGTTGGCAGTGCCCTTTTTTTTTCTCTCTCTCTTTTTTTTTAATGTCCCACCCGTGCCATTACAGCTGCGGCTCAGTGCGCTTTTGCTCTGCCTGGACTTTCTGCTCAGGTCCCCCTTGTCATTTGATTCAGGGCCTGGTTTTCTTGCAGCCTGGTTGCTACTTGCCAGAGCCTTGCTCAATGGCTTGGCCGGGACTGTGGATCCTCATCTCAGGAGTTTCGCAAAGTTTGTTCTGGTCTATCTGTGAGAGAAACGGTGTGGACGGGGTCCCCTTGCCAGATTGCAGAGTCTGGGGACACGCGCTCGGGGCACGATTTCCATCTTCTGTCTTTGTCTGATCTCCTCCTCATTAAATCTTCCTGGGTCTGTGGAGTTGACTACCAATTGGTGTCTGACCTAGTTACAGAGAGCCACCGTGTAACCCCTCGCTCATCATAATAAATGGATCAAAATGGGTTTCTCATGGGGATTCAGAGTGGTCTCTGTCACTTCAGAGTGATTTCTGCATCTCGAGAGTGTGTGTACTTGTGTGCATGTGCCCAAGCCTCTACACACGTGTGCAGGTGCACACGTGGATGCTGATCTTTTCTGTTGCTATGTTGGGACTTTGCTCTGGGAAGGGTCCTGTGGTTTTGTACCGAATAGTTAATGGGCTTGCTGGTCTCCCGCCTTGACCTCCTTTCGTTTTCCGCTGGTAGCGCTTGGTCTTGAGCTCCGGTTCTCAACATTGTCTGCTTTTGGTGTCAGCTTTGTTTGCCTCTCTTCTGCCAAAGGGCACCAGAATTACTCAAAGGACCTTTTGGACCGCTTGTTCAATGAATGAAGAGCTCGATGGGGACAGTTACAAGAGGCCAGCACAGGCCTGGGACTGGTCCCCTGCCTCAGCATTGCCGGGTGGTGACTCATGCCTTTGGCTCTGGCCTCTGCTGATCTCACGAGCAGGTGGGAGGTTGGCTTTGTCAGCACATCCCAGTGTGTCTGACCTTTTCACCACCATCTCACCTACCTTGCATTTTGAAAAATCTCCTCTCTAAATGAGCTGCGTTTATAAACTTGAAGAACCGATCCCCTTCCCCATTTGAAATGAATCCTGTGTGCCGAATTGACAATCAAAGCTTCTAATCAGTAAGAGTTCATCAGTTAACAATTATCTGTTTACTGAGCACCTCCTATGTGCCTGATCTATGGCAGGTGCTAGGAATTAGAAAAGTGAGCAGGATTCCATCTTGGCAGGGGTTTCCAACCCATAATAGTATCCTTATTGACTTCTTTTAATTTGGGCACGGTCTATTGAGCATCTGCTGTGTGTTTGGGTGGGCTAAGTGCCTTGTGTGCTTTACCTCCTTTAATCATCAGAGCAACCTGTGTTAGGCATCAGAGAGGACCCTTTCCAGATGAAGAAAGGAACTTGTGGAATTAAGTCCCTTGCCCAGTCTGTTGCACCATAGAATAAGGGAGCTTCCAGCTTTCTAAGACATCATCTCTGCTCACCCCCTGATTGTTTAGATGGGGAAATTGAGGCTCTGAGTGGTAAAGGGATTTGTGCATAGACACACAGGGGCAGGGCGTGGACTTGAACTTGTCCACCCCGATCTGTTACGCCAGTTGGCTTTGTTCCCCTGTTACTGGCTAATTTATCTTGAGCTGAGGCGAACCTCAAGTGTTGTCCTGGGTAATTCTATCCAGGTTTGAAATAAGTGAAGTCACCATTAGATTCAGAGCAAGCTCATTAGGGGCCAGGCTCCAAACTTGCTCAGCATTGTGGTGCTCAGCCCCCGCACCGTTCTAGCGGCACCATAGATGGTCGGCTGGCATTGGATCAGAGCACCAAATAAAATGTGGAGGCTTTCAGGAATATCCTTCTCATGCTCCCACTATCAATTTGGTAGTTGCTGACCTCCCTTCTTGTATTCTCCTGACACCAGCGAGTATTTTAGACTCCAATTGTTGGTATCAATATTTAATTTGACACTTTGATGATTCAGTCATTTAGCATTGTAAACTATTTTCCTGTTTCTATTTTGGAAGAAATTGGCTAGTCCTTTTGGCAGCTCTAGGTGGGTAGGTTTTCCTGACTGTTCAAGAAATTGGAGGAGGTTGTTGATATATCAGAAAGCTCCTTCAGTTTGGATGTGGCCAGCTCAGGGATCTACACTGCAGAACTCTGGGTTGCAGGATGAGATTTGGTGACATTACATATTTATTTCTAGGCCAGATCATGTTTTAAACATTGAAGAGAAAGACAGAAAAGAAAACTTCACCCGCAGTTTACATACTCTGACTCATAAAGCATCTTTATTTTTCTCTTTCCTTTCAGGATGCAACTTAGGAATATTTTTACATTAGTGTCATTGCAGTAGAGAGTTTATTTCATGATGAACCATGGCAGAACAGCACAGAGAAATTTTTCCACATTGCTTTCTAATCAGTGAAATTGCAACCTTGGGGAAGGCCTGTGATTCCATGCAGAGTGACCTTCATTTTTACTTAAACATTTCCTATTGCAACAAGGAAGTTCTGATTTTTTTTTAATGGGAAAATAAGGATATAATTCTTGTTTGCAATCGGGGTCAAAAGAATGAGATTATTAAAAGAATCGAGAAACCAAGGGGCCCCTTGACATCAAGTTTGTTACTTTGTTTTGAGCCAGACTGTCACAGCTGTAATGCTTTATTTCTCCAATGACAAAAGAGTTCTGGTAACATGCACGGGGAAGCCTAGAATTAGTCAGTATCGCAATTCCTTTCTGTTCTTTTTTTTTTTAATCTTTAAAAATAATTTAAATAATTAAGATGGCTTTGGATGCAAGCATCTTTCCTCATTGCTGGGAATGGGTAGCATTTTAGCTGGAATGCAAAACAACACACGTGATGAAAAATTAGACCTGCTTAGGAAAAGTGAACCTAATATTTAAAAATCTCTGTGACAAACAAGGAAGAAGACAGATAATTATTGGTGTCAATCCATGTGCTTGCTTTGGGGTCATACCTGTTAGGATCAGTCCTTTAATGAGGTTATCGGGTTTTAGCCATGAGTCTGAGGAAGGGGATCTGAGGATGAGCTGACTCCCAGGAGAAGCTGGGAGAACGTTCATGGACTCTCTTTGCATCATAATTTGACAAGGTCGCATGAGACAGTCTGCTCAGGCCACTAAAAATAGACGGTCTCAGAGATCCAATCATGTCGTTAGGGTCTTCTTGACTTTTCTTTAGTTCTGTCTTCTTTCAGGAGCTCTCTTCATTCTTTGTACCCACCTGCCTCCTCTGTGGCTCAATATTTGCTCTGGGTAAGACACCACCCCCTTGTGAAGACAGAGAAGGCGGGACATTTCAGGACCCTCACTTACAAGACTGCTTTACTTTTCAGATGCCCTCCTCCTTTTCTTCCTCTCTTTCCCTTCCTCCTCTCTTCCTCTGCCTCACCTCAACATGGCCCAGATGACCTGTGATTATCCTTGCAGAACCACTAACAGTTAGAAATACTTGATATGTTATTGTTGGAAAAAGTGAAAGAATGAATGAATGAGTGGTCAGAGCTTTACAGAATGAATGAATGAGTGGCCAGAGCTTTAGAGAATGAATGAATGAGTGGTCAGAGCTATAGAGAATGAATGAATCAGTGGTCAGAGCTATAGAGAATGAATGAATGAGTGGCCAGAGCTTTACAGAATGAATGAATGAGTGGCCAGAGCTTTAGAGAATGAATGAATGAGTGGTCAGAGCTACAGTGAAGGCAAAATTCCAGGGAGGGCACAGTGGGCTAGGAAGGTATTCACCTCCCTTGGAAACACAGTCCTCTGCTGTTTTACAGGCCCCTTTTCCACACCCTTGTCCATCCCCATTTCCAAGTACACAGTTGCCCTACTTCATGTGAGTGTTCTGTCAACGCCCAGGCATTGTCTGTTGGGTGGATCTGCCCACATCTGAACATGCCCATCCACTCCGAGGTTCTATAAAAATCCAAAGGAGTCATTTAGCAAATAGATTCATTGTTTCTATTTTTCCCTCTTGATTCCATAAACTTCATGCAGATTTTTGCAAATATGATCTTACCCAAAATGCTAACAGCTACAAAACAGATAAAGAAGAGCGTTGGTGAATTAAATAGAAAGAAGAAGAAAGGTGTGAGGTCCCCAGAAGTCCCACAAGGCTCTGCCCACCTCACCTCAGTTCCTCCAGCAGCCTTTGAAGTATCCTAGGAATACTCAGGCCCTGGCAAGGACAGCAAAGTCCCTGGATTAAACCTGTTTAGCTCTTAGCATCCTGTGATTTGTGATGTCACTCAAACCTCAAGTCTGGATCTCTGTGTTTATCCTTTTGCATCAGATGCAGATAATTATGCAGTGGGTGTAGTAGGAGCTATATATGGTGCAAGCGACAGAGTTTTTGCTGTTTGTAACCTTGCAGGGATCTGGGTGGCAGGCAAATGGTTGGCGATATGTTTCCTCAAAACAATGTGGTCAAGGATTGAAGGCCCCAGGGGCTGAGAAGGACTGTTGTAAACACAGAGTGTGACTGAGCTCTGTGCTGGGCAGGTTTGTGCTGGCTTAAAGGGATGCTAAAGAAAGAACTGTGATCTGCTCTCTTTTATTAACCTTTTATTTTTTTTCTGTCATTCATCACTATCCAGTTCCTTGCTATTGACTTGCTGGAAGAAAGCTCTGTAGGAGGAGCAGCTCTATTTGTTTGGCTCCTTACTTTTTGACTTGGTCTGGCACATAATAGACACTCAAGAAACATCTGTTGACAGGATGGATGATTGACAGATATGATACTCCATAAAGTGTGTGTGTGTGTGTGTGTGTGTGTGTGTGTGTGTGTGTGTTGTGTGCGCATAAAGTTGACAATATGGACAATCAGGAGGGGCTTGGTTATTGTTCAAAATAGAAGAGGCAGACCGAAGGGGACTTCTGGTGCTTTGACACCACAGGTGGCAAAAGCAGGCCCATGGTTTATAGCAAGCACATAGCAGCCTGTGGAGGATGGTGGCTCACAGGCTCTCCTGGCGGAGGGTGCTGTGACGCATCCTCCCTCTCTGCGCCCCTCACCTGAGGGTGGGAGGCTCTGTGTCTTCACCTGCCAGTGTGGCAGTTCTGTGCTGCCCAGTGATTCTGCTTTCATTGTTGTGACTTTCAGGATGATGCCCTTTACCGGATGCAAGGTCATCCATGGGATGCAGAGCATGCTGGCATCAGTGTCTCCAGTGGCTGTGACCTGACTGGGGACCAGTTTGTCTTCTCAGGCACTGTGGCCATTTGCCTCCATGTGTGTCCTCCCCGTTTCGTATGCCACAGCCCTTGCAACTAAATGACTAACTAAATTACTTACAAGCCAAGCTTTGCAATTGGAACTTTTACACATTATTCTATCCATGCTGCAATTTCTCCTTTGTACCTTTTTACTATATAAAATGGTATTACATTTTTCTCCATCTTATGCATCTTTGAGGGAAGTCTGAAATCCCCTTTGGAATAAAAAAGGGTATGTGTAAATGCATGACACAAATTATAGGGGAGGTACAAGTAAATTCCTGGCCCAGAGAATCTTCAACCTAGTTTCTTCTATGTGAAGACCTAGTTTTCTGGAATGATTAGACTCTGTTCCCGCCTCTGTCACGACATCAGGATTGGCATTTGTCTCTCCTTGCATTTCCTCCTCTGTCCTTGGGAGAGTTCCACCGTCATTCATTGAAGTCCCTTCATATGCCTGACTTGACATGGGATGCTCAGCAGGCTGCTCTGAAGAGATGCTGGGATGCAGAAGGGAGGGGGCATCTGTGGCTGCTGAGATCCCATGGGCTCTACCCTTCACTCATCTCCCACTGGGAGTTTGGTCCGCCAATCTTCAAAGTAAGTGCAGAGCAATGGATGGGTGTTCTCACCCCTTCAGTCACTCAGGTGTGTCTTCACGGTATCGGGGACTTCTTCTAATTATTATTTACATAGTGTTTTCCTTTGACTCATCTACTTCTCTTAAATATTTTTGAAGGAAAGTTGTATTCCTCTCATTGATGCCCAACCAGTTCCTCTTGTCATAAATATGGGGTCACCCCAGAAATAGACGTAATTAAAGGGAAGCAGTGCAACTGAATGCATTCCGAGCCCGAGAGTGCCTTCTCTTTGTTCAGAGAGATTTTTTGGGGGGAATTGCTGCAAATCAATGAGATTTGCAGCTGAGATCTGGATTGAAAGAGAATTGACATCAGAGCTCCCTATGTCTTGACAATAGTGATTTAATACCAATAATAAATATAGCAATTTAGTGGGTCCCTATTGTATCAGATCTTGCACTAAATTCTTTACACTGAACTTTTGTAACAGAAAAAAAAATTGATATCTTTGACAATGATGTTGACTGATATTAGTGAATCATAACTTTGTACCAGAAACAATAGTGTCATTTACATACACTGACTCTTGCTTCACCACAGCTTTGTGGTGTTGTGGTTCCCATTTGGCAGCATGGTAGCCTGAGTCTCAAGTGACAGAACTGATAAGTCATGGAGCCCCCAATGAAAACTATTCTACTGGAATCAAGAGTTCCCTCAGCAGGGGGTGGATCTCTAACTCTTCAAACTATCTCTGCTTGTTGGGTGACAGGCCTGCTTGCTTTGGCTAGATAGGATCCTATAGGCTTTCTCTGAGGGTGTCATCTTGTCAGGGACTCAGAAAGATGACTGTCTGCATGTCACAGCAGAAGCTAAAGATACCACCCTGCACCATCACAGCTGGTCCCCAAGGTCTTCTGCAGAGACCTTAAAGATGGCCATCATCATGACATCAAGTTTGGATCATGAAGTCACAAACTTGTGTTGATGACAGAGATGCACAAGCCCCTGGCTCAATATTTCCAAAGATGAAATTAGAACCCTGGTGGTGGGAAGTGGGATGCCTTTTCCTAGGGGAATTGATTATTTCCATTACAAAATTCTGTAATCTTAAAGTAGGAAAGAAACTTAAGGTTCACCAAATCTACCCTGGTACCCAGAGCCAAATGAATATCATAATTTACTGGATCAGGAAAGTGGCTTAAATATTTCCAGAAATGAGTGATCAACTTGCGGGTAGTATTTGTGTGTGTGTTGTGTGTATACAAATACACAAAGAGATGTTATATCTGTATCTATCTGTATCAGACAGCTGCAAATATCAAAGACAAGAAAGCACAAAGAGAATTCGTATCAAAATCCAGCCTCATTTTCTTGGCTGAAGCTGTGTGCAAAAGGATTAATAAGTGCATCTTGCCGCAGAGGACCTGGTCAAGCCTCTGAGCCTCTGATCTGAGCACATCTCTTCATGTAAGAACAAGATTGCTCAGAGTGATCCAAACCCATTCTGATAAGATGATCCAACTCCACACAATGGCGGACAATGTTTTATTTTTTTTCCTCCTTGTTCTTTATTTTTACTAATCAAATTAGTAGACATGGACATAAATTTTAACTACTCAAGGAATTAAACAAAAAGATGAAAAGAAAAGGATAAAGGGAGAGAGGGAAATAAAAAGACAAAGTCAAATGGTCCTTTGAGGTTTTATGCATGTGTGTGTGTACATGCCTCAGAGGTAAATCGTGGGGGACCAGCCTAGATAAAACTTGCTGTGAGAGAATTGGGTTCTTGATATGGGCAGGTGATTTTCCCAACATCCTTAATATCATCAAAATTTGTGCATACCAGCGAAGAATGTTATTTCACCAATAAAGTGCAGCAAACTAAAACTGAAACATTTTAATGGCCTTCTTCTCCCATGGACCCTGAATGAGTCCAGTGTACTTAATGAGGTGTGATGAGGAGGCAGAGCGCCCACTGGACTCTCTCCCTGGCTCATGTCAGCCTCTCTGTGGCCAAATTCAAATCTGTGTCTAAGGAAAATTATAAGTTCCCATTCAGTGCAGCCCTGCAGTCGCACGTGTGCCCAGGTGAGATCATGTGCCAGGATTCTCCTCCTCCTTTCCTTATTCATTTGTTCCAAAGTTTTCCTACAGCATTTAGTTTGCACTTTTGTCTACTTAATACACAGTAAGCAAGCAAACGTACACACTTTTTGGCTTTGTGAAATTCATAGATAATTTCCAGTTTTCACAGCTTGTATCTTCAGAATGTTTCGCAATAGGTAAATAACAAAATAACATTTTTTTTTAAAAGTAACTTTACATTTCAAAAGGAAAGTCCCACTTAATTTTGACAAACCGTGTTTTATTTCTATTTGAGCATAATGACCCCAGAAGAAGCTCTCACCTGCTATACCATAAATCTATGGATGGTGCACCTTACCCTTCTTCTTACATTAAGAAGGGAGTTGTAAGTAATTTGGACACACAGTTAAAACTGCAGTGTGAGTGTATGTGCTTCTCTAAGTTTGTGAATATTGAGATTTGCCTCCTCCAGAGAAGTTTGCAGATATTTTGATTACTTGACTGGAAGTTGCCTAGATGTGAACAAATTAGAAATACTGTTCTTGGTTGTGGTAAAAATTTTTGTGGCCCTTCATTACTTTGCAGGTTCTTCTTTGACAATGGCTTTCTTTGGATGGTGTGGTAGCACTGTAAAGGGATATAGTTCTTAGTCATTTTTTTAACTCAGTGGACTACTTCCCTAAATGAGTGCCCTAGTTTATATCTGAAGAATGCAGTTGAATATAGAAGTTGGATGCATTGTTAGAGATTCAACCAGCCTGTGTCAGAATCCCGCCTTGTGGGTTAGTGGCTTTGTTATTGTGGCTAACTTCACTCATCCTTGTTGTGCCTCATCTTCTTAGTTATGAAATAAGAAAATATCAAAGAACTTGACTTCAAATATTTTTACAATATTAAATTATATATTATATGAAATTGCTTAGCCTTGCATCTGATATCTTACAAGCTTCTACTAAATGTCAGGAATAGTCATTTCCTGTTTGGATTAAGTAGTGTCTGATACCACTCAACTCCTGAGCAGGTAGATGTGCACATCATGTGCATGAGATTCCAATCATGCCTTAAATGTCCAAAGATGATAAAATGCTTCACTTGCCATGTAGCATATTGTATATTTGGAAAATATGGATAACACCTTTCCAAACTCAATGCTTGCACAAATACATGCATGTTATTCTAGTCAGAAAACACCTGTTGGTTTCCCTGATTTTTCTTGTTAATAGCTGATTGCAAAATGATAGCCTACTTACTGATTTTTAACTATCTTTGAAAACAAACCAAATAGAATCTCATTGCATTTATCAAGGCTGACTAATTTGAGTCAAGCGAGTACAGCATCATAGTCCATGGAAACACATCACAAATTAGACCTGCCATCTGAGAACAAGAAGATAAAAGGTCAATAGCTCTTTTTATATATGTATATATTAGGAAATTACTTAACTTTTCTATATATTTTAGAAAATTTATATATATATATATATATATATATATATATATATATATATATATATAATAGTTTTGTTATATCTGTTTGTGTAACTATTATCACTCATTGACTACTCCAAAAGCCTGCCCTGTAGAGGGCTAGCAGTGTACTGACCTGGGCCAACAGAGATAAATATAAGATGTTATTTCAGTCCTCACATACCTCACAGTTTCCTTAGATGCAGAGTTGAATGGAGGCAGGTATCCATTATGCAAAGAGCTCTACCCATGGGAAAATCAAAAGCAATAGAGTACATTAAGGGAATCCAATATGGAGCCCTCCGAGGAAGTGAAGGGAAGTCCCACCTAAGTAACTAGAATGGAAGAGAACAGCCCAGGGAGCAGTGTGTGCAGAGAGGCACTTAGATGCAGGACCTGCCAGGGTCAGCCAACTGCAGGGCTTACTGGGGAGGAGGTCAGGTGAGTAGGTAAGGCTGGGGCAGACCTGAGAGACATGCATAAGCTGTGTTAATTAGTATGGTCATTGCTGGACCTCACAGGAAACCATTTGGGGCTTTAATGGTCGTTTTTAAAATATAAATTCTTTTCCTTCTAGTTGATGACTTTTGTCAACAAGACAGTGTGTCTGTTTTGCCATGTGCATTATTTTCAATCAGAACCAAGAGGCAAGTAAGCAAAATAAAATAAAACACAGAACAGAGGTAAATGTGGTTCTAGAGCACATGCGATCATGTGCCCACTGGTTGCTTTGCAATCCAGCAATTCTTTTTAAAGCATGACCAGTCAACCCCATGGATAGCTTTCAGACTTTTTTGAGGCTTGATGTTATTAATTTTGTTTGTTTGCCATCTCCATAGGATGAACGTAAAAGAGCAAAATTGCTAGCATTTTAGAATGAAAATGAAATACACTCTCCTAGATAATGACTTCGGATTTTTGTTTTATTCTAGGTGTTTTCAGGTTGTTGAACAATATAAATAGGCTGTGTGTGTGTATATGCAGGTTTTTATAGTGGATGTGCTTAGATGATCCCCCACGTATTTGCATTTTTATTTCACTTTTTTTCATTTGGTAGAAAAATCACATTGGGAGAGTGAGAAGGGCCAGGCCTTTGGAGCCAGGGAATCCAGGTTGGAATTCCCAATTGCTTGGCTACCTTGGGCAAGTTCTTTACTTCTTGGACACCTGCTTTCCTCCTCTTGGGGGAGGTGGGAATGGAATAAATCAAGCCCCTCCCAGTGCTGTTGGGGAATTTAATTTTCAAAAATGCATGCAAAAGCATCAGGACAATATACCAGGTATATAGAGATAGAACTGGAGTTTCCGGTATGAGAATTGTCAATATGTTAAAGAGAAAGTGAAACTCTATAATTTGGGTAAGAAATGGGGATAAAATGTCTAGCGAGTAGCAGGAGGTTTGCTCATATGCTAGATGACTGTTTGTTTATTCATTTCCCAAAGATATTACAAAGGCTGTGAATATTTATTTAGTTCTGCTCCCAATAGCCCTTCTAATAGGGAATTATTTGGGTACAATGAAAGACATTTGTAAATGCGGCTGATAAGACTGGCATTGGACAAGGACTGTTTTGTTGGACACAAGAATTCTATTATCCCTGGCTTTAGTTGTCAAGTGCCCGGGGAACCCAGAATTTATGGTGGTAGCACAATGGGCCTTTCAGGGCCCAGGGAAAGAGCTGTGAGATCTTGCTCCCCCGCTTTTCAGGGCTTCTAATCTTTTTATCAGGCCAGGACAATGCCGGATTCAGCGGCTGCCTGAACCTCCTGATTGTCCATTGGCCGTCAGGTATTGTGCAGTAATTACCATGGTGACAATGGACTCTCTCTACGCCCTTCCATGGGGCGTTTGGAAAATGGCAAAAGTTGTCACTTTGTATTAGGTACCTCAAAAGCCATGGCTTACTTAGCAAAACTGCTAAAGAGAAATAAGATAATCGTGTTGAGTTTCATTTAAAGGGCCGCTGTGTCAAATCCATTTGAAGCCCAGGAACTCTTTATGGATGTTTTCTTGTAATTAGACGTTGGGCATCACCCCCATCCAGGCACAGAGTAGAAGGTCTTGGAGATTTTGCAAGGAAGTTTGAGCTATGGGCCGCTGGCAGTCCTCAACCACACAGTGGGAGCAGAGATCTTAGCTGAGCCAGAGTGCTTCGAGGGCTCCCTGAGCTTCTCTGAGACTCAATTTCTTCATATTGCAAAAGAATAGTATGGAAAATGCTTAGAGATGAATATGAATTACATGTTTTGTGACTGCATATCAATGTGTGCAAATATTCCAGTCTTTGGCTTTATACAAATACTTTCATGCATACCACAAGGCTTTATCAATAGCAGACATACAATGGAAGATTCAACTTTGAATCTTGTACCATTGTAAAATTGCAATGTCTATCTTTTTATAATGATAGTTATTGATTTTTGACTGTTTATATTAAGGGAGGTGTTTAATTTATTATCACTATTCTTCATAATAACCTTCCAAAATGGTTAATGATCTAAGTTTCATAGAGAGGAAACTGAGGCACAGAAAGTTCTTGCTTGCCCAAAGTCAAATTAGCTTAAAAGAGGCAAAGCCTGCATTTTAAGTGCTGCTGTTCTCTCACACTTTATAGCTATCTGCTTCTTCCATTTAAAAAAAAAAAATCAGAATCTACAAACCTATCCTACAAACTATGCTTCGCCATATGGTTTCAGAACTTCAGTGATAATAGGAAAGAAAAACACCCAGTGGTGATTATTAATTGATTTCACCATCACTTTGATGATGTCAGGAACATGTGAAAACCCCCAAACAAAGGTCTCATCTGTAGGCACTTGGGGTCTGTTGAATACTTACAACCCCCTTCTGCTTACAGAGCAAGAAAAGCACAGAGCTACATCAGCAAAGCAACGTGATCTTTCTAGAAGGTAGGAAAATGTAAGGCTACTGCTCCATTTCTGTACCTAATAAATGTTTCAAACACCTAGCTTTTCACTTGATTATACAATAGCAAAATATGAATATTTAATCATGGTTTGTTTTAATCAGCTCCGTTTCAAAATATCTCAATTCCCTGTTGTGTCATTATGCCAAAAAGTAGAAATTATCTTTGGCCACATCCCAGAGGGATGGGCATGATTTACCCTGGGAAGTGGGTCTCATCTTTATAACTTGTAGAAAGGAGTGGATGTCTTAATGAGCTAACTCCACCCGCTATGCTACTTTCTTGCCCTATGCGATTGGACATTTATCACTTAGCCTCAGTTTTTCTGTCTGTAAAATGGAGGTGTCAACCTTGTAGCTTTTGATCCCTGTTGTACCTATAATGGGTTGAGCTCACAGAACATTCACACATAAGCCTGAGGATCCTATAGCATGCACTCTTGAAGTAAATGGAAGGGGACTATTTTCCAACCCCACCACCGGTAATATATGCATACACACACACACACATACATACACACACACACACACACACATATGAACATATATACATATGTATATATAATATAATATTATGTTATTTATTTATTTGGGGGGTTGTTGACAATTATTCTGATATACACCTGGCTTGGCTGAGCCCACATTCTCAAAGAGGACCCATACATGTTGATCTATAAGCCACAACATTTGTTTTATTTTGTTCACAAAGAGAAAGATATGGTCAGACATGGTGGCACACATCTGTTATGCTGGTGGCTTGGGAGGGTGAGGCAGGAGGACTGAGAGTTCAAAGCCAGCTTCAGAAACATAGCTAGGCCCTAAGCAGCTCACCAAGACCCTGTCTCTAAAAAAAAAAAAAAAAAAAAAATATATATATATATATATATATATATATATATATATATATATATATAGAGAGAGAGAGAGAGAGAGAGAGAGAGAGAGAGAGACAGAGAGTTTTTTACCCCAGGGCTGTAATGGTTTGCAAGCCTGGAAAAACTAAGTGGGGAGATCCTGAGAGTAGCCAGGAGGCAGATGCAGCAAGTCTGGACTGTGGCGTCTCGGCTCAGGAGGGAACTCATGGTTCCAGTTCCCAGGGGTTCATGAGATGCGGGGGAGATGAGGGAAAGTGAACGTCCCAACTTAGAAGGCCTATATGGAGAGAAGATGTACCGCCAACCCGCAGAGCCCTCTCAGACCCATCAACTCTCCCCAAGGCCCAAAGAACAACTTAGAATGCTTGAATTTATCGTTTTCTATCTAAGACACAAGGTCTTCTTGTTGTACATGAAATTTTCACAGCTCCTCTTTTGCAGAAGCTTGCAGTGATGAGAATTCACAGATGATTCATCCTTGTCATCATCTTTTTTTTTTTTTTTCTTTTTTGCTTTTACTTCTGAAGCTTTTCATTGGTTCTTCAGGCTTTGGCGAAAGAAGTTTCATAGAAAGCGTTTTTCAGGGAGGTAAAGAATGCAAGACAAAGTGGGGAGTCCAATTCACTTTTTATCCATTTTGAGAACTTTTAAAAACATGCTGACGATAGATAGAGCTGCATCGTTGACAGATTGTAGTCTGGAGAAGGAAAACAGCAGAAACATAGGCCCTGAAGTCTTCTTTAGGGGCTATTGGCTGAATACCTTCAGCAAGAATTACATCCCTTTAAGTTTGGGTGAAATGGGACTTTTGATACTCAGGGTGGTTGTATTGCAGAGGCCCCTGGAAAGTGCCTTTTTCATCTCTGTTTATAGCATTCTGGTTACCTACTGATGACTAACATGACACTCCAAACTGAAGTGGTTTATAACAACAATTTATACCTATCCCCTATAGTTCTGGGAGTTTTGTGAATTCATTTAGATGGTTCTTCCTAAGATTTCTCTCATGCCTGGTAATTAGATGATGGGAGCTATTGGAAGGTTTGAAGAGGTACAATGTCCAAGATGGCACCTTTACTCACCTTCTGGCTGAAGCAGAAGAAGGTGAGCAGCATTTGGCTGGCTGGGTATGATTGTTCACGGTATGATGGTTCAGAGCATTCAGACTCCACAGATGCCTGCTGGCTTCTCCAAGAGCAAGCCTTCAAAGAGCACAAGGCAGGCCATAGGGTCTCTGTAGGAATCAGTTCAGACTGTGATGACATAATACCAAGGGCTGAGGAGCTTGAACAAGACATATTTATTTCTCATAGTTCTGAAGGTTGAGAAGTCTAAGAGGAAGGTGTCAGCAGATTTGATTCTTGGAGTCGGGGGTCTCCTTCCTTGTTTGCAGGTGGTCATCTTCTCATCTTCTCATTATCCTTCCAAAGCAGAGAGAAAGTGATAGATGGAGAGAGACAAGAGTGAGAGGGAGCAGGAAGAGTAGAACATGCTCATTCTCTAGCTTCCTTATGAATGCTATGATGGGATTATCATGGGAGCCCCACCTCCCTGGCCTTATGTAAACCTCAACATGTGTAATTTCAGGGTCACAAATATTCAGTCCGAAACCCATGCCATTTTGCAAATAAAATGTATTTATTTCATGCCAATAGCTCTGAAAATCTTATCTTGTTTCAACTTCAACATTAAAGTCCAAAGACTCATCTAAATGTCATCTGAATCAGTACAGGTGAGAGACTCGGTACAATTTATCCTGATGCAAAATTTCCCTGCAACTGTGAACTTGTGAAACCAGAGAAATTATGTGCTTCTCTGATATAATAGTAGGCAGACATAAAATAGATAGCCGCTTCCATTTGGAAAGGGAGAAACTGGAAGGTAGAAAGGGTGATGGGTCCAAACGAATGTAAACCTATCAAGGCAAATACCTTCAGATCTGAGGGCACAAGGATGGTTCTCTTTAGTTTGAAGCTGTGATTCTTTGACCCTCACCTGAGGCCCATACAATACCACCTTTGCTATATTTTGTTGGTTACCCAGGATCAGCTCAGATTTACCTGGAGTCTACACAGGGTTATGAATATCTGAGTGTGTGGTTTATTGATGGGGTTATTTTGGTTTTGGTTTTGGTATTGGGGATTGAACCCAGCAGTGCTTAACCACTAAGCTACATTCCCCAACTCTTTTTAAAAAATATATTTTTTTAAGAGACAGGGTCTCACTGAGTTCTTAGGGCCTCATAAAGTTGCCGAGGCTGGCTTTGAACTTCCTATCCTCCTGCCTTAGCCTCCCCAGCCATTAGGATTACAGGCATGTTTTATTATTTGAGGACTGGATACAAGCAATATAGTTGCCAAGTAGGACCCTTTCACCATCTATTAGCTGTTGTTGAGTGAATGGCTCCAGGTGGTTTTCCTCTGTGACTCCATGTGTGTCTATAAATAATCTCAGTGCTGCTATGCACTTGACATCTTGGCAACAGCATAGAAAAAAAATATATATATATATTTTTTGTTCTTCTTGGTATAGTTATCAGAAACATGGTGCTAAGGATAACTCTTAGTAGGTTTACAATTCATCTACTGTCCTTCAATAAGAAGGGTGTATATTGCTTATTTTGGACGAAGTTGAGGAACCATTGGATGGAAGCAAAATGAAGAGGGAAAAGTAGATTTGGAGAAAAAAAAAGCATGATAAATGAAGTCAATGAAAGTTGCTGTTGATGCTCCCCATGCAGATGTGAGTTGGTCCTAGAAGGTAGAAGCTCTAGAGATGAAGGGCATTCAAGTATTCCTTTGTTTTCTTGTCAGAGAAGCTACGCCAGCCGACACCTTTCTTGGTTCAGTGCCCCCATTTTTAAAGACAACAGCTGTTTAGATACTTCATGTACTTCTTTTCATTCATTCAACAAATATATGAACAGCTGCTCTGGCTAGGGAATGTGTTAGACACTTTAGTAGATTTGAAGATGAATCAGACCAGATCCAGGCAGAACAGCCCGGCACAGAAAACCCAGAGTACTGTGTAGTGAGGCAAAACATAACCCCGATGAATACTGCAGTGCTTTCAGCCCAATGCTCTAGTCTCCTGGAATGAGGATGACATCGCCTGTCACAACCACCATAGAATGGTTTGTCCTTGAGTTTATTGTTCCTCAAAGATCGGGCATCTCCAGAACACTGCTTCCCACTTCATAAAGGAAGGCCTGGCTTGAACTCAGAACATTGTTTCTATTAGAAATTGTCTCAAGACTTCATATGTTCACACGCAGGTTTATTGTCGGTGCTAGAGCAACACAGGAGAAATCCACTTTGTTTCAATGGTGAATGCTTGACCAATTTGTCATCAAAGTACCAGATGCACAGATGACTAATCACACCATTTTGTTATTTCAAAAACCATGACAAGTTTCCCTACCTTTGTAATAACTGGGTTATATCTTTCTTTGCACATCTGATCTGTTATCTTCCAAGAGAAAAGCCTGTCTTCTGCAACTATGTATCCCCTGTGTAAAGTAGTGGATCATCTTATCAAGCCCTGTCATCTCTAAGTTACTAAATATCTTTTTTTTTTTTTTTTTCAGAAATCACTGTGCTTTTGGCTTGGTGGCTCCGTGATATTCAATTGTTCTGTCATTTGTTGAGTGACCAATCAGATGGGTGGACTATGTTATAGAAATTGGCAGCAAGTATCCAATGGGTGAAGAAGGTAAGATGGGCCAACATTACTGAGTGAGCCACATGTTGATATGTATGTGGAGATGGAAATTATGCCTGCTGGATCCATTCCTTAAGCCTAGCTTCATTAGGACCTTTATCCAATCCAAGGTAGAGATCTGAGTGAGAGGGTGAGGCCTACTTTCTTGGATTTTGAGGAATAGGATTTTTCAAGGTCATTCAAGGTATTCTCTATATTGAACACTTACTATGTGTCAGTACAGGGATGATAACTCTTTTTAATATAGAAGAGAGCGAAGAAACCATAGAATATTATGATTCTTTAGCAAGGAGTTGGCTGGACATATTGATTGAGATGATTTTCATGTTGTATTTTTTTCTTTTCTTTCTTTTGAAAAGATTTCTTAAAATAGGATAAGGTGGCTTATATCCCACAAGGAAGAGATTGTTGGGAGGCTGAACCTTATAGATCTCAAAAACCAAGAGCCTTGGTGAGGATCCAACAGGCCTGATTTTAACTCCTGGGCCCAGCTCTGCTAGTCAGGGTCTGTTTGCCCTTAGGTTAATGAGCTCTTTTCTGGGCCACGTGGTGGCCAGAGTCTAAGAGCTCTCAAGTTTTAGAATTCTACAATCCATTCGCCTGCATTCCATCTGGTCAGTGGTGATTGCAGCTATTTTCATAGGGCATTCAAATATCAGGCTAGAAATTTGAGGATTAACTCTGTCAGCAGGACATCCCACATCTGGGGGTTCTAGACTCACCTACCCACACGTCTGTGGCTCATGCTCATGTACATGGCCAGCAGGTGTCTTGAATGCCAGGCACATCATGATATCCCCTCTAGCCCTTAGCTTTCTCCTGTGTCCCACATTTGGGTGACAGCCCCATAGTTCACCCCAGCTGGAAACACAGGAGGAATCCTCCATGCCTCTCAGTTCCTCCCCTCCCATAACAATGCATTCCTGTTCATTCATTCCTACTGTGAACTCGCAATTATCTCAGAAATATTTCTGTTTTCCTCTTTCTCCTGCCACCATCCAGATGTAATCCCAACCGCCTCTCTCCAAAGTTACTAGAATTGCCACTTAACAGGTGTTTTTGTTTGTTAGTATTTTGTTTTTGCCTCAAGGATTAGTTCTCCCTCCTCAGCTCCAATAAGAGAATCTTCCACATACTTTCTGAACATTATTCCTGATCCAGACTTTACAGCACTCTCCCACTTAACTCCTTTCAATAATAGAGACATAAGCTCCTGAATGAGCTTCTAGGACTCCTGGATGCTTTCCAGACTCACCTCTCAGCCACTCTGTCCACACCCAGCCCTCTGGATAGACATGCTTTCTAGAATCTACCCACATCACACACTTTCACTTCCCTAAAACCATATAACCCCCCTCTCTCTAAAAGCATTCTTACTCACTTTTTAGCTTAGCTTGGACTTCACTATATCTGAAGAGTTATTTCTGGTCCCCTAAGACTGAGCTGTGGTCAGCTTTTGGATAATACTTTACCAGACAGGAGGACACCCTTTTCTGTGATTTCCATGTTGGATCATTGTTATCTATGTAGTTGTCTGCTTTCCTAGCTATACCTTGAGGTACTAGAGGGCAGGGTTTATTTTGGGACCACCATGCTCCTAGTTGCAAGCACTATATCTGGCCCAAAGTATGCATGTAAAAGGTATTTATTAAACAAGTGAATAGAGATCTATAGTATATTTTGAACAGGAAATGAAGGGAGAGAACAGCCATAATTATATCAGTTAACAGATACTGCATGCTGACCCTTGTCAGGCTTAGGCTTTCTTTAAAGTCATCACCTCCTTTAAAGTTTGCAAAAGTCTGATATGGTAGGTACTGTTAATATCCAAAATTGTATAAATGAGAGAACCCAACCATAGAGAAGGTAAGTTGTCTATGGTGATATGCCATAACTTTTATCCTTGGCATCTGTATCTGTTAAAAGTTTGACTTTACCTCTAGCTGGGTCTTTTGGCACTCTTCTTCCTTTTCCTGAACAAATCCGCAAAATTGTTGACAAAATCATTTCTTTCCACATAAGGCCAGAGGTCTCTTCTGCAGTCCACACAAGCTATTGTTAAAGAGATGGGCATCAGCTGCGACTAGACCCATTGATTTTTGGAGATGTCCCAGATACTCATATATTGATCATATATCTATGAGGGTCTGTTTGGGGAGACAACCTCAACATTGGGAGATCCCAGCATTTTCTCCCATGCTCTGGTCAGTAGTTGTTAGGAGAAAATCCAATGAATGAAAACATTTGTTGTGAAAGCAGATCTACCCCTCCTTGAAAATGCATCAGCCTGATTTGGAAGTTGTAGAGTCCACTTTTCTCCCATGTGCATAATTTTTGGTCATTTGCTTTGAAACCTGGTTCAGCAGACCAAAACGTGTCTCTCTCATGGGTATGTCTGTGAATGATGATCATCTCATTTCTGCAAAGCTAAATGGGTCTCTTCATTGCATCCGCCCTTTCAATTCTTCATTAGGAGGTGAGAGTGACATTTCTTATTTTTCTAGATAATAGGGACAATTAGAACGAGGTAGCAATGAAACAGAGTCAAAAGTTAAATAGAAAATACTTGAATTTAATTTCACTTCTAGGAAATCTGTTAGATTTATTTTTTTCAACTGGAAATTAAGAATAGCCTATTTTGAAGAACTTTGCGTAGCTTTTATTCCAAGAAGAGGAAGTCAAATATTCCAATGCCTGTGGACTAGGCATTGTGACCCAGAGCTGCCGGCCACAGTCATCCTTAAAAACAGAAGCAAACAAACAACAGACAGAATAGTGCTTTCATCTTGGGGATGGGATTCTCGTTTTAAGGAGAGGAATATTGTGACGTGGGGGAAGAGAAGGCTCATTCATGATGATCATCTTAGTTTTAGGTCTGGAAATAACAAAACAGAACTTATCAACAACTTTAGCTCAAGACTCATTCTTGACACCCAGTGAGTTCAGGATGCCAGTGTTTCTTGATCAGGTCTCTGTGATATAGGCATAGGAATTTGAAAAGACACTTTTCCTAAAAACTCCCTAGTCCTAAGGAGTCTGCATTTAAGTGGCACTGTATCTAGCAGCCAGACTCTAAGTGGAAGGAAATAAGACTTAGCAAATCCTGGTGAAGTGGCTTGGGTTCACAGGGTCAGCTTTCTCCCCGACTTGCAGGAAAATCAAATTGAACGTGAATTTCCATTCCTGGCATACCTGTCTCACATAGGTACCTTCTCAGAGCAGTGGAGGAATTACCTGGGTCGCTACAGGACAGATCTCAACCCTACAACCTTGCTGGGTTTCTAGTAGGGCACTAGAGCCAAGATACGAATGGGTCTTGGAGAAGTAAAAGGGATGTGCCCTTTGCAAAAGAAGAAGGTGCACACATTGACACCCTGATGAGTAATAATCAGCTGGGGCTCCTGGTCACAGGTCACCCAGTTATCTCTTATTTGCATAGAAGTCAATCCCTGAAGCTGTTTGGGGCAGCTCACCTGTGCTAGGAAATCCATGAGGCTCTGTGTTGCCTCTGACAGTCTGAAGTGTTTGCAGTCTGCTTTGTAAGCCTCTGGACCTGCTGGGACTGTCTGCAAATACACTTTTCCTATTTTGGGATGTAGGCCACTGTGGAGAAGGAGGCCAGGTCATCTGTAGCTAGTGTCACTAGAATCATAAACAGTTGCTCAGTGCTCTTGGTGACCATCCATTGCAGATCTTCAATGAGTAATGTAACTGTGACTACCATGTTCAATATACAGTTGCATGAAATTCCTACATGTCAGGCATGTGAATATCCTGCTGCTGCCTGCGATCAATATGAAAGGAAATACCTCAGCCAACGTTATGCTTCTCTGATCTTACTTTCTTTAACAAACGATGGGCAGAGAACAGAGATCCCTCCTAATATTAACAACGGTAGCTGATACCTGTTAAGCAAAGCCGTGTGGCAGGCACGGGACCTCATGCTTTACAGTTACTGTCTTGTTGGATGTCACCCCAAATTTGATTGCTACATGCAGTGGCCATGATTTTTTTTTTTTTTTTTTATAGATGAGGACAGTAAAGTTCAGAGGTGAGAGCAGTTGCTGATGGCCACATAATTAACTATGGAAAGAGGAAGCAGAGATTCCACCCTCATGTGCCACACCCCAGTGCCTCCTATTGATCAATATGACTCTTTTAATTCGTTTGAACTTTGACTTTCAGTCTTGGACTGATGTACATGGGAGGTAGTTGGAAAGCAATTCATATTGTCATTGTTTTGGTATGGCCTAAATCTTGAGTTTTAAAGGTGTCCTAATGAATTCTAGGCACAGTTTGAAGCTAAATTTGTATATATTGAGTTAGAGGACAAGAGGGGTCTGGATATGTTCTCTCATCAGCCTTCCCTTGAGAATCACCAGTATTTTAGGCCTTGAACTGGGTCATAAATGAAATGCACCTGTCTCAATACAACAATGAAACCAAAGTTATGTCTTTATCGTGACTCCCCCCCCCCCCCCCCCCGCTTTCTGGTGATGGAGCAGATAGAAAGCCATAGCACAAAGCCACTTCTAAACATCTTCACAGATTGTAAGAACATAGGATGGAATGATTCTGCTAGAAGTAACCAGAGGAGACTTCAGTGGGGAGTTCACCTTTGGGTTTAGACAGGAGCCTGAGTAGGAATTGACTGGGAGGAGGAGATCAAGACCTGTCAAGGGGATCTACAGAGAGGTTGTTGAGCTGTCCTTTGTAATGACCAGGTAGAGTGTTCCCTGAAATGTTTCTTTGTTTTCATTTTTATTTTTATTTCAACAGACAAGATGTTGAAATAGATTAAATATTTTTAAAATTCAAAATATGAAAAACGCCTACAGAGACAGTTCCTCCAATTCCTTGTCTCTCATTTCCTTTCCAAGAGACAACCAATATTTTGGGTTTCCTTTGTGACCTTCCAAATAGTTACAAACATGCATCCATATAGCCACTCTCTCCACCTTTGTACACGTACATGGATGAGACCCAGCTACAAATACAGTTCTGCACACTGTCCTACACCTTGATTTTAAAAAGAATTTTTTTTCAGTTTTCCTCTTGTTTTACTCGCCTGTTGTTTGATTTAAAAGTTGTGATTCTTCTTTTTGCTGTTAAAACATTTTCCACCTGCAGAAATTTTCCAAAAATAATACAATGAATTCTTAACAAACCCTTCATCAAGAGTCATTGACTTTTTAAAAAATTACTTTGCTGTGTTCCATGCAATGATTTTGTGAATTTAATTTCAAATTAAGGTGTAGTTTGGATGTCAGTTACCCAGAGAACCCAGCAAGCCTCCTTCCCTGCTGCTCACTTAGGGAGATAAATGTATTTGCCACTGAGAACATGTTCCTCTCAGGTCAGTTTCCCTGAGATGCCATGAGCAGCAATTCTACCCCCCAGGATAAAGGTGGCAGGAGGCTGACTTTGGGTCACTTGATTTTGGGGAAAGGATTGTGTCCCCAGGTGCTCAGCAAAAATCAGCATTTGGGTAGATGAACATACTCCCTGCTTTTGTCTTCCGGGCCCAGAGGCCCAGGATAAAACAGACAGTCCAATTGAAATCTAATCACTTCATTTCCAACAACTGGCCATTGAGATAGAATTATGTCCTTTGTTCTTCTTGTCAGAGTCCACACGGTATCTCAAAGGCTGGTGTGGGATTTCCTCCTTTCAAGATCAAAGCACCTGAGTATTGCTCAAGTTATCTGTGCACTTCCTCTGTGTATTACATGGCAAGGGATAGTTTGTTCTCAAAGTCAGAGGGTCTTTGAATCCTGTGACCGGCAGGAAGTAACTTAATAAGACAGTGTGGTGGGGTTTCACGGTCATGGGCTCCGGGACCAGGAGGATTATTTTCAGTTATTCATTCATGCATTCTCTCATCAAATAATTCCTGAAGGCTTCCATGAAACTCTTGCATGTTCTATGTGCAAGACGTGTGCACACTATTTGCAAGGTAGTTCCCCAGGATCTTCAAGGTGACAGGCATATCTTTAGACATATCTCAGCTAAAGAAGGCAGTTCTTCTGAGCATGGTGGGAGGGAATTTCCATGAAAGGACTTCCTAGCCACTCATTCATTTATTCATTTTCATATGCAGGTGAACATACACCTATTGTCTTTTTACACTGTACTAAATCCACAGGTGCAGTTGACCACAACAGTTCCTATTCTCAAGAAGTTCATAAACCACATGGAGGTATTTTTCTGACCACTTTCTAATCCTGTTTCCTTCAGTTGGGTCTATACAGCTGACTCCAGAGTATTTTATGAAGAAATCAGGCCATGGTCCATCAGTCTTCCCTGGCTCCACATGATTCCTAAGACACAGAATCACCATTTGATCAGGAGGCTACTAACCCAAATTTCCCTCTGCCCTTTGGGGAACTCAGAAATCAAGGCATTGTGTGATGAGAAAGCAAGGGTAGAAAGGTAACACGCCATACCAAAATCTGCCACCAATTTATTGTGTCTGCAGAGAATCCAGAAGGTTGCACCCCAACACCTGGCAGGTACCTCAATTTGGAAGCATTAGAAAAAATTGTGAAAGGGCCAGTGAGTTCATCTTTTAGATAGACTCTCTGAATTTTAGTATCTAAACACCATTCCAAATTCTGCTGGGTTGGGTTGCCACAGCAACGATTCTTATACTATTTGTTTTAAAGGAAAATGATGTTTTTTTTTTTTAATTTTGGTTCCATATGCACAAGTGCTAATGAGTAGGCACCTCTTTAAATGAATATCTGGAAAATCTCCTGAAGTATATTTCTATTCATAACAGATACTATTTTGAAGCTCTTAACACTTCTAGCCAGTGTTCAGGATTTCTAGGACCCAGGAATATTGTTATCCACCATCCCCAAATCATTTGTATCATACTTGGGCAGATATAAAAAGCCTTTTTTGGCATGTGAGTTTTTATTCCCATTAGGAGTTTGAGCAGGTACCTGCTCAACAACCCTGGTAAGAGGGCAGAAGCAACCCGTGTTCACTCAGGACTGGCCAAGGTAGTTGGTGCTCAAGGTCATGGAAGCATGTCCAGATACTCAGTCCCTCTCCATTGAGCCACAGCATGTTTTTTTTCTAATCTACATTGTATCAAGTTGATCCATTCTGAGATGCAAGCTTCAGAAGTTTGGAGTTTTTTGAGGATAGAAAGAGCAAAGTCCTTGGCCTGGCTTCTACGATGGACATGATCCAGTGCCCACGTCCTCTCATCACTGGAAGCCCCCATCCATCTTCCCGCTTGGCTCTCCAGTCATAGCTTATTGCTAGTAGTCCCTGAACATGCTGTAATGCCACACACTCTGACTTTCTCACATTATTCTTCTCTGGCCTGATTGGTCTGGGTACACAGAGAAGAATGCTGTCATCCAACTGGGGTTCCCAGACCCCATGAAATAGTATATCTCTTTTTTCCCCTTATTTTCAGAGGTTCTGGTTCCTTAGGGTCTTACTATAACTTCCACTTTCTCCATACAACAAATATGAATTTATATTTATGGCCATTTGGGTATAAAGATAAATATGATCTTCTATCCTAAAAGGTCATTTTTTTTTCTCATTGTAAAAGAAATTAAAGCTTTCCTGTAAACCATCTAAAATCACTGTGGGCCTCAGGCACTGTGCTTACTGTGACTAATGGAGAAGTCAGCACTGATGTTCCTCTGTTGACACATTGCTGTTCATTTATCTTTAAGTCTGCAGGATCCTTAAGAAGAGAATCAATCTCATGCCATCTATTGTGGTGTGTGGGGGTACATATGCACTTTTGGTGAATAGGCTTTCAGAGGGATGAGATATTGTCTCCATCTACCTGGCCTTTCCCTGCTGAGAATTTTGGCAGACATGGGGCTAATATTTTCCTTTAGAAAATGGACTTGGAACAGTAATCATTAGCCCAGTCTCTGCCGAAGCACCAATGCTGCCTTCCCCACTAGGCACAGTAAGCTCAGGGCCCGGGGTCTGTCCTTTAAAGGCACACCTCTTTAAAGTTTGCACATAGCTTCCCTGTAAATTATCTACTGTGATCACTTGAGTTGCATTCCATGCAAGAAGAAACTGAGGCTTAAAGAGGTTAAGCAGAGCATAGGAAAAGGAGTTATCCTACTCAGGGATACATGGTAAACCAGAATTCTAGTTTTTTTTTTTTTTCCCACATAAAACCAATACTACATTGCATTTATCAAATCACACAGCAACCATCCCACATCAAGGCAGAGATTGCTTTATTTTATTTTAGTTGTTTGGAAAATATCAAGACGAAAAGAAACAATAGAAACCAAACAGAGAGAATTGCTTCTAAACTGAGCATTAAATATATCGGTCGGCTTTTCATTGCCGTAGAAAATAATTGACATGAACCACCTTAACGTTGGAAAGATTTATTTTGACACATGGTTTCAGAGGTTCCATTTGATGGCCAGCTGGTGCCCTTGTTTTGGGGTCTGTGGACATGTGGTAGGGAGCATGTGGAAGAGCAAACCTGCTCATATCATGGTGGCCTGAGAGCAAAGGGTGAGAGAAGATTGATAGAGGTCCCAATGTCCCCTCCAACGGGACACCCCTGAGACTTAACTTCCTCCCATTAGGTCCCACCCCCTAAAATTTCTGCCATCTGTCTCCAAATAGCACCATAGGCTAATAATCTTTGGGGGAGATTTAAAATCCAAATCATAACCCTTCACCCTGGCCCCTAAAAGACTCATGTCCATTTCACAATGCAAAGTACATTTAGTCCAACTTTGACAGTCCCTGGTTCTAGCATTGCTCAAAAGTCCAAGTCCAAAGTCTCTGCTGAGACTCAAGGCAAACACTTTATGTGAATACCTAAGATAAAAAGAAACTCACATATTTCCAAGATACAATAGCACATGGTAAATATTCCCATTCCAAAACAGAGGCATAGAGACAGAAAGGTGGGATGGGACCAAAGTGTAGTCAAAACACAACAGAAAAAAAAAAAACAAAAACATGTAAGTCCTATAGTTCCATGTTCTACATCTAGGGTGCATGATGTAGGGTCAGAGATGCACACCACATCCCTACAGTCCCAAAAGCAAGGGCACCAGCTGACTATGGAAAGGAACCTCTGAAATCATGTGTCAAAATAAATCTTTCTTACTATAAATTGATTCATCTCAATTATTTGTGAGAGCAACGAAAAGCTGACTAACATATTTAATGTTCAGTTTAGAAGCAATTTTACCTATTTGGTATCTACTGTGTCTCTTAGGTCTTGATACTTTCAAAAAAGCTAAAATGAAATGATGTAGTGTGATGGGAGTTCCCCAAGCATTGGAGAGCCCTACCCCTATGGGCATGCTGGTTAAAATCTGCATGGCCACCTTTATAGACTTGCTCAAGTCCCTGCATGCAGTTTCTCTTGCCAGGTGTTCCATGTTTCTGACATCTCATCCTTCCTGGGGTCTCCACTGCGACTTCAGCTTTATTCTTACAGCCTAATGCATTTCCCTTCAGGAGCTGCTTGCACAAACTCTGACTCTACAACATATGGCCTGGTCTTCCAGGTTATCCTTTGAAATCTTGATGGAGGTCTCTGTGACCTCATAAATTTTATATTCTGTATGCCTGTAAAAGTAGACAATGCCAAGGTCTGCTGACTATGCAAGGACTTGCAAAGTCTGTGGCTATAGCAGCCTCTGAGTGCTTGATTGCTGAACATGGGAAACAATTACCTAGGTGGTCCAGTGTATGCAGGTACCCTGGTGCTCTCTTCTCAAAGGATAATCCTTGAAGGGAGTTCACACCTTTCTACCTCTGTGCCTGTGATGGGGTGGAGTCCTGGTGATTCCTGAGAATCCCTGGAGGCATCTTTCCTATCCCTATGCAAAGCACTTAGTTTCTTTCTAATGGCGCCAATCTCTTTTAACATCTGCACCTCCCTTGGACAGAACTTTAAGGGTGATTCTTTGCTGGCCAAGTTGCAAGATTTTAAAATCTTCTCCCTCTGAGTTTTGCTCCTGAGTTTCACTGTAAATTTGGCTGAAAGGACCCGGTAATAACATGCCACAGCCTGAATACTGTGCTACCTTGATATTCCCTTTGTCAGATAACTAGCCCATCACTTTCAAACTCAGCTTCCCACAAACTCTCAGATGATTTTTTTTTTCCTGAATGCAATATGTTGGCCTCTAATCCAATTCGCAGTAAACTCCTCATTTCCATCTGAAACCTCATCACCATTTACTATCTGCATTCTGTATTTTCATCAGCATTCTTGACTCCTGAGCCCTCACCAGATTCACCAGTTAAGCTCCATTTATAGCATTCCTGGCTTCCGTTAGCCTCCTTCTCCAAACGTTTCCAAATTCCTTCTATAAACAAATCCCAAAGGTTTCTGAACCACATGGTCATTTATAGTCATGGCATGGACCCACTCCAGGTACCAGTTTTCTTTGTTGCCTGCTTTCCATTGCTATAACAGATATGTGAGACAAATCCACTTAAAGGAGTAAAGATTTATTGGGGGGTAACTGTTGCAGAGCTTTCCGTCTTTACCAGTTTGTTCCATTGCTTTTGGGCCTGTGGTAAAGCACAACATTTTGGTGGGGATGTGTAGTGGAGCAAAACAGGTCACCTTATGGCAATTGGGGAACAATAGGGAGAGAGCAAAGGGCTTGGGGTCACAATATTTCCTTTTTTGTGTGGTGCTCAGGATTGAACCCAGGGCCTTGTGCATGCAAGGCAAGCATTCAATCAACTGAGCTATGTCTCCAGCCCCCAATATTTTCTTTAAGAGCATAACTTCAGTTACCTAACTTTCTAACACTAGTTCCCATCTCCTAAAGATTCCATTACCTCTTAATAGTGCCACAGGCTGGTGACCAAGCCTTTTGCCCAGGGGCATTTGGAGGACTGACCTTTTTGATCTAAACCATACTCTCTAAGATCCAGTTTCTGCTTCATTGGAGGACTGGTAGTCCTGGGTTCTGGGAATGCTCTTGGCAGATAACTTTAGCTCAACCCCTTCAAGGTTTGCTCCACGTGCAGCTTCTGGCTCATTGAAAGTCATGCCCTTTCTTCAGTTAGCTCCCATTGGAGGACTGACCAGTAAAGGTTTGTCCATCTCAGCTGTACTTGGGGTGATTTTGAAGGTCCATCCTTAGCCCAGAAGACCGTGAGGGCAGTCTGAGCTGTCATTGGGCTGCATCATACATCACCTTCTATTAAGTAGAGTTCTGTTTTCCTCACCTTTCCTTTCCTAGTTGTTCCTTCCAAGGGCTCCCCCTAATAAGCATCCCCATTGCCAAACTCCATCTCAGAGTTTGCCTTCCAGAGAATCCAACCTGCGACAACCTCTATTGAATAGTTTGCAACAAGCCTCCTGTGTCTCTGCATGAATACATCAGATTCACTTGTTCATTCATTGTTTTCATTAAATGCTTGTTTCTTCAACAGATACTCAGTGCGGTGCTAGGTACCAAGACAGCAGAGTGAGCAAGACAGTAAAGGACCTCTGGTTACATGGAACTTAAATGACTTCTACTTTGAAGACACATTTTACTCTTGCTTTTGCAATTTAATTTTGCATCTCCCAGAGCACCCTAGCTGTGTCAGCCCTTAGATGGAGGGACAAAAGAAGTCTCCCATTGCCTGAGCAATTGCTTTGTAGAATAAATGCTGCTTCCTAGAGACTGGGAACATTATTCTAAATGGTCTTTTCCTCATACATCCTAGGAGTCCCCTCAGGTGGCACCACCAGAGATAGGAGGGACTCAGGCTGGCACAGAAAAAAGAGCCTGGCATGTCTGCCCAGAATGGGTTTTCAGAGGTTGGACTGAGGTGCAGATGCAAAGGATCAGAAATTAAAAGGACAGGAGAGAAGAGAAGCAGGTCTAGATTTACTTTTCAGCAGGAAGGAGTAAAGGTCAGGAATAAGTGAAGTGGAGGTTTTCTTGCCATCGCCCGCCCTGATCCTTATTCAACATCACTTAATGGCAGCCCGTCTAAATCAGAATCAAATCACATTCACTGTGCGGCCAGTACTGTCCTTGCTGTGGTCACTCCCTACCTCTCTACCTCTCCTCTAGTTGATCCACCAAGCTGTGCAGGACCCTTGCCACCCCTCTCACAAGTCGTTCCTCCCGTCCCCAGGGGCTTTGCATTTCCTGCTTCCTCAGTCTTGGTGGAGTCTCTGCATGGGACAGACACCTTCTCATCAATTAGGGCTCATGTTAGATGTCCCCATTTGACACACTCTTCTGACCTCATAGCCTCTAAAGCCACGTTCTCCAGTCCTTCATCATTTTGTCATTCTGTCTAATCCTTCACAGTAGTTACCACGATTAGTGAATATTGTTTTCATTTCATGGTTGACTTTTGGTCTATTTCCCTCATGGGACCGTAAGCCCGTGATGTTCAGAGACGTGATGTGCCTTGCCCTCTCTATGTCCCAAGTGTCAAGAACATGGCTGTCCACACCAGTAATAGCTCTGTAAATATTTCTTGAGTGAATAACAAAGCAAATTCATGATTATTGAATGTTTCCCTTATGAGTAGACAGGAATACTGTGGTCGACATGCCTGCCTTAGAGAATATCCTGGGGCAGAAGGCTGGAGTGCAGGCTTCTGCACATTGTTGGAATGAGCAGAATCTTCAGACCTCTCTCTCTTTCTCTCTTTTTCTCTCTGAGTTCCTCCTGACCATCGCTCACATTTGAATGGCATGTCTTTCGGGAACACTCCTCTCTTGAGAAACTCCTAGCTGCATAGTGGTGTTCCTAGGTGTGCATCTGTGCATTAACATGGGCTTTCAGGCCTGCTACTGCCTGCCTGACCCATCTCTCCAACAGGAAAGACTATGCATCCATAATCCTTTAGAAAATTGGGGCTGACATGTAGCTTGGTGCCCAAAGTGGTTTCACTCAAGCAAACACAAGAGAATAATAGCCATGCACTTAAATGCTTGAGTGGGTATCAATCGGAAGAATGTTCCAATAATCCATGTTTATAAAGTCTGTTAGTATGAATTTTTGAAATAGCACTTATTCCCCTTTATTCTTGACAAATGGTGTTTGTAGCCATTGAGATATTTTATTTCAATTATGTGCCTGTGTTGTAGAGAGAAGGTTTCTGACAATAGCCAGGCAGAAGCCATTTTTATTATGTTTCTATCACTATTCCTGTTGCTAAACTCAACTGGACAGTTCATTAAGATGAAAAATTAACAGAACATGCTTTGGGGAGAATGATCATGGAACATGACAGCTTGTGAAGGGCCTCAGCATTGAGAGAAGCAGACAGATGACAAACGTGTTGTTCTGCAGAAGAAGTGGCATTTGGCCAATCAATTGGCACCCCCCGTGTGCTTGTGTGCTTATCACACACCTACTTGTGTGTTCAGTGCTGAGCTTAGGTGTAAGGGGAAAAGAATGTTCAGGAAACTTGGTCGTTGCCCTCCAACAACCTACCATTTATATGGGCATACTGGGGAGATCTCCCTGTCCATCTGGAAGTCCCAGAGGGTCAGACAAGTGCCTTGCACTTAGGGTCTGACTGCACATTTAGAAATATTTCCTTGGGTGATTTAGAGATTTCCCTTGGCCTTGGGGTATTGGAAGATGTTCATTAGTAAAATGTGTCTTAAAAATAGTAGCTATTAGTGGCTAAGTGATTGCTTTGTGGGATCATGAAAATGTTCTCAAAGTAGGTAGTGGTAATCCATGTATAATGCTATAAAAATACTAGTAAACTTTGTATATTTTAAAGGGGTGGGCATTATGATAAGTGAATTATATCCCAATTCCGTTGTTGTTATTTTAAAGTACTCTGCAAACTCTACAAACTAAACTATAGTCAGTTTTTTTTTTTTTGTATGTCCAGAGAAATGGGCTTAGTTTGAATAGAAAAGATAGAGTTGACCAAACTCGATTGAAGACTTTCTTCATGGGATAAGGGAGGAAGCACATACCCATTCTATAGTTGAGAAAGCCAAAAGTCAGATCAGCGTGCACCTTGCCTGAGAGGCCACGGAACTAGTTAATACTAGAGCTGGGACATCACCACTAACTTTTCTAGCCACAGTGTCCAGATGTTTCCCACTCCATCCTGCTGGCTCCCAGAAAAGACAGACCCTGGAATTTAGGAATAACATAAATGGGAATGATATAACCAATGTTGCTTCTGTAGAATATTTCAAAATTCGGAAATCACCCGTACCTCTTTACTCTCATCTTCTCTCGCAGTCTCTTTGTGAGCTGGGTGAGGTGCGGCTACAGAGGTGGGGCAAGCCTTAGGAAAAGAGGGTATGAGGAGGAGGGAGCCAGCCTGCTTTTCCAGGTTGTACAAAGAATGCTACATTCTCTTTTCCAGGCATTCAAAGTATTTTCCCTTTTGCTTCCATCTCTATTTTCAGCGTGATCTCTCCCTAGACTTTTCTGTGCATCCTTATTTCCCCAATGCAAGAGGAATTTCTCTGGGAAAATCCTAGAGACGTGGGATCCACAGACATTTAGAAACAAGGCTTAGAATTAGATGCCCTGTTAACCATGGAAGTAAGTGTTGTCGATTTTCTCTTTTGTAGAAGAAGACACACACTTCTATTGTTAAGTCCATGTCTACATTAAAGCTGCTTAAATCATTCTCTCCCCCATGGTTCACAAGAGGGCTTTTGAAGTCATTCTCGGTTTACGAGTGTAAATAATGGGTCAAATTCTCATCCTGCTAGACAGGATGGGAATCTGACTCAAATTTTGTAAATACTGCTTCATCTCATTGTTTCTCTCACAGGGACATTTTCTTCCCCAACAGACAGTGGAATCCCAGCATCCCTGGAAACAGTGGAGGAGTCAGGATGCATTAACCTAAGCAGGGAGATCAGAACAAAAGCTCTGTTTGCCGTCCCCCAGCAGAGCCCCAGTTCCCCCACTGTTTGGTGACATTCAGGAAGCACAAATAAAATTAGATCTTCTCTGAGTATAAAAGAGCTGGGACTTAGGAAATGGAAGTCTTAAGGGAGCAGACATCCTCTTTCTTCATTTTTTGTAGTTTTGTTAGCTTTAAAGAAATTAAACAACAAAATGAGATAAAAAAAGAAAAATTAAAAAAGATGAATTATTCTTGAAATATACCCCTGCTGACTTTTGGATACACACCCTGACCCAGGAGTAATGTGGCCTGGGTCAACATTACTTTTATCATTTATCTATGGGATGCTTGACCAGTGACACCTGTTTCCTTGCTTATTTGTCAAGGAAAACAGAGGGTTGATTGCTAAAATCATGCACTAATCAGTGCCTATGCAATAGGGATTGTATAAAGAAGTTATTGTATAAAGATTGTATAAAGAGTTACCTCTGATGTGCCTAGACCATTGCCTGTCTCATTTGGAGGCTTCCAAAATGGGGAGCCCACATGATGGTCCCAATAAGACATAAGTCTACACAGTTCCACCTATCGGGACTGTGTAGACAGAGATCCCCAGTGATTGAGAGAATCCAGTCACATCTAGGTCTCTGCAGCCTGTGGTTGGAGCCGTCTCAGCTTGTGAAAGTGGCAAGGTCCTGGGCTCCTCTTGGGCTCTTGCTGGCTCTACTGGCTCTTTGCAAAAGGGCTGAGGCAATAAAATCACCTTAAAGAACACAGAAACAGCACAGTGCATGGGGACTGTGGTGAACTGCACAAAGAGCCAGCCAAACTAGATTGCCATTTCATATGTGCTTTTAATTGTGAGACTTCAAACAGAACAGTTAGTCTGTTGGGCTACATTTTCCTTTTGTATAAAGAGAAAAAGAGAAACGGTGATGGTCTTTATGACCTTGCAGGGCTGTGGAAGGTTTGCATTTTTTTTAAACGTGGGGCAATTGCATCTCTTCCTCCTTCTTCAAAGCAAGATAGCCTAGCACATAGGCGCAAGAGCTGTGAAATGCCCTGTGTGCATCTTTCTAGTATCTTTGTGAGCTAGGTATGTGACTTTGGCCAAGATATTTAACCCCATAGAGCTTCAGTTTCCTCGTCTTTTAAATATGTTTATTAGTTTGCTATTGCTGCTGTAACAAACTATCACAAACTTAGTGCTTATAACACTAAGAACTTTATTATTTTGAAGTTTTGGACTTATTTAGTTCCTACAATTTTGCCCTATGCTGGAGCATGTAAGAAAGTTTGAATGATATACCTGGTGTCCTACAGCTGATGAGCAACATGAGCAGAAGGGAATAAAGGTAATACTTCAAATTCAAAATGGAGCACCAAAGACCTGATGGTGGGCCTTGCCTCAGCCTGAGCGGTTGGGTTTTCTCTGTCCAGTGATGGTTCACATAGCAGACCCCCATGATGAAATTTGGTTATCCCCCTTAAATGACTCCACTCTCTCTAACACAAATCCAGGGCCATAGTATATTTTGTCTCTTCATTTTCTTTTTCAACATAAGTTTACCCAATCTTCTTTCTGCCCTTTGTCTTCTCATCTCAGATCCTTTCCTTTTCAAGTTATTTCAGACAGAGCATCAAGGGATGGAGTAGTGCAGACAGATTGGGATGTAAGCACCCAAGTGATTCTGTGGCCTTCAAAGTTAATCTCCCACTGAGGGCTGTACTCTAGTGCCCTTTGACACTGCCTTGGCTTATGATCTCTCTGGAGCACTGATTGTAATCCTTTAGGAAATGGCAAGAATTCTGTCTTGAGGAAATAAACCACCTGAAGTTATCCAAAGATGAGATGGAAGTAAGAATGTACCCTGAACACGTATTTTCTTGAACAGTGATTTGGGACCCTAACGAGGTAGACCTGCATTTGTTTTGTGACTCCAAAGTTGTCTCCACCAGGACATTTGGATGCATGGGTTCTGGTGTTTGCACAAAATCAATCTCTTGAATTGCAAACTGCAGTCCCTATGGGACACGAACCTAACAGACACCTTCCTTCAGGCAGGTGCAGTACTGAACGCAGAGCCTCTTGAGTCCTGAGCAGTCCAAAGCCAAGCCTCTGAATCAGGCCACCAGTCATATTTCTGACCTAGTGCAAGCCAGAGGGGAAAATCAAGAGACTCTGGGAGTGGAGGAACATGAAATAAAGAACACAGCTTTTAAAGAGGCTGCACAATTTGGGCCCTCTCTCATAATCCATTTTGTTCCATTATCCCAGATGTGGAACACCTATAAAACTTTCAATTTGAGCAGAACATATACAACTGAGAATAACTTTGAAATAATTATGTTTGCAGAATTGAAAACTTGGGATTTAATGGGTTAAACTCAAATTATTAAAATTAAAATCTATAAAATCAGATGGTCAAGGTTATTGTTGGGGTTACTTAACTACTTGAAGATATAATTCCTTCACCAATAACAAGGGAAAAGAAAGATTAAAGAAAGCAAATGATGTAGAATGCTTAGCACATTAGTAAGTATGTAATAAATACACAGTTATTTGTCACTGTCATTATTGGCTATGATTAATCAGCTATGTCCTCCTGGATAAGAAGCATTCAGCATAGCAGCTAGATTGGGACCGATTTTGGAGACTTCTACTCTCATTCTTTGGCTGTATTTTCCCTGAAGGAAGCACTTTCATTTCTCAGGACAGGACTTTCAGCCTCAGTTTTCCTCCCAAGTAGCATCTTTCAGTTCATTAGGATATGCAAATACCAAAGACCATGTATGACTTGCTTCCTTCTCCATCAATAAAAAGAGGGTAATAATAACCCTCACCTTTGTCAGTCGAGTGATGTATAAAACGAGTTAATGTTCATGAAAGCCCTTGGTAAATTACAAAGTGCTATAAAGTATGAATTATTATTGTGATTGCTCCACTGCAGGTATTTCATAAACAATACAGAAAATTAAGGACACATACTACTGGTATTCAAAAAGCATTTATGCCTTTTTAAGTACATAGCTATAAACAATCAGCAGATGGCTTTGATAATGCAGTGCTCAGCTTTCAGTGTTAGAAACAGCCCATTAAGAGTCACTTCCTAGCAGGGGCAGCGCTGTGGGTGTCAGGCGGCAGTGGGGCTCAATGGTTAGCTCAGTCAGCCTGTGGTTACACTGGATGGGAATATTACCTTCTTGATGTGCTTGGTGACTTTGAATTTCCAAAAGTCTTCTGAATGTCACTTCCTTCACTTTTAAAATAAAGGTGGTAATAACTGTGTCACCGAGTTGTTGAAGAGTAAACAAGAGAAGGATATCAAAGCCTAGGTCACATTCCCTAGTGTAGAGGACGAAGAAGCCTCCTAATTGTCAAGAAGGCTGTGATTGGCAGATGTTCTCTTTCCCTTTGGGCCTCTGGGGTGGGGGGACACTGATCACAGTCACAAGCTCTCATCCCCAACTGCATTTCCAGGAGCTTGAAGGTCATCACCACCCAAAGCCTCTGCAGCCCCACTTCCAGCTGGCTCTGCTGACCTTCAGGCCACCAGGCTTAATTCCAACACAGCTAGGTCTTTTCAGATTCCATCACCATCCTTGTTAAATTTGGGGAGTGGGAGAGAGAATGAGAGTGGGGAGATTTGCAGCTATTAAAGCCAGCTATTAAAGCAGCCTAAATTGTGGCCATATCCCTTGGATTTGGAGGGAACTACCTAAAGTCCTGCATTACCAGCCAGCTCCATCTGCTCCGTCCAGATATAATTGTGTCCATGCTGCTTGGATGACAAACCTGAAAAATGTAAAATTAACCTTAGAGTCATTAAGTTCTTGGGTCAGAGCTTTAAAACTGTAATCATAAAGGTAGTATTCATTGAGAGCTGTCTCCATGCTATACACAATATTTAACACTTCACAAGAATTATCTCCTTTGATCTTCATATTAACCCAAGGAGAAGTGTATTCTGCTGTTTGTCAGATTTGTCAAATGTGACCTCATGGTCAGGAAGAACAGAGGTGGGCTGAGGCCTCTTGGCTGCAGCAGTACCTGTAGACTTGCAGGAGGTGACTGGCATGGTGACAGTGGACTTTCCCCAGGCTGGATCAGTCCACTCTTTGCCCTTCCCTGTTATTAGTAGTCTAGTTTCCTTCCAAGGGACCAAAGTACTACAAATCAACAGACATACGTTGTCCCGTAGTTCCGGAGACTTGAAGTCCAAAATCAAGGTGTGGATAGAGCTGGTTTCTTCTGAGGGCAGTGAGGGAGACTGTTCCATTCTTTCTTCCTTGATTCCAGAAGTCTCTGGATTTCCTTGCTTTGTGTATGATCTTTTTGTGTCAAAAACTTCCTTTCTAAAGGGCACCAACCATATTACATTTAAGCCCACCCTAATGACTTTGTCTTAACATGAAGATCTATAAAGAAACTATTCCCAAATAAGGTCACATTCACAGATACGGAGGTTGGGGAGAGGGGTGGTTAGGACTTTATCATCATTCTGGGAGACACAATTAAACCTGTAATGCCATCCAAGCCCATTTCTAGGATGATGCCTTTAGCCACGAGCGTGTACAAGTATAAATCGTTTTTTTCTCACACTCTCATTCAGCAAGTGTTCTTTGAATGATGTTGACATGCTCAATACCCTGTTACCCACCGGAGATAAGATGGTGAACAAGACACACCTGTAATCCCCATTTTCCTGGGGCTGCTGATGCACTCTTGGGGACTTTCAAATTGCTCATGGTCCTAGAGCCAAACTTTTTTTCATTAATTCCAAGTGGCTTATCTAAAGGGAAAAGTGAATATAGCTTCATAGTTTCAAATAAATCTAAAGAGAGAGTAACCAGAAGACAAGTATTAATGTTTGATTAACTATTTGCATGCACAGAGTTCCAATGACATCCATGGCTTTGCAAAGTGTCTTGCATTTTCTCAAAGTTGATGGGTGCTCTGCTTCTAGTTTACTGGTGAGGTGTCTAGACTGAGCCCTGTAAGCAGGGTGATTTTAACCAGGTTGTATCACTTATTAGATGGAAGAGTGATTAGCCTCTGCTCTGCTTAATTAAAGCCTCACTTAATGGGCAAACGTTTCCTTTAACAGGCTTGCTGTCCTTTCATCAGTTATTTAAGGCAGTTCATTTCACAGCAGGGGAAAAAAAAAGAGAGAGAGAGAAAGGGGAAAAAATCTCATTTGCTCAAACTCAATTGGTCTGAGGAAAGCGTGGCTGTCTAGAAGATGCCTAATTGCTGCTGTGATCTTGTGCTTAGTCTCTATTTAGTCCCAGCCTTCTTATTGAAACGCTAATCAGGGTTAGGTCTCACCTCTTGATGAATGATTTCATAAAAACCTGATATTCCTCCTCTTTAGCCGGGAATGCTTGCATGCCAGTATAATGCCACCACCACAGAATGCGAAGATAACCAATGACCTTAATTTTGCAAAGAGGGCTGTGATTTGGTACATACAGTACAGATCAGGGGAAATCAGAATGAAATTAATTTCCTTCTTTGCATAGGCACCACCTCTTTTCTATCACGAGCCACTTTTCTTTGACTGTTTTTGCTAAAGATTTAAAGAACGCTTGGCACGTGTATGTGGGCTCATTTCCCGTAGTTGGGGTCAAATTTAGGTTATGCCACTTTATCTGATGTCAGAAGTTGGAGAACTTAAAGTTCTCTGATTCTCTTTTTGTTCTTCAAGTTAAAATAATTATCCCTACCTTGAATGCCTGTAAGGATTAAGTGTCTCTCATGATTCCAGTTCAGGAGCTAGTGCTGTAGGTAGAAAATAGAATGTTATTTTCCTTTCCTTAAGTTCCTTATCTTCTTCTCCACCAGCTCTGTAAGGTGGGATAGAGGTATTTTACCTTATCCACAACAGTCACAGACCCACCCTAAATCTCAGTCACAGGCATGACAGTCCTTCAAATTTTAAGGACTCAACACATCCAAATAGAAACCGAATAGTTGAAACAGCCATCCATTTATTTTGACTGAGGGACAAAAACATTATGAACATTTGGCCTTTTTTTTTTTTTTTTTTTTTTTTTTTTTGCGCAGTTACCTGATTTGCTGTTGTCTTTCTATCTTTGCATGATTCCATATAGGTACGACACTAAGCAATTTCTTCATTTATATTGGCCAAACAATGAAAGGTATTGTTGTCTATTTTATTTATGATCCGTCTGTGTGTGTATGTTTGTGTATACACAAACCCGCCTACATTTCCTGTCTCACTCCTTTCCTCTTACCTAAGCAGATGGTCCCTATGTTTTCACAGCTGCAATTCCTATGGTTTCCTGGACACAGGATCTAATTTCATGTCTTAGGTATTTGCTCATGCTGTTCCCTCTGCCTGGATTGCTGTTCCTCACCTTGAACATCTGGCTCATTCGTGTATTTCAAGACTTACTTCAGACTTACTGTTTTATTCACTAAGACTGACCAACCACTTCTTCATACCCTGATTTGTATGACTCCTCTCTGCATCTCTTAGGGACACTATCAAAGCCTATTTCATAATATTTTTGCATTTACCTATTCTCTGGGCTGCTCACCGACCTGTCAGGACCCCTCTTGAAAAAGGGAGGATTTTGTTGAATAGGACATTGAAAAGGTAACAACAGGAAATCTACTCAGGATACTAAAGCCACGAAGAAGAATAAGGGCAAACTCTCTTCTAATACCATGACAACATCTTCTTGATACTGCCTCTGCTGAACAACCCAGCCCAAGCCTCAGGAATGTGTGATGAATGTACTGGTTAACTTTTGGTATGTGTTAACAAACGTCTATGAGGACTGAATTCTGAAAAGATCTTAAAGGTTACCCACTAATCCAGTTTGGTACATGCTCCACATATAAATGATCCTTACCCTAGGATTTAGGTCTTAAGTTGTTTTCTTAAAACCAGTGGCAACTCAGAGGATGAAAGAGAACATTAGCCCTAATTCCTCAATCAATTAGCACCATGGATAATCCTTTCATCCTTAGGCCTTTTACATTGTGGGTCACCTATCAGCATCTAAGGCCTGTTCTCCCTTCTCTGGGGAAATCAAAGATCCTAACCTGGATTTCTCTGACCTCAGTTACATCAATGTGAAAAGTTTTCAAACTGTCAGCGTTTCTGTAAATGGGATCTCTTCTGCCCAATGATGTTGCCTCTGTGGGGACTCAGCAAGAACATTCTCAGTTCATAGAGATGATAGTTGCAAAGAAAATGATTCTGGGATTTAGAGTAAAAATAACTTGGAGTTTAAGGATTGACTTACTTAGTGCAGTTCATTATTTTGGCAGATGAGTTTACAATAGAATTGCTAGATAAAAATATAGGACTCCCATTAAATTTGAATTTTATATATAAAAAATATTTGTTTTAGTACAAGTTTTCCAGATTATGTGGGACATATGTATATATGTACATATACACAGATACATAATAAATATACACACATATAATATTTACATATATATTTGCTTGTTAGAAATTAAAATTGAATTGGAGATCCTCTATTTTTATTTGCTAGATCTGATTTCTCTACCCCTAGTTCCCACATATTAATGGTTTATTGATTATTATATGAAAAGTTTTATATGATATGTTTGATCAAATTTCTAAATTTATTTCCAAACATAAATGATCCTAACCAGTATTTACTTGTAAAGTCTTGTGATTAGGAATGGGAATTTTCCTATTCTAGCACAAAGTGCTTCTTTCAAATTCAGGATGATTATTTCTGGAAATATTTCATCTGAGCAAAGCAAGAGTTTAATTCACCCTGGGAGCCAACTTCAGAGAAGTAAGCCATAGAAGAAGGTTGCACGAAGAGTATTTGTGTCAAAGTTTTGCCCATTTGATGCACCGTATACCTCATTGCAAATGTCAGGGAAGTTCCCACTGAGACCAGGACCTATCTAAAAATATACTGAAGATGGTCTTTGAATAGGACATTGGAAAGCTAACCAAAGGAAATCTGCATAGGGTAACTAAAGTCACATAAAAAAAATTAAGGACAAGCCGTTACTCTAAAGCTATCCATCTACCAGTATCTAAGATGTCCAGTGGTCTCCCACATAAACCTGTAGTTCTCCAACTCACCAAGGAGCTAACTTGAAAATTTTCAGCCAGGAACAAGTGAAAGAATTGTCGCTATTGTTCTGTAATCTGAATTTCTCCTCATCATGCTTTTCTTTTTCCAGTGGGGCTTCAGTGGGGGAAAAAAAATATCATGTCTTTGTGACAAGATCCTTAGTACTATTTGCAGGGGAAAAAAAAAAGTTTCATCTTTTCTCATCCGTCGACTCAAAGTTCAGTGTCGGGGCCAAGTTTTCAATTTGTAATTATTTGAAAGAGACTTTGCTTCTTTTAAAATATGTTCATCAAAAAGTCTGCTTGTTCCTCTGCTGTCCCCAGGAACATTTCCTCTGGCTCCTGGTTTTGATAGTGTTGGTGTTTTTTGCTCAGTTTTCTCAAAGTGACATCTCCACACCTTGTCATGTCACCAAGCTAGGACTGTGCTCACTTGATAGTAACTTTTCAATTAGCAGCTGTGTAACACTTACACTTTTCCTCCTTAGCTTGCAAATTAAAAATAAATAAATAAATTTTTTTTTCAGTACTAGAGATTAAACCCAGGGGTGCTTTACTGCTGAGCTTCACCTTTGTCCTTTTTATTTTTTATTGTAAGACAGGTCTCTCTTAATTTGGTGAGGGTCTTGCTAAATTGCTGAGGCTGACCTCAAACTTGTGATCCTCCTACCTCAACCTTGTGAGCTGCTGAGATTACAGGCATGCACCATTGTGCCTAGCTTTTGAATTCATTTTATAAAATGTTCTTTTATTGTAATAATAAAACTTAATATGAGATCTACCTTCTTAATATGTTTTTAAGTGTGCCATATAGCATGGTTTACAGTAGCTACAATGCTGTACAACAGATCATTAGAGCATATTCATCTTGTTTAACTGAAACCTTATACCTGTTGATTAGTAAATTACTAACTCCCCATTTCCTCTGCAGCAGGGCCTAGCAACCACCATTCCACTCCTGGACATTTTGAATTTGAATATTTTACATACCTCACATAAGTGGCATCATGCAGGATTTGTCTTTGTGTGAGTGACATTTTACCCTGTGTCATGTTCGTTCTCAACATGTACAGTGTTGTTGCATGTTCAGCAACAAGATATTAATGGTTACCCCAGCACTGAGGATCAAGTATCCATTGATGGGAGTTGGGTGAGCTGGTGAAATATTGCCATAAGCAAAGGATTTCAGTTATGTAGCCATGGCGAGCTCAGTTCATTCTTTGCTCTGTAAAGCTTCTTGCAGATTCAGTCCTAGGGCCAGCTGCAGAGATAGGGAGCGGAAGGAAGGTCAGGCTTGGGCTTTTGGATGTGTCTGTGTGTGTAAGGGAAGAGCTATAACAACCCTAAGACTATAGACACTATTAAGATCCTAGAGTCCTTGATCTGTGTTAATCTGGGGAGGCTGGACAATCACACCAGAGATAGACAGACTAGGGCACAAAGCAGCATCATGTACTATCTCCTCTGTCCAGATAGAAGTGAGACTCCAAGTGGTAGGTCAAAATGTCAGAGGCAGGCTGTAATCCAGTGGCTCAGGAGTCTGAGACAGGAGGATCGTGGATTCAAACCCAGCTTCAGCAATGGTGAGGTGCTAAGCAACTCAGTGAGATTCTGTCTCTAAATAAAATACAAAATAGGGCTGCAGATGCAGCTTAGTGGTGGAGTGTCCTTGAGTTCAATCCCTAGTACCTCATCTCAGGGAAAAAAAATGTCAGAGGCAGGGAGAAAAGCCTGATATGTCTAAGCAGAACCTCAAAGCCCTAAGCAGTTAAACTGGGCTTCAGCCACAGTGAGGACCAGGCAGTGGGTTTTCCAGGAAATAAGCCATCAATTTGTGATTCAGAAAACATGGCCACAGATGAGTGCTAGGGCGTGGGAAAGGCTACAGCATCTACCTTCCAGTTCTACCTTTTAAAACTCGCACTTAAATTCTTTCAGACCTAGGTCCTTTCCTTGTGAACAATCTGTGCCATTCTGAATATATCTTGACCTCTCTTAATATTTACATGTGTCATTCATTTTAATGAACTGACTTTCTCTGGAGGTGTTAGCTGTTTTCTCTGTGTGAATACCTGTTAAGTCAACCTGTCTCTCAAACGATGAATTCCTCCTCCCTTTGTGGGTGCTATGCTAGCAAGATTAGAATGCTGGGGTTTAACTCCTGGAAACATCTAAAAATCAGATAGAGGATAAAAGTCTTCAGGGTTGCAGACAGTGTGAGCTGAAGCCACAGTTGGGTTCAGAGGCAGGAACAGACTCTGAAGCAGGAGACCAAGCCATGTTTTTGTGATGTCCTGGGCAGTCCTCTTTAAGAGGAAAGGGTAGTTATTTCTGTCAAGGACATCTTAGCACAGGAGGCTAGACAGTCCTTATTGACAGATTCATGCTTAGCAACCATGCTTTGGTGATCTTTCCTCATCTGCCCCTTGATTGATTCAGGCACCTGTATTTCAAAGAGGTTTCCCCTCAGGGAGTAATGCCAAAGAGTACTTTCCAACCAACCAGTGTTGCCAAGGAATGCAAATTTAGCCTTCTAGTAATCTGTTTAGAAGAAGATGCAGTTGGTCAATAACATGGAAGACCCCTGAGAGCAGAGAGAACATATCCCTGACTGCATATGCTTCTCCTAGGTAGAACTTACACCTGTGACACCACATACTGCCTCGTGAGCAACATATCCACTCTCCTCCACAGCCATTAGCTTATGACATCTCACAGACCTGTCTCCTATCAGGTTGACTCCATTTGCTGGAAGACATTTATTATCTGCTGCCTTCATCCAGTTCCCTGCACACCTTGCTTTTTATTTCTTATCAGCACCTTCTTTGGAGACTCAGGCAGGGAAACAGGTAGAACAAAATTTTGCTCTAGTAAGAGAAGGTTATGGGAGATAGGTTTGAAAATCAGGATTCTTTCATTCAGGGACTATGAGGACGAGGTGGGCAGGATGAGGGACATCTGAGGAATAATGGGACAATTCTTCTAAGCAAGTGTGGAAGGAGCTGGTCATGCCTAAGGTGGGGAATGCAACACCCTAAGAGGAAGGTTTATGCTCTAAAAATTCCAGCAACCTGTAAGTTCCTTGAAGACAAAGAACATGTTTCACGAAATTCTTAGCACTTAACTACTGCAGAAATCCTAGTGTTCACAAGTATGTTTCAAAAGGCTGCTATAGAAAAAGAAGGCTGGCTGAGTTCTGAGCATCTCCAGAGAACAAAATTTAGGAGATTAGCAGAGAAGTAGATCGTAGCTCAATGTCAAAGGGTGGAAGGGAAAGGGGTTTCCCGTGGGCCCTATATAGCCACAAATTTTATTTTAGGCAATGGCTGACCCAAGAAATAAAGTAAATACAAACTAGAATGCTTCATGCCCTTGTTTTCTTACCTGAATTCCTTATGGAGGCAACGACACCAACTTCATGAAGATGGCTGGAGAGAAACAGGTCATCAAGAATGTACAGGAATCGCATGGCATAGTGTCTGTGACATGGCACAGTCCTCATTGGAAAGAAGCTAAGAGGTACATGGTAACTCAGTCATAGGCCTGCCCACCAATGGATGGGGTTATTTCAAATAGAAATTTGATGGATGATGAGCGATTTGACAAGATGACTTCCTAGAACTAATCTGGACAGGGAAGCCCATTCTATCTGTCGAGTGGCTTTTGTCAGCTTGCCCATGATTGCTCCATTATCAGCCCATATCATGGATAATTGAGAGGCCTAGAGTTTCTGCAGAGGGACTTCTAAGCTGTATCCCCATTGAGTCCGTCACTGCTTTGTATCAGCTTTCCTTATCAGACTCAGCCATCTGCTTCTCCCCACCATGCACCCCATCCCCTTGCCAAGGACCTGAGCTCGGCATCCTCACATGTCTGTGCTACAGAATTCCTTCATGTCCTGGGGCCAACAAAAGGGTGGCCGCATCCATGAAAGGGACCCATTTGCAGCATCCGGGCGGATTTTATGTCCTTATCTGAAGAAAGGAAAGCATCCCATACCCTTTCTTGTAATAACAGAAGATAATTTGCATTTATCTACAGTCCATAATACCAAAGGTTAAAAGCCAAAGCTTTTAAAATTAGCTACAGAAATCTAAGTTGCCACTGCTGTCAGCCTCTCTCATCCCTCGCCTCACCTGTGTAGCCCACATTATGCTTTTATAAAGAGCTTCGCCATCCATTATCTCATTTGACCCTCAAATTAACTCCGGAAGGAGGGAGGTCAGGCATCATTCGTCCTTTTCTTCATAAGAGAACGAAGACGTGAGAGGAGAAGTGAGCTGTCAGCTGTCAGTGCTCCTGGCTCCCTGAACTGAGGTCTCCTCCCCATACCAGGAGATTATGGGCATTGAAGCAGGAATTTACGAACTTGCTGCTGGACTGAGACAGGGAGTCTGTTAGGGATCAAAATATCACACGTAGTGTTGCTTTCTCTCTATTTTTTTTTTTATAACATAGCAGACAGGCTTTTCAAAGAGAAATTTTGTTGCACCTCGCTATCTGTTCTCTTTGTGGTGAACAGCAGAGCCAGTGGTTTTAGCCTACCCAATATAGGCCGTCCTTGAGTTTTCGGGGCACTCTGCTGATCGCATTTGGAGAAACACCCACCATGTTGCCCAACCCTTCATTGCATGGATAGGAAAATTGTGGTCTCAGTTATTGGACACTGCATGAAATAGGGGCAGGTCTTTGAATACCCACGACTGTGTTCTTTTTACACATCCAGCCATCAAACAGATATTTTATGATTCAGATGATGATTTTTAGATCCTAAAATCCACACTGGCAGATAAGGTCATTTGCAGCAGTGATAGAAATAATCACTTGAAATGAAATGAGTAGGCTGAACACTTCAAATGGGATTATTGCATTGATAAACATTATCTTAAAATTTATGTTAATTTTAAAAATTGTTTTATGTTTTTATTAATGCATTATAATTACACATAATAGTGGGGTTTGTCTGAAATAGTCATATATGCACAAAATATAACTTGCTCACGTTTATTTCCTAGTACTTCCCTTTTCCACCCCATGCTTCTTCCCCCTGTCCCTCTTCCTCTATTCTTTGGGTTTTCCTTCTACTTATGTACATATATGCATTTTCAAGAATGCATTATAATTATACATAGAGTGGGATTTATTGGGGTATGTTCATACATGCATATAGCATAATTTCATCAATTTTATTTCCCAGTTCTTCCAGTCTGGCTTATTTCACTTAGCATGATGTTCTCCAGTTCCATCCATTTACTGACAAATAGCATACTTCCTTCTTTATGGCTGAGTATAACTCCACTGTGGGAATTCATGCCATTCGTCGTTGATGAACACTTGGGCTGGTTCCATAACTTGGCTATTATGAATTATACTGCTCTAAACAGTGAAATGCATGTTATTGCCATAGTAAGCTGATTTCAGTTCTTTTGGATAAATACTGAGGAGTGGAGTAGGACAGCTGGGTCATATGGTGGTTCCATTTCCAATCTGTTAATTAATTTTAAGAGCCACCTTTGTCTAGTTGCTATCCCGCTGGATAGTGTAACTCTAAACCAGTGTCTATCAACTCTGGATGTATATTGAAATTACCTGGGAACTTAAAAAAAAATACTGTGCCCTGACTTTCATTGATTTTAGGTGGCTTAGGGTAAGGACAATGGAATTCTTAATGCTCCCCAGTGGATTCTAATGCTCAGTCAAGGTGGAAAGCCATCAGTCCAGACAGTCAAGAATGGCAGGTATAACGTCAGTTCCACACTCCATTGTTCCCAGTGGCAAGGAATTCAGTGAGGAGTTAGCTGCCATCCAAAATCTTAAGAGAACTTAATATGTCCTGGGGAAGAGGATGCTGTCATTGAGGACAAAGAATTATTAAAACTGCCCTTATTAAATTTTGTAAAAGGACAGTGTGATCCAAAGGAAACAAAATGGTCACCTCCACCTGAGGGAGGAGAGAGGGAGAGGGTGTCTTGGTGCTAATGCTTCTGGTAATGAATTAAAAATAAGGTTTTTTTTTTTTTTTTTTTTTTTTTTTATTCCAGAAATGCATTTGGAACAATAGATGTTTCTGCCAGGCACGTCAAAATTCACGTCTGTAATTCTCAATAGGATTAACCTGGGATTACAGAAAATCTAATTAAGTGAACCATATCATCTGAGGCCCACAAAAGACACTTAACATTGTCTTTGAAAGTCCTGCCTGTCTGAGAGGGCTTGGCATATGCTTCAGAAAATGCTCTGAACACATACAAGGCACTTGATTTGTTTGCTGTATCCCATTACTTTTATTCTTCATTAAAAAAAATAAACACATTTCTTCAAATAAAATGACATTAATGCATTGAAAAGAAAGGATTGGGCTTCAAAGAGATAATTACGAGGCTACAGTTGGTGTCTGTTTCCTAAAAATAAAGGGGGGTAAGAAGCCCTCTGTACTATATGTAGACACACACAAATGTCATTTAAAATGTGGCAGTGTTTAGTCTGCTTTTGGCAGGATGCAATGGACCCGGGAAGTGCACCAGGAAGGAGTCCTCAGAACAGCTCACCCACACTCCAGTGAAAAGCAGGCTTCCAATAATTGGAAGAACCTGACTGCACCCCACTCCTGCTCGCTGGCATCCAGACACTCTGATTAAACTGGACCAGTGTGCGTGCGTGGCTCTGAGTGAACTCAGGTCACAGGATGCATTTCTCAGAATTTAAAGGTTCTGAGCACTGGGGGTCTGAGGTGCTCTCGCTCCTGGCTTTAGTAATTATTTCAAAAGAGTACATCCAGCCCCTGACAGTTATCCAGGCCACCTTGGCATGATTCCTCCACATTGTTTACACCTATAAAAACGGACTGTTTCACACACAGTGGCTCTCTGCAGGATTTCAGACTCCAGGGAGAATATGCAGACGGTTGGCCCTGGTCTTGTTCCCCTTTGACAGTCTCTCTGTTTCCCCTTATAGAGCCTGGGCTGGATTGTTTTCTGAAAATGGTTTGAAAGAGAAGATTGCTTTTAATCCAGGTTTGGGGGAGAGTGGGAAAGGAAGATGTTAGAAAATTTTCTCCTGTTGGTACTTCTTCCTGTGCCTTTGTTTTTCTTGTGTACAGTGAGGATTTGAGATTTTTCCTCACCTTGCCTTTCATTCTGGATAAGTTATTGATCAGCTCTGTGTCTCAGTTTTCCTACTTGTCTATTGAAGTGCAAGACCAATAGTTGAAGTTCCCTCCCTCGTCATCCACTTCTGAGGTTCGAGAGTTTAGTAATGTAACAAAATCTCCACGCTTCAACACAAAGGGTTGCCTTCATGATGGTGACCCTTGGAAGAACTTGAGTTACCTGTCCTCCTGTCCACTTGCTTCACGAAGATTAAAATGCTTAATACCCAGTGCTTTTGCTTTCCAAATCTGCCTTCCTCCTGAGAAGGTGAGGGTCAGCAATGTTATGATTTCAGTTTCTTCTTACAGTGGTCTCATCTTCTCTCCTCCTGCTGAGTCCCAGGGGCCTCTGCATCTTCAGGGCTCTAGAATAGGGTTTTAGAACCCTTTCCTCCTCCTAGGCCTTCTGTTTCTAGTTTAGGACGCCTCTTCCCTGAACTATTTCAGTGGTTCCAGGACATCAGACAAAACACAAACACACACAAAAAATCTCATTAGTTTATGTATTGAATACACGATAAAATGATACCATTTGGTACATAGTGGACTAAACAAAATATGTGGTTAAAATTCATTTCACCCATGTTTGAACCTTTTAAAACATATTGTGCAGAAATTTCAAAATTATGCATGTGACTTACATTATATTTCGATTGGACATCACTGGATTACTTATCTCAGCACCCTCATGCACATCTGTCTTTACATTTAGCAATTCCTATTAGAAGTATGGGGCCCTTCATGGGGCAGGCACCATGCTGTGCCAATGCACATATCCTGGGCTTACAGTAGGCATTTGTTTACTTGTGGAAGGAGCAGCATCCCTCACTGAGCTTAGTCATCTACTGTGTTCCAGGGTGTGTACTGTTTTACAATAGTGATCAGGAAAGAAAAGGCTCTTGCCTTTACAAACTTAACATTTTTTTTTTTGAATGTTCCCCATGTGACAGAAACCCTACAAAGTTCTCTCAAGGCATCACCTCTTTTGATCTTTGCACTCCCACTTTGAGACCCATGCTAGTGTGCTTCCCATTTCCAACATGGCAGCCTGGACTCACAGAGGATGAGTCCTACATCCAGTGAGTAGTAACTTGAGCTCCATTCCTCTAAGCCCTTCTTCCTGAGCCCCTGCTGTTGTTCATTGTTTCCTAGCAGATGTTACTGCTCACCCTAGTTTCTCCTGCATGTCTTAGATATTCTGAATCCTGCCAGTCTCTTAGCTGGAAATCTTTAATGGATTCCCATTGTCCATCAGCAAAGGCTCATTCCTAATGCAAGGATTCAAGACTTGTCACATTAACAGGGCTCTGCATTGCCCAGGCTGAGAGGGCACTGCCCCCATCATGTTGTATGTGTGTGAGGCTTCCTGGAGATGGGCAGCGGACTATCCCATCAGCCAGGCACAGACCTTAGAATGAGATGAACACTCCATCCCAGAAGGTCCCTCAGTCTAGTGAAGCACAGACTCACAGTTTCCTGTAGACATGAAAGAACCTTTAATAGGCAATTTCCAGCTTTCTACTTTATGAAAAGAAAACTTGGTCCCTGAGGAAGAAGCATTTTTTTTTTCCTGAAGTTACACATCGGTTCACTTGTAGAACCCCTATGCTAGACCACATTATCTTGACTTTTGGTCTAGAGATCTGGGTGTTTTTTGTTTTTTGTTTTTTTTGTTTTGTTTTTTGCCTCATCTTCCTTGGAAATTCATAGGAGAAGATGGCGTTTTCTTTTTTTTAAATATCTTTATTTTATTTGTTTATTTTTATGTGGTGCTAAGGGAATGGACCCAGTGCCTCACACTTGTTGGCATTCCCAGTCCCAAAGAAGATGGCAGTTTCTACAGCTGAACAAGTGATCTCCTCAACTACAGTAATGTACCTTTGAACAGGCCTAACTTTTTCCTCTTAATTCTCATAGTTTACTAGGTCACTGATTTTTTTTTTTTTTTTTGTACTGGGGATTAAACTCAGGGGCACTGAACTACTGACTATCCACAGCCCTATTTTATGTTGTTTTGTATTTCATTTAGAGACAGAGTCGCACTGAGTTGCTTAGCTCCTTGCTTTTGCTGTGGCTGGCTTTGAACTAGCGATCCTCTTGTCTCATCTTCCCAAGGGGCTAGGATTACAGGCATGAGCCACCGTGCCTGGTTTAGGTCACTGTTTTCATAAGGGGCAGCAAAAAGGCAGTGTATTGTCATCTGATGGACAAGGTATTGCATGTGACTTCATACAACTTCAGAAACAAATCAGCAGGGCTGGGACCCTTGGAGACAGCAGCTAGAGGGCAGTCCCTGATTGCCTAGGTCTTCAGAAAACAGGGTCCCACACTTTTCCATTGGCATAGCTTAGGAACAGAGGCTGTCTTTACTTCTCTTTTGTTTCTGACTTGCTCTTGTCCTAATTTCACTGAAACTTGAGCCACCACCGGTTGTCAGTTAGAGGCTATGTCATTCCTCAGTTCCTTCCCAACCTACCAGTTTCAGCCCCCTCTACCAACTGCAGAGGATTCCTGCTTTCTTGTATTCAAGTTCTCAGGAGAATCTGACTCACCCAGCTTATCATTATGACCCATGTGGCAGAGGTAGAGGTAGTCAGTGGTCGGTTTATGGCTTGATTGTCACAGGAGTAGGGGTGGTCATTCCTCAGAGTATGAGGGAGGATGCTCCAGGCATTGGTGGGTGTGGGTGTGGGAGTTTACTTGGAAGAGACTGGAGTAGGCAAATGTCAGCTGATATGTCACACATTCATCTGTAGGGTTATGGTCCCTGACTCATTCTTGCTCTTGGACATGGTCTTGTTTGCATTGACCCTATCCTACCACCACTCATCTGCATAGGTCATGTTCTCACCATTATCTGAAGACAGTGACAGATCCTACAGGTAGGTGCTACTTGACTTCAGTTTATTCCCAAAGTTCCACCCAAACCCAGCACTGTGAAATGTTACGGACAAATGAAGGAATGGGCAAATAAATAAAGTTTTATACATATTTGCTGGTCAGAGACAATGGGGCATTTCCATACAGGACTTTCATATCAACAGTGACATTAGGTGATATCAAGCATCTGTATATCTTTGCCACTTTGGTCTCATTGTCACTCAGGTAGTTTAACTTATGCAGAAGAAAAAAAATTGAAAATGAAATCCCTCTCCCTTTCCACACATTCATGGAGAGCACAGTCAAGGCTGACACTGCTGACAGTGTGATTTCTTATATGTGTTGATATATTTTATTCATCTTAATAATTAACATTGAAAAATATTGCAGTGAGAAAAAGTCTGTCTTAAAACTGAACAGAGCACAGTATTAAGTTTTTCAGTGCACACATAACATATGACAATCTTATCACTTGGAGATGATTTAATTATTAAAGATATAAATAAGTACCAAATGGTTACACAAGGATGAGGTCAGGGGCCTTACATTGGATTCCTATGATACCTTCTGGCTATGGGACCCAAGAATATAAAGTCTTATTATGCAGACATAGAGCATAATGGAATTCCCATCTGACAAAGATGAGTTTCAATATCAAATAAAATTGTATAGTTGAGATGATCCTTGAAGATGGAAAATGCAATCTGCTTGTACTGAAGACCAGGAATGTGAACGCTCAGAGTTTGGGAGGCAGGTGAAATATTCCCAAGCCAAACACAGGTTTTGTAATCATATAAATTTGAACTTGAATTGCAACCTTGCCAGTGATGCAGCCTATACGTGGATGAGTTACTTTACAACTTGGAGCTTCAGTTTTCTCATGAATAAAGATCTGAGGAATATTTTCATAAAATTGTGGTGAAAACACAATAAAATGGTGTGTACTGAGCCCAGAGCATGCTGTCCAGTTTTAGGAGAACCAGGAGCCTGGTCAGAGTTAGTATCTACTATTGTAATTTAATTCTGTCTAAACTGTATGTGGTGGAACTAGGTTTTAAGTCCAGGTTTGCATGATACACCAGCAGGGAATGATCTTTCTACTTCCAAAGCTGAGCTCCTGACATTCTCTAGAGTCAGACTTACCTTGGAGCAGTGTGACATTTCCATTCATCTTTTGAGAACTCACTGGTCATTAACAAGGGGCTATTTTTCTGCATACATAACATTGGAATTTGGTATTATTGTGGAGTAATGTACACCATAATCCTTTTGTAGTCTACACTGTATATTTTGCACCTGAAAAGAAGTGATTGCCTGGAGTTCGTGCCAGTGCAGAAATCAGGGAAGAAGACCCGTGATTCGATAATTCTTGTAATACTTCCTCTTCTCTTCCTCAGTGATTTTTCACAGACGAAACATAATTCCTGTGATTTGATTTGAAACCAGAGACCAGCTCAGTGCTGAGTGATGAGATCAAAATGGGGAAGAAAATATGCTTGAATTAATTTGCATAATAGAATCAAATTGGTTACAAAGCTGTGTTTGTTGAGGGGGAGATCAGAGCTCCTGAGCTCACCAACAAGGGGACTTTACCCATACAGAATGGATTGTGATTCTAGTTCGGGCCTTGGTAATATCCTTCATTAATGATAACCTGTCTTTAGCTACCTGGAAATAAAAAGAATGGGTCCGTCTTCTCTGATCCTTCCAGCTCTGTAGGGAGGAGAGAGCTGAAATTTCAAATCCGTTTCTTTTTGTTAAGTGCTTTCGTCTCTCCTTCTCTACCCCGTAACAATTTCCAGCAGGGGTCCAAATATACTTAAACACCCGTATGTGTCATTTTCTTTTACAGAGACAAAAGCAGGCACAGCAAGAGAGTTTTATGCTCAGGGCACAGTAGCTTATAACGGGCTATCTGCTCTCAGGATAGAGGGGAGAGCTTTCCATCTAGGGCTGGTGGTTTTGCAAATCTATTTTCCTGTCATGTTATTACTCCTGTGACTTTCAACAACATTTATTTTTCCCTCCAAGCAATATGCTCCCTTCATAAAATGAAGCCCTCCTATATGTTTTAGAGGAACCCCAATGCTTAGGCATTATGGAAAGTGCTTTAATGGAAAGATTGTTCAAGAACTTCCCTGGGGGTCTTTATGAAAGCTAATTAGAACACTGATATATTTTCCTAATTATTACCAACATCAAGGTCTTCTTAGGAGGGAGGTCTCCTATTAATTTTCATGCAAGATTCCTGCAAAGTTTCTACCACTGAATACATCAATCACTTCTCCAGATTCTAGAAATATTTCCTTTTTTAAAAAAAAAAAAAAGAACAGAAAAACAAAACCTGAAGAAAGGATTCTTGAGTACATTTTAACTTATATATTCATATTTAACCTGTAAATGTAGAAATTTTGAAACATGAAAAAATATTAAAAAACAAAGCTTAACTTTTGTGCACTATGAATTCATTTAGGCGTGGGTGTACATCTGTGTGGGTGGGCTGATATAATTACTTCCTGTTCCTCTTTGGTCTTGCTATGAAATGCTTTCTCTTTTTTTCTTTTGGGTTTAATTCATAATTTTTGTCATAGCCTACTCCAAGCCTTCCTGCTCCTGTAACTGAAATTATTGTCATGGTCGGTCTATTGTGTGTTCCTGGGGTTGTGTTTCTACAATCTGATCCTCAGTCTTTTCTCAAACAGGCATGACAGGTAGAATCATAGGGATAGGAATGTAAGTACTTGGGCAAAATGCAGGGGGTTCAATCTCAGCTCCCCTCCTTCTTAGCTCTGTAACCTGGGGTGAGTTAGTTTTTCTTGGTGCACCTCAGACTACTTATTTGTAAACAGGAATAACATTTGTACTGCTTTGTAGAGTTGTTGGAATGATTGGGTGACTCAATTCATGGAAATCCCTTGCAAGAACATTGAGCAGATAGCACCTGAGAAATGTTATCTATTTTTCAATATTTTCATTATAATATTATTATTGGTGTACACCCAATTACTGGCTTACTTCCCATATTCAGGTGGCTGCTAGGTTATCATTTTTATTACAGTGTCCATATAATTTCCTTATGAAATACAAAAGAAATGGAAAGAGATATTAATTCGCTGATTAGCAACAGACTAACTAGACCCAGATGGCATGGGTTCAAATCCCAGCTCACCTCTTACCAGAAGCCTAACCTAGCACAAATTTCTTTTTTTTTTTTTTTGAGAGAGAGAGAGAGAGAGAGAGAAATTTTTAATATCTATTTTTTAGTTTCTGGCAGACACATCATCTTTGTTTGTATGTGGTGCTGAGGATTGAACCCGGGCCGCACGCATGCCAGACGAGCACACTACCGCTTGAGCCACATCCCCAGCCCCACAAATTTCTTTTTTTTTTTTTAATCTGGACCTCAGTTTCCTTCTCCTTTCAAACAAGAAGCATGTCCATTTACAAGATTGCTATAGAAATCAACAGACACATTAATATTTGTAAAGCTTTTAGAATAATGGTTAGAAAAATACTTTTGTAAATAGATTTTCCTTCTCAAAGTGAATAAACAAAAAGTGATAAAAACCCATCTTATACAAAGCTAGAGGAATCATTAAAAAATTTTATATATTACATAGTCATCTGAGCACTTAACATAATGAATTTGGACAATGACATTCACAAGCAAGTTGATTTCACTGTCTTTTCCAACAGAAATAAGCAGACAGTTTTACCATCTAACAAAGCGTAAGGTTGATTATTTATTGGTCATATGGAAACTCTTAAACACATTAACATTAAGCTAGATTGTTTTTCTTAAAAAGGGGGAAAAAAGTTGTCATCTAGTTTCAACACTTTGGTGTCAGAAATAATTGTACTTTACAGCAAAATGGCAGCCAGAATAGAGAGGTGCAGAAATATCGACTTTAATTAAACCCTTTCTTTCAAATACACTTCACAGTTTATATGCAAGAATAATTTATCACCATGTGAATGAACGTTTAATACTTGGCATGGTACAAAATGGGCAGGGATCTCACAGCACCATATGTTCTGCCTTTTCTCTTGCTTCTTGAGTTTCTATAGAGGCAATATTAATTTTGAACTTGAAGTATGTGGTTTAAATCGTATGTTCGAATTTTGTGGATGGACTGCTTTGAGCTCAGATCCCAGGTATATATCAAATAAGATATAAACTCAACTATTAAGAGGCTGATTTCCAGTCTAGTAAAGACATAGTAAAATTGGCCCCCACCATCTCTCACCAGAGCTCCAACCACAAATATGAAGATGGAGGCCTGTATAGAGAATTTTAGTCAAGGGCTTCATTTTGCTGAGAATGAAGCAGATTGTCACAAAAGGGAAAATGATGAGGTTCCATGATAAGCTGGGGCAGATTCCCACCCAATCTCACTCTTCACCATGTAATCCCGGAGACCTTCCTGTTGCTTCCTATTTGCCTCATTTTGGCATCTCACCACTCCTGGGGCTTCTCTGTGCTCTTTCCACATTGTCTGGTTGGCTTGCTATATAAAAAACATTTAGTGTCTTATTAAAATGCTGCATTTAAGGTTGAAACTGTTAAATGGTAAACACTTCATTTTTGACCTGCTTTTCTCTCGCTTACACTTTTACCCACCCAAGTGCCCACATATCACAAATTTTGAATATTGCACTTTCTATTATTTGAGAAGTAACTATCATGCTACCATCACAAGTGTTGTTGAGAACAATGATTGGACTCCTGAAATTATCTTGTATCTGTAAGTTCCCCAAATATCATTTTGCCATACTACAAAAAAAGGAAAAAAAAAAGAGGGGGCCTGGCTTGGCAGAGTCAAAGACCATCAGAAGGGAAGGAATTAGAACAAATTGGAATTCCTCTAATTCCTTTAGTTCTTAGACTACCAAGGCCAAATCGCTATGGTATCCTGAGTTATTCCTATTCTTCAATTTTTCCCTTAGAGAAAGCACCTCTTCTGGGCACCTTCATCTGCACTCACCCCTAAAGCGAGGGAGATCTGCAGGCTTAGATTGTGGCCCTCTAGGAAAAGTGGAAGCAAGCCAACATGTGTCAGTTTTCCACTCGGTCTTCAGTCTTATGTGGGTGCAAAAGTTCTCGTCCTCCTTGTCATTCACAGGAGACCCCAGGGGCTCATAGTAACTGATTGACATGACCAAGGTCACTCATCTTATAAGATCTAGAAGTGGTATTTCAATTCAGGCCTATCTGATCTTCAGGTCTAATTACCTTCCACAATTACTGCCCGTCATCCTTGGGATCAGACCTGACCTCGCATCTCTATCATGCTCCATTGCCTGCTTTCCTTACAGTTTCCAGTTATGCTAAAGTCTTGGAATATGTTGTGCCTTTCACTACCTGTAGGGTTAGGGTCATGCTAGTCCTTCTGTAAGGTATCCTGTTTTAGTCAGCTTTTTTCGACACTGTGAGCAGAAGACCCGACCAGAACAATTGTAGAGAAGGAAAAGTTTATTTGGAGACTTACTGTTTCAGAGGTCTTAATCTATATATAGCAGACTCCATTCCTCAGGGCTCAAGGTGAGGCTGAACATCATGGCAGAAGAGTGTGGCGCAGGGAAGCGAAGAGATCTACCCTCACCAGATACAAAATATATAGCAATGTCCTGCCCCAATGACCCAACTCTTAACCTCATAACCCAGTCATTTCTCCTCTGAACCTTCTTGCGTTGTCTCACACGTGAGCTGTTGTGGGGATACCTTACATCCAAACCATAACATATCCCATCCTTTCCCTTTTTGTTGCTCATCCATTCCACCCTCTAGATAATCTGCCTTAACTGCCTTAGTCTCTGCCATCTCTACTTTGGATTCTCTGTTCCTCTGCTGGGCTTTCATAATACTCCAAGTTGATCTATTACAAGAACTTAACCAAACACATGCACAATCAATTACACTAACAGATAAATACCATGAACCAGGTATTGTGCTAAGAGACTTTATGTGTATTACTCATTTAATCCCTGTGACAACCTTGCAATGAGTAGGATTCTTATCCCCGTTTCATAAATGAGCGAGTTGAACTCAGAAGAAATCAGTTAACTTTCCCTAGGCTGACAAGTGGTAAGACTGACACTCAAACCTAACTGTTTACTAAATGGAAATGAAATGAGGTGAGGGCGAAGCCTGCAGCTAATCAAACCTCCCTTTGCTTGCAGAAGCCGCCTGGGGAAGTGGGCAGCCCTGACGTGATGTGCTCAAAGAGCGAAGACCTTCCGTTCCAGGAGAGGTCTGCTTGACGTACCCCGGAGACTTACCATAGGAAAGGCATACCACTCGGCTGGGCTGACGGAAGGGTGACAGCTGCATTCTCCTGTGCCTACCACATAACCAAAAATGAAGGAGAACTACTGTTTACAAGCCGCGCTGGTGTGCCTGAGCATGCTGTGCCACAGCCAGGCATTTGCTCTGGAGCGACGAAGCCACCTGCGGCCCTCGTTCTATGGACATCATGAGAAGGGCAAGGAGGGGCAGGTGCTGCAGCGCTCCAAACGAGGCTGGGTCTGGAACCAGTTCTTTGTGATAGAGGAGTACACCGGGCCTGATCCTGTGCTCGTGGGCAGGGTAAGCTGACTTTCATGTGACATTTACCTATTTCCCTCCCCCCATGGGACCAATACCATATGGACAATAAAAATCAAAAACAAATAGGGAAAACACACAGGATCTGACATCAGTGAAAACCCAACATCATGCACACACATCCTCTCAGTCTTTCCCCAAGATATAAACTTACTCATGTTTCCCACTTAATGCAGTACCATAATTTTTTTTTTCTCAAGGCTGCTTCATAGTCTACTGTAATGGAACTGATCATAATTTATTTAATCATCCTCCAACTGGGGGCATTTCCTTGATGACGTTCTTCCCCCAACTCGGCTACCTTTCCTTTGTATTTTCGTAACTCTCTTTGTGCTTTTTATCATACCTTGCTTTGATGTATTATACATATCTATACGTTTCTCTCTTTCTCACTAAACCCCAAGATACTTTGCATCAGAGAAAGGGTTGTGCTTGTGTCTCCGGGTTCTGGTTCTAAGCCCGACTTTGAAGAGATCAGTGAAAGGGGTATCACAGGATGGGCATAATTTTATCCCTGTTGCTGTAGGGATGGGAAATCCCATGGGAGATGGTTTCAGATTCCTAGCCTTACTCAGGTTCTGCCTGTTTTGTGTAGCATTACCAAAAAAGCTTTAAGTGTAGAGGGTCCAAAACATATTTGGGAAACTGACTTGCCACTCTCATTTATGGTAAAATATGCAGGTATTTTTCAGATGATAGTGATATGAATGACAAGGAGATTGTTATTTATAAGCATGAGAAGTGAAACCCTACTATGTGTAGGTGCAGTGCTAGGCATGTGTTAAACCAGGTTAAAAATAATTCCTGGCTTTGAAAGAGTTTGGAGTGTAGGGGCAAAGACACAGTCTCCTAAGCAGTCACAAAAGAGAAAAACTAAAATGAGAAGGAGGATGGATGAAATTCAATAAAAGGATGATTTAGGATCTAAAAGACCAGCAGAAGTTACTCAACAAAGGGGGAAAGAGGCAAGGGCAGAGGTCTGAGGCATTTTTTAACCCATTGGATTCCAACAAGGTTATCTTCTTTGTTCCTTAACATAAGGAAAACACTTCATATCTATATCATTGGCATACTTGGAGGGGATTAAGAAGCCTCAGTAATATTGCTTAGGGTTGGGAACATGTTTTTGAAAAAAAAAATGTACCAAAGGAATTTTATCCATTTGTACCCGAAATGAAAAGCTGTGGATATAGCCCCAGGAGGTGGAAATTCTATTAAGTAGAAGAGACAGTCTCTGAGACTTCAGCTGAGGCAGAGGTTATGTAGCTTGAGCCGTGTGTAGAGTTCCATGTGAATAGTTCCGAAAAGATAGAACCTGCTGCCGTGGGACTTTCTCACTGGGGAGCCATGATGTGTTACAGTGGGAGGGCTACACAGAGGGCAGGATCTGGGGAGCCATGTCAACATCTCTGTGGACCCAGCCATGATCATGGCTACTAGAAGGGAACACAGGAAAAAGGGGGAGTCAAAGTGTGCCTGCAGCTCACACCTGAGCATGAACCTCATGTCAGAAGGGATGTGGGCGGGAAAAACTGGCTGCATCATATGAATTTTCCTTTTGAAATGGTGCTGGGCTAGTTCCCCATAAATCAGAGCAATCGAGAAGCTGACTTGTTCTGTAACAACCTTTGATTTGACGACATTCAAGGTTGAGTGCTTCAAGATTCCCTAAAAAAGTCAAATTTGGCAAACCATAGAGTTTCAGATGTCTTGTAGGAAATGCAGTCTGCGTCGTGCTGTGCCATGCTGAGGAGGGAGACCGTCCATCTGTGAGTCAGGACTTGGCTGGGCGCGGCACAGCGACTGATCCCTTGACAGCGTCCACTCATTGCCCAAACTGGTTTCTGTGTGAAGCCTGATAAATATCATTGTCAGTCCTGGAACTCCTCTTTGTAAGAGAGAAAGGGAATTCATATCTGACTTGCAAATCTGAAAACAAAGTAGGGGAAAAAGAAACTCGAGGAGGAGTGTATTCTGTAAAATTTTCAGTTTTTTGGCTGCTCATGAAATTTCTTGGTTTAATTCCTAAGGAAGGTGTCAGATTCATATGTCCTATAGGAAGGCCTCGACAAACTTTCAGTCACTGGCCACTTTGACTTGTTTCCTCATTCGTCAGCCACAGGATAGATCCCCTGACTTTTGACAATTCTGAAGCAGAGAATACAGAGGAACACACCCCACCACCCTGGGAAGGGATGGGGGCGGGGAGGGAGGGACCTTACGGGAAAATGTATGAAGATTGGAGCAATTCTGTCCATCAATTATAGACCATCAAATAACTTCCTATGTTATTCACAAATGGTCTTGTTCTTTGAAAGTGTGTCAACCACGATTTCACAACAACATAACAGCTCGTGGTGAATAAGGAATTCTGAAGTAAAGTTTTATTTTTTTTCCCCAAGATATCATGTGGTCCAAAAACATCGTGACCTTTGAAATATGTACCCACATGTATTCCTCTGAACTGAAATATTTGGTGTATTTGAAACACCACGAATCCATTAGGTATCTTTGGGGAAACTTAAATAATATGGAAATTTTAAAAAGCTTCATGTTCAATCTTGCTTTGTGACGGGGCCGGCTCTCTATACTTTGTGTTTCATAGTCATAATTAAAATTAGAGTAGTAATAATAATAATCCATTAGCATTCACAATACTATTAACATTGTTAATATTAAATATAATTAGTAATAACAATTATTATTTTTATTATTGTAAATGTCATTTGGATAAAACATTTCAGCTTGCCATGGGTTTTCTTATATAGCAGGGAGAATCAAGGGCTTCTTGTTCACTTGCCTACTGTGGAAGCCTGTGAGAACAGGAAAAATAATGCTTCTCTTTTCCCACAAAGAGCATCATGAGGGTCAAACAACTCAAATTAGGATGAAGCCTTCCGAAATTGAAACGGAACAACAAAGTGTGGAGCGTTCGTTGCACAGGAAAATCAGAGGAGGTCTTTGGAGGTAGTTCATGTTCCAAAGCAGAGCTGACTCAAGGTCAAAAGATACAGGGCTGGTAGTCAAGGAACCTGGGTGATTTCTTAGCCTGGCAAGTATGGATTTAGGAAGGTTTCACCTTGTCTCTAGGCTTTGTCCAGAGGGAGAAACCTCAAGGATTTTAAGGTTGTTTCTAGGATCTATGGAATTGCACATGTATTATCCCATCCCCCTTGACCATCCTCTGTGGTCAGAATGGAATTTCCTTCTATGAAGACATATCCCCAGATATGTCTGCAGATCAGAGTGCTGCACAACAGTGATTCTGCAGAGATCTGATCAGTTGAATTGTTAGAGGTAACAAAATCCTAGACACACCCCAAAGGTCCCTTGAAGAGGAGGGCCAAAAGAGATGATAATAATATGCACACTGTGGGTGTGGTAGACCTAGATGTATCCACACGGAAGGGCACCTGAATTTGCTGTTAGAGGAAAATGGCAAGGCGAGGAATGAAGTGTGTGCTGTGACCTTCATTGGGTAAAAATAAGCTAGGACACATGTGAGTGAAGTAGAGAATATCTTCCAGAGGATACACAAGAATCTAATAACAATAATGACTTGTGATCAGAGAAGATGAAGGAGAAGGATCCAGAAATGAGAGAAAGGCTTATAATTGCATAAATGCATTTTTAAAATATGATGCATTTCTTTCAAAATGAATATTATGATATATGTGTATGTGTGTATATTTTGTATGTGTGTATGTGTATGGAAAGAAGGAAAGAAGAGAATGAGTCTTAGAATAAAAAAGAAAAAAAACGTTTGAACCTTGGCCTGGTTATTCCTCAGTTGTGTGACCTTGGCCAAGGCAAAGATCTTCCTTAAGATTCTGTCTCTTCATTTGTAAAACAAGGGTGAACTCTTATGATGTGTGTATGTGTGCATATGCACATATGTGTGTGCAGAGATTGTAGCAATCAGCCTGGGTCACTTTCTCCCTCCTCTATCACTTGTGAAATTACAAATCTCCGTTTCTCTTTTCCTAGCTTCATTCCGATATTGACTCTGGTGATGGGAACATTAAATACATTCTCTCAGGTGAAGGAGCCGGAACCATTTTTGTGATTGATGACAAATCAGGGAACATTCATGCCACCAAGACTTTGGACCGAGAGGAGAGAGCCCAGTACACACTGATGGCTCAGGCAGTGGACAGGGACACCAACCGGCCACTGGAACCACCATCGGAATTCATCGTCAAGGTTCAGGACATTAATGACAACCCTCCGGAGTTTCTGCATGAGACCTATCATGCCAATGTGCCTGAGAGGTCCAATGTGGGTGCGTAAGTGGGGAAGAACTGCTCCACTTTCTTACCTGGTGTCCCTGCAAGTGGCCAGTTTGGTGCCTGTCCTCCCCAGTCAGGAAGTAGAACTTGTGCTGTATCTTTTGTGGAAAAATAACAAACCCCAATTTTTCACTGGTGTAGTGGGAAGTTCAAATGGATTTGAGGTATTAGAGCTTAAGTTTTTTAAAGGACAAAGAAGAGGGAAGAATGTAATTGAGTCTGGGTAATTTTGACCTTTGTATTCTCAGGTGTATGAATCAGAATCAATTATACCTAGTCTCTTAGCCTTCATTTTCTCTTCTGTGAAATAGGAATGGGCCATATTGGTTGGTGTTCAGTAAATAATAGCAATGGTAGTCTTTGTTGGATGGAGACCATCTAATAATATTTTATCTAATTTTTTCTCAGGGTGGGTATAGTGGAGATTGAACCCAGGGGCATGTAAACACTAAGCCACATCTCAACCCTTTTAATTTTTTTTTTGTTTTGAGACAGGGTCTCACTAAGTTGCTTAGGGTCTTGTCAGGTTGCTGTGGCTGTCCTCAAACTTGTGATCCCCTTGCCTCAGCCTTCCGGTTTGTTGGGATTATAGGTGTGCACCACCGTGCCCAGCTTTATTTAAATTTTGTATGTGATTACATAATTATTTATTTGCAGTGTACCAGGTCCAACTGCGTCTATTTTATAGATTAGAAACACAAGGCAGAAGTAGGTTAACTAATTTACCCAGGGTCATCTGCACGATTAAGTGGATCCAGAATGCACAGTTCACTACACTTCACCACATTATGATACCTGTGGATTTAGAAGTAGGTGTGTCATTCCAGTGTGTTTGAAGGCACACTGCATTGCTAAGTGGTAGGACTCTGAAGGCATTCTTCATCTGGCCACCTTCTGGTGATAACTTCCATTTGGCTTTCTAGCACACATGCAATTGAAGTCTTTTGACAAGCATACCTCAGATGAGAAAAGGTCTGTCTTTCACACAGTAGGCACGCCTGTTCTGATCAGGGGTACATGTGATCACATGAGCTCAAACGAATGTAGGCACCATCAGCATCAAACAGTACATTTTGATGAATGAGCAATCCAAGTCCTAAGTATGGGGGTCAGCTGACTCAAGAATGTTAGATGTGTCCTGACAGCCCAGAGGCCCTCCCACTCTGCATATGGGAGCCTCTTGTATCCTCCTTCCTCTTCCAAGTAAATTCAAGCTCTTCTCATACTTTGTGAAATCAGATCAAGCCATTTTCCAACCTCTTCCCTTCCCACTTCCCACAGAGGATTTTTTTTTTTTAACTTTCTCAATATGTAGGTCTGGATTCTACTGAGAAATAATAGACATTAAATAAATCTGTATAAAAAGGGGATGGCAGAGTCAGGAACTGAGCTGCAAGGACAGCGGAGAGGTGGTATGGGAAAGCTAGCTATCTAAAAGGATAACCCACAGGAATTTTTATTGTTTTCAGCACTATGGTCCTGGATGCTTCGGTATAGCACCCAGATTCTCCACAATGGCATATAAAAGTGGAGTCCTGGGTGTCGGACAGTACTGGGACACAATCCTTACTGTACCTCTGACCAGCCACATGAACCCAGGCAACTTCTCATACCTTTCTAAGTTTGCATTTCATCATCCATAAAATAAGGTTAAGTAAAATGAATTTAAAATACAAAGAGTTGAAAAGCACTTAGCAAGAGTTTTAGAAGTAAATAAATCATGAAAATTAGTAATTGGCTTAGCTGTGATACGATCCTTTTCTCCTTTGTAAAGTCTCCGTTGGAGATTTGAACTTGGGAAGAGTTCAAAAAAGACCATTCAAATAAACAATGAATTATGGGAGGTCACCAGAAAAGAGTGAGATTTACTTGGACAGGAGATGAAAGTCCCTGACAACACTGTAAAGTAAGAACAGTTAGAAACAATGTCTCTGGGCCTCCTTGCCTCCCGCACAGATCCTTCTTCTCTGATGAAAATGTCCGGAAGGAACCAGCTGTTTTCTTTGCTTGCTGAATTGGGGCTAGACTCCTGACTCTGGCCATAAACAATTTGTGAAAGAGATTGCAAAACATCATACCTCTCACTCAAATGTCCCACAAGTAAAATGGATATAAAAAACACCCAACAGAGGAATTCTGGCAGAATACATGGAATGATTCCCAAATGGTGCCTGGTGCAGAGAGGTTGGGAAATTGACAATTTTCTACTTCCAGCTCCTCTTTCCTCTCTCCAGTGTTCCATACCCCAGATATTTGGTCCTTGTGAGCAGCAAAGAACAGTTCACTGGTTTATCCTCTTTGGGACCCATGAATGCATGCCTCAGATCACCCTAGGTGCCTGTCATGTGGCTGCTAGACTGATTAGAGGTGGAAAGATGCTGTTTTCATGTCAGTAGGGAACAACGTTCTGCACAATATTTATAGCCATAAATTAATTAAAATGTAGTATTAGCCGCAATTTTATTACATGCAAGGCTACAATAAATGATATATTTATTGCCAGGCTACAGATGGAAGGCTGCACTCTGTCCTTTCATGAAAGGCAATTCATCATTAATTTTCATTTATTATGCTCTTTGGGGAGATTTTTATTTAATTATTTGATATACTGAGCATTTCAATTGCATGAGTCTTAGAATGTTTGGGCAATGATGTTCATATTATTATTTTAACTACTAAGCATAGCAGAATGTAATAGGAATATAGAAAGTTTTGTTTTAAACCATGCAATTAAAAGGAACAGGAAAGAAAGAGAGAAGGAAGAAAGGAAAAAAATAAAGATCACTTTGCATCTCAACTCCAGGAAATGGAGAATCTGTTGACTGATTGTGAGGCCCTCCTCTGAGTTTCATTTTAAAGTAAAACTTTGTAAACAAGAACGTAATTTGAAAAGCCAAGGGATGTTTCTAATTAATTTATTCCCCTTTTCAGGAACATCAGTAATCCAGGTGACAGCTTCTGATGCAGATGATCCCACCTATGGAAACAGTGCTAAATTAGTGTACAGTATCCTTGAAGGACAGCCCTACTTTTCAGTGGAGGCACAGACAGGTACTGTAGAATGTCACTGTCATTGTGATTTGTGATGCATTGGGAATAAGGAGTTCACACCTGTTCATGAAACCTATTGGAATCCCAAGTTTTCCCAAATCTAAAATGAAAATAAAGAGGGCCACCTTAGAGGAATCGTGTGAGGATGGAGTGTCTACTCCATGCATGTGCCTGGCAAGCAGTTGGCTTACAGTGTGACATACTTATTATTGTTGTGTCTGTGTTTCACCTGGTTACAACAAATTATTTCAAACTTCAACTTGAATGTCAGAAAGGTCTTGAACTATGGATCCAGATTAAGAGACCACCAAACTTGGAGCCTGGTGTAAATACCAGTAGCTCTCAAAGCATGCTTTGAAGACCACTGTGCAAGCTAGGGAGTGTCAGAGGAGGGTGTTAATATTCATGTTGCCTCAGGAGAGAGACAGCACTTTCCCAATCTCCCCTGCTGTGAGCATAGATTACCAGTGGACATCAGCATCTAGATAAATAATTTATACATTTCTTATAGAAAACAAGAGCAATCCAAAAAAAGCGAATCAATACAATGACTGAAACAAAAAACAAAATCTGTCACTTCATTTATACCAAATTTGACTCTTGACTAGAATAAACATTACAATCCTACAAAGCAGATCATCCATAATATTATTTCAGGGGCCCATATGTCCCATTGTTTTAAAAGATATTTACCAATAATCTGTGCCTCTTCTTATCACTAATTTGATAACATACATATGTGTATGTGTATACATAGCCTACCAGATATCATTCATTTACTTGGTATAATTTCCTTTTACCTGTGTATTCATTTATTTGCTCAGAATATGATTTATGCAGTTAGTTGCTATGATTTCTCAAAGGCATTTCTCATAGCCCTTTCCAGGTTAACCAAAAATACATATGGGACTTCATCTAGATTGTCGACATGTTTAAAATTGGAGCCTTCTTTGTCTCAGGGATGCACTAATAACTACTGGTTGGAACCTGCCAAATTTTTTAACAGATAAGGAAAAAAAAATGAGACCCAATGAGTTCTAGGGTATTGCTCAGAAACAGAAAAGTGTTGAGGAGAAAGAGACAGATCAGGACTGAGTTTCTTCAGTGCTCTTTTTATACTTTTAGGACAAGTACTACCTTATCTGCAGAGAGAAAAACATTGCACATCATCCTTGAGATTGAAGTGCAGAGTGGTCATGCCAATCATGTTCCAGTATCCAGGGATTATGATGAATTCAATCATGAATTTATTATTATTGTCAGTGATAGTAGACAGTACATATTTGTATAAGCATTGCATATATTCCTAAATCATTTGTTTTGCTCTTTCAAAAAATTAATATTAGCATTTTACAGTATTCCGTGAAATATATGCCTCCCACTTTAAATTGAATATAAGCAATAAAAATGTTTCTAATGATTACATGTAGAGATAGATTTCCAAAAATCCTGCTAGAAGTTCAAAGATATGGGTTTAGCCATGGACAGCCATGCAAGCGGGAACTCAAACTTCAGAATTTTTGCATATGAGAAAAATGAGGTTATTATTTACATGCACAGTGAAGCAAACAAAATGAAAATTAATGCAGTTTACATAATCTTCATGGTTTTCTTGAAAAGACACTGATGCTTCAGGTGTGGTTACTTTCAGTTACAATTATCATGTTAAAATGACTTTTCTTTCAGAAAACAGGTTGTTTTACTCATCCGGTGCTTAAAACATTTCATTGCTGTAATGTTATAAATGAGTATCTGTGATGTTTCCTGCTCACCTGCCCAGGTATCATCAGAACAGCCCTTCCCAACATGGACAGGGAGGCCAAGGAGGAGTATCACGTGGTGATCCAGGCCAAGGACATGGGTGGACACATGGGCGGACTCTCAGGGACAACCAAAGTGACGATCACACTGACTGATGTCAATGACAACCCACCAAAGTTTCCGCAGAGTAAGTAGGTGGGCTTGGCTTCACTGCCACCAGCAGCTCCCCATCTATATTGACCCGTTCCTGCTTTACTCAGCTTGTGAAAAGGAAAATGCAGAAAACTAGGAGCTCTTTATGTCATTCTTGCAGAAGGCAAAGGCAAGATGACAACAACCACAAAACTTCAATGGAATAAAGGTAGTGGGACAAAGAGAAGGCGTGACAGTTTCTATGACTTGTTTTGCTAGGGATTTTATCTATTATGTACTAGCACAGTGATCTAGTATTTAACCTTCCTCTGTTTTAATATTCTTATTACTAACCTGGATATGATAATGTCTAAATCAACCATTTGTTACTATGTAACAAACTGCCTATGAGTTTTGTGTTTGTTTGTTTTATCATGAGTCTGTAATTTGGACAAGGCTTATAGGACACGGCTCTTCCCTGTTTTCCACAGTATCAGCTGCACTCAGCCCCACTGAGGCTGGAAGATCCACTTCCAACCTAGCTTTCTCACATGTCTAGTGGGCCCATATTGATTTTTGGCTCCTCTCCCTGTAAACTTTCGGTGACTGGGTCCCAAAGACAAGAGCCCCAAGGACACCAGACAGAAACTGCATTGCCTCTTGTGACCTAGCCTCTTGAAGTCACATCGCATCCTTTCCAGTGTGGTCAGAAGGCTACCACAAGTGGAGTGGAGTTGCTATAGACCACACCTTTCCATAGGAGAACCATCAAAGTCATGTTCAAAAGTGTGTGGGATAGGAATTATTTCTTGACCTCTTTGTGAAAATGTGACCTTCCATAGTATCTAATTAGTAGGATTACAGTTAGGACTACAAAAGCTAGTGTAAAGTCTTAAAATGACAAAGGAATGTCAGCTACTGTTATGTGGGTTGTTCTAAAAAGTTTATAGAATTGGTGAGGGAATTAAAAATATGATTTTGGGAGTTTGTGATTAATAATTGTGATTACAACAACCACCTTTTCTATTATTTAATGATTAGTCATTAATATTATAAATCCCTGCAAAAAACCCACATTTCACAGATAAAACTGGCTTCCATCAAAAGTGGCATAAGTTGCCAAAGGACTGTATCAAAGTCAAACTTTGAACACAAATCCCTCACGTATATGGAGGTGAATACAAGGGTAGAGTGGGATCATGATGCTAGTCCTAGGGAGTGGGGTTCACCACAAAGGTATCTCTTTTTTGAGAAATCCATAAATTTATTACCAGTGAGATGGCACTGAAAATGGAAGAATAAAAAAGATAATCAAATGTGGCCCCAGAGAGGCACCATGGTTACTCAAAGCAATCCAAAGAACGTTCTAGAAAATGGAAACATTGAGGTGAAAGATTAGAGGCGACCATCAGTTCTCATAGGGTCTCCCAAATGAGGAAAAACTGCTTTGCCTGGTTAGGTACAAGATTCAGCATCAACAACAAGATTAAGGCCCATATAACATTTTAAAAGCCACATGCTTCATTATCCACACTATAATATTGTTTGATGTGCTGGAAGGAGTAGGGCACATGGGATTATTAATGCATAGCTGTTATTGTTCTTGCTCATAGAGAATCCTACAGTAAAGTTACAGTGTAGCTGTACCAGCTACACCAGTTTCATGGTCATGAACTTGAATGAGATTTGTAGGAACTCAACTTATACCAGGTTTTCTAAGCCTTTCCCTATGTTGGTGATTATCTATAGAAATTCCCACTGTGCCTTTAACATGAAAGGCACATGGGATGAAATTGAATATGGTTCTGAACTGAAAATATCCAAAGCCAAATAATATAAATACAGAGTATTGTAGGAAACCATGAAAGAGGAAAATAAAACATAAAGAATTTAACTCATGTGCCTTCCACTGCCTTTTTTACACAACTGAGCCATAACCTACCTGCATACCATCATCTCCTAACAGAAGGCCCTCTTGTCTCACCAGCTTTCTAGCTAATGTGTATATATCAGGGTGCTGCCATTGGCTTTAAGTGACTCCACCATCACTGCTGCTCAGTCCCTTTGGTTGAGATTAGATATCTTCCTCTAAACATATTTGGCCTCATTCTTCAAAATCAATCTCTTTCTCCTTCTCGCCCATACAGATTTATCTTACACTTGTGTGTTCACTCACATTCATACACATACACAAACACACTTACATGAATATATGTCACACATTCATCACACACTCACAACATGTTCAAACACACAACCACACACTTTCACACCCACTCACACAACTCCCTTACCCATTCACACATACACACTTGCCCTTGCATAAATCATACACACATAACCACAACCCACTCATCACCCTAAACCCTGGCAGTGCAGTGACATTAATGTGTACATATTTGTGGATTTTTGTTCTCTTTTGTGTATCTCCTCAAGGGAGAAATCTTGACTCTTGCCACTGAATTTGTGCAGAATGGAACAGTGCCTGGCACATATTAGCTTTCCAAGAAATGTTGAATCAATATCTTTGGAAGGGCCACACTGTGGGAAAACTTTTCAGAGAAGGTAGTGCTTCAGTTGGTGGCAGAAGAGCAAAAGTAAGAGGCAAGCCACATTCTGAGCTCAAAGTGTCCTGACCTTAAAAGTTAAAATTTGCATTTGATTTTAAAATAAATAGGGAGCTATCAATGTCTTTTAAATAGTCAAGGGTATTTTAGTTTATTTTTTTTCTGGGCAATTGGCAGTGCCATAACTGGTCCTTAAAGACACTTAAAAGAAGACTGAGCTATTTGAAATCATGTATGGTTCTCCACCATTCTCTGTTGAGAAATGTAACTGAGTGTGGCTCTCCGGCCTCACACGTGGCAGGTGACCTCAGCATCTCACCCGGGACCCCAGTATTGTTTTATCATCCTTTGTAGAGAGCATTCTTCTGGCAAGCAGGCCATCTGGGACCTTCTTCCCAGCCATTCACTTCTTTCATGTTTTCAATCAATAGAAAGTTCAATTTCAAACCCTTTGAGAAATTTATTGGGATTCAATGAAATCTGAAGTCTTACAGCTGCCAAATAAAAAGGAAAATAAGAGTAGATGTCTTCTTCTACCTCTAGGCGTATACCAGATGTCTGTATCCGAAGCAGCTGTCCCCGGAGAGGAAGTAGGCAGAGTGAAGGCTAAAGACCCAGACATTGGAGAAAACGGCTTAGTCACATACAACATCGTTGATGGAGACGGTATGGAGCTCTTTGAAATCACCACAGACTACGAAACACAGGAAGGCGTGGTAAAGCTGAAAAAGGTGAGTTAGGGTGGAGGGATGGCTCAGGTCAGTGATATGGTTTGTTCTGCCCAGGTGACAATGAAGGTGACAGGGAATGGAAGGTGAAGAAAAGAGGATGTTAGAGACACCTGCTTTGCAGTCAAGTGCTGAGCTCTGGGGAAATAACTGTTACTGCCCAGGGAGCAAACAAATCGTGCCCATGATTCCCACCTGAGGTTGCCGGTTAGATCGCCTATGTTTGGGCACCTTTCTCTAGTGAATGAAAGACAGTTAGACGAAGCCTGCATTTTTGTAAAAGCAGCCCTGAGCTCCATTAGCCCTCCCCATGGAGCCTGTTAACATAGGTTGTTCAGAACCCCTCTTATTTCAAACATCCAAGTTCGCTGCTTCTGCTGGGCTCTTTTTGAAACTTGATCCAATCAACTTCCTTCTTGACTTTCTTTCGAGAATTGAAAGTGGAGAAACAATAAGAGACCCTCTACCACAGTCAGCTAGACCATCATTAGAAACACATCTCTTGGATTAATTCGTTAGGAAGAGGAATTTATGATTTCCTCTAATTTTCTTTTAAAAATCTAACATTTATCTAGTATGAACTATTGGTCAGACATAGCCTGAACCTCTTCAAACATCTTCTCACTTATTTTTACATGGGAAAAAAAAATCATGAGCAATGATGCCTCCACTTGATTTTAGAGACTGGGACTCCGATGGATTAAATAATTTGACCTGGTGACAGTCACACAGCCACAGATGTGGAATTCACGCCTAGCCTATGTTAGTACAGCTTCCTTCCTCAGACACTGTTGGAAATAACTCAGCCAGAAAGGGCTTATCAAGGAAGTTCAGATAAGATTCACTTTCAAGTGAACAAGCAGTCAGTCACCGTGTACTCTAAAATGGTCCCCTCTCCTGCCCCCTGATTTACCACTTGAGAAATCAACACCTCTCCATCATCAAAGTGTATGGAGCATTAAATCTGAATTGAAGGATGGGATTACCTTGGTTTTAATCAAGCGTTCATTTTCTACTTGGTTTTGTAGCATGAATATTAAACTTCTTGGTGTAAAGGGAAAGATTGGACTGTAACACTGATAAAAAAAAATTAATTTGAAGAATCAAAAAAAAAAAAAAAAAAAAGGGCCCGTAGCTGGAGAGAAGAGAAGACAAGTGTGGGGTGGCAGAAGACGGGTTCTGGGAGAAATCTTTCAGCTGGGGGAACAAGAAGTAGTGTGTTCCGGAAAGCTGTTTTTTCATGACATTGGAAAGTATGTTGGGTTTGGGGAAAATAGGGGATGCAGAAGAAAGAGAAAGGAAAAGGTGATTGTCCTGAAAGAGTGAAAGAAATTGGGGTATAAGGAAGTGGAGTGAGCCCTGGATAGTTGGAAAAGTCTACATGAATGATGATGAATGGTATGATTGAGGAAGACTAATTATCAGCCCCAAGGGGTTGGGATATTCCTTTTTTTTCTACTTTGGAATAGTAGCTGTGTCAATTGTGTGTGTCGCCTCAAGCTGTCAACTTACTTTGTTAATTAATATTACTGTCCCTCCTGCTTGACACTAACATGAACAGTCCATCCTTTGCTTGAGTAATTGGATAGTTGGTTATGCTAAGGTTGTCCCTGTTTTTAGTGTATTCCGGGCATAAACACACACCATGTCTCTAAAATTTTAAAACATTTAAATCACCCCTGTGGATCTCACACATGGCAAATGAGCTTGCTACAGATGATTAATTTGTGCACTCCCCTTATTCCTATATTTATTTCAGTAAATGAAATACTCTTCTCTGAAACAATGATGTTTAAGTTTAAAACAATGTAAAGGAACATTTGGTTTAACTTATAGCGCAACGTTTCAAATGTTCACCAGAAAGAAAAAAACAAATCAAAGGTTAATTTAACACAGTAAACTGTAGGTCCTTGTGGAAGTCATCATATACAATTTAATAAAAGAGTATGAGGAGCTCATGGGGACATTTTTGCATTTTAAGGATATTCTTTATTACAGTACTTTAATTCATTTCTTAATATATTCTTCCACCAAGAGTCATAGAGTTCATATTATTTACCAGTCAGGGATTTGGGGAAAGCTAGAAACCTAAAATAGAAGAGATAGAGTCCTGGCCACAGGGGTGGGGGTGGGGGTGTCACAGTTGAACAGGACAATTCAGTGAGAAGATAATCAAAATAGAAGGGGTTTTCTCAGCCTTGGCAGTATTGACATTTCAGGCTGGGTATCCTTTGTTGTAAGGGGCTCTTCTGTGCACTATAGGATGTCGGGAGAACCTGGGCTTCTCCTCACTACAGGTCAGTAAGTACACACTCCACTTCACCCCAACAGGGATGATAACAACAACAACAAAAAAAAAATAGCTCTACACATTGCAAATATCCCTGGAGTGACTGAGAGCAAAATCTTTCCCCAGTTGAAAATCAACTGCAATTTCAAATGACTTCAAAGAAAAGCAGTTCTTGAGTTGAGTCTTGATAACTGAATAGGATTTTTCCAGACAGATAAAGAGAGAAAATGCAAAAAAGATCCAGGTTACCAGCCTGAGTCTCTTGATTGGTGAGTTTAGTCCATTAACATTTAAGGTTACAATTGAAATATGATTTGTACTTCCAGTCATGTTTATTTATTTATTTATTTTAGTTTGGCTAGTTTTTACTTTTTGATTTTCTTTCCTCCCCCTTTACTGAGAAACCTCCCGCTGTTGGTTTGGGGCACTATTTTTCCATTCCTCTTCTTGTAGAATTTTGCCCAAAATGCTTTGCAGTGCTGGTTTTCTGGCTGCAAATTCTTTTAGCTTTTGTTTATCGTGAAAGATTTTAATTTCATTGTCAAATCTGAAGCTTAATTTTGCTGGATACAGTATTCTTGGTTGGAGACCATTATTTTTCAGCGTTTGGAATACATTGTTCCAGGATCTTCTCGCTTTCAAAGTCTGTGATGAAAAATCAGCCGTTAACCTAATTCGTTTACCCCTGAATGTAATCTGCCTCCTTTCCCTTGTAGCCTTTAATATTCTCTCCTTGTTCTGTATGTTGGCTATCTTCATAATTATATGTCTTGGAGTTGGTCTATTACAGTTTTGGATGTTTGGGGTCCTGTAGGCTTCCAGGATTCGGCAATCCATTCCATCTTTCATCTCTGGGAAGTTTTCTAGGATTATTTCATTTAATAGGTTGTGCATTCCTTTGGTTTGAACCTCTGTGCCTTCTTCTATCCCAATGACTCTCAAATTTGGTTTTTTGATGAGATCCCATAACTCTTGGATAGATTGCTCATGAGATTTAAGCATCTTTTCAGTGTTGACTATACTCTTTATATGAAAAAATGCTCACCATCTCTAGCAGTCAGAGAAATGCAAATCAAAACCACCCTAAGATACCATCTCACTCCAGTAAGATTGGCAGCCATTATGAAGTCAAGTAACAATAAGTGCTGGCGAGGATGTGGGGAAAAAGGTACACTTGTACATTGCTAGTGGGACTGCAAATTGGTGCGGCCAATATGGAAAGCAGTATGGAGATTCCTAGGAAAGCTGGGAATGGAACCACCATTTGACCCAGCTATCGCCCTTCTCGGTCTATTCCCTGAGGACCTTAAAAGAGCCTACTATAGGGATACTGCCACATCAATGATCATAGCAGCACAATTCACAATAGCTAGACTTTGGAATCAACCTAGATGCCCTTCAATAGATGAATGGATTAAAAACTGTGGCATTTATACACGATGGAGTATTATGCAGCACTAAAAAATGACAAAATTGTGGATTTTGCAGGGAAATGGACGGCATTAGAGCAGATAATGCTAAGTGAAGCTAGCCAATCCTTAAAAAACAAATGCCAAATGTCTTCTTTGATATAAAGGGAGCAACTAAGATCAGAACAGGGAAGAAGACCATGAGGAAAAGACTAACATTAAACAGAGATGAGTGGGGTGGGAGAAAGGGAGAGAGAAGGGAAACTGTATGGAAATGGAAGGAGACCCTCATTATTACACAAAATTACATATAAGAGTTTGTGAGGGGAAAGGGGAAAAAAAACAAGGGAGAGAATTAAGCAACAGCAGATGGGGTAGAGAGGGAAAATGAGAGGGAAGGGGAGGGGGGATAGTAGGGGATAGGAAAGGTAGCAAAATACAACAGTCATTAATATGGTATTATGCAAAAATGTGGATGTGTAACCGATGTGATTCTGCAACTTGTATTTGGGGTAAAAAATGGGAGTTCATAACCCACTTGAATCAAATGTATGGAAGATGATATGTCATGAACTTTGTAATGTTTTGAACAACCAATAAAAAAAAAGGCAAAAAAGAGAGCTCATGAAGGACTGGTTTCAATGAAAACAGGACATGATTAAGAGGCTGTGATGCATTTGGTGTTAGAGAGACAGGTACAGAGGGACCAAATGAGAAATGTTTGTTGGAATTCAAGGGCATTATAAAAAGAAAAAAAAATGAAACAGAAAAGATAGTGGGCTGGTAGTGAAGGGGAAGAATTCAAGAAATGATTAATAGATACATTAACTAATTTTTTAATAGATTAAAAATTTAAAAAAATGTTTCTTGAGTTCTGTGTCAGGATTTAATGGTTAACTACAGAAAACCTGCTCTCAGTGTATTTAGCCGATCTCTATGCTTAGCTTAAAGACCTGTGTAAAATAAAAATGAGTCTTTTAGGTGCTGTTGCAGTCATCAGGCTGGGGCAGGGGGCAAAATCCAATCTGTTCACTGCAATACCTTGACCAAATGGGAATCCCTGGAATGCAGAGAAATCCCAGTAGTTTCTGAGCTGTTTTTTTCAACCAAATAAACTTCTGAAGCAGTATGAAAGCATCTTTATAAGACATCTTAACTACTCTTTATTTAAATGAAACTATTTTTTACATCTGATTTTTTTCTTTATGTGCTTTGGCCACATGTATTTAGATGTGGATCCATAACATTTAGCATGGTTGAAATTGTAGGGTGATATGATTTGTTAACTTAATGCCACATCATAAACATTTTACATGCTGTTATATAATATACATAATCATTTTTAATGACTACATAACATCCCGTCCTATTGATGGACCATTATTTCCTTAATAAAATCTCACAGTTGGATTTGGTGTTTTGTGTGTACATTTCCCCCAGATTAGATATAACCCTCTGTTATATCTCACAAATATTATGCATTTTTGAATATTATTTGCTTGGTTTTTCTGTTGAATTAATCCCTCGGGGAGAATGTTCAGAGGTGGGGATTAGTAAACTAGGGGGTATTAAGATTTTTATGGCTTATGCAGTGTGTCGCCTCATTTAGCTTTATTTCAACTACTCATAACATGGATATAAATGTTCACATGGGAAACTACCTCAAATCCTTTTTGGAAGGAGGAAGGGAATAAACTCTAAATATATTCTTAAATTTTATGCATTTATCAGCTCTACTCTTCATTCAGTCAAAACAGTTGATGCATATCATCCCCTGGTACAGCCATTCTTGGGCTTTGGAGCAGCAAAGATCAGCAAGTCTCCATAGATTCCTTTGGAATGCCCCTGTGCTAACTGAGAAGGCAGTGAGAGCTACTGAATGGCAGCTGAGACAATACAAATATGCCTGTGCTTGTTGAAAAGCAATGGGGCTTGTTCTGACTTCCACAAGTCCCAATAGAATCTCACCAACCTGGGAAAAGACCTTCTGGGCAAAATTGGAAAAAGACCTGAATGTCCAAGCTTGGGTTGATATGATTGAAATGCATCAGTGAGACCCTAGCATCTCCATAGTCTTCTTAATATCGGCAGATACATAATTCGTTTTTTTAATAGATTAAAAATTTTTTAAAAAGTTTCTTGAGTTCTGACTCTGTGTCAGGATTTAATGGTTAACTACAGAAAACCTGTTTCGATTGGGAACATACGTTTGGGTCCTTAGCTATAGGCCTACACACAAGTTCAATAGGTTCTGCTCTAGGGGCATTAGTCAGTGATCTGAACAAAATGTCACCTTTTCTGATTGCAAATTACCTGGTCTCAGAACGATCATATCCTAGTTCTTGATTCTGTCTAGGAAGTACAGAGATATGTGAGAAACCGCAACAATCTCATATCGTTAGCGTATAAATATCATTTATTTCTGCTTCTCAGGAGCATAGCCAAGGATAAAATAGCTGCTGGGTCCCACCCAGGATGATGGAGAGGCTGGGGACAGATTTAGCTGCAGGAAAAGGAAGTGTTCCCTGAGTGCTGAGATGTACGTGGGAAGATGATAGAAGAAGCTCCAGGGATGTTGAATGTGTATGACCTTCCTGAATCGTCCTTGGTTTGGAGTTGTGCAGAAGTGGGCGGGACTAAGCTCCAAGCCTGTATGCCCATTCAAAATAAGTGTTTGCCAAGCAAATGACAACCATGTGATTGATATGCTAGCCTTAAAAGTTCAACTTTCTCCAAACATTTGGTAGTTCATCATCATCTAGAGTGCTGAGGAGTTGTTTTCTAGGCATGGAACCTTGCTTTTTTTTTGCCATGATTTTTCTTCTTACCCTTTGTTGACTGATTCATTTTACTTCCTCATTCAAAATTAAGAAGTGTTTTCTGTTAATTCAAATGCTACTTTTCAGTTTCTTCATATCTGTATAAAACATCAGTAGTGCTTATACTTATTTTTCTTTAAATAGGCATTTATCATACATATACATTTCTTCAAAGGGAAGCACTATCTTATTGTCTTGTCACTTACCATTAACAGAAGGCCACCTAAAAATGAATGCAATCAAAACAAAATTATATCCTTATAGTTTAGTTAGAGAGTTGCACCATACACTCCCCCAAGGGACATTGGGAAATGCAATAGCTACGTTAGCATTATTTTGAGATATTCAGGATTCAATGAATTGGAAAAAGAATAATTGTATCAATAAGTTAATTATTGATACCACCTTCCCAGGTTATCCACAAACTACCTTAAGTAACATTTTGGGGACTACCTTAAGGGTTTCAGGCTTTGGGAAAAACAATCTGATCAGAAACCTAAAACACGAGGTTGTCAATTATGTTTAAGCTGGATGTCTAGTGTTTGTGGTGTGGCACTTGAAAGGAACGTCACATTATTTCATCACACTGGCTCAATTTCAGGGGGCATTTTTATTACCAAGATTTTTATTACTTTATAAAATGGACTACAAATTTTATTTTTTTTCCTGTCTTAATTCACTTCTTCTGGTGGCTTTGAATGACAGATTTGGACAACCATAGTGTTGCTATACAGGATGAGGTTCCTGTTAGAAGGCATGATATTTCCATGTCTGTCCATCTCTTTGAATTATCCACTCAACATTTCAGCAATTGATTTGTCTGATTTTCTGATTAAATGGCACAGGTAATTGGATATTGAATAGACACTGATTTTCTCTCTTTGAGGAACTATTTACTTTGCCCTGTAAAACAATCAGCTCTTTCTCTTCCATTATTCTTTAAAGGAATTGGTTGTCAATCTTCTCTTCATTCTTGCCAGCCCGTAGATTTTGAAACCAAGAGAGCATATAGCTTGAAGGTAGAGGCAGCCAATGTGCACATCGACCCAAAGTTCATCAGCAACGGACCTTTCAAGGACACTGTGACGGTCAAGATTGCGGTAGAAGATGCTGATGAACCCCCCATGTTCTTGGCCCCAAGTTATATCCACGAAGTCCAAGAAAATGCAGCCGCTGGCACGGTGGTTGGGAGAGTGCATGCCAAAGATCCTGATGCTGCCAACAGCCCAATAAGGTAAAGATGCATTTATTTTAAAAGATTATATGGGGAATTTGCTGGAAAGAAGTTTGGGGGAACCACACTGTTTTGGTCAACTTTCTCGCTGAGTGATTTTAAGACCCAACCAGCACAATTGTAGAGGAGGAAAATTTAGAACTCACAGTTTCAGAGATCCACAGAGGGCTCCATTCCTCAGGGCTCAAGGAGAGGCAGGACATCACAACTGGAGAATTTGAAAGAAGAAAGCAGCTCACATCACAGTGATCAGAAAGCAGAGGCAGAGACTCCATTCGCCAGATACAAATATTTACCCCAAAGCCACACCCCAAATCCCACCTCCTCCAGTCACCCCCTACCACTTCAATTACCACTCAGTTAATCCCTGTCAAAGGATTAAATCACTGAATTGGGTCAAGGTTTTCACAACCCAATCATTTCTCCTCTGAATCTTCTTGCATTGTCTCACGTGGGAGCTTTTGAGTGATACCACATCTAATCCACAACACACACCATTCCATTCCAGCAGTGTCCAGATTTTAACCTTTAATAAAATTTAAACAAGATTGAGATTTAGAAGACATGAGCTTCCCTTCACCTCAGCTACTGACTTTTTGGATAGGTCTATTCAAGTGATATAATTTCTCTCTGGAGCAGATTTCCAAATGTATACTAAACGATATAACCTCATATAACCACCAGCTCGGCCTGTCTACGTTAATGAAGTCTGATAAAGTATAAATAGTGATTATGAAATAATTATAGTAATTATAATTTATTGAATATCTTTCTCTGCTCCAGTTACTCTAGTAGGTGTGTTTGAAATGTGATCTGAATCGTCCCTTAACTTCATTGTTACATGAATTGTTCCCTCTTAAATGGAGAGAAAATTGAAACTCTGTGAGATGTAGCGACTGGCCCAGAATGATACCATTTGTGTGCAAGAAGGTAGGGAAGGAAATTCTGTGGGATGGCGGCTGAGCTCCTTGAACAACTAACGATGGGCCAAATACCATTAGCATGTTTTTATCATAATGAGTGCATGTGTGTTACTTAGAAAACAAAAGTATCCTGCTTCCCCAATCCCATGTGGTGAGGCTGATGATAAGGATGAGAGAGGAATAGGAATGGGGCTAAGAAGGGACTTGAGCCATGGATTAAGACATTTACTTTGTGGAAACTTACTTACAGTTGCCTGAAACCTTTCTGGGACCAGATTCTAGCATGTTTCTCCACCCCAAGGCTGATCCTCCAATTTCTTTCTTGCCTAGATTCCTTCATCAGACTCTTCGCTGTCTCCCTGCCTCCCATTTCCCAGCCATTATGCTATCATCAGTCCTGTAGCCAGAGTGATCATTATAAGTGCACATCCAAATATCACACCATACCTCCAACAAAATGTCAGTGATGGACTTGTTCCACAATGCAGCCCCTCTCTGAAATAATCTAGACTCTTTTACTGGGTTTATGGATCTTCTTCACATGCCCTCACCTCAGTGCCATTCTCTGAAGCACTTCTGCTCTCTCCCAATACCCAGTATTTACCTGTTCTTCCTGCTAGTTGAACTGTCTTTCTAAGTCATTGCATTGTGCTCATTTTGTGCATATCCATTTAGGTGTCACGTCTTCTAACAATACTTCCAGGGATCCCTAGAGATAGACATGGTCACATCTGCTACATAATGGTGACATCTATGGTTGTGTGTTGACCAGTGACAACAAAGAGTGCTGGTTACATATCTACCTGGTTCAGGAGGCGATGGACTAGAGCCTACAGGATGAATCTGACCACTGTCATTGTTCTTTTCTTCCTTGCTTCCTGGAAATGTGTATATTATGAAACATACAATTCACCCTTTCAGAGTGTACAGTTCTTTGTCTTGTGTATATTTTACAAGATAGTTCAACCATCACCACTAAATCCAGAACATTTCCATCACCCCCTAAATGAACCTCCAGCCCTCAGTAATCACAAATCTATTTGGTATGTTTTACTATTCTGCTCATTTCATATAAATGGAGTAATACAATATGTGGTCTTACATAAACACATTTTTCCTGTTTACTTGATTTGAGGTTCCGTCTTGTTGGAGAATGCATATTTATTTAATTTTCTTTTATTACTAAAAAATATTTTCTTGTAGGACTAAACTGTATTTTAACTATGTCATCTGGATGAACATATGGGTGTTTTTCACCTTTGGCTGTTATAATGTTGCTATGTACATTTTATGTTATAGAGAGAAAAAAAAAGCAAAAGATAAAAGGAAAATTGGAGGATCTCATGGGACTAGAAAGGAGACCAGTAGATTAAAGGAATGCAACCAGGTGGAGGGAGGAGAGGGAATGAGTGGATATTGGGGAATGAAATTGACCAAATTATGTTATGTGCATGTATGAATGGAAATGAAGCCCACTGCTATGTATAATTAAAATGCACAAATAAAAAAGTGAAAAAAAACCTCATGGAATGAGATAAAACATTTGCAAATTATATATCTGATAAGAATATGTGTGTGTGTGTGTGTGTATTTGCATATATGTATATACCTCTTTTTTCTTGGTATATACCTAGAAGTAGAATAGCTGGGTCATAGAGTAAGTCTAATAACTTTCTGAGAAACTGCCAGTTTTCTACAAGGGCTATATCATTTTACATCATAACCGCAGTATATGAGGGTTCTGATTTCCCTGAATTCTCATCAGAAATTATTGCTTGTCTCTTAAGATGACAGCTATCTTAGTGGGTATGAAAAAGATACATCATTAGAGTTTTCTTTTGTTTTTCTCTAACAACTATGGATGTTGAGCATCTCTCTAGGTGCTGATTGGTCATTTTTATATCTCCTTGGGAAAACAAAAATCTGTATTCAAATCCTTTGTTGATTCTGTAATTGGTGATCTGTCTTTTTCTTGCTGAATTCTAGAAGTTCTTTATATATTCTGGGCATAAGATACTTATCGGAAATATGGCTTGCAAATATTTTCTCTCACTCCGTGTTTTCTCTTTTCACTTTCTTTTTTTACTGATGCATGATAATTATACACAGCAGTGCATAATATATGTGCACACAGCATAATTTGGGAAATTTTATTCTACAGTGTTTCTCCTTTCCCTCTACTCCCCTCATCCCCTGATTCTCGTCCTCTACTGGTTTCCATCTGTTTTCATAAGATCCCCTCTGCTTTTTCTCGTTTCTTTTTTTTCTCCATTTCCCACACATAAAAGTAAACATTCAACCCTTGACTTTCTGGGTCTGGCTTATTTTGCTTAACATGATGCTCTCAAGTGCCATTCATTTTCCTGAAAATGCTAGGATTTTGTTCTATCTTTTCACTTTCTTGATAGTCTCCTCTGAGGCACAAAACCTTTTATTTTGATGAAGTCCATTTTTTCTTTGTTTCTGCTATTAGGTGTTATATTTAAGAAATTATTGCCTAATTTAAGATCATGCATTTTTACACTGATATTTTCCTTTAAGAAGTTTTATGGTTTTACCTCTTTCATCTTAGGTCATTGATCTACTTTGAATGAGTTTTTTTATGTTGTGAGGGAGAAAATCAACTTAATTACTTTGTATATGAATATTAATTGTCTCAGCACCATTTGTGCAAAGATTGTTCTCTATTGAATGGCCTTGGACCCTGGCTGAAAATTGACCATAGATGTATTGTTTTATTTCTGGCCTCAAATTTATTCCATTCAGCTATATGTCTGTTGCTATGTGAGTCCCTCATAGTTTTGACTACAATAGCATTTTTAGTGCATTTTGAAATTAAGAAATATGAATCCTTCGACTTTGTTCTCACCACTTGTTTTTGTAAATAAAGTTTTCTGAGAAGTCAATCAAACCATTCATTTATATATTATTGTAGCTGCTTTTATGCTACAAGTGCAGAGTTGGGTAGTTTTGACAGAGACCCTACATCCGGCACAGCCTAAATTATTTACTAGCTAGCTAGCTCTTAATGTGAGCTGTTTGCTGAACCCATTCTAGTTCATCACTGTCTCCTTCCACTAAGGACATTACACATCAAAGGCAGATGTCTAAAATAAATATTTATTAAATTAATAAACTAAACAACACCCAATTTGGCTTATAAATTCAAGTTCATTTTTTTTAGTGTAAAATGTATGGAAATGATGACATCTCCTTCAGACATTTATTCAGCACACCTTCATTAATAGCACACATCAGGGGTGGGAGAGGACATATCTTTTTAAAAAAAAATGCAACTGGCATTTCCTTGTGAAGATGTGTAACTTCGAAAAATGCTCAGCATCATTAATCATCAAGGAAATGCAAATAAAAAATGCAATGAGATTTTATCTCACCCTAAGAGCTATTGTCAAACAAACAAACAAACAACAACAACAACAAAAATAACTAATGCTAACAAGGATGTAGAGAAAGGGGAATTCCTATGCACCCTTGGGAGGAATTTTGATTAGTATACCCTTGATGGAAAACCATAATCTAGGCTCTTAAAAACATTAAAAGTAAAACTACCATGATTCAGTGATTCCACCATTAAATATATCCAAAGGAAAAGAAAGCAGTAGGTGGAAGAGACATCTTCACTAGTGCATTTATTGCAGCAGTATTCACAGTAGCCAGGATGTGGAAGCAGTCTAAATGCCTATCAACAGATGAATGGATAAAGAAAACAGAAAATGTCTGTGTGTGTGTGTGTGTGTGTGTGTGTGTGTGTGTGTGTGTGTGTATAAAGGAATGCAAACATGATATTTGGATGTGCACTTATAATGATCACTTTGGTTAAGGACTATATATATGCATATATCCATACACACATATACACAATGGAATATTGTTCAGTCATACAACAGCATGAAATTTTGTCATATGCATTTGTGACTTCAATGAACCTGCAGGATATTTTGTTAAGGAAAATCAGCAAAGTGAAAGAAGAAAAATTGTAGAATCTAAAAAAGTTCATCTCACAGAAGTTGAGAATAGCATGGTGTTTATCAGAACCTGGGGAGAATAGAAGTGCAGGAAATTTGGGGAGAGGTTGGCCAACAGATACAATGGTCTAGTTGGAAGACAGCCTAGTGCTCTACCACATGGTATGTGACTATAGCTAGCAATAATGTATTGTGGCAAGGGGAGAGCATTTTGAATCTTCTCACCACAAAGAAATGATAAGTGTTTAATGTGTTCAATATGCTAATAACACTGAGTTGACCATGGCACCATTTATACATTTATTAAAACATCATTGCACCAATATATATATATATATAATTGTTATATATACAATATGTAATTTATTATAGGTGAATATTTTTAAATATATATGACACAGTTATAGCAATAAAAAGCAAAAACAGAGAAATCCAAATATGAAAATCACTTTACGCAATGGGGATTTTCCATTTATATCAAGGAAATTGGTGGCAAGGCAGAAGAAATTCCTATGTGTTGGATATTTGAATAAGAAAAAGAGAATTACCATTTGTAGAGGATTTTCTTAGCACCCTGACAATATGTTTCATTAAGTTATTTATGAAATCCTTGCAAACACTCTTTGAGTGTGACTGTTCTAGGAGTCAATCGATGGTGATTTGGGGGCAAAGAAATGATGTGACTTCTTGAAGTTCCATACCAGTGTCGGAAAACAGATTTTCATCCAGATCAACCTTATATTCTCTCTGAGCTTTTGATTTTAGCCTATAGGCCATGGAAGGAGGTATGTCCTCAGAATGTGTGACTTTTTTTTTTTTTTGGTGCAGAAAGATACATTATGTAATATCTAGAGACACTTGTAACACCTTTGAACTACTTTAAAAATGTTCATGGCATGAATTTTGAATTAGTTGTCTTTGACCTAGAATATTGAGGTGCATTAGCAACTTTTTAGAAGATTAATGATGTAAAAGCATGTGGAACAGCTACTCATTTCCTCTGCACTTCACTGACTCCAAGGATCCACATCTGCCATTGGCTATTTGGGTCATGTTTTCCATGGTAGCTGTTTTGTGCCTGTCGGCAATTTCCATGTCTATAATTATCCATCGATGCTCAGTATTGAACTTGAGCCAACCCCCTCCCCACTACTTGAGTTCCTGTTCTTAGAACTGCCAAATTAGGAGTTAAGCTTTTCAATCTATAGGCCTCTTATCCTCACTACCCAATTTCCTGAATCATTCTGTTCATCATTAAGAGAATTTGTGACCTTGGACATGTAGTTATGGCCCTTATCTGCTTGAAAAAAATTTTGCCAATTTTTTTATTAACACCCTAGAGCATTAGACACATTTTTTTTGTTTAGCATTTCATTTTTGTTTCTGGAATATTCTTTCCCCTTAGCTTCCTTGGCACTCACTAGCACATGCCTCAGATAACACCAGACCCTGTATTATTTTTAGTCTCCGATCACTTTTCAGGCCTTTTAGGCAGGTTCAGTATTCATTTATTCATTCATTCATTCATTCATTCATTCATTCATCTATCCATCCATCCATCCATCCATTCATACCAGGGATTGAACTCAGAGGCACTTAACCACTTAGCCATATTCCCAGTCCTTTTTATTTTGTTATTTTTTTAATTATTTTTTTTAATATTTTTTTTTTTTTAGTTTTCTGTGGACACAACATCTTTATTTTATTTTTAGGTGGTGCTGAGGATCGAACCCAGTGCCCTGTGCATGGCAGGCGAGTGCGCTACCACTTAAGCCACGTCCCCAGCCCCTATTTTGTTATTTTGAGACAAGTTCTCACTAAGTTGCTTAGGGCCTCACTAAGTTACTGACACTGGCCTCGAACTTGCAATCCTCCTGCCTCCGCCTTTCTATTGCTGGGATCACAGGCATGCCCCACTGTGCCCAGCAAGGCTCAGTTTTTTGACTTTGACCTTTCCCTATGTCCTCTCACCTGTAGGGTTTTCACTCACATTATGACAGAATTGAGTTGATGCTCCAGATTCTTTGCCTCTAGGCAGATCTTTCTCTCTGGCTCTAATTCTGCATTCGCTACACTGTCTGCTGTGCTTTTTCACCCACTTGCTCTTTCCTTTGCCGATTCACTTATTCATTCAAAATAACTTTTGAGCTCCTACTTGCTGTGACATAGTTGAAAATCAAAAAGAGGTAATTGCACTTCACCCTTCCATGGAGTTGAATCTTTGCTTTCTTAGCATTGCAGAGAAATGCATCTCCTGAGTTGAATGCCAGCCTCTCCTTGATAATTAACTATTTTTTTCTGTGTGGTCCAATATGTTTCTCTCTCAGATACTCAGTCTTGAAACTCTCTAGGACTCTCCCAACCTCCCACAAGTGTCTCAGTATCCTCTGAGTCCTACTGGTACTTTCTCATCACATAGTTTTCCATTCTTTATGACATCTCAATACTTAACTCTCGTTGCCTGTCTGCTTTAAAAACTATATCAGATCCTTAAGTTTTTTTCTGCTCTTCTCTCCACTCTCCCCTTCTCAGATCATCTTCCTAACTTGCCTTATTAATGACCTAAATAACCTGATTTTATTTATTTGTTTCCACGCTCAAACGTCTTTCAAGATTTCTCATTGCCTATAGCATGAAGATCACCTTCCTAAGTCTGAGAGCTTTTATGATATATACTCAGTGGAACAGTTACAGCAATAACATAAACAATAGCAGCTATTGTTGGTTACACTGCTTATTGTATATGAACCTAGATTGCATATTAAATATTATTTCATTTAATATTTACATAATATAAAGGCTAGGCACTATTAACATATCAGTTTAAAAGATAAAAATGCTGAGTTCAAAGATTTTAAGTAACTTTTCTAATATCATTTCAGACAGCTTAGGTGTAGTGGAGCATACATTGTCTATAGGACTTTGCAAAACCAAAGTCCATTCCCTTAACTTCTGTAGAACAATATCTAGACTTATTAATTTTGTCTTCTACTGTGCATGTGAGGTCATGTCAACTAAACAATAAGCTCCCTCATAGCAGGAAACTAGTCTTCTATTATTTTTCAAAATGATGCTACCTGCTGATAGCTCAGTAACTGAGCTCCTATTGATATCTGTGAGATGTGTGACCAGGCAAATTATGTTACATCACTGAGGAAGGGGAATCCTCATTCCATTCTTATGGGAGGCTGTGAAATCGAATGTCATCATGGATGAGCTCATGTTTTGTAAACTAGGAAGTGTTGCCTGATGGGTAATTCTTCCTTCCTGGAAAGAACACGATCTGGGATTGGAAGATTTAAGCTCTAATATTGACTCCCCTAGAACTAGACATAAACCATTTACAAGTCCCATCTTTTGTAAATCTAGGAGAGTAAATGCTCTGATATCATGCACTTTGCTACCTGTAATATAGTTTGATTTTTGACTATCAACGGATGCCTTTCAGTATTCCTATTCTACAAATTTTAGAAAAACACAACTAATAATTCTAAGAGCAGGAAAGTGTCCAGTTGTGAAGTACAGGATGCATCTGACTTAGCATAACCCTTGTTTCCTCTTTTCTACTTTGGAGTTAGTATAGAGTGGGAGGAAGGGGCTTTGGAGTTGAATAGACCCATGGAAACCAACGCTGCCAACTCCAAGTAGCCTGGGCAAGCTATTTTTACCTCACTTCACCTTAATAAATGCTACTCTTCTTCCCCACTGTTCATCTCACCATGCCATAAATATGACCCAATGATATTCTGGAAATTCGTCTGCCTTTTGCTAGAAAAATAGAAAATGTCCTAGTGGAGAGAAGTAGATAAAGCCTTTGGCCCTGCTGTTCAGCACAATCTGCAGTCAATACCATGTGAGCAGAATGCCCTCAGGTAAAGGGCCAAACCCTATTTGCATATTGTACCTCAAAATTCAGAACCAAGCTACTTACCCATCTCCACAACTAAATAAACTAAAGAGATTCACTCAAAACAGAGATAGCAGGTTTCTTTAAATAAGGGTAAAACTGAGTTTTAGGGTTATAAATGAACTTTGATGGTGAATTTAGATAAACTTGAAATGATTTAATATTTCATATGAAAAAATTTGGCAAAGGTTTGATACATTTGTGACTTTCTGAGTAGGTTGGGAATGAAGCAAACTCGCTCCCCAAATGCAATTTCATAAATATTCAGATGGTGGGTGATTGTAGTAAATATGTAGAAATATGCAACACGTTATTATGCTTCTCAATCAAATATGCTAAACAGCACTTTCATTCATTGTACTGAATAAAGAATTCCAATGCGGCAAAATGATTTCTATAAAAGATTCATGTACAAAGTTCAAAAAGTAAATTTGATTAAAAAGAAAACCTAGCTTGAGCAATTCGCGAAAAAGTTGCTTTAAGTATAGCATAGTGAAAATATTCAAATATTAAGCTACTCCGAATGTCTTGGTCTAATTGCCTCATTTGCATTCTGCTTAGGTATTCCATTGATCGTCATACTGACCTCGACAGGTTTTTCACTATTAATCCAGAGGATGGTTTTATTAAAACTACCAAACCTCTGGATAGAGAAGAAACCGCCTGGCTCAACATCTCTGTCTTTGCAGCAGAAATCCGTAAGTATTCTCCTAACAGTTTCGATTTCACTTTACCAAATATTAATCCTCCTGACTCTCTCTATATTTTAGAAAATGAAATCGCTGAGATAGACATTTTTTTTTAGTTGAAGATATTCTTTAAAATGTATTTTCAGTTATCTAGGAAAACACAGACAAATAGAGATGTTCTCTTTTCTTTTTTTTTTGGCAGATTTGGGTACATATTTGCAAGCCCACAGCAATTTAAAAATCATGATCATCATATTAAACTCAATACAACGGCCAACACTTGAGGGGTTTTGTTTACATATAGACCCGTAGTTCTTGAACTTGATCATGCATCAAGCCCTCTTCACTCATAGATTATGGATGACTTATTATAACAAAGATTTCTGAACCCCATCCTTAGAGCCTCTGATTCAGAAGCTCTGGAGTGGGACCCAAGAATGTATATTTTCAACAAAATCTTACCTGCTTTTGATGCTGCTCTGGAGACCCTACATTGATAGCCATCATGGCAGACTATTGTCAGGAAAGACCAGGCTCCATTATAAGACTTTAGAATTAAAGCATTAGAATTAAATTGGAAAGGTGGTTTAGGTCTTATTGCTTGAATATTGGCATTGGTTTCCCATCATCCTCTTTCCATTGATTTTGCACGTTTCAGCTTCTGGATTGGTTTTGTGTCAACAATGCCTTTCTCTGAACTGCCCAAAAGGATGGCTTCAGCTTATTCTTTCCCCACATTAAGCGTGGACCAATATTTCCCCACCTGATATTTGTTGATCATCTACATTCTCTCTCCTTTCAGACAACCGGCATCAGGAAGCCAAAGTTCCAGTGGCCATTAGGGTCCTTGATGTCAATGATAATGCTCCCAAGTTTGCTGCCCCTTATGAAGGGTTCATCTGTGAAAGTGATCAAACCAAGCCACTTTCCAACCAGGTAAGGCCATTTTTCCTCTTCCCTAGCCATCAGCAAATGCCTTTGGAGATAGAGTTCATTTCTGAACGCACCACCTGGAGATACCTCCCACAGCTCAAGGAGTGGACCTAGTGTTCGTAGACCTAGTGTTGCTCTGAAGCTATATTCTATCATTTCAACCCGGCTTTTTAGCCAGCCAGGAGTTTTTGAATAAATAATGTGCCAATGTCATCATGATTTATTTATGGGCCACCTTTCTCTTTCAGCCAATTGTTACAATTAGTGCAGATGACAAGGATGACACAGCCAATGGACCAAGATTTATCTTCAGCCTCCCCCCTGAAATCATTCACAATCCAAATTTCACAGTCAGAGACAACAGAGGTTTGTACTAAGGTTCCTATGCATTTAGAAAAGTAGAAATGGGAAACAAATGACTTTTATATTGGACAGCACAAATATTTTCACTAATCTTAATAATGCTTTCCTGTTGAAGAACAAACAAGAAATAATAGTGCCACCTGTATTTTGACACATGGGCTCATTTGATGCATATGAATAAGTGAGTCTAATTTTATTTTCCATTTTTTTTTTGTATTGGCTTTGATATTCATGAAGCAGTGGGCTAACCAAGTGGGGAAGCTTACAGGGTCAATATGCAAACAATTCTCTTTATCTTTTTTTTTTTTTAAGAGGCTGATAAATCCTTTGGGGAAGCATAGCTTTATGAATATTGATATCAAGGAAAGCATTAAAGGAGATTAGTTCAACTTTGTAAGGCAATATAATCTTTCAAGCACAGGCCTTCCTCTCTGAACACAGTGGTAATGCAGTGTGGCTGGATACCTAAAGGTGACTGCCACATGGTCGCCTGAAGGACACAAAACATCCTGTCTGTAATAAAAAAAAAAAAAAAGACAAAATTTAATACAACTTAGGCTACTAAATTTATTAGTCAAGGAGGTTCTAGACTTTCGGATTATTAGAAATAGACTTTTTATTTTAAGTTTTTAATTTTATGTTTTATTTTTGTATTGGCCCAGAATGACGCAGTCCTTAGACAAGGTTGGTGACAGAGCCAGGAACAAAGAATAAGCTTCTTGACTCAGCCACCCTGTTTTGCTCTGAGCTTTTCTTCTTGGTAAAAACGTTCCATACAAACCCACAAGAAGGCAGGGGTGTGAAAACAGGGAGACACAGGCCAGCTTGGGAACAAAAGACAATCCCATTCTCATCAGCCCTGAGCTAGCCATGTCTAAGGTGACAGGTTGATTGCTTTCCCAGTGACTAAGAACAGGCATCCAGGTACTCAAACCCATAGCATAGGTTGGGATTACCTTCCTCTTTACCGTCATTGCTATCATCAGTGCCATAATTATAGGAGCTGTGTTCTAAGCCTCATGCCACATCCCTTCCTGTGTTCTGCTCACTTCTTTTTCTTAATTCCATAGCCAGGCATTATTATCACCATTCCCAGGTTACACATGAGGAAACCATGTGTAAACCATGATAGTACTTTGTCCCAAATCCATCCACCACATAGAAGACAGCTGAGTTTTAAACCCAGACACTCAGAGGCTGGATGCTATAGCCCTAACCTTACTGGGCTGGTGATTAATGTAAAGAAATGTTCCCGGTGCTACTTGGATTTTGAGAGAATATGATTTGACATACTTTATTATTTCTCGAACTGATTTGATCATTTAATTATAGGCCTTATAAATCAAGCAGATAGCAAATGAGACTGTGAGGCAAAAACGTCCCAGGTGTTATGACAGCGACTCTTCTCTCCAGTGCCTTGCTGACTATATTGCACTTGCTCTTGAGACCCAAGGTGTGAAGGAAGTTATAGGGAGAGACAGGTGCTTTAAAGAATCCTTACAGAACAGGCTGTAATTCATTTTAGAAGTGATTCCCATCATTTCAAAATGGAAATATGACTAGGCGGTCTTTAATTTTGTACTTTAGGTAGGATTTTTTTCTTTTAGGCTTTGGTTAATGTGAAGGTGAACCCTATCAAGAGAGAATTCCAGAGCCCTGAGGTGGAAGGGTGGTTCTCAAGGAGGAGAATACATGCTTTGGGTGGTGCATGCATGTAATATAGGAATTTTCTTTTGCAATGATAAATTTCTCCAAAACAGGGAGACTCTGGCACACAGGGAGCATTTAGTACCTCTGTAGTGATCTGAATTGGACAAGTGGCATAAATCAAGTTTCCGTAAGACTCTCTAAGATACGCAGGCATCTGTCTATGTGTTCATGAGCTCCTGCCTCCACTCAGAATTTTCTATCTTCCCAAATTAGTTCCCATTTGCACCTGAGTTGGCAGATTGCTCTATTGCTACAGCTTCGGCTTATGTCAGTTTTCTGATGAAGAAATATTTAGACCACTATATTTCATAACATATTCAGTTTTATCAGAAGTGAGGGGATTTACTCAGTTGTCCGGAAAACCCTGGTGGGCACACGCACTTGTTATGCCCCCAACTCTTATTATCTGCTTTCTCAAATATTTGCGGTCAAATTTTTATCTGTGTATTGATATAATCCCCAGCTTACAACTGAGGTCTAATTCCTGGCTCTCTGTTCCCAACAATATTTCTGTTTATCAGGGGACACCTCCTGCAACAAGTGGGCTTTTCTAATCTTTACCCAGTTAGTTCACCTGCATCACCTGTCCTGTCTTTTATTTATTGTATTTTTTTTCCTTTTCTATGTGCAATCATGTTAAGTGGCTGTTGACCTCAGTAAACATTATACTAAGGCACTGTTCTCTAAGGAGCTATAGGTATTTTGCTTTGTCACAGTACTCTATGGGTATCATTTATATTTTCAAGATCATATTCCTGTGGATGGGTCAACCAAAGGCACAATCCATCTCCCTCGACCTCTCCTGTAAGAGACTAATCCTATATTGAGCTACCATTTTTACAGGAAATTGCTACATTTTAAGAAAAATTACTTTATTAACTATGGCAAACAGTTAATGAAAAGTCCCATGTTTAGAGCTATTACAGAACCTTAAAGCAAATACAGTCCTATAATTATCATTTAATAGAGTTTCTTGCTACTAGCTCCTAAAAGTAATTACATATTGAAGTAATCCAAAAGGAGTAATCACATTCCACATCCTATTAATAGCCTACTGAGTTACCAAATTTCTCGGCTGAGACTGTTTTCCATAGAAAACATAAGATAATGGTTTTTATCATGCTGAGTAAAAGCATCAAGTTACTTTCTCCTTGACTGTTTACTTCCACTACGCCATGTAAATAATCCCTATTGTGTGTGCCTAAACTCAACATAAGCATTCTGCATATTTAGAAATAGAAGCAGAAAAGCCATCTTGATACACAGAAGCTTTTTCTCCTATTTTATCTTACCCCATTCTACAGTCTGAGCTTCAAAGCCCACTCAATGGACAGCAAAACCATAGAGTGCTGGATGACTCCAACATTTAAGTCCATCTTGGGCTATTAATATCAGGAACAATGCTGTTTGGGCAGATGAAGAGCTAGTTCACTCAGGTTTTGAGATGCATTTCCTTTGAAGATTTCAGGCTTAGGATATTTCAAAAAAAAAAAAAAAAGCAAAACACAAGAAATGTGTAATGGATAAGAAAAGGACAATGGAGAAGAATACAGAAAATAATTCATCTTATCTGTCCAGCTCTTCAGTGGCTTATAAAATTTTTCAGAGGTTTCATTTCACCTGGTTCTTCAAACAGCCCCATAAGGTGGCCATGCTGTATATTTTTAATCTGAATTTCAAATGAGGCATCAGAAGGATCAGTGATTTGCCTGAGGTCATGCTGCCAATAAATAAAAATTTAAGTTTGAGTGTTTGGAGGGGTCTGACTGGTGCACTTAAAATGATGTAAATGAATATAAAGCACATGCTTCCTACTTCATTATTTTTCAGCATCCTTTGTTTATCGAATAATCAAGTGATAACAATCATCAAAGCGGAAATTTCTGCAGTTCAATTCATCAGTATAGGATTCCAGGGAAAGTGTGAACAGAAAAGGGCAAACTCTTTCAATTTCCATATTAATCATAGCTACAATAATTATAGTAAAATATATTTGCAAAGAGATTTATAATTTTCTTCTATCACACAATTAACACATATTGCGGGAAACTTAGAAAGCACAAACAAGCAGAAATAAGATGAAGAAATAATAAAATAAGTTCATAATATATTACTCAGAAATAATCACTGTTATTTTATATACCCTTCAGACTTTCTCTTTCACAGATTTCTTTTATAAGAAATGCAATTATAGAATGCATTTCCATTTTTTTTCCATTAAGTATGTGATATACATTTTTTTCCTACATCAATAGATTAAAGTCAGTGCTTTCAAATTATCTTCCTAACTTCCACTATTATGATGTCAGCTGAGGATTGTAAGTACATGATTTTCATACAGCTTTGCCAGATATCTAATCATTCCTGTAGGATGCATTCTAGAGTCAAATTACTACATCAAATGCTTTTGATAGATAGTGAACAGACTGCATTATCAAAAAAAATATGCCAATTTATAGTACCATTAGAAAATTAGGTTAGGCCCTATTTTCTCATATATGAACAAATTCTACACATTGTGATTATTTTTAATCATTGACAAATTGATGATTTAAATATAATAACACTTTGTCTTCCACTTTTTATCAATAGAAAAGCAGGATTTTAATAAGTATTGGTCATTTCTTGTTTTGCTCTTATTAGCACATTATTCCTATCCCTTGCCCATTTGTTCTTAAATTATATATATATATATATACTTAATTTTTAAGTCTTCATATTTCATTACTATTAATCTTTTAGCTATCTAATCTATTGCATCATTTCTGCAATGCTTCAGTGTTATTTCTAGTCTGACTATACTGTATTCTTAAGTATAGACACTATACTTTTTGTATCAGGTTTTCTCTGCTTGATATTAGCAAGGCTTCTTTTACCCAATCTGTTATCATTTAACTTTTCATCTTTTTTATACATAATTTTAAAAATTTTCATTTCAAAAATTTCATGTAAAATATACAGTGTCCCATTTGTCAATTACTTCCTAAATACCACTAATGAAATAACTGGCCATTTCCAAGTTCTATGTAACACTGTCTTTATGTCTTCAACATTATGTATGATGAGAATTCTCTTTGACTTTCTCATCTTCCCATTCTGTCTATTTACTCTAGTGCTGGGATCATATTTTTCTTTAATGGTTTCATATATATATATATATGTGCTTAAACCTGACAGATGCTTTCTCTACATTATTGCCATTTTATTACTATTTTATAAATTTTGGTTTCTCTGTTCCTCCAGATATAAATTAAAACTACATTTCGGGTGCTTGATTAGTGTGTTTGTGAATTTTATTGCATATGCCCTAAATTTATGGATCAATTTAAGGAGAACTAAAAGTTTAAAATTATTCATTCCATCCAGAAACCTGGTCTGCCTTTTCATAGAATCAATTCTTTTTTTTTTTTTTTATTACCATCAGGAAAACTTTGTTACTGTCTTCATTTTTGTTCTATGCTTTTCATATTCCATTTATAGCTAGTCATATTTTGGGTGCTGTCAAGAAGTGGAATCTTTAGTTATACTTTTTATTCTTTTTCTGGATTTTGAGACTGCAGTTGATTGTTTTATGATTCCATTTCACCCCTTTCTTAGCATATCAGTTCTTTATCCCTCCTTCTTTCCTTCCTTCCTTCCTTCCTTCCTTCCTTCCTTCCTTCCTTCCTTCCTTCCTTCCTTCCTTCCTTCCCTTTCTTTTTTCCTTTTACAGTAGTGTTTGTCCTAAAGTTTGAAATATACACTTACAATTTATTATGTGTCCACTTTCAAATTACATTACACTGTGTTGTGAGTAGTCTGAATATCTTATAACAACAAAATGAACCTAATTCCTTCCTGCAAAAGCCTGTCTCATTGCTCTCATTCACTTCACTCATACATAAGCATATCCATGATTGGATAAAGTACTTAAATTGAAATATTCTAATGCTGAAACTCACAACTTTGATTTCCAAAACCCCTGTTGCAAACAGTGATTATTTGATAAAATATAGAGGAAAGAGTAAGGCCTAGCAATTAAGAGCTTTGCTCTTCATCTCTAAAAGAAGAACAATTTTCATAGTAATAACTGAATATTTTACACATAATTAATCCCAAAACTGTTTTATTATAAAATTGTCAGTTATCACCACTCATAATCTGTGAACTGAGCTTCTATTTTGATAGATAAAGGCACTGAGATACCAAATGCTAAGTGCACAAATGGAGTACATCTTGGGATTCCAGAACCCAGGGCTACATATTAGGCAACAGGCCAACCTGGCTGAAGTTGCAGATTTATGGGATCCCGGGAATACTTGGTTAACAGAACGTTGTTTTTGAGCTAGGCAGGATGGCAAGCTCCTCTATTCCCAACTAGTCAGGATGCTGAGGCTGGAGGACCTTCTGATTCAAGGAGTTTGAGATCAACCTGGGCAATGGAGTGAGATTGTGTCTCAAAAAACAAAGAAACAACAACAACAAAACATTATTTTGTCATTTGAGTAGCAGAGGAGGAAAATTTTAGAAGATGGTAATGATTTCCTATTGTAACAACCACAGGAACAAGTCAATGAGTTGAAAGAGAATCATTCTTGCTTCTGAAGTACCCTTCCTGTTTTATTTGACTTCCACCACTAATGTTTCTTTCACATTGAGGATCAGTGTGGCTTTTATTTATTTAAAACAAAACAAAGCAATGTCCACTAGGCATGATGTCGAAAGCTTATAATCCCAGAGGCTAGGGAGGCTGAGGCTGGAGGATTGCAAGCTTGAGGCAAGCTTCAGGAACGTAGCAAGGCCTTAAGCAACTCTATGAGACCCTGTCTTAAAATAAAAAAGAAAATAAATAAATAAATAAGGCTGCAGATGTAACTCAGTGGCAAAACATCCCTAAGTTCAATTCCAAGTATCAAAAAAAAAAAAAAAAGATTTCTAATCTCTTTATCCTCTCCTTTCATCATCTTATCATCATAAAAAGATGAGCTGTTATCATGTTCTATGTGCCAGGAAATACCATAAGAGTAGGGCTCCAGCAGTGAATAAGACATTCTCTCAAGTCAGGGAGTTTCCAAAAGCCTATCCAGCAAAGTGAGTTATCTTGTGAAAGCTTAACTGAGTTTGACAGTAGTGTGTTAGTGTGTATTCCATTACTGTAATAAAATGACTGAGATAATAAACTTAATAAAAGGAAAATCTTGTTCTGACTCACCATTTTGGAGGCAATTGAGCCTGTGGCGAGGCAGTACATCATGGTGGGGATCACCTGGTGAAACAAAACTGGAGGTGACCAGCAAAAAGAGAGAGAGGAAACCATCATCCCACCATTCCCCTTGAGGACACACCCTCATGGTCTTAGCTTCTTCCTACTAGCCCCCCCCCCCCATCTTAAAGGTTCCACAGCTTCCAATATTGCCAGTCTGAGGACCAAACTCTTTTATCACATGGACCTTTGGGGAACTTTCCATATCTAAACAATAGCAAGTACCTATGAAAAAAATTATCCACATCAGCGCTATGACTAAAGGGTGGTCTTCAGATATGTCTGTCTGACTCCAGCCTTTCCCCACTCACTCACTATAAACATACCGGATAATGTCTCTTTTTAAACTTCTTCTCTGTCTTTCCTCTTCTCATGGACTGAGCTGACTTCATAGCTCAGGGAGGAACATGTTCTAAGATCATGTGCACTTTGCACTGTGTGCTTTGCTCCATCATCTCCTTCTCTTGCTGTCTTAAACCTTAACCTACAGAAACTTCAAATCATGTCCTTGCTCTACCTGAAATGTATCCTCCCTGCCCCACATGTTCCTCCTTTTTTAAGCCTCATGATAGATGTAGTTGTCTCTTGAAGCCTTGCCAGGCAGCTACGGTCACTGTGCATGCTTCCTTCTCTGTGCTCTGAGAACACTGCACAGACTTCTATTATTTTAATGATCACTCTATATTTCTAATCATGCATTTTCTTGTCTACCACAGAATATAAGCTTCGTGAGGGTAGTATTCCAACACTTAAAAAAAAGTGGGGTGACTAAAAATGTGAACTAAAAAGTAAAAGAGTGGATAACACTTTGTAATGTTTGTGTATAGTCTTCAGAAGTTTCAGGGATTACTTATTGTAGAAAAATGATTGTATTATGAGAGAAGCTTCAAGCTAAAGAAAGACAAAATATTGTTTAATACTAAAATATTCTAAAGCTACCCATGCCCCATTACTCAATTATTCCATTCATTCATTCACTTATTTTTACACAAAGTTATATTGAACACCTGAGGCTTGGAGCCAAGAAGACATGATCTTTAAATTTATTTAATCTGCAAGTATAATGCTAATCCAAAATGGATCAATATGCAGAATCAAATGAGCTCTGATACATTCATAGTGAATTTTGCACTGTTTAAAAAACAAAAGAAAAAAACAACAACTCCAAATCCCAAAAACGTTTGCATGAAAAATAGGGTTGGCTGAGTAATATCATCAAGTTGGGTTTTCCTTGAATAATTCTTTTCTTTTCATTTTTCCCTAAACTAAGGACATTTCTCTTTTATGAGTAGCACCAAATATACTTCTGATTTTTTTTCACTTTTTTTAAAAATAAATAAGACTTTGTTGAAAGTATTTTCAGATTAATGGTTCTCCTCCTTGACTTCAAATCAGAGTTACATGAGAATTTTTATAAGTCTTTAATGATGGGAACAGCCTAAATTAGAAATTCAGGCATCAACAATTTTAAAGCTTCCCAGGTGATTCTAATGTTCAGTCATGTTTAAGAGCAAATTTTGGAAAACTATCTTTGTACAACCAATTTATTTTATTTGGATGATTTCCTGGGATGGAAATTGGTTATCCAAAAAGCACGTTTATTTTAATATATTGTTATGCATTTTTTTATTGGTTGTTCAAAACATTACAAAGCTCATGACATATCATCTTCCATACATTTGATTCAAGTGGGTTATGAACTCCCATTTTTTACCTCAAATACAAGTTGCAGAATCACATCGGTTACACATCCACATTTTTACATAATACCATATTAATGACTGTTGTATTCTGCTACCTTTCCTATCCCCTACTATCCCCCCTCCCCTTCCAAAGATAGCTAAGCAGATTTTTGTGGAATATATTTTCCCCCTTAATTGCTCCAATATGGAAGTTGTGCTGCTGGCAGATAAAAATGGCAGATGTCTTTTAATGTCCTGCCATTTTCACTTCTGTAAATAATTATGTTTCTTTCATGCATGAAATCTATGACTGCAGTTTTTCTACACAAAACATGGTTTATCTGTGTCCTACACCCTCATCATCTTAAGAAATGAAAAATAGGTCTTCTTGGTAGATTAGATGTATTGTTCTTTCCAAGTTCCCCTTAGTGCTTAACTTGCTAACTTTTATTAACTTTATTGCAATGAAAACATGATCAATGCCAACAAACAATACACGATTCTGTGTCATACACACATGCTTGAATTTCACGCATGCATATGAGCAGTTATGCCTACTGTGTATTCTTTTTTGTACTTACTATAGTGAAATCTACTTCTTATTTCACAGATCCCACCACATAATCACCTTCTCCCTCCATACTCTGTAACTTCTTGATTCAGCTGGTAGACATTTTATCCATCAGAGTTTCAGATCAAATCATACTTTTCATTAGTGTTTTAAGGCTCAGCTCTTATTGATTTCACTTCATGATAGCATTTTCTTCATTTCATACTATTGGGAAAATAGCAGATTTATTTTTGCCTTTTGCATATCGGTTTGTTTCTAAAGTGTGTGCACGTATGTTTTTAGAAATGTTGTAGGAACATAAATGAGTATATTGATTCTTTGTGGGTTTCTCCACCACAAAATTATTAGATTCCTAAGAGCTGGTCTTTTATCTAGAAATGGAGTCTCTCTTTGTCTAGCTATAGGCTATGATGAAATTCACCTAATTAACCAGCCATGTTGGGGAAACTTGATAAAAAGGCACTAGCTTAATTGACATTCAATAATATCAATATTCTGACATCAGCCACATGCAAGTAAAGTATAGTTAAATCTACAAAGGTTTAAATCCAATTTTGTTTGTATTTTCCATATTTTTGTCTGAATTGCTTCTTCTTTGCTTCTCAGTTTTCTTTTCTACGTAATTTAGTTACATGTTCTGCACATAATTTGAAAAATAAGAATATTTATTAATATTAATAATATTTAAAATATTGGGTGTTAGTATGAAAGGAACAACAAAGAGTGTTTGTCCATATTAGAAGCTCAATAAATGTTGTGTAGTTGAATCTCACTCAATCTAAATAATAAGAAAAGAATAATAAGATAAAAATATGAGGATATTTATCAGGAGCAATAGTCTTACGATATAGGCAGCATTCATCAAGTTGGGTCCCAAAGTGAGGAATGGGAAAAGATAGAGACTGAAAATTGACTTGCAAGATAATGAATCAGTACAATGTGGCTGTAGGAAAAGCCAGATTGATTTGAGATGTATTGAAAAGAATAGCGTTCAGCCATTCATCGTGCCAACACACACAACACCACTAAATGCACAGAGATCAGTGAACAGATGAGTGAGACAAGCTCCTCTGCACTTAAAGAACGCACTGCCTGGTGGAGAAGACAGACCATGAAACCATCACTGGGAGTATGTAAACATTCAGTATGTACAGTTACTGCACGTTGGGAGACATCCACAGGGCATTCAGAAAGGCAAGAGAACAAGGATGTGCACACAAGCTTGTAAGTTATTCTATGAGCAATAGTGACAATGTATGTATACATGCTACACACTTTAAAATACTATTTGAAATTTTTGTTATTTCTGATCTAAGATGGCAAACACTGACTGAACTAAGAAACTAAAAAGAAAAATTTAAGATTCACTTATTTCAATCAATATAAAATAAATCTAAATGATTCTTTCAAATGATGTCTTTTGTAATGGTGTACCATGTATTCTGAAATTATTTAAGAATTCATGAAGACTTTTGGGATTGCATATATGTGTGTGTACATATATATATACATACGTGTATGTGTGTATATATATATATTTTACATGTATGCTTGTATATGTTTTTTTTTTCATTGTCTTTATAGAGCTATTGTCACATTCCTAAGGAGAGTGGAGTGGGCCCAGAGGAAAGGCATTGCTATTCTGCCCATGACTGGGATAGCTACCTGTCTTCAAGCACAGGGAATTTTTTTAATTTATTTATCTATCTATTTATTTATTTATTTCAGTACGCAGATCGATTTTTGTCTCTTAGGTTTGTACTGCAGTGATAGAGCAGGTGGATCTGGGTCAAAAATAAACAGAATACTTCCCTGGGACCAAGACTTGACCTAGATTCTCCCAATTTAATAGCCTAGAAACATGGCTCAGCCTCATGGCACTCATGACCTTGATTCATAGACTAAAAGATCGCTGATGAGGTCAAGCAAGGGGGAGGAGACTCTACCTTCAGAAGGGAGGTAGACAAGGGGCAAGGGGTAGCAGGAAAGACTGTCCTAAGAGCTTAAGGGCTTTAGTCACCCCAGGAGCCTCTCTTCTGAGGTCATGGTGAAGGCAGAATGTTCTAGTCCTTTGCTGTATTGCTTCCTCCCTTTCAGTTGTTAACATACAGGAACTATGTTGTTATATTGCCTATTTTCCTATGCTCCTAATTTCTTTATTTGGCTATTGCAAGATTGACACCCAATGGCTTCCACCTATTAAGGTGTGTTTCTCCATCATAATTTCTCTTTTAGTGTCAAATTTTATGTCCCTCTGTTGGGTCACATCATCATTATAACCCTCATATTTGCATTCCCAAACTGGTGCCATGGAGACCATCATTATCAGAACCTTTGCATTTTGTCAGCATAATAAGAAAGTGGACGGGTAAAAACAACACATGATTAGGAGTCCAGGTTTTAGATATAAAGATTTTGAAACCTGAATTTATTTTTCCATGAATAGGAACACCACAATTTGTGCATGACATATTCCAGTAATTAATGGCACCATTTGCAAGTTTGTATCCAAGTGGGGAAGAAATGGAAGAGGTTACATATCTGTGTCCAAGAATGAGAACACTGGGTATCAAGATGAAAAACGGAGGTGCTTGAAAAGAACTTTCTTAGCCTGGGCAATGTATTGCGAAAGACTGAAGAGTGTGAACTATTTTCTTACCTCTGGATGATGAGCTCTTCTGTGTAGGCAATCGCATTCAAAGCTGGGATGACATTTCCAAGAATTCACTTTCCTCTCCTTGCCAATAAGTTTCTCTTCCTCATTAGTCTACTGCTCAAAGAGAAGAGCTTCCAGAAAAGAATTAATATTTTCTGAGCATCTCCAACAGGCTGGCACATTCATAAGTGCTATGTGCATTTATGAATGGTAACAAATTTAATCCTAAAAATTATTAGTTGCACAGATGAGAATACAGAAACTCAGGATGTTAATATGTCTAAAGTCAGGCAATTAATATGTAGAAGATTCAAGATGCACACCCAGCTCTGCATGACCTCCTCCCCCAGACTAAGTGTTTTGCTCATTAGAGGTTTTATAGAGATAGGAGAAAGATCTGAGAAATCTCTTCATGGAAATTTTTTAATTGACAAGATATCAGTCTTTTCCTGGCTCATCATATTAACCAAGGAGTCACTCTGACAATCTTCTGTTAATGTGTCCTCACGGAACCTCTTTTTACCCTTGGGTCACCCATAAACCTCCGCCATGAGGCTATCCCACAGTAGCAGAACCCTGTCAAAACTAGGAAGTGTCTGGCTACTTACAATAATTTATATGAGAGAGAATCCACGGTCAAACTTAAGTTACAAAAGTGGTTTCCAGAAGAGTTGTTTTGTTATTATTGTTAATTTATTTTTTTTCCACTTGTGTGCCTGAATATGATTTTCAATTGTTCTTGACTATAGTGGCTATTTTTCATCAGTATTCAGAGTGGACCACAAAAAAATAGGATCCTAGGCCACAAGGCAACAGGGGAAAACAGGGTATGCACACAGACCACCTAAATGTCAAGCTGGATTGGTCGATAAGTCTCTTACCTATTGTACACACTTTACTAGGTCCCCAGGGCTAAAGGATCTCAATACTGAGTTTTTAGTTTTCTGACTGAAGTATTCCCTGAGCCTTCTGGAAGCACAGTTCAGAGGAACATCACTGTCTCTTATCACATTATCTAGTTCCAGTAACCACACTAGGAGACATGCTTGATATGAATTGGCCTTCTTATTTTAAAGATAAGCAAGTGAGGTTCTGGATGGGAAAACAAATGACTCATCCTAAAGCACATAATGAGTATGTCTAGAGGAGACCTTCTGAGCATTTTTTCCCATCTCCTGAATTGATCTTAAAATCTATATGTAAAATATGTTTTACTAGAAGATATAGGGTTTTTTTTTCCAAAGTTTTTGAGTTTCTACTGAACTTTCCCTCATAGACTGTAGATGGTTCAGTTCCCTGGGTACTTTGATAAGCTTTTATGTGGTAGTTTCAGTGTGACTGAGAAGACTTAGCTGTTCTAAACATGAAACATCTTGAATTCACATGCTGGTGGTGTTCTCAGATCCATGTTTTCCATTAGTGTTTGAGTTTCAATTACTTTCATGTGCAGGCCCGCCTGCTGGGATCTAGGGTGCATATTGCAGGGATGGCTCATTGAAGAATAGGTTTTAAATTATGGCTTCCACAAATTGATAAAAACAAAAACACCCTACCCACTTTCCCTTCAACCATAACATCAAGGGTAACAGAGTAGGATCAAATAGAAATCCAAGTAAATGATCTACTGGGGACATCATCCATCTCAGAGTTATATTTGACCGAGCAATTTAAATAATTTAATTTTCTTCTTAAAAATTTAATGTTTGTTTTTATTCATGATGGTATTAGGACATTTCAGGTCATTAAAATGAGGAAAATATTAGAACTTTTATTTTTTGAAAGTCTTGTTTGAACACAAAACAATATAAGACAATAAAATTTTGAAATATTGTATTATAGGTGTTTATATTTAGTGGCTAAGTGAGGGGTCATTGGTATAGCCTAGGACAGGAAAAGAACAGTCAGATGACTAAATATTACTTGGTTAATTTTCTATTTTTTTCACAATTTTCCACAGTACATGTAATTTTTTTTCCACTGAGAACAGCAAAATATGCCAATTATGCAAAATTTAGAACATACAGAAAGGTGGGAGGGCTCTTCTGCCTTGTTTTGATTGCAGTGTTGGCAGTGAAGGGTTGATAATCTGTCAAGGGTTGAGAATCAAGCCAGAGAATGCAGGCACATTTTCTGCAATATTCGGAATGTCTATTTACCTTATAGAAGAGCGAATCCACCATATATGATCTCACACAGTATGAATTGCATTTTCTTTAACCTAAATATATCAATTTAATTTTCTTTCTTTTTTTTTGGTGGGGGGGGGAGACAGGGAATTGAACTCAGGTGTACTTAACTACTGATCCACATCCCCAGCTCTATTTTTGAATTTTATCTAGAGACAGGTTCTTACTGAGTTGCTTAGAACTTCACTGTTGCTGAAGTTGACTTTGAATTCACGATTCTCTTGCTTCAGCCTCCAGAGCCCTGGGATTACAAGCATGTGCCACCACACCCGACTTTAATTTAATTTTAAGAGTCTTTAAATCATAGCAAATTTATAGTACTGTCAACCTATTTAAGTCCTTCCATCTTTTGGGCCAGGATGTTGGTCATAGAATTTTTGTTGCTATAACAGGCAGGCCACATTAGATATCACTCTGTGTGTGTGTGTGTGTGTGTGCGTGTTTGTGTATAATTTGGTAAAGTGCATTAAAAATTTCCACTATTTTATAATACCAGTGCTTTCCCTCCAGAAAAACGATTCTGGAAAAATATTTTTGGTTGGTAGAAAAAATTTTGGTTGGTAGAAAAAATTATGAAGAAGTGCTTTGGAATCATAGGTTACAAAAGATTGAGCAATTTATGAAAGCCAACATCTGGAATTTGGGTGAAATTCTTCCCAGAACACATTTGTTCAACAAATATTTATTGTCTGCTGTGTTTCTGTCACTGGAGAGCCTCAGATGAATCAGATAAAAATCCACCGTTCTCCAGACGTTCATAGTCTCATTGAAGTCAAAGTGGTTATGTCAACAAATCATGGTGGAAGAGTAGGGTACCTATTTCTGTACGAATGTACAGTGTGGTGAGACCCAAAGGAGATGGAGAGGCCTAGGAGGGCCTCCTTGAAAAGATAGCTTTGGAAGTTGATTTTGAGTCCTGAGAAGTTCAGCTCTCATCATAAAATGAACAGTTTTGAGGGGCAAGAGAGCAATGACTGAAAAGACCAGGCACATGGAAAAGCATTCTGGGAAGCCAGAAGTGAGTTCTCCGGGTGGGTCTGAACTGACTCCTGTAGAAAGACGCAGGACATGAACCTGGAAGGCAAGGTAAAGTCTAGACAAAGGAAGTAGCCCATGGTCCACTTGCAAGGGTGGGCTGTGTTATGTGGATCCCAGAGAAAACAATCTTTTTTAAGCAGAGAGGGTGGAGCTGTTAAACAGGTCTGAATCTGCCTTAAGGTTTATAAAATATCTCCTCTTTTATAAAGAGGTTATCCTTTGGGACTTATGAGTGGGTCTACAATTTGGGGAAGGTTTGAGGGTGGAGTTAGAATTTTTTTAAAACACACACAAATTGACAAACTGTTTTATATGAAGTAAAAAAAGTAAGCATGAGAAAGAAGCTTTTCGTTTGTTAGTTTCACACTCACTTAAATATTTAACTACAAGCTATGCTAACAGGAAATATGTAGTTGAACCTCAGGCTTTTGTGTTGTGTTTGATAAACAGGGACAACACCCAACCCCAAAAGGTGTGCTTTTCTTGCCAATGAAGGAGTTTGGTACAGACCAAATCCAAAGGAGCCAACTTCTGAGTTTCTTTCCGAAATACAGAGAGATTCGTCTGTGTTCTTACCATGCCAAATGACAGCAATCTCTGTAGATGCTTAGATTAAAGAACAAGTGGGAGTATTCTGGTTGTTAACCTTTGTGATGACAAGAGTGCTTTCCAATTTTGCAAGCTGAATGCAATGGTGATTGGAATGGTCTTGATACGAAAGCACACCTTGTCTCCCCTCTTCCAACAGATAACACGGCAGGAGTGTATGCCCGGCGTGGAGGCTTCAGTCGGCAGAAGCAGGATCTATACCTCCTGCCCATAGTGATCAGTGATGGGGGGATCCCGCCCATGAGCAGCACCAACACCCTCACCATCAAAGTTTGTGGGTGCGACGTGAACGGGGCGCTGCTCTCCTGTAATGCCGAAGCCTACATCCTGAATGCTGGCCTGAGCACAGGGGCACTCATCGCCATCCTTGCCTGCATCGTTATTCTCCTGGGTAAGGGGTTTCCTTGGTTGGCTGCCACAGTCAGATCCACATCCTTGAAAACACATCCTTGAAACTTGTGTTTCTCAAGTCCTGGCTGATTACCACGTCCATGCTCTGTACTGTGGACACAGCTTAAGCAAAATAAAAAATTTAAAAAAAAAAAAAATTGGAGCAGGGTGGGTGTCAGCTCCCCTGAGTTTCATGGGATAGTAGCAGAGCATGAAGTTAAACAAGCACCTTGATAGAGTGGAAAGAAAGTTGTCATGAGCATCTTGCTGGGTGCGTATCACAAGACTGGGTAGCAAAAGCGATGTGCATGCTAGAGAGACATCAGAGAGGGTTTTGCATATGAGGGGTTTAGGCAGTGACTTGCTATATGTGCAAGAGTCTTGCCTCACAGGAGGAAGAAGAGTTAGGGACAAAGGGGACAGGAAGGGCCATTATGAGAAAAATGACAGTGTGTGAAGGACTCTAGGAAAGGAAAGCATGTCAGCTGGCTGTCATCATTCTTCACAATATCTGTGCACATGCTTCCTCAGCTTATGGCTGCTTTACTGCAGATTGCCAACTGAGCTAGGCCCCTGACTTCTGTAGTTGTGTTCCATCTATGGTCCACTCTGTATCAACTCCAATGAGCAGATGATACCTCTGTCATTGCTGGACCTCAGGAACATTAGATGATTTGTTCCAACCTCTCAGAACTAAGTGAGTTTCAGAATCAGACCCCAAACCCAAGATCATCTGACACCAAACGTATGCTTTCCCCAAGATGTTTATTTCTCCATTAAATGAATTAATGGGGCTGATTCTGTAGAAAATAGCTAGAAAACCAAGTTTAATAATAGTTGAGTATTATCTGGAGACCAGGCCATCTATCTTAGGCTCCCAGGCATAAAGAGAATTATGCAAGAACTCTATGCTGCAGGAGTCCATGGTGTATCAAGGAAGGTTTTCATGGACAGATTAAATAGAGGTTCTACATGAGTGCTATGATAGAGACATGACACAAAGGTAGTGTGGGCACAGAGTAGAAAGTGCCTGCATCACCTGAGAAAGTCAGACACATCTTCCTGGAAGATGTCATTGATATAGCAGCTACAGAAGCAGTTTCTAGATGATGAAAGGGGTACTCCCATCAGAGGGATCCCTGAAGAACTGATACTGGGAGAGACAGATGTGTAAACCTGTAATAAATGTTTCAATGATAGTAAAACAGGATTCAGTGGGTGGATGGAGCCCATGCCAATAGCCCTGTGTAATGTCGGGATGGGATGCCAGAAAATGTTTCATAGTGAAAGATCAAAAAGTGTCAGCCAAGCAAAGAAAGTGAAAACCATCTGGGTGGGCAAAAGTGCTTGCAGAAAAAGGCACAGACCTCTGGGGACCTCATGGAGTCCAAGGCAATTGCAATCTCTAATCCTCTGTCACAGAGCTCCCAAAGGGCTCTCAGTCTCCTTGTCAAATTCAGCCACAAACTTCCCTCTCAGTCTTGCTGAGTGTTGAGGAGAGTCTTCAAAAAAAAAAAAAAAAAAAAAAAAACCAAAACATTACAGAAGCCTCTTGGTGGGGGTGAGTGTAGGGGCAGAGGAAATGGTTACAGGAGAAAACAGTGTCCAGGTTTTCCTTATGAGTGACTCTGCTCATTCCTCCCAGTTGTCCAGACTAAATGGAATACCTCTCCCAGGAAAGAGATAAGATTGCTTTATCTGGGGTTTCAGATAACACTATTTTTTTTTTATGTTCAAAAAGTAGATTTTTCTCCTGGGGTCTTCACAACTGTCCCCTCCTCTCACCTTCATGATAGTTTCTTGATATTATTATAAAGTAGGGTTAATGCTGATCCCCAGAACTCTGGGAAGTATCTAGTTTTTACCTCCTATAGGAAGATAGGTCCTGAATTCTCTGAATGTCCTCACTCTTAAAGTTGGGAATGGCAACTCCCTTCTTTGCAAAAACCAAAGTGGCCCTTAACCCCTTTTAAGAGAATGCACATTTAGAATCTTTCTGATATTTAGGCACATGGCTGCCAAATAGTGGCAGCATCCATTTGCCAAGTTCCAAAGTGCCAACCTGCCAAACCACTGGGTATAATGTTCTCATGGCTGCACTTTGCAGAGACAGCCAGGCAGAAGTCAGTTTTGCACGTTTCTGGGGATTCCTGGCAAAGCTCTCCTTCCCTCTGTGGCTTCCAGTTCTGAAAGGCAGACCTACTTGAGGTTCTTGGGAAACAAACACTAGGAAAAGAATCTGGGGAAACTGGGCTTTGCCACACTTACCTTCTTTTCTTTCCCTGTAGTCATCGTAGTGCTGTTTGTGACCCTAAGAAGGCAAAAGAAAGAGCCCCTGATTGTTTTTGAGGAGGAGGATGTCCGTGAGAACATCATCACCTATGACGATGAAGGGGGAGGGGAGGAAGACACTGAAGCCTTCGACATCGCCACCCTCCAGAACCCTGACGGTATCAATGGATTTATCCCTCGCAAAGACATCAAACCAGAGTACCAGTACATGCCTAGGCCCGGGCTCCGGCCAGCACCCAACAGCGTGGACGTGGATGACTTCATCAACACGAGAATACAGGAGGCAGATAACGACCCCACTGCACCCCCTTACGACTCCATCCAAATCTATGGTTACGAAGGCAGGGGCTCAGTGGCGGGGTCCCTGAGCTCCTTAGAGTCGGCCACCACCGACTCGGACTTGGACTATGACTATCTACAGAACTGGGGACCTCGTTTTAAGAAACTAGCGGACTTGTATGGTTCCAAAGACACTTTTGATGACGATTCTTAACAATAACAATACAAATTTGGCCTTAAGAACTGTGTCTGGCGTTCTCAAGAATCTAGAAGATGTGTAAACAGGTATTTTTTTAAAAAATCAAGGAAAGGCTCATTTGAAACAAGCAAAGTTTTACAGAGAGGATACGTTTAATAAAACTGCAAGGACATCAAAGTGGTAAATACTGTGAAGTACCTTTTCCCACACACACAAAAAAAGGCAAATATTGAGGTTGTTTATCAACTTTGCTAGAGAAAAACCACTTGGCATACAAAATATTTAAGTGAAGAAGTCTAATGGTGAACTTACAATGAAGGGAAATTGTTTATGTGTTATGAACATCCAAGTCTTCTTCTTCTTCTTCTTCTTCTCCTTCTTCTTTTTTTTAATTTGTCAAAGAAGCTTCCACAAAATTTCAAAGGACAACAGTTCTGAGCTGTAATTTCGCCTTAAACTATGGACACTCTCTATGTAGTGCATTTTTAAACTTGAAATATATAATATTCAGCCAGCTTAAACCCATACGATGTATGTACAATACAATGTACAATTATGTCTCTTGAGCATCAATCTTGTTACTGCTGATTCTTGTAAATCTTTTCGCTTCTACTTTCATCTTAAACTAATACGTGCCAGATATAACTGTCTTGTTTCAGTGAGAAGCGCCCTATTTCTATGTCATTTTTAATGTATCTATTTGTACAATTTTAAAGTTCTTATTTTAGTATACATACAAATATCAGTATTCTGACATGTAAGAAAATGTTACAGCATCACACTTATATTTTATGAACATTGTACTGTTGCTTTAATATGAGCTTCAATATAAGAAGCAACCTTTGAAATAAAAAAAAAGATTCTTTTTTAATTCTGGGTTTGATTCTTAACGTTGAAAGAAATTAAGGATTTCTAATGATCCATTTATATTTCTAATTTAATTGTGATCTTTTAATAACCCTATTTATGATCTGTTGTAGTCTGCTGCTTTTACTGTTTATTTAAAGTCAAATATGTTTTGCAAATGTTTTTTGGGGGGCAAAATTATGTAAGATCATGTAAAGCATATATATAGATATATATATATATATACACATATATATATATTTCTCTTTTTTTTTGTACAATTCTTGGCATTAGCCTTCCTGCTTCTCTTCACACACATCTTTTAAGAAAGGAAGATGCTAAAGATCTAGATCATTCTACGATTTTGCAATATGTGTTACATAATATGCATTTATCTTGTATATCAGTGATCTCATGGTTGTGAGAGACAAATCCATGGCGGAATGAAAACTATCAGGACTCTAAATGTTCAAGGTATGTATTTTATTCCCTACCCTGAGCATTTGGGAGTTGAAGGAGGAAAGAGTCAAAAATTAAATTTGCTCCACACTCCAGTGTTATTTTTCTTTATGTTAATCTTACCAGGCTATTGTAAGACTCTGACAGTTGAAATGGCTCATTTTTTTCCTCCTGTAACTTTAATGTAGCTTAATGTGGCATTTTTAGTTTTGCTAAGAGAAAGGGCAAATTCACTTCCAACCCTTGTTTTAGAGTATGCTTTGGGCCATAAGCTCAAAAGGAAAGCAGAGACCATGCTGGATTCTGAGGGTGATACCATTTGATCCGTGAGTACGCCTGCAGTCACCTGAAGTCCCCTTGGGACTTATATGAAGGACATTTCACTTGCACAGTTGGGCCACAGGTCAAAAACGTAGCAATACTTGGGGGAAGGACCACACGAATCATGCTGCAAGTACTTTCCCTCTTCTTCCCTAAACCCAGGGGACATGAATTTTCGTGGATTGCAGACAATTTTTAAATTGTCTTTTCCCTCCCTTACTTTATCATGAAAGTTTGTTTTAACCTTTCCTGATATCCTGTTATATACTGTTTTTATGAACTCAGTCCAAATGCATACAAAGAGAAATGTTTTTATGAAGTGCTCACTCCCCTTTTACTTTGCATTTAAATCAAATTGGCTGACCACTTCAATGGAATGAATTCTGTGGACAATGTCACTTTAGAATCTTTCATTTTGGTGAAGGATTGCACATTCTCAATGCTTCCATAATTGCAGGTTGTGTTCATTTTTTAATATAGTTTTTGTAATCCAAAGAATATTTTGCTAGATTTGCACAGATCTCCAATTGAATTTGAAATGAAGAAATAACTCAAAAGGAATATGGATAGCACTTAAACACGTTTACAGCTGTAAGTAACAAGTAACCCCACATCACCGTGGACGATCTTTTTTTTTTTTCCTTCTAGGAATGTATTTGAAATAGAGTTGACAATGACATTTTCACATTTTTATGTCAAAGTTTTTTTTTTAAGGTTGTCTACTTTTCAGTAGTTAAAAATACTTGTTTTTCTTTTTTAAAAAAATATTTTCCATTTTTTTTACTTTAAGATTCTATTGTTTGTAGAACCCTCTTAGAAGCTTAAAAATAAAATGTCTTTCCCAACTAGTGGAGTCCTTTTTCATTTGGAATCTACAACCTTCAAAGCAATCTTGGTTTAAGTGGTCCTTGTTTCCCTCAGAAAAATGTAATCACTGCTTATGACATTGATGAGCCTAAAAAGAGAATGCTGTTCTCTTCTTGTCTTGAATAATGTGCATTGTTTAGATTCATCATTCATCCATCCATTCATTGATGCACTCATTCATCAGCATCTAATTTTGAAGACCCTACTAGCTACCTGAGGATGCAGGCTGAATTCTGCTATCTTCATGAGCATGGTTCAATTTTCCAAACCCTTGGCTGAAATATCTACCCTGTTGTCTCATAACCAACTGTTACCTTTAAGCACATCTACCTCCCCTGACATTGCAAGGTTGAGGGGAGGAGCCAATAAGATAAAAGATGTAACAGGAGATGACAAGGTGCTGAGCATGCATGGAGTTTATGCCCACTGTGTCAACTCTGAACAGATCTTGCACTTAGCTAAGTTGCATCCCCAGGATTCCTTGCATGATGGGGGAGGTAAGAAAGCATGTTATCACATGACTGGAGAACATTAAAAGTGCACATTCATGGTGCCCAGAGAGCATGGCTCTCTCTATCAGATAGGACCAGTCAAGGAGTATCTAAATTTGTTCCTAGGTAACTGCATTACATCTTTTACCCTTTCGTGAGAACCTTACAGGACAATGAGTTGCAGGGAAGGTAGCCGGGATCTCTGAGCAGAAAAGTGGCTAAATTCATCTGACAAGCACAGATTAGAAGCATATGAGCCTAGATCCACTCCAGGAGGGCACTTGTGAAGGTCAAAATGAGATAGAATGAGGACCTAAGATAATTAAATCAGGTATAGAAAGGGCCAGAGGTTTTTCTGTTTCTGCCCTGCTTTGGCATGGTCTGGGCTGTGCTCTTCTCTGATCTGGGATGTTGACACTGTCTCCTGGCTGTTCCATACTTTCTAATCTATTTTCCCAGGAAGAAACCAGGGAGATATTTTTAATACACAGCTCAGATCACATGACTTCATAACTCAAACCTCTTCCCCAGCTTCCCCAAGTCGTAAAATAAATTCCATTCCCTTTACTCCATTACTTTGCATACCCTACAACCAGGCAAATCTCTCCAGTTCCATCTCAGTCCTGCCTACCTTCAGTGAGCTACTCCTCCCAGCTACCTGGCCATCTTTTAGTCCCCATACAAACAAAATGTACTCCTTTCATACCTAAAGTTGGTCACCCTCAATTGGTTTTCTTCTACGGATTTTCACTCTTTAAACTGATTTTGCTTATTGACTTTTGGGGATGGGATATGATTCACCCACCAGGAGTTGGATCTGTCTTCCACTGTATGCCCACTTCTTTATACTGTGCCCCAAACCAAACAGGTACACGGTAAGCATTCACTGCATAAATGAATGAATTTTGACACAGCTCCCTTATCAGGATTTGGGGAGTGACCGGAGAATGCCTCTATAATGTTAGATTACCTTATCTGAGAACTTGAGTCCATCCTGATCTTAGAGCCAGAGATTGTGATGGGAAAAAGGAGAAATGGTTCAGGAGTAAGAAGCTGAATTAAATTTGAATGGACACAGGAATCGGAGATATCTGTGTGACAGCCAGAGGAAAGAGGACCTGCCGCGTAGGTCATCATATATATGGGATTGCATTCCGCTCACTGGAGAGGTAGAGATGGGAACTGAGAGAAGGAGTTGAGGCCACAGGATGGCTGTGTTTCTTCTTAATTGGGTTTTCAAAAGACTGTTTCAGTGGTAAAGTCACTCTGGTGTTGAAAAGTAATGCTGAGTTTAGTTTTATTTTATTTTTTTATTGATTATTTAAAGCATTACATAGCTCATGATATATCATCTTTCATACATTTGACTCAAATTGTGTTTTGAATTCCCATTTTCACCCCAAATACAGATTGCAGAATCACATCTGTTACATATTCACATTTTTACATAATGCCATATTAGTGACTGTTGTATTCTGCTACCTTTCCTATCCCCTACTATCCCCCCTCCCCTCCCCTCCCCTCCCATCTTCCCTCTCTACCTCCCCTGCTGTTGTTCAATTCTCTCCCTTTTTTCCCTCCCCCTTACCCCTCATGACCTCTTATAATTTTATGTATCATTGAAGGTCTCCTACCATTTCCATATGCTTTCCCTTCTCTCTCCCTTTCTCTCCCCCCATTCTTCTTTGTTTACTGTAGTCTTTTCCTCATGCTCTTCCTTCCTGTTCTGTTCTTAGTTGCTCTCTTTATATCAAAGAAGACATTTGGCATTTGTTTTTTAGGGCTTGGCTAGCTTCGCTTAGCATAATCTGCTCTAATGCCATCCATTTCCCTGCAAATTCTATGATTTTGTCATTTCTTAGTGCTGCATAATACTCCATTGTGTATAGATGCCACATTTTTTTATCCATTCATCTATTGAGGGGCATCTAGGTTGGTTCCACAGTCTAGCTATTGTGAATTGTGTCGCTATAATCATTGATGCAGCCGTATCCCTATAGAGCGCTCTTTTAAGGTCCTCAGGGAATAGTCCCAGAAGTGCGATAGATGGGTCCAATGGTGGATCCATTCCCAGCTTTCCCAGGAATCTCCATACTGCTTTCCAAATTGGCCTCACCATTTTGCAGCCCCACCAGCAGTGTACAAGTGTACCCTTTTCCCCACATCCCCGCCAACACTTATTGTTGTTTGACTTCATAATGGCTGCCATTCTTACTGGAGTGAGATGGTATCTTAGGGTGGTTTTGATTTGCATTTCTCTGATTGCTAGAGATGGTGAGCATTTTTTCATGTACTTGTTGATTGATTGTATATCCTCCTCTGAGAAGTGTCTGTTCAGGTCCTTGGCCCATTTGTTGATTGGGTTATTTGTTATCTTATTGTTTAATTTTTTAAGTTCTTTGTACATTCTGGATATTAGGGCTCTATCTGAGGTGTGGGGGGTAAAAATTTGTTCCCAGGATGTAGGCTCTCTATTTACCTCTTTTATTGTTTCTCTTGCTGAGAAAAAACTTTTTAGTTTAAGTAAGTCCCATTTGTTTATTCTTGTTATTAACTCTTGGGCTATGGGTGTCCTATTAAGGAATTTGGAGTCTGACCCCACAATATGTAGATCGTAGCCAACTTTTTCTTCTATCAGACGCAGTGTCTCTGATTTGATATCTAGCTCCCTGATCCATTTTGAGTTAATTTTTGTGGATGGCGAGAGAAAGGGATTCAATTTCATTTTGTTGCATATGGATTTCCAATTTTCCCAGCACCATTTGTTGAAGATGCTATCCTTCCTCCATTGAATGCTTTTAGACCCTTTATCAAATATAAGATAGTTGTAACTTTGTGGATTAGTCTCTGTGTCCTCTATTCTGTACCATTGGTCCACCTGCCTGTTTTGGTACCAGTACCATGCTGTTTTTGTTACTATTGCTTTGTCGTACAGTTTGACCTCTGGTATCGCTATACCGCCTGATTCACACTTCCTGCTTAGAATTGCTTTTGCTATTCTGGGTCTTTTGTTTTTCCATATGAATTTCATGATTGCTTTGTCTATTTCTACAAGAAATGCCATTGGGATTTTGATTGGTATCGCATTAAACCTGTAGAGAACTTTGGGTAATATCACCATTTTGATGATGTTAGTTCTGCCTATCCATGAACAGGGTGCATTTTCCATCTTCTGAGATCTTCTTCTATCTCTCTCTTTAGGGTTCTGTAGTTTTCATTTTATAAATCTTTCACCTCTTTTGTTAGGTTGATTCCCAAGTATCTTATTTTCTTTGAGGATATTGTGAATGGAGTGGTTTTCCTTATAATTAGTCAACATAAACCTTACCTTTGTATAACAAATGCTTTGAAAAATAAGAAGGGAATATCAATTAACTTGCTACTTCTTCTCTTCAATTAGTGAAACTTTTTGAACTCATACTATAGGAAGTCTTGTACCAGGTGGGGATACACATCCTATTCCTAGGAGAAGACAAAGTATGTGCACTGATCACCGACTTATGCTGAAGGGCATTGTAGACTAGAGAGGTTAAGCTTCTCTCCAAGGCACACATGGGAAATCATGTCACAACTGGATGGGAAAGCATTTCATGTGTCCACCCTGGGTCACGAGGTTTCTCTTTTAAACCAAGGTTGAGGAAGCCAATGGCAATGACTGACCATTCCTCACAATCGATGACCTTGCTGAGGAGTTAGGCATGAGAACTTGGAAGGGGGAGAATGATCTCCTCCTTCCACATATTCAGTTTATGACTTTCAGAAACTGTTCACCTGGCAGGATCCAGGGTCTAGTCACGCCCTAAAGACTCAGCTGCCTTCTAAGTCTAAAGTGATGCAGAGGAAAGAGTCATAGGCTGTGCTGTTGGGATTTGCATCTTCTTATACTATGAATTTTGAGAATCAAATATAAAACAAACCAACTTGTCATTTTAAAGCTGTTTATATTGTGTTTTTATAAAGAAGTTTAATACTTTATCTTCATCATAGGATGAAAAATGTATAAAACCTGAAGGCTAGTGTCTAAAGCCCTGTCATTTCTTAGTGGATTGGAAGTGAGAATTGACTTTTCTGGTCACCATGGACTTAGAAGGAATTTCTTTTTTCCTAGTGACTTAAATAGAACTTCACTGTTCTTAATCACCTTGAGAAACAGATAGGCAGCCTGTGGTCATCTCTTACAGGTTCACATAAACACACTGGTCCAAGGCTCAGCTTTCACAGAGCTCAAATCCCCAACTCAGAAGTTAAACAGTATAGCCCACATTGGATGTGACATTCCGTACCCTCCTATGTGTAAAGTCAGGCCCCAACATTGACTAACTGTGTGATTTCAGACATGAATCTTGACCTCTCTGAATTTTGTTTTCCGCAGATGGGCAATAGAAATAACAATTCCCACTTTACCAACATGCAGTGAAGAATAAAGGAATCCGTGTTTCTAGAGCCACTAACAGTTACTAGGACTTACTGGAAGGGAGCAATTATGTTCAGAGTGTCTATGTTATTTTTTCCCAATCCAAGGCTTGAGAACAATATAAGAAAATAATTTATCACCTCATGCCTCTTAATTCACTTTCTCATCTTGCTCTGTACTGAGCCAAAACAGAAGACAAGATATCTTAAGACAACAGAGTTTGGTTAAGAGAGAACTGAAAAACAATTTCCCCCACTTCCAAATATTAAAAAACAAAACAACACTCTGTTCAATGGATTCACTTAGGTTGGATTAAGATACATAGCATAATGTTGGCAAAGAAATAAGTAAAATGGGGGGCTGGGGATGTGGCTCAAGCGGTAGCGCGCTCGCCTGGCATGCTTGCGGCCCGGGTTCGATCCTCAGCACCACATACAAACAAAGATGTGTCCGCTGAAAACTAAAAAGTAAATATTAAAAAATTCTCTCTCTCTCTAAGAAAAAAAGAAATAAGTAAAACGGGTATTGCGTACTTTGTTTTTCAGAAGACACATTCACATAGCTATGAATTGTACATAATTGGATTTCAGTCATTGTGTCAAATAATATTTGAAATTTGTATGAGCTTGTCAAGAACTGTACAAACTCTGACACTCTCCAACACAAGAAATTTCATGTTACATATATTTTTGCTCATTTGTTCAAACAATGTTCAAATAGTACTCCTTTTTATTGGAGACACGATTTTTTGAAAATATTTAGATTTGAAGACATACAATTAGAAACTACTTTTTTAAACCAACTCTAATGAGTTTAATTTTGCTACAATTTTTCTATCATTTGGCACTCAGGCAATTGGAAATTACTTTATGCTGTGGTAATGGTTCTCTCACTCCTCCCTTGCCCCTAAACATTAACTGGGATGCGACTGAAGTAATAGTGCTTAGAAATACAATTTTAAAATTGCTTTCTTCTATGAATTAGTAAAGAGGTGGCCAGATTGATAATGCTGACCTAACTAGTCCAGGATCTCTAGAATTACAAATGGGCTCCCTGGAACATCTGTCACTTCTTTTCTGAACTTAGGATTTCCAGCATAAAATAGGAGGAGTGTAATGGGTAGGGTCAAGGATTCAGGGATGGATGGATAAGGAAAAAGAGAATGAATTCTCCCTGTTCTAAGCATTATAACATTCTGATGTTAGAAATGTCTGAGTGAGAATTGCTCTGGGCTACCTTCTTCCATCCACCCCTCCGGTTTTGACAGTACTATCGTGATGCTCTGGTTTTAGATTTGACATGATTAGCTCTCATACCTGAATATTCACCCAACACACTTAGAGAAAATTGGGTCCCAATTTTCTGAAGGTTGTAAGAAAAGGTGTTAAGTGACACTGAATAAAAATAAATTGAAAAGACAGAAAAGATGATCCACTGCAATTTACTCAGCAAGTAATTGTGTGTTGTTCTTGTGTTTGGAGTCGACCAGTGCAATGAGCAGATCCCTATAGTGCCATTAGGTCATGGATAGGACTGGCAAGCCCTGGGATGGTCACTATTTCTGAGACTTTTCCTTGTGCATATGGTGGGGATATGTCATCTCACTGGCACGCTTCTGAGAATTCCAGAAAAGCTTGATTTAGGTCAGAAAAACATAAGTAAATGTAAAATTGGCTGCAGAAGTGAGTGGCTTTCCTGGATGTATTCTGGGATTTTTCCCTAATGTCAACCAGGTCTTTCCTGCAGCTGCAAAAGATTCAGAAGACAAACTTAGACTGTAGTTTGAATTTAAGGGACCCTGTGGCTTCTCTGTTGAAGGCTTTGATCCCATCGCCCTAGCGCAGGCTTTAAGCTGCCTTGGGGGAGACTGAGATGGAGTCTGCGCTGTCCCGATTGGGACTCCAGGAGTTATCCTTGGTCAGCCCTGTGCCAGACACTTAACTCTCATTCTCATCACAGAGACGGGGATTCCTGGATGGTCTAGGCTGCAAGGTTCAGTGTTTTCCAATTTGGAAATGTACCTTTCTGCAGAGCTGGAGGATGCAAGAAAACATGTTAAGTGACATTGAATAAATATAAATTTTAAAGACAGAAAATATGATCCACTGTAATTTACTAAGCAGGTAATTATGTGCCGTTCTCCTTGTGTTTGTAATCTACTCTCCTTTTCTGGTGATTTCTCCCACCACTCAGTCCAAAGCAGCCTCCCTTTCACCATGCTGTTCTTCTGTCATTCCCTGCAGAGTCCATGTCACTCTCCAATTCTTTCTCCTTATAAGGCTTTCTTTGTTTATGTTCAGTCAACCTATTTCCTCCCTAGAAGATCAGTTCCATGGGAAAAAAGCATGATTATTATTATTTTTTTCACGGCGTATCCCAGAGTCTAGCACAGAGCTTACTATATTGCAGATGTTCAGGATATAATTATTGATCCTTTTAATGGGGTAAATCCCAATTCAGGATAATATGTCTAAACATTGTAAAATCCTTTGTTTTTGAAAGGGAGAGAAAGTCTCACACTTGAAGTCTTTAGCGGCAAATATGTCGGCCAGGAATTCAGTAGAGAGGTTTTCCTTCTATGTATTCATTTGAGCAGTCCCCTTCCATGCCATGCGAAAATCTTCTACTCATAGCAATAATTCTATGCTTCCTTTTATAATATGTTTGTTTTGAAAAAAAAAATAAGCTATATAAAGACACTAGATATATGGGAACTAGTGTTACTTGAACATGTTGGGGATAAAAAGGTGATGTTGCATTTAGAGTATCTTGAGAATAATGTCCAAGAAGCCCATTTATTACTGTGGGAACTGAAGTTCTAGAAGGTAGGTTAATTTGCTTCAAGAGGCACAGGACCAAGCCAGGCATGGTATGGTGCACACCTGTCATTTTAGCAGCTCAGGAGGCTGAGGCAGGAGATCACAACTTCAAGGCCAGCTCAGCCACTTAGCAAGATCATGTCTCAAAATAAAATAAAAAGGGCTGAGGATGTAGCTCAGTGGTAAAGCATCCCTGGGTTCAATTCCAGTACTGAAAAGAAAAAAAAAAAAGAAAGTAAAGGAGGCAGAGGGAGCCGGGTACACTGGTGGTGCATGCTTGTAATCCCAGCAGCTTGCAAGGCTGAGGCAGGAGGATTGCGAGTTTAAAGCCAACCTCAGCAAAAATGAGGTGCTAAGCCACTCGGTGAGACCTGTCTCTAAATAAAATACAAAATAGGGCTGGGGATGTGGCCCAATGGTCGAGTGTCCCTGGTACCCTAACAAAAAAAAAAAAAAAAAAAAAAAAGAAAAAGAGGCAAAGGACCAAAAGTGGTTATGCTAAGAAAATAAAGAAAATACGACTCTCTTAGAGGTCTTTGTGACCTCTCAGTTTGGGGAAACCTGAACTCCAAAATGAGTTAGCAGCCACTGAGTCAGAACAGATATTTTGATTTTTGCTCTTGTTTTTCTGTTCAGAGATGGGCCTGCATTTTCCTCATATCCACCATTGCTCTCCTTTAATGTCACCTCTTTAAAAGAACCTCCAGTGACCACCTTATGTAAAATATCATCCTTTTTCCCTGAGACTCTTTCTAGTCTCTTCTGTTTTATTTCCTTTACTGCACTCACCTGTACCAGATAATATAATTGATGTTTGCATATTTGTTTGCAAACATGCAAACACAGACTCTACTATAATGAAAACTCCATGAGCACAGAGGTTTGTGTTGTTCACTTCTGTGCACCCAACACTTAGAACAGTTTCTTACGTATATTGTAGGCTCAATAAATAATTGTTGAACAGATGAATGAAAATAATAAGCATTATCAAAACTTGGCTCTTAACTTTGGTTTTCACTGAGTGAGACCATTCAGTTTTCCTTTCAGTCCTATTAATTAGTAGCATGAGGTTGTCAATCAAATGAGAATGAGAGAGTATGTACTGTAACCGTGTTCTCTGCCAGCACCTAGGCATTTCAGATTCTGGAAAACAGTGATGATCATCATTATAACAATCCCCCTTTCTGGCATCCAAAATATTTTTTTGTTCCAAAAAGCCACAAGAGTGGCTCTGCACAAAGGGAACACAGATCAAGGTGATGCGTGCACAAAGAGCTCTTCCAGGCAGTTTGCTCAGAGATTCAATGTGTAAATGAAATAATTATATTGTTATATCACGTGCTTGCATGAATATGTAACAGCAAATCACATCAATATAATGCACCAATAAAAATTGTGGAAAAATATCAAAAAAAGAGGGGGAAGGGAATAAAAACTACACATTCCCATTCTAATGACCAATGGGGATATGGAGAGCTTTGCCACGAAGTGACTGCAGAGTTAACATGATAGACTTTTGTTTTACCTATGGTGGGCTGTTAAACAGAGGAGTTTGAAGAAAGGCGCTAAAGCAGAGCTAGTTATTCTGCCAGACACAAAGCACCAGCTCTTCTCTGTGATGTTCAGTGAACACAAGATTCTCATCCTAAAGAATCAAGTGGGGGGGATGGGGATATAGCTCAGTTGGTAGAGTGCTTGCCTCACATGCACAAGGCCCTGGGTTCAATCCCCAGAACCACAAAAACAAAAACAAAAACAAAACAAAAATAAAACAAACAAAGAATCAAGTGGGCCATGAATTACTGTATTCTGGAATCTGGGGCCATTTGATATTTGTAATGAGTTCCCATTTCATTGCTCAGTATTGTGAATGTAGCTTCAAATAAAGAATATTTTCATGATTCCATGGAGTATGCTGAAATTCTTTCTTTTGTGATTTTTTTAGCAAAGTGATTGAAAACTCTGAAGATCCAAATATCCCATAACAATGTTGTTTATCTGTGTACGTGTGTGTGTGTGTTTGTGTACTAGAAATGAGTAGGAACAGGGCACTTCTTATGGGTTCTCAGTGTCCATGGTGATTATATGTCCTATTTCTTCCTGAAACCGGCCTAGTTTTTGTCGGTGGTTTTAGAGTAATTTTTAATAGTGCCACTTTCCTTCTCCAAAGTGACCCATTATGGATAATAATTCATGTGGCCATCTTACCAGTAATTTTAGCCCACAGTGTTGACAGTGTAATAGCTTTTCAGTGGCCCAAAGAGATTTTTCCCAACAACTTCAGAAAGGTGATTCATGTATCTTAAGAAAGGAAAAGGGAGAAACACCCTAATCTCATTAATCTTGGAGAAATATTCCCACATATACAACTTTCTCCCCATCGAAGCCTTAAATTTTAGAACTATTTTTTAAAGAAAATACCCTTAAGCATCTTCCCTGGGATATATAAATATTGAAAATAACAAATGAATGTTGGGTTCTTATAGTTTATACAGTTTGATAATATGTATATTATTTTACACTCATTATAGAAACATGTTCAATGCATCAAAAAGTAAAAAAAAAGTTGAAAATAATTTTTAATCCTTACTCAAGTTTCTGTCCAATATTATTATATTATATGGATGCATCACTACTTATTTAATTACTAAAGTACTGAATATTTGTGAAATAAACATTTGGCTTATAATGTTAATAAACAGTATACTTGCAAACACCCAGGGAAAACTAGCAAAGTGGATCAAGTCCCTGATTTCATAAATTAAGTTCTAGTGGAGATGTCCAGATGGAAAATTAAGTACTGACATAGGTATATAACCGAAGCCTGTAATTACCAAGGACATAGAATCAAGCAGTTATAATTACAATGGAAAATAGACGGCTTCCTCTAGTGTTAGGCATAACGTTTAAATTAATGTATCACTGCATAAAGCAATGTGTACAGTTCTGATTATTTCTTTTGGATGGCTTCCAAGAAGTGAGATTCTGAGAAGCAGAATTGGGAGTCAAAGCAGGTGAACAATATTTTTTGGATTTCAAACACACATTTTCAATTTCTTGTTCTTTCTTACACTTTCCCTAACAATGCACATAGCTATATATATCAAAGCACTGTTTTTTTTCTCATTTATTGGATTTCTGGTGAAATTTAATATTTCTTGTATTTATTAATATTCTGCAATTATCTTCCTGAGGAATTACCTTGTAATGTCCTCTGACCCCTTTTGAAGTGGGTTAGGTTATTTTTATTTTATATGTATGAGACATCCTCCTTTGTTAATATTATGAACATGATGTGTAACATTTGCGAAAACATTTTCCAGTTTGATGTTTGATATTAAATTTGGTGCTTGTAATAATGTATACTAAAAAACTGTGCCATTGAACACCTTATGATAGTTTTCTTTTTTATTTTTTCCATTCACTTAATACTAAACATTTCAAATTAATTCTATGCATATTGTGAGATGAGGGTAGAGTCTTTTCATATGCATACCTAACTTGATGCTGCTCCATATATTTAAAATACTACATTTAGTATTTGTCCTTATTGAAATTATACTTAATAAGAATTGTAATAAAATTTTTATCCTTTTCCTTGTGGATTACCATGACATCTATGTCAAAAATCGGTCAACCATGTAAACAGAGGTCTATTTGCAGATTCACTTTTATGTCCTGTTGATTTATATGCCAAATATTATATCAATTACTATAGCCTTATATACAGTTTTGAAGTTGACACATTCCTAGCTTCTAAGACACCAGCCAACCTACTTGTTGCTGCAGACAGGCTGTGGTGGAGTGGCAGCCAGTGTGGGTCTGAACAGGGCAACAAACGTGGCCCATAGTCATGTGGAACCTGCCATGCACACATGAATGGCTTGAGGCTCTTTGTCCTAAAGTGCACTAACCTGTCACTCTTTGGCCACCAGGTCAGGGCAAGGTGGAGATGCCCACTGCAGAAGCCTGCTCCATGCAGTGCTATAGCCCAGAATTTGCAAACATAGAACATCCAATGACCTCAACCTCCTGCTTCCTGACCTGCAGGGAGAAAACCGAAGTCGGACAGACCTGAATGGAAGTAGGGACACGAATGTTGACCAATAGTGTTAGTATATTTTCAAACCCTAATTACTATTGGTTTGATCCAATAGCATTATTACATTTCCAAACACTAATTATTTGGACCAATCCTAGTGAACTAAGTGCTACATAAACGCCTAAACTGGCACACTCTGATGCAGGCATCCAACTATTGGGTTCCTCCCTTGCATGCAAGAGTTCTATTCCTATTTGAATTCTTCAATAAATCCTGTTGTCATGCTCACACCAGGCTGTGGATTTCATTCTTGCAATTCACCAAACAAGAACCAGAAAAGAAGAAATTGATGGTAAGCTGCTGGTATCTGCTGTAACACCGGAGAACATTGCCTATTGTTGAGAACTGTAACACTTCCTGGTTGTAGAGGCCAGCAACTTTATGCAGTCCTCAGGCACCAGCTTAAGTGAGACTCTCTAGTCTCACCTGACAGCAGAAACCAGGGAATCAACTTTCATCTCAAAACTCCTGTTTCAAGGTCAGGTTGTACAAGCGTTTCACCGCCTAATTTTCAAATTTCAACCCAACTTGTATTTTGGAGATAAGCCCTGCTTGGTTATTATGATATATATTGTCCTTTTAAAAATGCATGGCTACATTCGATTAGTTAAAATTTAACTGACAATTTCTGCATTGATATTAATGAAGTACAGTGGAGCGTCCTTTTGAAATGCCTTGTGTGCTTGTGGTGTCAGGATAATTCCAGGTCTTTAAATTATTTGAGAAGTGGTCCCTCCTCATCTGTTTTGTAGGAGATCTCCTGTAGAATTTGAGTTCTTTTCATTTGATTGTCTGTTAATATAAACTATTGAAGGCATCTGGGGCTGGAGTTTTCGTCCTGGGAAGGCTTTTACAGCAAATTCAACTTATTAACTAGATGTAAGTCTATATAGGTTTCTTATGTCTTGTTGGAGAATTTTCATACTTCATGTCTTTCAGGGAATTTGATTATTTCATCTATATTATTAAATTAATGGCATGAAGCTAGCGGTCCATAATATCTCTTATTTTTCTTTTAATGTCTATAGGGCTGCATTTTATTTCTGGTATGAATATTTTGTGTATTTTTAAAAATTTTTATTTCTGGTATGGGTATTTTGTATATTTTTAAAAATTTCTTTTCTTCTTCAGCCTATGCAGAAATTTGTTTTAACTAGCTTATACTGTATAAATAATGCTTGATATTACTTTTTATTTCCTTGATTTTTTATTATTCCTTTAATATGTCTTTACTTCTACTTATACTGCATTAAATTTGGTATTCATTTAATGGTGGTTTTAAAACAGAAACAGGTCATTTATGTTAGACCTTTCTATCATGCGATAGATGTTGTTTTTGTCAGATTTTCATCCTTGTGACCAAAAGACCTGACAAGAACCAATTTTGGGGTTCAGAGTCTCAGAGGTTCAGTCCATAGTCAGCCTACTCCATAGCAGAAAACAGAAAATAATTAAAATCAGAGCTCAAATCAATGGAACTGAAACAAAAGAAACAATTGAAAATTTTGACAAAACAAAAAGTTGTTCTTTGAAAAAATAAATAAATAAAATTGACAAGCCCGTAGCCATGCTAACAAAGAAAAGAGAGAGTAAACTCAAATCACTAACAAATGTGATGAAAAAGAAAACATCACAACAGACATTACAGAAATACAGAAGATAATTAGAAATTATTCTGAAAACTTATACTCCAATAAAATAGAAGATATTGAAAGCATCAACAAATTTCTCAAGATATAAGATTTGCCCAGATTGAATCAGGAAGATATACACAATTTAAAGAGACCAATATCAAGTCACAAAATAGAAGACACCACCAGAAGCCTACCAACCAAGAAAAGCCCTGGACTGGATGGATACACAGCTGAGTTCTACAAGACCTTTCAAGAAGAACTAATACCAATACTCTCCAATTTATTTCAGGAAATAGAAAAACAGGGAGCACTCCCAAACTCATTCTATGAGGCCAATATCACCCTGATTCCAAAACCAGGCAAAGACATATCAAAAAAAGAACTTCAGACCAATCTCTCTAATGAACATAGTTGCAAAACTTCTAGATAAAATTCTGGCAAATAGAATATAAAAACATATCAAAAAGATCATGTACCACGATCAAGTGGGATTCATGTCAGGGATGCAAAGTTGGTTCAACATACAGAAATCAATAAATGTAATTCATCACATCAATAGACTTAAAGATAAGAATCATAAAATCATCTCAATAGATGCAGAAAAAGCATTTGACAAAATACAGCACCCCTTTATGTTCAAAAACACTAGAAAAAGATACACTGATAGACTGCTGGTGGGGATGCATATTGGTGCAGCCAATATGGAATGCAGTATGGAGATTTCTTGGAAAATTGGGAATGGAACCACCATTTGACCCAGCTATCCCTCTTCTCGGTCTATACCCAAAGGACTTAAAAACAGCATACTACAGGGACACCGATACATCAATGTTTATAGCAGCACAATGCACAATAGCTAAACTGTGGAACCAATCTAGATGCCCTTCAATAGATTAATGCATAAAAATGTGGCATATATACACAATGGAATATTACTCGGCAATAAAAGAGAACAAAATCATGGTATTTGCAGTTAAATGGATGGAGTTAGAGAATATAAACCTAAGTAAAGTTAGCCAATCCCCCCAAACCAAATGCTGAATGTTTCTCTGAAATAAGGAGGGTGATTCATAGTGGGATAGGTAGAGTGAGAATGGGAAGAATAGATGAACTATAGATAGGGCAGAGGGGTTGGAGGGGAAGGGAGGGGGCATAGGTTAGAAATGATGGTGAAATATGATAGTAATTATTATCCAAAATACATGCATGAAGACATGAATTGGTGTGAATATACTTTGTATACAATCAGAGATATGAAAAATTGTGCTCTATATGTGTAATAAGAATTGTAATGCATCCTGCCATCATCTATAAATAAAATAAATTTTAAAAAGTCTATTTTACCTGCTTTCAAAATTTTGATGTGCTACTTTACCATTTTCATTTAGCTCAGAATGTTTTATCATTTTGTGGTGTGTGTGTGTGTGTGTGTGTGTGTGTGTGTGTGTGTGTATGTGTTGAACAATACTGGAGAATGGACCCAGGACATCATGCATGACAGGCTATCACTGAGATACCCCTTTCTGTTTTTGAATTTTATTAATTCTTTTGTGATCAGAGAAGATATTTTTTATATATTTTTTTGCATCTTCTGTTTTGGACAGACATTTGGTCTGCTTTGATAAATATTCCATGAATGTTTGAGAATGTGTTTACACTGCTGTTGTTGCATGGATTTTCTACAAATAATCTGGTAGTTTAAATTGGTGGATAACATTGTTCAAATCTCCTTTGTCATTATCATTTTTCTGTTTCTGATTTTATCCGTTACTGGCAGAGAACTTCTGAAATTTCTATAATTTTGGATATCTCTATTTCTTCTTTCAGTTCTATTCATTTTTGCTTCATGTATTTTTAAATTCTATTGTTAGGTATATAACTTAGGATAGTTACAATATCTCTAGTAGTACTCTATATTTTTAGTATATTTTTTCTCATATGAATGTAACTGAATCTTTCTTAGTGTTTGCACAATATGTCATTTTGCATAACATTCCATTCTTTAACTTTTAAATGATATACACTTTTATTCTGAAAATTGGTTACTTGTAGACAGTACGATCATTGTTTTTTTTTTTCAACATTAAAATATTTCAGAAACATCACAGGTTTCTAATTATATCATGAAGACCAGTGATTTTCAATTTTCCTTCATTTTAGAATCCCTCTTAACACTCTTTTTTATATTCCTTCCTACTTTTATTAGAGTTTTATTGTTATATATAGTAGTTGGGTTTATCCCTAAACCCGAGCCTTCATGGAAATCTATTTCAGTTAATGATTCCACAGTTTCTTCCTCTTTTCTCCCCCAATTCTCCTAGTTTTCTCCTTCTTTTATGCTAATAGACTTGCTTTTGCTCATCTATTAATTTATATATTTTTAATGTTATTCTATTCTTCCCTCACTTTTCTTTATTTTACTCTAGCTTCCACACATGAGAGTAAACTTTTGACCCCTGAGTTTCAGAGTTTGGCTAAAAATTACAGTTAGCATGTTATTCTCCATTTTTATCCATTTACCAGCAAATACCATAATTTCATTCTTTTTTATGGCGGAGTAGAATTCCATTTGTATTTTGGTGTGTGTTTTTCTTTGGGGAGATATCAGGAATTGAACTCAGAAGCACTCAACCACTGAGCCACATCTTCAGCCCCATGTTTTGTATTTTATTTAGAGACAGGGTCTCACTGAATTGCTTAGTGCCTCACCATTGCTGAAGCTGGCTTTGAACTTGTGATCCTCCTGCCTCAGCCTCCCAAGCTTTTGGGTTTATAGATGTGCACCACTGTGCCCAGCTCCATTGTATATTTATATACCACAGTTTCTTAATACATTCATCTATTGATGGACATCTGGACTCATTCCATAATTTAGCTATTGCAAATTACATTGATGTGGCTATATTTCTGTAGTATGCTAACTTTAGACATTTTGGGAAAATATCAGAGTGGCATATGGTGGTTTCATCCCTAGTGTTTTGAAGAATCTCCATACTGCTTCCCAGAGTGGTTGTACTAGTCTGCAATCCCACTAGCAATGTATATGTGTACCTTTTTATCCACAATCTTACCAACATTTATTGTTGTTTTTATTCTTGATCATTGCCATTCTGATTGCATTGAGATGAAATGATAGTGTAGTTTTGATTTGCATTTCTCTCATTGCTAGAGGTATGAAATATTTTTTCCAATATTTGTTGACTATTTGTGATTTTTTTCAAGAAATTTATGTTTAGTTCTTTTGCCCATTTAAGAATTTGGTTATTATTATTATTTTTGGTGTTAAATTTTTGAGTTATTTGTATATTCTAGATATTAATACCCTAACAGACAAATATTTGTCCAAGATTTGCTCCCATTCTGTAGGCTTTCTCTTCATTTATTTATTTATTTACTTATTTTTGCATTACAATTCTTAATACACCTTTATACCACAATGGCTTTCTCTTTACATATCTTATTCATTTTCTTTTCTGTGCAGAAGCTTTTTAGTTTGATAGTATCTCATTTATTCTTGGTTTCATTTCTTGCTTTTTGGGGGTCTCTTAAGGAAGTTTTTGCTAGTACTTATATGATGGAGTGTTAAAACTATATTTTCTTTTATCAGTTGCAAATTTTCTTTTCTAATTTCTAAGTCTTTGAAACATTTCAATTTGTGTTTTATGCAGGGTGAGAGATAGGGTTCTAATTTCATTTTTCTACATATAGCTATCTAGTTTTCCCAGCACCATTTGTAAAAAGGGATATATATATATATATATATATATATATATATATATATATATATATATATATACAGAGAGAGAGAGAGAGAGAGAGAGAGTCAGCTTTGTCAAATATCAGACAGCTAAAGTTATTTGATTTTTTTTTACTTCAGCTCTGTAGTATAATTTTGGAATTTCAGATATTTTGATGCCTCCTACTTTGCTTTTCTTGTTAGTATTACTTTGGCTATTCTGGTTCTCTTATTCTTCTAAATGAGTTTAATTATTTTTTTCTAATTCTGTAAATAATGTCCCTTGCTATTTCAATGGAGATTTCATTGAATTTGTGTATTGCTTTTTGTAATATAGCCATTTAAACAATATTGATTCTGCATAAACAAGTACTTGAGAGGACTTTCTATCTTCTAAGGTCTTCTTCAATTTCTTTCTTCAGTGTTCTATACTTTTTCTTGTAGAGATCTTTTATCTCCTTTGTTAGATCAATCCCAAAGTTGTGTTGTTTTGTTTGGTTTGGTTTTGAGGTTATTGTCAATAGGATGTTCTTCCTGATTTCTTTCTTGGCTGAATCACTATGGAGTATAGGAAAGCTATTGATTTATGGGTGTTGATTTTGTATCCTGCTCCTATTGCTAAATTCATTTAGAAGTTCAAAAAGTCTCTGGATTTCTTTCTTTCTTTCTTTCTTTCTTTCTTTCTTTCTTTCTTTCTTTCTTTCTTTCTTTCTCTCTCTCTTTCTTTCTTTCTTCTTTCTTTTGTCTTCTAGAAATAGGATCATGTCATTGGAATCAGAAAGTTTAACTTTTTATCTTCCTATTTGTATTCCTTTGATTTTTTTCCCCTGATTGCTCTGGCTAATGTCTTGAGGACTATATTGGTTGGGAGTGGTGACAGTGGAAAGCTCTGCTTTGTTCCTGAATTTACAGTACATGCTTTTAGTTTTTTTCTCCATTTAAAATAATGCTGGTTTGGGGTTTATTATAAATAGCCTTTATGATGTTGAGGTCAGTTCCTTTGATTCCCTAGCTTCTCCAGTGTTTTTAACATGAATGGATGTTAGATTCTATCAATAGCCACTTCTGCATCTGTTGAGATGATCGTGTGATTTTTGTTCATAATTCTGTTTAAGTGGTGAATTACACTTATTGATTTGCATATGCTGAACCATCTTGCATCACTGGAATGAAACCCAATTGATTACAGTGCATTATCTTTTCATGTGCGTTTAAGTATGGTTTGCTAAGATTGTATTAAAAATTTTTGCCTGAAATCTGCTTTGTCAGAAATGAGAATGGCTACCTCTGCTTGTTTTCTCATACTATATGCATGGAATATTTTTTGTCATCTTTTTACCTGCAGCCTGTGAATGTCTTTGCCTGTAAGATGAATCTCTTATAAATAACATATAGTTTGATCTTGTTTTTTGACCCATCCTGCTAAACTACATATTTTAATGGGGTCTTGAGACCAGTAACATTCAGTGTTAGAGTGAATACATGTTTTGTGTTTGTGGTTTACTGTAATTTGGGGTCTTCTATGTTTAATTCTGTTTTGAATTTCATTTGGTAGATTATGCTTTTATTGAACTTCTTCTTTTGGGGGAGCTTTGGGAATGTTATATTGTTGTTTCTCTGTGTGAAATTTATCTTTGAGTATTCTTTGTAGTGCTGGCTTGGTGCTTATGAATTCTTTTAGTTTATTATTATTGTGAAACACATTTATTTCCACTAATTTGACACTGACATTTCCTACATACAGTTACATTGTTTGGCATGTATTCTTTTAGGGCTTGGAATATTTCATTCCTGGCCCTCTTTATATTTTTAAATAAATATTTAATTTTTTTTTAATTTTATTTTTTTATTTTTTAAATAAATACATGACAGCGGAATGTATTACAATTCTTATTACACATATAGAGGACAATTTTTCATATCTCTGTTCATATATAAAGTAGGTTGATACCCAATTCATGTCTTCATACATGTTCTTTGTATAATGATGTCCATCACATTTCACCATCCTTGCTAATCCCCTGCCTTCTCCCTTACCCTCCCTCCCCTCTTCCCTATCGAGAATTCCTGTATTCCTCCCATGCACCCTTTTCCTATTCCACTATGAATCAGCCTCCTTATATCAAAGAAAACATTTGGCATTTGTTTTTTGGGGATTGTCTAACTTCACTTAGCATTATCTTCTCTAACTCCATCTATTTACTTGCAAATGCCATGATTTTATTCTTTTTTATTGCTGAGTAAAATTACATTGTGTATATATACCACATTTTTTTTATCCATTCATCCACTGAAGGACATTTAGGTTGGTTCCACAGTTTAGCTATTGTGAATTGTGCTGCTGTAAACATTGAGGTGGCTGTGTCCCTGTAGTATGCTGTTTTTTAAGTTCTTTGGATATAGACCAAGGAGAGGGATAGCTGGGTCAAATGGTGATTCCATTCCCCGATTTTTAAGAAATTTCCACACCGCTTTCCATATTGGCTATATCAATTTTCAGTCCCACCAACAATGTATGAGTGTACCTTTTCCCCCACATCCTCGCCAACACTTATTGCTGTTTGTCTTCATACTAGCTACCATTCTGACTGGAGCGAGATGATACCTTAGAGTAGTCTGAGTTGCATTTCTCTGTTTGCTAGAGATGATGAGTATTTTTTCATATATTTGTTGATTGATTGTATATCCTCTTCTGAGAAGTGTCTGTTCAGGTCCTTGGCCCATTTGTTGATTGGGTTGTTTGTTTTTTCAGTGCTTAGCTTTTTGATTTCTTTATGTACCCTAGAGATTAGTGCTATATCTGATGTATGAGGGGTAAAGATTTGCTCCCAGGATGTAGGCTCTCAGTTCACCCCACAGATTGTTTCTTTTGCTGAGAAGAAACTTTTTAGTTTGATTCCATCCCATTCATTGATTCTTGGTTTTAATTCTTACGCTAAATAGGGGTCTTATTAAGGAAGTTGGGGCCTAATCCCACAGGATAGAGATTAGGGCCTACTTTTTCTTCTATTAGACACAGAATCTATGGTTTAATTCCTAGGTCCTTGATCCATTTTGAGTTAAGTTTTATGCATGGTGAGAGATAGGGATTTAATTTTATTTTGTTGCATGTGAATTTCCAGTTTTACCAGTAACATTTGTTGAAAATGCTATCTTTTCTCCAGTGCATGTTTTTGGCACCGTTGTCTAATATAAGATAATTGTAATTTTGTCGGTTCATTTCTTTGTTTTCTATTCTGTACCATTGGTCTACCAGTCTGTTTTGGTGCCAATACCATGCTGTTTTTGTTACTATTGCTCTGTAGTATAGTTTGAGGTCTGGTAAGCCATGACACTTGCTTCCCTCTTCCTGCTAAGGATTGCTTTAGCTATTCTGGGTCTCTTATTTTTCCAGATGAATTTCATGATTGCTTTTTCTATTTCTATGAGGAATGCCATTGGGATTTTGTTCAAAATTGCATTAAATCTGTATATTGCTTCTGGTAGTATAGTCATTTTGATAATATTAATTCTGCCTATCCAAGAGCAAGGTAGATCTTTCCATTTTCTAGGGTCTTCTTTGATTTCTCTCTTTAGGGTTCTATAGTTTTCATTGTTTAGATCTTTGACCTCTTTTGTTGATTCCCGAGTGTCTCTTTTTTTTTTTTTTTTTGGAGGTTATTGTGAATAGGGTCAATTTCCTCATTTCCTTCTCAGAAGATTTGTCACTGAAATACAAAAATGCCTTTGATTTATGGATGTTGATTTTGTATCCTGCTACTATGCTGAATTCATTTACTAGATCTAGAAATTTTCTGGTGGAGTTTTTGGGCTTTCTAACTATACAATCATATCATCAGCAAATAGTGCTAATTTAAGCTCTTCTTTTCCTATACATATCCCTTTGATTTCTTTTGTCGAATTGCTCTGGCCAGTGTTTCAAGAACTATGTTGAGTGGAAGTGGTGATAGAGGGCATCCCTGTCTTGTTCCAGTTATTATACAGAGTGCCTTCAATTTTTCTCTGTTTAGAATGATGTTGGCCTGAGGCCTAGCATAGAAAGCCTTTACCATGTTCAGATATCTTCCTACTATCCCTCGTTTTTCTAGTGTTTTGAACATAAAGGGGTGCTGTATTTTGTCAAATGCTTTTTCCTGTGTCTATTTAGATGATCATATGATTCTTTAAGTCAATTGATATGATCAATTACATTTATTGATTTCCATATGTTGAACCAACCTTGCATCCCTGAGATGAATCCCTCTTGATCATGGTGCACAATCTTTGTGATATGTTTTTGTGTTCAACTTGCCAGAGATTTATTGAGAATTTTGCATCTATGTTCATTAGAGATATTGGTCTGAAGTTTCTATTTTTGATGTGTCTTTGCCTAGTTTTGGGATCAGGGTCATAGAATGAATTTGGGAGTGCTCCCTCTTTTTCTATTTCCTAAAATAAATTGAAGAGTATTGGTATTAGTTCTTCTTTAAAGGTCTTGTAGAACTCTGCTGTGTATCCATCTGGTCCTGGGCTTTTCTTGGTTGGTAATCTTTTGATGGCTTCTTCTATTTCCGCACTTGATATTTGTCTGTTTAAGTTGTATTTATCTTCTTGACTCAACCTGGGCATATCATATGACTTAAGACATTTGTCAATGCCTTCATGTCTTATATTTTATTGGAGTATAATTTTTCAAAATAATTTCTAATCATCCTCTGTATTTCTGTAGTGTCATTTGTGATATTACATTTTTCATCACGTATGATGATAATTTGAATTCTATCTCTCCTTCTTTTCATTAGCCTGGCTAAGGGTCTGTATATTTTATTTATTTTTTCAAAGAACCAACTTTTTGTTTTGTCAATTTTTTTCAGTTGTTTCTTTTGTTTTGATTTCATTGATTTCAGCTCTAATTTTAATTATTTCTTGCCTTTTACTGCTTTTGATGCTGGTTTGTTCTTCTTTTTCATGGGCTTTGAGATGTACTGTGAGGTCATTTATTTGTTGACTTTTTTGTCTTTTAAGGAATAAACTCCATGCAATGAATTTTCCTCTTAGTACTGTTTTCATAGTGTCCCAGAGATTTTGATATGTTGTGTCTATGTTCTCATTTACCTCTAGGAATTTTTTAATTTCCTCCTTGATGTCTTCTGTGACCCATTGTTCATTCAGTAGCATATTGTTTAGTCACCAGGTGATGGAGGAATTTTTATTTTTTTATTTTGTCGTTGATTTCCAATTTCATTCCATTATGACCTGATAAAATTAATGGTAGTATCTCTACTTTTTATATTTGCTAAGAGTTGCTTTTTGGCATAGTATATAGTCTATTTTAGAGAAGGATCCATGTGCTGCTGAGAAGAAAGTGTATCTTCTTGATGCAGTTTGAAATATTTTATATATGTCAGTTAAGTCTAAGTTATTGATTGTGTTATGAAGTCCTAGAGTTTCTTTATTGAAATTTTGTTTGGAAGATCTCTCCAGTGGTGAGATATGTGTGTTAAAGTCACCTATGATTATTGTGTTGTGGTCAGTTTGACTCTTGAACTTAAGAAGAGTTTGTTTGATGAACATAGCTGCACCAATGTTTGGGGCATATATATTTATGATTGTTATGTCTTGTTGGTGTATGGTTCCCTTGAGCAGTATGGAATGTCCATCTTTATCCCTTTTGATTAACTTTGGCTTGAAGTTTACTTTATTTGACATAAGTATGGAAACCCCTGCTTGCTTCCACTGTCCATGTGAGTGGGCTTTAAGATGTAGTGTGATTTGTCCCAACCTTTCACCTTCAGTCTGTAAATGTCTTTTTCTATCAGATGAGTCTCCTGGAGGCAGCATATTGTCAGGTCTTTTTTTTTTTTAAATCCAATATGCTAGCCTATGTCTTTTGATTAGTGAGTTTAAGTTAAGTTTAATTTAGGGTTATGATTGAGACATGGTTTGTATTTCCAGCCATATTTGTTTATTTCTGTTATTTTACTGGAATTGATTTTTCTTAGATTAGTTTTTCCTTTAGTGTACTATCTCCCTCTGCTCATTTTTATTGCTGCTTTTCATTTCCTCTTCATGAAATAATTTGCCAAGGATATTCTATAGTACTGGTTTTCTGGCTATAAATTTTTGTAACTTTTGTTTATCATGGAAGGTTTTTATTTCATTATCAAATATGAAGCTTTATTTTGCTGGATTCAAGATTCTTGGTTGGCACCCATTATCTTTCAGAGCTTGATATATGTTTTGTCCAGAATCTTCTAGCTTTCAGAGCCTGTGTTGAAAAATCTGCCATTATCCTAATTGGTTTTCCCTTATATGTAATATGATTCTTTTCTCTTATGGCTTTTAAAGTTCTCTCCTTGTTCTGTATGTTGGGCATTTTCATTATAATGTGCCTTGGTGTGGGTCTGTTGTTATTTTGTACATTTGGCATCCTGTAGGCTTCTTGAATTTGGATTTCCAATTCGTTATGCATGTTTGGAAAGTGTTCTGATATTATTTCATTGAATAGATGGTTTATTCCTTTGGTTTGGACCTCTATGCCTTTCTCTATCCCAATTACTCTTAAATTTGGTCTTTTTATGCTATCCCATATTTGTTGAATTTTCTGCTCATGTTTTCTTATCATTTCTGCTGTGTGGTATATGTTTATTTCAAGATGATTTATTTCATCTCATTGTCTGATGTCCTGTCTTCTCAGTGGTCTACTCTGTTGGTGATTCTTTCATTTGAGTTTTTAATTTGGTTTATTATTTCTTTTTTCTTAAGAGAGAGAGAGAGAGAGAGAAAGAGAGAATTTTTTTAATATTTATTTATTTTTTTTTTAGTTTTCGGCGAACACAACATCTTTGTTTGTATGTGGTGCTGAGGATCAAACTCGGGCCACACGCATGCCAGGCGAGCGCGCTACCACTTGAGCCACATCCCCAGCCCCGGTTTATTATTTCTTTTTTTTTTTAATTTTTTTTCTTATTTTTTTTTACAAGACAGTCTGCTTTTTATTTGTTGTTCACAACATTACAAAGCTCTTGACATATCATATTTCATACATTAGATTGAAGTGGGTTATGAACTCCCAATTTTTACCCCAAATGCAGATTGCAGAATCACGTCGGTTACACATCCACAATTTTACATAATTCCCTATTAGTAACTGTTGTATTCTGCTACCTTTCCTATCCCCTACTATCCCCCCTCCCCTCCCCTCCCATCTTCTCTCTCTACCCCATCTACTGTAATTCATTTCTCTCCTTGTTTATTTTCCCATTCCTCTCACAACCTCTTATATGTAATTTTGTATAGCAATTTCCCTTTTCTCTCCCTTTCCCTCCCATCTCATGTCTCTGTTTAATGTTAATCTTTTCTTCCTGCTCTTCCTCCCTGCTCTGTTCATAGTTGCTCTCATTATATCAAAGAAGACACCCAAGAATGTTGAGCCAAGATTGCAGCAGTCTGCTCTCAGCACCCGAGTGTCTGGTGAGGTGTGGGGAGCTGGGCAATGGCATTGTGCTGTGGGTAGGTAGTAGCCATGTGACCTGCATGGGAGCAGAGGGAAGTCTTGGTGGTCTGCAGATGTGTTGACAGGTGATTCTGCTAAGGTGCTCGCTGAGTCTTGCTTGGACTGGAACTTTGGGCTTTGGGTCCTGCTCAAACACTGAGGCCTGGAGCCTTGCACAGGGTCACAGCGCTGGTGATTTCTGCAGACAGCAGCTGGATAGGGGTCCTCTAACACTCTCAGAGATGCAGTATTCCAACTAGGTGAGATCTGGATCACAGAGCAACACAGAATGCTGCTTCCCAATGGTCTGCCATCATGAAATCCCTTCCTAGCCCTCTTGATATTAGGGTCTGAACTGAGAAATCAGAAGCGAGCCTTGTTGGTTTGCCTCTAAAGATGAACTGATATTTCTCACTTGTGGCTTTTAATATTCTTTCCTTATTTTCTGTGCTTGGAATTTGATTGTGATATGCCTTTTCAAGCTTCTCATTTGACTAGGTCTATTTGGAGTTTTGCAATTCTTCTGTATGGGAATATCTGTCTCATTTCTGATATGGGAAAAGTTTCCCATAACTATTTCATTGAAAATATTCTTCATGCCTTTAGTTTGTATCTCCATGTTTCCTTTAGCCCAGTGATTCTCAGATTTGTTATTTTGTTATTGTGTTCCCCAGTCCTATAATTTTTTCTTATATTATGTACTGTGTACTCAAGATCATATAACCCATCTTTAAGGCCTGAAATTCTGTCTTCAAGGTGTGAGATTCTATTTTCTTTGCAATCTAATCAGTTAGGGATGCCTTCAAGTGAGTTTTTAATTTGCTCAATCATGCCTTTCATTTCTAGTTCTTCTTGGTTTCTTTTCACTGTTTCCATTTTTTTTATTAAAATGGTCTTTCATCTCCTGTAATTGCTCCCTTATTTCTTTCCTCAAATCTTTTTTGAGTTTATTGAACATTTTAATAATCCTCTTTTATAATCTTTATCTGGCTTTTCATCCACTTCCCCATCAGTGGGATCCTGGGGATTTGGGATCTTAGAGGGGGGATATTTGTTAACCCCTTTCTGTTTTTATATTGCCCTCTGAGCTGCCAGTTGGAGCAGACCAAGATTGAAGTTTTTTGATGTATGACTCAGCTTTCCTTCTCACAGTATAAAGTGAGATGGATGAGAACTTACAGTTAGTTGATGTCTTGACCATTTGGACCCGTTCAGTGTACTTCTGGGATAAGACTTCTGCAGCTTTCTGTGAGTTCTGGCAAGTGGGGCTGAGGTCTAATTAGGCCTCAAGGGCTCTGTTGGGTGGTGTCAGCTTGGGAGAGATAGATTGATCTGTCCCTAGGTCTAGACAGTAGCTTGCAGGTCCATTTCTGAGGAGCCTCCCAAGAAATTGAATCAGCAAATCCTCTACTCACTGCTACCTAGGAGCACAGCCTTCTTGGGCTTAGCTCCTGATTGTTTTCACCGCTGCCTGCTCATATCACTACAGCTGCTCACATCATCTTCCAGGCACATAGGAGAATGGGGTCAGGCTCCCCTTCATCCTTCCATCTCCAATGCCAGTTTCAAATACATTCCATCAGGCCCAGCCTGGGTCACTTGATAGGCACCTGCCAGGATATTGTGGCCACTTGTTTATTTGTTTGTTTTTCTGATCTCCTGGGTTCTGTAGTCACTGTAGCAGCTTTCACCCCAAAATGGCTTCCTCCCAGGCCAGTTGAGATACTGAGCATACTTTTTAAGTACCCAAGAGCACTTTTTAAAAAATGATTCTAATTTGTAATATATGACAGCAGAAGGCATCTCAATTCATGTTACACAGAGCACAGGTTTTCATATCTCTGATTGTACACGATGTAGAGTCACACCATTTGTGTATTCCTACATGTACTTACAGTAATGATGTCCATCTCATTCCACTTCTTTTCCTACCCCCATTCCCCCTCTCTTCCCCTCCCTCCCCTTTGCCCTAGCTAGAGTTCATCTATTCTTCCCTTGCTCCCCCCACATCCCCATTATGAATCAGCATCCTTATATCAGAGAAAACATTCGCCATTTGTTTTTTGGGGATTGGCTAACTTCACTTAGTCTGATATTCTCCAACTCCATCCATTTAAGCACCAGAACATGTTTTTTTTTTTTTTTTTTCCAAGAAGTGGTGTGCTGTGTCATCTCTGGATCAGCTAAGACTAGGCAGCTCTGTCTGGGGTGAATCTGCCTCAGTAGGTTAGCTCCAGTATATTCTTTCTTCTTTGTTTATTGTACCCACATTTCTGAGTCGCTAAACTGCTTTGGTGTCCAATGTTAAAGTTTACCGAAATTTCTCTGTCACCCACCTCACTAAAAAGCTGTCTACACACTGCTTTGGACCCAGGCCATGGTATAGTTTGGAATGAAGCTTTTTCTACTCTTCAAATCTTCTTGCTTGGTGCACTCAAAAAAATAATGAGGACCTCAAGAAGCTCATGTAGCCGTTCACTATATGCATTTATGGTTATTATCTTTGTTTTTCATAATTGGAAAAATTAAATATGTATTTATCAATTAATCCTCAAAAAAAAAATAAAATACTTGGGAATCAACCTAACAAAAGAGGTGAAAGATTTATACAATGAAAACTACAGAACCCTAAAGAGAGAAGTAGAAGAAGATCTTAGAAGATGGAAAAATATACCCTGTTCATGGATAGGCAGAAATAACATTATCAAAATGGCGATATTACCAAAAGTTCTCTATAGATTTAATGCAATGCCAATCAAAATACCTACGGCATTTCTTGTAGAAATAGATAAAGCAATCATGAAATTCATATGGAAAAATAAAAGACCCAGAATAGCAAAAGCAATTCTAAGCAGGAAGTGTGAATCAGGCAGTATAGCAATACCAGATTTCAAGCTATATTACAGACCAATAGTGACAAAAACAGCATGGTACTGGTACCAAAACAGGCGAGTGGACCAATGGTATAGAATAGAGGACACAGAGACTAATCCACAAAGTTACAACTATCTTATATTTGATAAAGGGGCTAAAAGCATGCAATGGAGGAAGGATAGCATCTTCAACAAATGGTGTTGGGAAAACTGAAAATCCATATGCAAAAAAATGAAGCTGAACCCCTTTCTCTCGCCATGCACAAAAGTTAACTCAAAATGGATCAAGGAGCTTGATATCAAATCAGAGACTCTGTGTCTGATAGAAGAAAAGGTTGGCTCCGATCTACATATTGTGGGGTCGGTCTCCAAATTCCTTAATAGGACACCCATAGCACAAGAGTTAATAACAAGAATCAACAAATGGGACTTACTTAAACTAAAAAGTTTTTTTCTCAGCAAGAGAAACAATAAGAGAGGTAAATAGGGAGCCTACATCCTGGGAACAAATTTTTACTCCTCACACTTCTGATAGAGCCCTAATATCCAGAGTATACAAAGAACTCAAAAAATTAGACAATAAGATAACAAATAACCCAATCAACAAATGGGCCAAGGACCTGAACAGACACTTCTCAGAGGAGGATATACAATCAATCAACAAGTACATGAAAAAATGCTTACCATCTCTAGCAGTCAGAGAAATGCAAATCAAAACCACCCTAAGATACCATCTCACTCCAGTAAGATTGGCAGCCATTATGAAGTCAAACAACAACAAGTGCTGGCGAGGATGTGGAGAAAAGGGTACACTTGTACATTGCTGGTGGGACTGCAAATTGGTGCGGCCAATTTGGAAAGCAGTATGGAGATTCCTGGGAAAGCTGGGAATGGAACCACCATTTGACCCTGCTATTGCCCTTCTCGGACTATTCCCTGAAGACCTTAAAAGAGCATGCTACAGGGATACTGCCACATCGATGTTCATAGCAGCACAATTCACAATAGCTAGACTGTGGAACCAACCCAGATGCCCTTCAATAGATGAATGGATAAAAAAAATGTGGCATTTATACACCATGGAATATTATGCAGCACTAAAAAATGACAAAATCATGGAATTTGCAGGGAAATGGATGGCACTAGAGCAGATTATGCTTAGTGAAGCTAGCCAATCCCTAAAAAACAAATACCAAATGTCTTCTTTGATATAATGATAGCAACTATGAACAGAGTAGGGAGGAAGAGCAGGAAGAAAAGATTAACTTTAAACAGAGACATGGGATGGGAGGGAAAGGGAGAGAAAAGGGAAATTGCATGGAAATGAAGGGAGACCCTCATTGCTATACAAAATTACATATAAGAGGTTGTGAGGGGAATGGGAAAATAAACAAGGAGAGAAATGAATTACAGTAGATGGGGTAGAGAGAGAAGATGGTAGGGAAGGGGAGGGGGGATAGTAGGGGATAGGAAAGGTAGAATACAACAATTACTAATAGGGCGTTATGTAAAATTGTGGATGTGTAACAGACGTGATTCTGCAATCTGCATTTGGGGTAAAATTGGGAGTTCATAACCCACTTCAATCTAATGTATGAAATATCATATGTCAAGAGCTTTGTAATGTTGTGAACAACCAATAAAAAAATAAAATAAATAAAATAAAATTCATTTTATATAAAAAAAATTTAGACTAATGATGAAAATCCTGTTACAATTCGTGTGGACATTTTTTATCTAGAGATAATCAACAAAAGCCTTACTTTATTAATCCCATTAAAATATTCCCTTCATGTCCCCAGTCAAACCTGTCACATTTGGAGAAAATACTGGCTCTCAGGGCTCAGCTGTCAGTGGACAGAACATTCCTATTTTGAGGGCACCCCAGCTTGCTCCTGCTCCTCTGACATGGGTAGGATCCCTTCAGATCCTGCTGAAGAGTCACCTGTGGGTCAGCCCTGTCAGATGGACATCTCACCTCTTTGTCTCAGCTGAGAGTGGAAATGCAACATAAAATGCCTTCCTGCTCACTCTTATTATCTCTTCATTGGATTTAATCTTTCATAAAAAGACTTTGAAATGCTATTTGACTTCAGGCTATGTCTACTTTCTGCAGGGCAAATATCCTGCAGGCTAGAAACAGAAAACATCCTGGCAGCCTTTTTAAAATGGAAGAGAGTACAGCTGAAAATATAAGGATAATCAGCTCCATTAGTACTTAACAAAAGTATTGTGCTATGTCATCTAATAGAGGAGAGGGTCAGACAAAAAGCCACTTTTTTTATGACAAAGGTTGCTTTTTTGTACCAGAGATTGAACCTAGGGGTGCTTAACCACTGAGCAACACTCCTAGCTCTTTTTTTTAAAAATATATTTTGTTTAGAGACAGGGCCTCACTGAGTTGCTTAGGGGCTTGATAAATTGCTGAGGCTGGCTTTGAACTTGCAATCCTCCTGCTTTAGTCTCTTGAGCCTCTGAGATTATAGTCATTCCCTACTAGGACCAGCACTATTAAAATCTATTAATCTACATGTATACACACACACACACACACACGTAGTTACAGTTAAAATTATAAGCAGGTATATAGGCATAAGTAGTAAGTATAAACTCTTGAAGCAGGGAAGTTGGAAAGAGATTTTCAGGCTGATGGAAGGTGCACATATTTTATATAGTTCATCAAGAAAACTCTTGGTGAAATGGGGATACTGGAGATATTGGAGTGACTACCTGAGTGGGGTCCTAGTGTAGAAATATTTCAGGTGGTAACAGCAAGCAAAAATGATGAACTGAACTAGATAGACAAAAGAAAAAGAAGGTGAAATACTTTTAGGAAATACAGAAGAAAAAGGGTCCAGATTTTTGACATCCAAATGGCTCCTAGGAATCCATAGGCAATAATAAAGAAATGAGTAAAAAAGGTGAACCAACTTCAAAAATGTAAGTTTAACTGGCCAGCAGCAATATGTCATCATCAAATAATACTAAAAAATATACATACTAAACTAAGGTAGCATTTCAACTCATAAATTTCAATGAAACCCAAATAAAAATAAACAAAAAATGTTAAAATTATAATACTAGTAATGGCAAGAACTCAGAGAGGTGATCAATTGAATGTTTTGATGACAGGAGTGAAAATTGGTATGTTTATTTGGAAAATCAATTTAGCAATGTGTATCAAGAGACAAATTGTTACAAAAGCAGTCATTCATACCCCTGAGAATCTATCCACTCAAGGATGTAATTCAAATATGGAAAAATACCTGCCCCTGTATATCCTTAAGTGTCAGTAGTATCAGAAGCAAATTAAAAACCTACTAAGGTGATATCATTCCAGTAATTGTGGCACATTCTCACCATGGATTAATATTTACATATTAAAAGTGATAATTCAAAATTAATTTAGTAATATGATGACATAGAAAAAGCTAATGACGTATTGCTAAGTGGAAATAGGTTAAGTCCATAGAGAGCATCACAGTATAGACATGTATCTGGAATATAGTTTAAGTTTATAAACTGCTCATATGTGTACATTTGCATATTCTCTTGTTTAAACATTTTTAGTTGTTAATGGACCCATTTATTTATTTATATATTTATTTATGTGATGCTGAGGATTAATCCCAGGACCTCGTATGTGCTAGGCAAGTGTTCTAACATTGAGCTAAAACTCCAGCTCCTACAAGTGTATACTCTTGTGAGTACTTGTGATTATGTCCCCTGCAGGTGGAAGAAATGACAAATTCTGCTATATATATATATATATATATATATATATATATATATATATATATATATATATATATTATAAATTAATATAAATAAATATATATGCACATTTATACATATATGTAATATGTATAAATGTGCATATATGTCATCTATCTATCTATCTCTATATCTTTATATAAAGAGAGGAGAAAGATTGGTTGGTTCCTTTCACTGTGGGAACTTAGCAAGTCCAAAATCTGTTGGGTAGGCTGGCAGCCTGGAGACCCTGGAAAGAATTGCAAGTAGAGGCCAACTGCTGGCAAAGTTGTTTCTTCTTCCTGGGAGTCTAGTCTTTTTTTAGTAAGGTCTTGAACTGACTAGATGAGACCCATGCACTTTGTAGAGTATCATGTCCTTCACTCAATATCTATAGATGTAGATTTTTTCTTTGCCTTTAAAAAAGCATCTTATTGTCTATATTTAAGGTGTATAACATGATGGTTTGAAAGGCATATATAGAGTTAAATGATTACCATGGTCAAAAAGTTTACATACTCATCATCTTCCATAACTATATGTGTGTGTTGGGGGGATAGTTTTAGCACCTAAAATTTATTCTCTCATCAATTTTTTGGTAGAAAATATACTATTATGAACTATCATCTGTACATTGCATTTTTAGATGTAGTTGTCCTACCTAAGTGCAAACTTCTGCCATTTGACTACATCTTCCTTTTTCCTCCCCATTCCCACAGGGTAACCACTATTCTCTTGTGTTTCTTCTGCATGTTTTCTTTCTAAATTCCATGTAAAGTGAGATCATTTTGTATTTTTCTTCTTGTATCTCCTTTTACCTTGTGTAATGTTCATCCAGGTTCATTCATGTTTTCAAATTGTAGTATCTCCTTTTTAAAGTCTGAATAATATTCCATACTGGTATATTTCACAATTTCTTTATGCATTCATCTGTGTATGGGCACTTAGAATGATTCCATATCTTGGGTCTTTTTTTTTTTTTTGGTACCAGGGATTAAACTCAAAGGTGCTTAACCACTGAGCCACATCCCCAACCCTTTTTATATTTTATTCTGCTTTGAGGAAGGGTCTCACTATATCGCTTAGGGCCTCTCTAATTTGATAAGGCTGGCTTTGAATTTGTAATCCTCCTGCCTCAGCTTCTCAAGCTGCTGGAATTGTAGGCACGCACCACAGTGCTCAGCCGTATCTTGGCTCTTTTGAATAATTGTCATGAATATAGGACTGCAAATATCTCTTTCAGGTGCTGGTTTAATTTCCTTTTGGTATGTACTAAACAGAGGGATGCTAGATCATATAGAGTTTTTATTATTAATTATCTGAGTATTTTCCATACTATTTTCCATAATGACAATATAAATTTACATTTTTATCAATAGTGCATAAGTTTTCCCTTTTCTCTATATCCTAGACAACACTTATATTTTTTATAGTAGCCATTTTAACAGTTATGATATCTCATTGTAATTTTTAATTTGCATTTCCTTGATGATTAATGATGGTCATTTATATATGTTCTTTTGGGAAATGTCTATTAAAGTCCTTTGCCCATTTTAAAAATAGGATTGTTTGCTTGCTATTGAGTTTACATGAATTTCTTATATATTTTGGATATTAACTCCTTATCAGATCTGCAAATATATCAGGTTTGCCAATATTCTGTCCCAATCCACAGACTGCTTTTTAATTTTGTTGATGGTTGTTGGAAAAAAAAATTTAGTTTATTTCTCAACAATTGTTTATTTTTGCTTTGGTTGTCTATATTGTTAGTTTGATGTCCAAAAGTTCAATGTCATGGTCAATGTCAAGAGGCTTTCCTGCTGTGTTTTCTTCTAGAAATTTTAAAGATTCAGTTGTTTTATTCTTATATCCTCAATTCATTCTGAGTTGATTTTCATGTGTGATATCAGATAAGGACTCAAATTCATTATTTTCTATGTGGGTTTTTAGTTATCCCATTGGCATTTTATTGAAGACATTCTCCCTCCTCATTGAGTCTTCTTGGTGACTTCTTGAACTTCATTGACTGTATATGCTTGGGTTTCTGAGCTCTCTATTCTACTCCATTATTCTCTGTGTCAATTTTTATGCCAGTAAAAAACTGTTTGGTTATATATATACACCATACACACACACACACACACACACACACACTCAGATGTACAAACATACACACATGTATCTATACATTCTTACAGTAATTATGTCTTTTCTAATTTGAAATCAGGGAGAACGATGCCTCTTTGTTTTTATTTTTCAAGATTGTTTTGATTTTGGAGTCTTTTGTGGCTCCATTTGGATTCTGGAATTTTATTTTTCTACTTCAGGGAAAAGTGGCATTGGAATTTTGATAGGAAAAGCCCGGATGAGTATATCCACAATAGTAATTCTTTCAATCCAAAAACAAAGGAAACCTTCCTATTGGTTTATGACTGATCTCTAAATACAAAAATGTACGCATGAATTGTAACAGGGTTTTCATCATTAGTCTAAAATTAATTGATAAATATATATTTAATTTTTTCAATTATAAAAAAACAAAGATATAAAGATATATAGCATACAGAGCATCTAGTGAACAGCTACAAGGGCTTTTTGAGGTCCTCATCATTGTCTTTATTTATCTATTTATTTTATTGTTTTATTTTTATTTATCTACTGTAAATAGGACTCTTGATTTCTTTTTCAGATAGGTCACTATTGGTATAAAGAAACTGAATGTTGATCACAACTAAAACATATCTTCACAGAAACATCTAGAATAATTTTTGATCAAATATCTGGGCCCTACAGCCTAGCCAAGTAGACACCTAAAACTATCAGTCGTGAACGGCTCCAGGTTTGCATTGTTCTCTGTCTCCAAACTGCAGAGACCAACAAGACCACCCCTTTTTTGATAGTTCCATCACAACCCAAGAGAGCCACCCGTGGCGTGGCATCCACGGCAAACCCTGAGTCAGTCTCAGTGAACAAGGATTGGACTATTATTGTTGTATGAGCCTAAATCCCACAAAGCATGGGAGGAGGGGCTGCCTCAATTGTACCATATAGAATTGGTAACTTAGAGAACAGCTGTATGGGGAGAAGGAGGACAAAATTGGCAACTTGCGGGGATAGAAATTCTGACATTTTTACTGCAACATTACTCTAGCCAACCTGAATAGAGATTTCAATATGGCACTGATATCTTCTTTTTATAATCTCTTTATTTTCCAAGCAAAATCCCTTATTTGTACAAAAGGAAGAAAAATAAAATAGATTCCTGTCATGCCAGGTTCACACCATAACTATAGAATTTTTTCTAGATATAAACACCCCAGTTGTCAAAAAGCACTGACAAAGTGACATCTATCTAAATGGTAAAGAGCTTTAAAACCATTTTACAAGGGTAAGAGTCAAACATCAAGGTCTTGTTAACTCAGAAAATCGAGTTGTCTGGATGTCCTGAGTATAGCACTAATGAAAACACCAGAGATCATCCTGTGCCATGGAGTTAGGCTACCTCCCAATGGTCCCAGAGGGAATGTTGGTGAGAGTGATAAGAAAAAAAGTATTCTCAGTGTAAGGAAAGACTATGCAATTTAAGTTTTTGGAAGGCAACAAGATTCCTTTAACTTGTGGCTTTTAAGCAGATGTTACAGAAACTCTGTGTAAGGGTTCATTTTTTTTTAAATACATATCAGGGTTCATCATGTTTTGTATTTTTTTCCAATCCAAAATATTCTCACCAAACCCCGCAATGTCTAGGCTACATGGATTATTAAAAGGCTTGAGTGTCTGTTTTTTTCAATGTAACAATGAACATGTCAATGTAGATCCATTTGAGGAAAATTCAGTTTTTTTCAGCTAAAAAGAAATGGGTTGATAATATCTGAATATTCAATACTTTGACTTTCTGCTTCTCTCACAGAACACATTTGTTAACTCACCTTGCATTTTCAGGAGGTATTGTTCCCTTTTGCAAAGCATTAAAAATGGAGATATTTGAAAGCTAATTTCAAGTTGGTTTTGCCCATTAGGATTATAGCTATAGGTGCTTAATGATGTCATCATCTAATGATGTGGAGCGGAAGCAACACAGTTATATTGTTGATATAAATGATAATTTCTCATGGATTTAATTTTCATCTTTTTTTAAAAAACACATGCCTCCAAGTCTTAACATTTATTTGCTGAACTCAATTTTATGTTTTAGAATGAGGACTCTGAGGCAAGAAATTAATTGAAGGAAAAGAAAACAAAAATCAATTTGTAATATATAAAAACTGTTAAAAATCAATCTGACAAGAAGGGACTTTGCATCTTAAGAGCTTCTTGTTTTATAAGTTAATGTGGCCAAGTATTGGCAATTTCAAAATAATAATAATAATAGAGTAGGAGGAGATAAAGATGAATGGAAAATGAGAAAAAAAATTAAAATGTTAATGGTTAAATAAAATCATAAATAATTTTTAAAGAGAAAATAAGATCATGAACATGTGAATCAAAATTGGGTTGAAAATCTCAATTGTAATGAAAATGTCTATACTCAAAATGATTCATATGCTATAACTTATATAAAATTCATTTGAAAAGAAAAGATTTTGATTTAAAATTACAAATTGTAAAGAAAATATGGAAAAAAATATCTATCACTTTGAGTCAGGCACAGGTTTTTTAGCCTGATCTGTAAAGAGAAAAACTTGATCAACTGTCCTCATGCAAAATTAAGAAATTCACTTAAAAATAAATGGTTAAGATGATGAACAAGCCACAGACTGAGGTAAAATATTTTCAATCATATAGTTGATAAAAGATTTGTATCCAGAAAATCTAAATAATTCCTAAAATTCAAAAATTACAAAACCTGGTACTAGGGATGTAGCTCAGTGTTAGACTGTTTGCTTAGCATGTAAGAGGCTTTAGGTTTGATCTCCAGTTCTGCAAAGAAAAAAAAAAGTAGTCAAACTTCCCTATCAAAAATTTAACAAAATATCTGAAAGGCTATATATCTAAGGAAAATATATATATAGGTATCAGGTAGACTCATGAAATGATGCTTGACACTGTTAGTCATTAGGGAAATGTAAATGAAAGCCACAATGAAAACCACTTCATTCCTATTAGAATTAGTTACATTAAAAAAATTCAAGTGTTAGTAAGAACATGGAGGAACTACAATTCTCGTACATTGCTGATTTTGTGAAGAACATTACAGTTTGTAAAAGTTTTAGGCATTTTTTTACAAAATTAGACATATTAGACATATGCACTTGGAGATTTATCCAAGGGCTGTAAATATTTGTGTGAATATTTGTATTCACACAAAACTATGTATGCAAATGGTTGTAGTAACTTTATTCATAATGTCTGAAAACCTGAAATAGCCTCGAATGTTCATCACTTGGGGACTAGATGAAACAACTATATTACAGCCAATAGAAAGAATGAACTATTGATATGCTTGACTGAATAGATGGATTTCAAATATGTTTATGAAGGGAAAAGTAAACTGCGTAGGATGATGGTGGTGGTTATGTGATTATTTGTATTTTTCAAACAGCAGAACTATGCACTGGATAGTGTGGATATTATTGTATGTACCTTACAATACTGTAAAATAAATGGAAGAAAAATGTACTAAGTCACAAAATGTGTTGGCACCAGTAAATAAGAGCATCACCATCTTGTGCCCTCTTCTGTATTGTCCTCCCAGTGTAGATAGGAAATTCCAGAAGGTTTGGGCTCAGCTGCTTGGCATACCTATGTGTACTTAACACAGGGTGGGCCTCCTGCCAAAGCCAGGCAGCTTCTCAAGCTGCCAGGATGTATTCTTCAACTCCCATTAATCCCATTAAGAACAAGCCAATGACTTTAATTTGGATTCCTGAATGAACTATAAACTGCACTCCATCTGCTTTGTAGTCTAAGCAACAGATAGGCCCTCACTTAGAAATTTGCTTAAATGCACCAAGTGAGAAAATGGGCAGCTGAAGATTTTGATGCCAAAGCTCTGGTCATTAGGGAAGTCACCTTTAGTGAGGGTGAGAAGGAACATTTTCTTGATCAATCTGTTCATCACTCCTAGGTCCATGTGGCATCTGTTGGGGTATAGGAGAAGTGTGCTAATGTGGCTGATAAACATGTATTTTCATCATCTGTCTCTGTAGTTCCCCTCCAGGTTGGTAGACTTTCCCCAAGTGGTCCTTGCTCAAAAAGAATTTCAGATGTGGGCAAAAAAAAAAAAAAAAATAAGAGTGTTTTCCAATAGGAGAGCCAGGTGGTATCACATCTTAGTGGCCCCTTTTCCTAAATTGAAGGAAATGCATTGTTCCAGTAGGGTTGAGGAGTGCTTTGTGGTCAGAGCAGAACTTTTTGTGCCTATTCAGTACTGAGTAGTTCGGGGGAGTAGACCCAGCTGACATCTGAAGCATGTGGAAGTTAGAAACCTGTGTGATGAAGCAAATTATCAAGTGATCGTCCCTGACTGAATAGACATTGTCTTTGAATATTTATTGTCTTCTTACACTACCCTCCAAAGAGCTTGGGTGGTCAACCTGGTCCCTTGAATCATTGGAGGTGCAAGATAAAAAAGGTTAATGGTCGATCAAAAAGAAATGAGGCTATTGAGATAGGACAGGGGAGAGCATTTTCAGAGGGTGTTGAATAGAAAGATTATAGCTGCAATTCTACTGTTTAGAGAAAGATAATATTTTAAGCTATATTTCTGCAACCTACATTTAAATATGTATCCAAAGGAACCTGACATAGTTTGCAATTGGGTTACTCAATTTTGATGGCTTTTTTCCTTCTTTGGCTCTAAATTTCATCAGCAGACTGAGCATGAGTCACAACTATAATATATATATATATATATATATATATATATATATATATATATATATATTTTTTTTTTTTTTTTTTTTTTTGCCTTAGACCTTGTAGTTACCTTGACTCTTTGCAATTTCTCACTCCCATACACAGGTGCTCACCAAAATACTGGTTATAACTTAATGAGGTTTCTTGATTCTTCTCCATAGCAACTGCCATTTATTTTAAAACATCCTCTTCAACTCTCTCTCTAGACCTTGTCTACCCTCATAAACCCATTTCCCAACATATTGCAAGAAAATCTTTCCAGATTGCACATTTGATTCTGGTTGTTCCTTGCTGCATAGTCTCAATAATTCTCCCTTGCTCATGGAATAAGATACAAATCTTTAGCATGAATAGTGTTTTGAGACCTCCATCTTCATCTAAAACCAGGAACCAAGAAGCATCTATCTTTTAGAAATCCTCTGTCCAGGAACAGGCTCCATTTGGTGATTTTTCAATGTTTTTGAATATGCAGATTTCCTTGTCTGGAATGTTTTCCCCAGGTGTCTCTCCTGTTCTCAAATTTCCACTCCTCCTTCAGATCTTTCTCAAGGAATCATTTCTTTTTTTTGAATCATCCTCCTTGTATATTCTCCGAAATCTGTTTCTGACCATCCTTTCTGCTCCCACATGTATGTGAGAGAACCTGGAGATAATTTTAAATCAGAAAAAAAAATACTTACCCTAAAAATGAACATTAATGTTTATGTAAAGTGAATTCGTCTTTTTAATCTCAACTTCCTGGTTCCAAAATAACATTTTAGTCCTAACAAAGGTTTATTACATTGTTTGCTGCATGATTTTATCTTTACTTATATTTCCCTAAAACCAATAAATGTTCATCTCTATTCCACTAATTATGTGGCCACATTATAATGTGACCAGCACAAGTTGCAGCCAGCTTTTTAAAAATATCTTTATTGATACATAATTCACAGGTCACACAGTTTATTCATTTAAAATGTGCTAGACAAGGACCTTTAGAATATATTAACAGGTTTGTATGACCATCAACACCACATAATTTTTTAACATTTTGATCCCCTTAAAAGAAACACTGCATAGTAGTGCTGGGACATTGCCCTGACTCTACCCCCGCCTTGGAAGCCACAAATTTACTTTCTGCCTCTAGATTTTCCCAGTCTGATTACTTAATATGAATGGACTTATACAATATGTAAACTTACATGATCCTTTATTTCATGTCTCATGGCATTTTGTTAAAAACAGGACTTTTTAGATAACTTTACATTGGCATATTATTTCTTGCTGTCTCATAAATTTTTGTTGACAATTAGACATTTCTAGATAATATAACTTGGGATACTTATTCCCCCCCCCCCAGGGGAAGTTTCCATTATGGGTTTTTATTTTATCACTTATTTCTTCTGTAATTTGGCGGAACTGATTCTGTGAACTCTACTCTGCTTGTTGTATGCAATCTCTGATTTCTTGCTCAGAAAACTTTCCCCATGTTTTGACTGTTGGCTGCTAGGGCTTGTCCCTAGGCTAATGTAAGTCACTTGTTGATCAAAGGTTGTGTTTAATCTTTTGGGACTAGTTATACTTTACCCCTTACTAGGGAATGTGTGCATGACTTGGGGCCATTATCCCTGGTGGAGGAGGTGATGGAATCTTGCCCCATATTTGGCCAGAGATTAGTAGGTATAAAGCTAGGCGGTCCCCTCTTTGATTTCTCCTCAGAAGCCACAGTCTTGGGGATCATATAGCCTTCCAGATTGACTGGAATTGTTGGACCACCACACAAAGAAAAGACCACCGACTCCAATTTTAAATCAAATTAAAGCAAGCTTGCATTGTGTACACAGAGGAAGATGGTCAACAGGGCTGTCTCTCCCAACCCTGGGCTAGAGATCAGCATCCCAGCTCTCCAGGAACAAGGTTTTATAGCACAAAAAGTTCCAAAGGGGGGTGTCTTGAGAATTTACAGATAACAGGATTTTGACAAGCATAATACAAAGGCAGGTAGCAGATTAATAATCTACATGACATGATATTTCAAGGTAGGGAGTAAATTCAGATCCCAACATCAGGATTTATGAGGTGCCACTGAGGTTTCAGAGAGGGTGGTTATCTGGTCAGAGGGATCCAGGATTGATGAGGCATCCCTAAGGTTTTAGAGAGGGTTGTTATCTGGTCAAGGAGAGCCAGGCATGGGTGGGTTCAGAGCATGGGCAGGAATTCCAAACAAGTTTAGAAATCTCAGTAATTTATAGTGAAACAGAAATTAACTTTTCATGACTTTGTGATGAGATGGCTCCCAATCTTAAGATGGCATTAGGCTGGGTTCATCAGGATGAGTGTGATTTTATTTTAAAAAGTTGAAGTTGCCTCTTTCTCAGAAGAGTCCATTCTTGATCAAAGGTTGTGTGAGGCTTCTACCTTGGTTTGATGGATGTGTGTGACTTGGAAAATTCTTGGCCCCAAGTCCTCTGCTTGCTGTTGAGTATATTTACTCCAGCACAGGTGAAGAGCCATCCTGACCCCAGAATTGACCATGACCCCAGAAGGGCTCTCCTCATCTGTCTGTTTCCTTGGTTCTATTAGGCTTCTGTTGGGTCTGCCATTATTATTATTATTATTATTATTATTATTATTATTATTATTATTATTTAACATGGAGTTCTCAGCCTCTTCTTCAGATCCAGATCTTCATTGACTCCCACCACACCAATAGGCATAAAATTCTACAAAGTCTGTTAAAACCAGTTTCCTGAGGCAGAGGTGGGGAGTTCTTGCCCAATAGCCTGATTGCTCCCTGAGCAACAGTCCTTTACCACTGCATTGGAAATGAGAGTGGGACATACATTATCTGAAGTTATGCAGCTGTCCCATGATTGGCACTCTGTAACAGTGGAAGCCTTTGTGCCTCCGTTTTTACTCCCTGAGACTGGAACTTGAGCCTTGTGAGTATACTGGAGTAGAGGTGAATAGTGACGGAGGCTTCAGCTTTCGTGGCCTGCTGAACATTTAATAGAGTAGAGCTTCCACCCCTGGGTGTGAGGGCTGGGTGAATAACGAGAACCATACTTTTCTCAGCTATTGATGAAATTAAAGTCTTTTCAGCATGGTCCTGGAGATTGAGGGTTATGAAAAACATAGGCAGCCTGCTCCTCCCACGTGAAACTTTTTAACCTCAATGTATTAGTCAGGGTTCTCTAGAGGAACAGAGCAACCAGGGGAATGATGATGAAAAAGGGGGTTTATTATATTGGATTACACAAATGGAAGTGGATCGTCCACAATCCCTGTCTGCAGGCTGGACAGTTGAAGGAACCAATAGCTGCACAATGCAAGATGCTGAAGCTTCAGGACAGAGGGATAAATGATGCTACCCCACTCTGAGACTGAAGGCTTCTAGAAACTCCCTGAGAATTCCTGGCATTGTTGCTTTGGGAGAGTGAAGGAATGAGAGTCTGATATCCTCAGGCAATTGCAGCAGCCATCAAGAGCTCCTTCAAGAACAATCAAGCTTGCAGTTGCTGTTACTTCTTTGTTCTTCCACTTTTATTCCAAGTCTTCAACCTATTGGATGGTGCTGCTCAACCTTAGGGAAGGTCTCCACTTTAGTTCCCTAATAATCCACATGCCAATCATTCCAACCCTCATTGGCAGACCCAGTAGCTCTGACTCTTCTGCATCTCTTAATTCAATCAAGTTGACAATTCAAATTAACCATTACACTCAGGTTATAAACTGAGGAATGTAGAGTCCCGTTTTCTTAAATGCACCTGGTCAGAGCAGGTTGGGGCACACATGTCACGGACTCTCATTTGGGTTACAATATTTAGTAAGTTTATTCAAATGAATATTTATTTTCTTGAATATGTCTTTCCAGACATTTGAAATAATTGTTTTGTTCATGATTTTGACCAGTTCTATGTTTATATTGTTGGAGATGATCCAATGACTCTCTACTCCACTATTTCAGAAGTCCTAGCATTATTTTCTTCCCCAAAGAAATAATTTTCTTCCCCACACTTAATCAGAGAAGGAGTGAATGCATTTCCATACATGATCTCTGCTTGCTTACTTCGTCACTTCTAAAAATTTATGTAAACTTCTATTCCTTAATCTTAGGTTTTAGAAAACTCTGCTCCAGATTCATCCCTTCCACAGTTTTCATTTATCTTTCTGAGTTTTCTGTAAAAATGAAAACAGATGAAAGCATTTATCAAGTTCTTTTAAATCTTTGTCTTTATTTTCTGTTGCAGATTTTATATGCTTAACATAAGTTAGAGGCTTAATAAATATGAGTCCTCTTCCTTCCTTTTGCTGCAACCCTTATAGCATTTGGTTTAGGTGTTAGCAGACTTGTCTCTCTCTCTTGTTATACTGCTCCGTCTCTGAAGGTAAGGACACCTGTTTTTCTGCCCCTGAACTCCCCATGAAACTGAAACTATCTTTTCATGCATCAGGTACTGGGTACATGTCTGTTAATTGATTAATCATATGAAATTAAATTGCCCACACTGGAGTTCTTCCAGAGGGAGGAAGGGTAGAGCACAAAAGGAAAGAGAGAGAAACTTTTGAACTTGCATTTAGCATCGGTCCAAACAGTGGAGAAGGCACCTCAACAATCTACTCAATTACTTTTACTCAGTCTCATGCCGGACGGTAGGTAGTGGGAAGGACAGGGTATCTGAAGTGGGGATAATGTATTCACATTGTGATGGTTTGCAGGAGTTTATGAAAATCTTTCAGCAGAACTTTGCTGGGATAGTAGAAGACTCATAATACAAGACTCAGACAACTTCCAAAAGGAGCTGATTTTGGCAGTCTTGGGCCACCAAATCATGAGACACACCAAAAGGGAGAGGCTATAGGAACAGGAGTGGAAATTAGATTATGAATAATGTTTGTATTGAACAAACTGGAATTTCCTTTTTAGTTGAATGCAGATCAAGAGCTCCAGACAAATTAGAGAAATATGTTTATTGTACATTAATGTGGTCAGACGCTGTGCTCTGTGTGTGGGCTGAGTAGAAATAACCATGAAGGGGGAGGCAGGGAGTTGGCCTCTATGTCTGGTGTCGCATGTGTGGGCTAAGATGCTTCACCCATGAGAAATTTATGAGGATTCAAGTCTGATAATAAAGGAAAGAAAATGCAGACGTCTGAGCTGTATGATTCTGCATGACATCATGTGGCAAAAAGAAAGAAAATGTTGTTGATTAAAGATAGTTTAGAGGCTGAAGAAATGCCTACCTGGCATTCACGAAGACTTGGGTTCAATCTCCAGTATCATATGAAAAAAAAATGTACTCTACAAAACTTATTAAAAATATTATACATCAATGAAAAAATCTTCTCATCCAAGCGTAGTTAGAATATTCAGAAAAGAAGAAATAGAGTGAAAACAACCCAGATGATCCTGATGTCAACATTTCTTTCTCATTTTTCCCCAGTCTACTTCTTTTTTCCCTGTAGCCTATTCTGTATGCAAGTTCTACATGGCCATGATCATATTCTATGCACAATTCTACACCTTTCATGTTTTTTTCCTAATATAATAAAATATATTTTTATGTTACCAATTTTCCATAAGCACCACTTTAATAGCTGCATAACAGTTCATCATATGGATGTGTTATCATTTAATAATTTATTTTATTATCTATTTAGTTTTTTTTATCTTATCAACAGAATGGGAAACTATGGTGTGATAAACATATTTCTGCAAATATATTTATACATATTTATTTTCCCCCATGTCTTAGGTTATTTCATTTGGATAGATTTCTGGAAGTGGAATTGCTGGATCATAATAACTCTGTATGAACACTTTTAAGACTCTTGATCCATTAATGCTAAATTGCTTTGCAAGACTTTTGCATCAATTTACATTGCCATGCAGCGTATGAAAGTTCTTAGGAAGATAAATACTAAGATATAGAGAAAGAGAGGATGCCAGAATCTCTAGGAAGAATTAATGAAATGAGCTGTAAGCTATCATCCAAGAAATGAAGGGAAATAAAATCTTATCAGCAATATAAAATTAGGCAACATTCCTGGCTTGTACCTGAATAGTAAGTGAGCGATTATTCAAGACCCAACCTCATGACACCACATCCACACTGCTTTCCCAGGTTATTCCCAGTGAAGTGGGAAATCAGAAGGAATTCCTCACAGATATCCCTTTAGATACTGTCCCCTGACCCCTTTTGCTAAAGTTGGTTCTGCCCATAGACATCTCTCATGCCCAGGCTCATCACAGGTATTTAGACAATGTTCCCTGAGTTTGATATATGTACATACAGGTCATAGGGATATGAAAAAAAAAAAAAAGAGAGTCAGATAAAAGATGAGCTGGGGATCCTGAGGCAGAGAGAAGATGAACTTAGGAATTTAGTTGACTGTGAAAGTTTTTCTTTCTTTTCTTTTGGTCATAATGATTTATTTTGACATTTCCTGAAGCCATTAATAGGGACAAACTGAAAAGAACTGATACGGGTGCACTTGAATGGGGATGAGGTCCTCCATTCAACGGGTGAGGATATAAGACTGAGTAACTCAAACTTTAAGACTGTGTATGTCTGTGAACCTGATAGGGTCAGCGGAGGGATGGTGGATCCAGATCATACTTCTGTAGATGTTGCTGGGAATGGGGAGAGTGTTTCTTAGAGGCCATGGGTACTCTAGTTGTGAATCATTCTGGGAAGAAGTCATCTTTGGTAGAAGAGAACAAGGGTAGGACACCTGGCTGATCTCTGTAAAGCCAAGTCACTGTGGCCTGAGTTACAGGATGCTGTATCTCTTTCCACTGTGAAGGATTCTTCAGCCACATTTTCATACACATTCAGACCAGGTCTCTGTGGCCCTCTGTGGCTCTCAGTGAAAGAGCCTATCAAGACGGGAAGAAAGGAAACAGAGTAGAGCAGAAGGGTGATGTACATAGAGTCACCACAGAGTTTTGACCAGGTAAAGGGGGATTACGTAATGGTCACTTGCTGCGGGAGATTAATTACAGGTCAACAAAAGAAGAGAAGCAGGAAAGGTCAGGGTTTGCTCTTGAAGTACAACCTTGGGGATGACTCAAGAATGACTCCTGGTGATATTAGACATGGCCAGCTTTCAACCATAAAAGGTGGAAGGTGTTGCTACCACTGTAACTCCTGTTGAACAGCCATCTGGGGACAAGATGAGCCCACTCTAGTACCTTTACACATATAGATTGAGTGTTTCTCAGGTTCCTTATAGATTCACTGTGTATTCACTAATTTTTTTCATGAAAAAACAGGATTTATCTGTAAATTATATTAAATCCTGGGTTAGGAAAGGTAGAATACAGCCATCTATACAGAAAAATTTGAAGAAAATAGAATTAAAAAAAAAAAAAAGCTAAAGGCCGAGTGGTTTCTCTAATGTGCAGATACTAATTCACAATAAGGCAGGGATACTAGGGAAAAATAGTGCTACCTTAGATTAGGTAGAGGGAAATGAAGGGAGGGAATGGGAGGGGGTGTGGGGATAGGAAAGATAGTAGAATGAAACAGACATTATTACTGTATGTATATATGTGACTGCATGAGCAATATGATACTACAACATGTGCACTCAGAAAAATGAGAAATTATATCCCATCTATGTATATCAAAGTACATTCTACTGTCATGTATAACTAATCAAAACAAGTAAAATAAATAAATCTTTGTTTTTAAAGAAAAAAGGAGTAATTGAACCCTCATCCTTTTTTTAAAGTAAAATATAAAACCTATGAGACCAGTTAATCAAGATGCTGGAGATGAAGAGATGTGAGAGATCTGAACACATTTACAGAGGGTCAGGGAGGCATTTTATTAAAAAATTTATAGATAGCCTTTTATCATGGGTGATACAGTGGTTGGATCATTTTATTTAATGTTGATTTGACATATTTTCTGCTTATTACATATGTTTAAAATTAAAGCTAGTTTTCTTGGAAGGGAAATTCAAAGACAAATTTGAAGAAACAAGACTATTTGAAAAATCAGAAAGACCATTTATTTTTTTATTTTTTTATTTTTATTTTTTGTAGCAGGCATTGAACCCAGAGGTACTTAACAGCTAAGCCACATCTTCAGCCCTTTTTATTTTTTATTTTGAGACAGGTTCTTGCTAAGTTGCTTAGGGCCTCCCTAAGTTGCTGAGGCTGGCTTTGAACTTGTAGTCCTCTTGCCCCAGCCTCCCGAGCAGCTGGGATTACAGGTGTGCACCACCGCGCCCAGCATGACCAACATGTTTTAAGTGAGTATTTGGGAAAAGGATATGATCCATTCAAGGGGCAAAGTGCACCTGGTGGAGATGAAAAGGAGGAAACTTGAGGGAAAACAAAATTGCAATAATACAGCATTCATAAAATATTAATAAACAACATCTATACCATAGCTTGTGTTGTTGAGCAGAGAAGCTTTAATGTATAATACAAAACTAGACTTTTTAAATAAAAAAAACATTATCAAGATGCAACTAATGCCATAAAATATGCAAAGAAATAAAAAATTTATTTTCAATTTTGCTATCATTAATATTATAATTTTAGCAAACTTTTGACCCATGTATACAGTTTCTCAGGAAAATATCATAATTTTCTCCATGTGTTAAAGCAACCAATTTCTTTTGTACTCCAAATAAAATTCCTCCTATTTCTTGATCATCAGTGCTTTATATTTCCATGTCACTTAATTACAATAGTTTGTTTTAGAGTCAGTGTCTCCTCTGGAGACCCCTATTTTTGTGTTCTATGGTCAATGAGTATTTAGTAAACCCAGGCCAAATGAAGGCAGAAAGACACTTTCTTATTCAAAGTGTTCTTCATGAATGTCAGCTTCAGGAATGCGTCAGTTGTGAAAGCTTCATTTGCACATATGTACTAAAGTAAAATTACCTTTTCCCCTTCAACTTCAATATTTGATAGCCCTGTGAGTCAAGCTGAAAATAAATAACCCCAACGGTGAGCTTTGATTGACATCGCCCATCTATTCTGTGTAAAGTTCTGTGCTCAGCGTGGGGATGGTTGAATCAATAGAACACGGAGGCCTCAAACCCGTCTTGAGATGTTTGAATGCCCAAATGGAAATGTTGACCTTTTATTGTGGGAGACTCAGTGCTCCATTTAATGAAGTTGCAGCTGCAAAGAAAAGTGCATGGTCAGTTGGAATCAGAAAATAATTTTGTCCTGATTGGATGTTGATGGTTCCTGACATCAAATCCCCTTCCCCATCCTGTTATTCGGCATCCTCATTAGAGAGCATAACCTTGCCTGGCCTGGTGTCTCACCCTTCTCTCAAGCAAAGCCAAGAGAAATGAGATTTCAGGAAAACCTGCTAAGGACAAGTTACCTATCCATTCTTTCAGGAACTCAAAAGTCAATCAAACAAGATATTAAACAGTATAAGCTGAGTGATTGTACCGGAGATCAATGAATGAAGATTTAAAAATCCTGGCTTCGCTCCACTTTCCCAGAAATAGAAAAGGTGACATGTTCCTTGAACACACTGTTATTATAAATGGATGTTGAGGGTACAGCTTCCTTTGGATTGAGGGTCCAGGGATATTTCTGCAAGAGCTTTGACAGTTGAGAGAAAAACAAGATTTTCTTGATACCCCCAGTTATGGAGAATGTGGTTCCTTGAAAAAGACAACCCTACTTTGGGTTCCTAACTTTGAGGATGCCAGTTTCTCTGTATTACTTGCCACTGAGTGGGAGTGATAATCTCTCCAAATTCTTGGAACTCTGTTGAGCAAAGAGATAAGACCTTTTCTCTTTGACTTCAGAGTACTCAAGCAATACCCTAAAGTCATAAATTGTAAGGAAGTTGGATCTAAAGGAATTCTGTTTTATTTATCTTGTTTTAACTGGTCAGACAAGAGGCATCTGATAATAAACACAGACACAGTTGAAAGAAGAGTTGAAAGAAGAGACCTGAGCTTTGCATCTTCAAAGGGGTTCAGACATGTGTTCTGACAGAACTCTCTGGAACATTATTAAGACACAAAAGGTGCCAATAGCCAAGGCGGTGACTTGGGTGTCCTATAAGGCCAACTTCAATCCCCAAAGTCTGAAACATAATTTCATCATTTAAAATACGGGGATTTAAAAGGGGGATTTAGAAGCATCCCTACCTCACAGAATGTGCCCAGGGGTTGAGCGTGACAAGGTACCTCCCCTGCACTAGGAGTTCAGTTGAAGTTAACTCTCTTCTTGAAACGATTATCTCTTATATAAGCAGCACTGAGGCTAGAGTTCTGGGTAAAATTTATGCACATATCAAGCTCAACGATATCCACTTGAAGTGGCTGAGGGAAGAGAAATTTTAAACAAGTATGCATGCTTACAGTGGTGATATGATACATTTAAAAGCAATACTTTTTTTTACTGAACAGGGTTAAAGTCTGGATGCCGAATATGAAGCCCTGAATAATCACCTTGGCCCTTTTCTTGTTCACAAGGCCAGACTGTGCACCCAAATTCGGCATGGCGCTTCTTGCTTTGTTTGAAGGTGAAGTCTAAATTCAATGCTGGACATTGATTTGCTATTTTTTCTGGGTGCTTAGTGCCACTGTCAGGAAGTAGAAATAAAAATCTTAGGATCTTCTCATAATTCTCAAACCTGGACCTGTGATTGGCAAGAAACTTATTGCTAAAAGGAAAGTAAAAGAATGAGGTCCTGAGCAGAGAAACGGGGTCATTGTCCTTTGCTTTGATCCGTAAGAGATGGCTGTGAGTATTAGGAAATTTCAATGCATCCAAAAAAAAATGATTAAAATATTTTTGGTTTACAAATTAATTTACACATTTTATTTAATCCTGAGCAAAAGATCAAAAGGAAATATCATGCAACGAATTAGAATTTTATAAAATATATTTGAGCATATGTCAAATCATATCTTAAAGAATTAGGGAATGCCAGCTCTTTTGGATATAAAAACGATATTATGTGGCAGCAGGATTTAACTCAGCATGTTACTTGCACAAAACTAGACAGGTGGATCAATGAGACAGAAGGGAAAACCTGTATGTGCACTTGCTCATGTGACTTGAAGGGAAGGGGCCAGTGTATAAACAGTTTTTGCAAAATTAGCTAATCTTTGAAGAGTGAAAATTTCAATAGCTCCTTTGCATCTACAAACTGGTATAAATCCTTGTTGGATAAAAAACTTATATACACACTCACATATCAAAATAGAATTAACACTTTATGAGATCATGGGAGGAAAAAATACTTACAAGTTTTGAAGTAATAAGTTTTTAAATCCAACAGTTTTATCTTTCATTACATGAAATCTATCTTCATAGTAAAGAGGAACAAAAACAATTTTAAAAAAAGCAGACAGGAAAAATGCTTAAGGTTTTCATTAAAGTGATCATGTCTAAGTTATTTATAGAATTTATACGTATTCATAATAAGATTATTGCAGATGATAATAGATACATTTGTAAAGAAATTTTTTTCCAAGTAAGGGAGAATAGGTAGCCATCATAAATGAAGAAGTAGATAGAATATTTATACCTGCTATAGTCACCAAAGTCAGAAAAATGGAATAATTTAATGAATTAAATTTGTCATGAACTAGTAAATTGTTACGTATCAGGGATAATGAAAAGCAGTAGGAGCCTTTTGGAAAGTAATATAGGAACCATCAAGAGTCATAAAAATATTCAATCCTTTGAAGCTCTAATCAAAAAAAATTAATATCAAGGAAGATAGTCAATGGATTAAAATTCAAAAAGCTCTAGATGTTCTTTGGAGCATGGTTTGAAATGTATAAAGGAAAATAGGGGAGGGAGTGGAGACAAAGAAAGAATATTGCTACATTTGGAAGTAGGATTAGCTCCAGGCCTGGAATGTATTTGCATGGGGTGTACTCCAGGGGAGGCATTATTGATAGCACCTACTCTCAGAGAGGTTGGCTTTGGTTTCTGGAGACAGCCTTTGGTATTTAAATGCTATAACCTAAGTATTTTCAGTCCTGGCTACATGGTAGTATCAACTAGAAGAGGTGAAACAAAATCCTGATGTCTGTGGTAGATGCAAGCCTCAACCAATAAAATAGGAATTTCTTGGAGATGAAACCCAGCCTTTAATACCTTCTAAAAGCACCCAAGTGATTCTAATGTACAGCCAAGATTGACAGGCTTATATCAAAAATGCATTTGAAATATCAATAAGTTTCTTCCAGAGTCTCAGGTACATAGAATCTGACCTCCCCTCCTTTCCTTCTCCCAGAACAAAAATAGACCCCAAAACAAGACTAACTTAGGTCCCAGTAAAATAGAATCAGAGCAAATATTTACTTTTGTGTTTATTTATTTATATACTTGTATATTTATACTCTTAAATTTAAAACTATAGCTTGTTATCAGTTTATAAAATTATATTATAAAATAATAATGTATAATATAAATTTGTAATATCTTATTAGAGCGTCAATTTTGGTGTTTCAAAAGAACAGGAATGGAACACTCCAACTCACAGCTGAAATAGACACCTATAAATTTTTTGTGGAATTTTTTATTCTTTGATCTCTTCTGTATGAGTTCATATGGGTATTTTACACAATTAAGATTATGCTATCTATAAAGTTTTAGGAATTTTTCTCATCACCATCTATATTTTTATTTTCCACATTAATAAGAAATCCAATAAATCACTTGAATTCTTTTTAGTTGGTTGGTAGATTTTTTAATTTTTAATTTTTTAAATGTGTGGGAAGGGATAGTAAAATTGTCTGGATTACATATGGTTACATACAAATAATAATAATAATAATAATATTTAATCATACCTGTCCTCACAGAGGCTGTCAGGCTCAACCAAGATGATGCATGCGAATTCTTTAGCATAATCTCTGGCCTGTTGTAGCAGGTAAACAAATGTTTATTTTCAGTTACCTCTTTTCTTAACAAAATGTTCTTTTTTAAAATTTTCAGGATACATACAAACTAGACCTTTGACATATAAATGTAATACCCTTTGAAGTGTCAATACACGTACACATTATATAATGTTCAAAACAGGTTAAATATATCTCTCTTGTAAAACATTTATCATTTATGATGAAAACATTCAAAATTCTTTCTTCTATCTTTATGAAATACACAGCACATTATTGTTATCTCTAGTCACTCTACTGTGCAATAACACAACAGAATTTCTTGTTCTTTACTTACTGTAACTTAGTACCCATTCATAAGTCTTCCTCTATCCCTCTCGTCCCCTCTCCCTCCACCCTGTAGTAACCACTGTTTTATTCTCCTTTTCCGTGAGATCAACTATTAAAATGAGCTTTATTCTTTTTTAAGAGTTATGTTTTGTTTCTGTTATGTAATACCTCTAATTCTAATATTAAAAAGCATTAAAAATCACCTCCGGCTTTACATCATCCTGAATGAAGTATGAGGTACATTTCTGTTATATAATTAGATAATTTTTTATGCAGATATACAAATATATATATATTTTCTCTCCATAGGACAGATTGCACATGTTTTATAGTCTGATTTTCTGCTTAATAATACATATTAATATATTTTTAAGATTTTCCAAAATGTTAGTTGTTTTAGTCATCTTTTTTCACTCTTGTGCTCAAAAGACCCAACAAAAGTAATTTAAGAAGAGAAAAAGTTTATTTGGTGCTCAGAGTTTCAGAGGTCTCAGCCCACAGATGGCAGATTATTGCTCTGGGCCAGAGGTGCAGAAGAACATCCTGGTATAAGGGCAAGGCAGAGGAAAACAGCTCAGAACTCAGCACCAGGAAGCAGAGAGAGAATGCTCACTCACCAGAGACAAAATAATCACCCCAAAAGCACACTCTCAAAGACCTACATCCTTCAGCTACATCCTACCTACATATAATTACTACCCAGTTAATCCATTCAATTGGATTGATGCCATGATTAAGGTAACGGTGTCATAGTCCAATCATTTCACCTTTGAACTCTCCTGCATTGTCTCACACATGAGCTTTTGGGGGACACCTCACATCTAAACCATAGTATCATTACTGGTTAGGTCATGTCCTTTTTGCTCCTAGGTAGTATATGCAAGTGTCTGTTCATTCATATTCTCACCAGCACTGGGTACCATGTCCCTTATTCATGTATTCATTCACTCTTACTTGCCAATTTTATAATCAATCATATCTGCCATTAATTTTCGTGATTTTCAGGGACACTGAGATTTAAAGGGATTGTTGACTAGTGTGTTTTTTCTTTCATGTTCAGAGAATGTGCTTCTCCCAATCGGATCATGTTGCTTCATTGCTCACTTCTGTCTCTGTGTTGTTACGGGGATCTCAGGCTTCATGCTCATGATGATGATAAGAACCAACGGCTCTCAGTTGTACCTTCAGAAGAAGTGTCGATTGTTTGAAACTCACAGGGAAGCAGCAAGGAAGCCCGGGACAGCCAATTGACTGATCCTCAGCTGGGTGTGGACCCTTCCACTCAGTGCTGCTGGTGAGCCAGGTTCCCTTGGGAAGAGAAAGCCTGTTTGATGCATTTCCTGTCTGGTAGCTGGGTGGGCACTGACTCAGCTCCTTCAGAGCTCCCCTGGGATCAGGATTCCTCCTGGCTTAGCTGCTCCCACTTGGAGGGGAGGAGCAACTAAGATGGGAGGACGGAGCTGTCTCCTGCTTCAGCTGGACCAGATAAGTCAGACGAGAATGAGACCAAGACTGCAGGATCCAACAAGGGTGAGTCCAAAAGAACATCCTCAGGAGCACTTAAATCGCACAGGGGAAGACATCACTCTGCTGGAAGGACAGTTGGACTATTGCTTACTTTCACACACTTTGCAATGTGTAATATGGGTTTTATATACGTCACTATTTCATCTTTGCAATGGATTGCTAGAGTGGCATATTGCAGTCAACATTTACACATCATGAAACTGAGCTTGGAGCTCAGCTCTGTGTTCTGAATATGACTTTGATTCTTTCTGCCTTTAACTGTCCCTTCACACCAAACCATAGCAGGTTAGGGGCTCCACCAGGAATTGACTGGTATCTTCAATTTAGTGTCAGAGAGCACCTGCCTTCCTATCCTTTCACTCCTTGTGGGTGGGAGCAGGGACTTCTGAGGCCAGAAGTAACAGATGACAGGATGGTTTAGGGCTGGGCTCTATGTTGCTTTAGTGGCTTGTCCAATAGAATCCTTTAGAAATGGGCCTTACCTGTCCACTCTGTGGGGAATGGATGGCAGAGTAGCACATCTGACGCTTTCCCCCTTTGAGCTTTATAGTATCTCATGGTATGCTTTAAATAGGGTTTCTTACCAAATCTGCACTGGTGGACAGGGGGCTCAGAACACACAAAACACAGCTGCTTAGCCACTTTCACGAGTTTGACTAGAACTGTTTCCCTCTGTCCCATCTTTCCAGGTGGTCTAGCTGAGATGGTGCCCATTCAGCCAAAATTAAAAAAAAAAAAAAAACAGTATTCAAAAGGACAGGACTAAGAAGACAGTGAAATGATTTTGATATAACTTTCCTATATACATATATGAACATGCCATGGTGAATTTCTACATCATGTACAAGACTGGGATCCTAGTTAGAATAATACATACTCTATGTTTGTATAAGTATGTCAAAATAAATTCTACTGTCATGTATAACTAAGAGGAACAAATAAAAAAAATCAGGATCAAAGCACATTTAGTTGTTTGGTTTAAACTACCTGCTGCTACAACTTATTTTCTTAAACAAACAAATAAACTTCCAAAATCAATCAATCCATCTTTGCCTTTCTTATTTTATTTGCATTCATAATAAAGTATGTTCTAGGTCTTTTTTTTTTTTGAGGGGGAGTTTTAAGTATTCTGAGAATCCCTCTGCTATATAAACTACCCTGTTTTGTTGAAGTTTGCTCATCTATTTGCCTGTATCTTGCAATAAACTGGGAACCCCTTAGGGCAGAAACCACTTTGATCATTTGAACTTTAATATCTCACCCAGTGCCTAACATGTAAATAAATAATGACTGAAGGGAGAATGAATGAATGAAGACACATTGATTATAGTTCCAGGCCGCTGACAATATAGTTAAGGGTCAACTTTTTCTCCTCTGACAAATAAGTAATGTCAGTTAGGCAAAAGTTCTGAGAAGGTGACACTTAGGAGGGACCTTTAAGAAATTCTATGATGTCTTTTTATAGATGGGTATCCAGAATGACGAGGAGAAGCATCTGAAGTCATTTGGTGCATTAGAGTAATAAGAGAGATAGGTGAACAGATAGATGACGGGAGTTAATGCCTCTATATATCCTAATCAACACACAGGTATGCCTATAAACACACTCTGTCCTTATATACAAGTGTGTGTGCACTTGAGTGTGTTTAAACAAACAAGCAAACACTGGCTCACATGAATCTTACAGAATACTCACTGAATGCTTCCTGACTTCTCCCCTCCCTCCCTCCCTCCCAAGGTGCATTGGCTCACTTCTGAGGATCACATTGCAGAGACTTAGCTCTGAGGATAGCAGGCCAGTCAGAAGCCCTTTTTGATCACGGTAGCTGAAATTGACCAAGCCCAGGCCAAGGTGTGAAGAGAAGGCTTCTGATTCGAGAGACAGTCAGGAGGAGACATCCAGGAGGCATTCTTCTTTGGGAGTAGCTTGTACCTGAGCTGGTCCGTGACGATGCAGTACCTGGCTTGAGGAGCACTCTTGGAGAGTCCAGAGAAACTTCCTTAGTGAGGATCTGACATAGAGACTATTGTCGCCAGTTATTGAACTTAGAACGGCAACATATCAAAAAGCCCTGTGATTTGAGGTGCTGCTGTGTACAGCACATGACCCCCTTCCCAAGTAGGCAGACCCAGAGGCTGGCGACACAAGCCAGTCCTTCCGCTGATAAATGAAGTCATACATTCCACAGCAAATCCCCAGATGCGTTCAGTCTGTTATCTGTGGATTCTTCCTCTGGTCTCTAGTCTCCCCTTTCACACCATCTGTCTTATCTCTTGTTTGTCTTCCAGTACTACAAAAGGATCTTTTGCTCTCTGCCTGGCCTTTGCAGGCCAACACGCTGCCCCCAGAGGAAACCAGGCCTTGTGCTTCTGGGCAGATGTCCTGATGTTTCTGACCTTGACCTCATTCCTCTCAAGCTGGGCTTTCTGGCAGCCTTAGCCAGGCTCTTATCTCTCCTATCAGTGCAAGGGTGTCAGAGTGTTCCAGGGAAACATTAATCAAGGGCCTCATCCTGACATCAGCTCTTTAGAAGCTCTGGGGTGCCTTGAGTGCTTCTGGAGATCTGGGCAGACCACACTGGGCCGCTTTTATCCACTGACTCTCGTCCCGGGGGCAGCCAGCTGATTGATGGCAAAATGGAAAATTAAACATTTATGCCTGGAAGACCAGAAAAGCACAGGAAGAGTTTAAGTGCATGCGTTTGCAGGAGAAGCATTATCCTTATCGGCACGGTGATTCCTCTGAACACCATTTGTCTCATCACTACAGGACTCAGGAAAGTCTCCTCCTGGGACATCTGTCTTTGGACTGAAACATCTTTAGGGGCCATTGAGCTGCTTTTCCATACAAACCATAGTGGAAGACCTGTGATTACTTTCAGCTCCTTCTAGGTTTGTCCAAGTAATGACCTCTCTGGTTTATTTCCTGAAGTCTGCTCCCACCCTAACTTCCAGATGCATCCTTTTCCAAGAAATAGTCCAGAACCTTCTACTTGACTTCAGAGAAGACTTGGGAGTACCAGGGGAAGTATTTCATGATCAAAGAAGTAATGCTCTTTCTAGGCCAGGTTAGAACTGGAAGAGATAACCTTCATCTCAACGGAAGTAAGAACGTTCTAAACAGTTGTTGACCAGCAAATTATATGCACTGTCTTGGGAGGTGACAAGATCCCCTGCATCTGAATTTTTTTTTAATGCTAGAAAACTGTCTTAGTAATGATGGAACAGGCCTTGTTTTGAGAATGGGAGCAGTTGATTTTTAAAAGCTCACCCCAAAATCTAAGACTTTAGGAATTTCTTCTGTATTCTTGACCTTTCAAGTTTTGCCTGATAACATTTTAAGATCAATACTAAAAGGATTTGTTAGGCTTGGATCTCCTACAAGTATGGAAGATGAGTCTTTAGGAAAAAACAGTATTTTTTTTCTTGAATAAAGAACAAGTTTGAAACTGAGAGTTTAATTTAAAATCTATGGGTTTTGATACCTAATTCCTCCAGTTTCCATATTGATTTTGGTTTTGAAAAGTTACCTGCAAACTTAAGTGGCAGCAGTGTTCTAAGTAGAGAAGTAAATGACCCTTAGTTTATAATAACTGGCAGCTGGCTAAGGGTACAAAGAACTCCTCTGTTGGAATTACGTTATTGCAGTAATTTGGTGGAGAATGAGAGTGACTTTGGATTCCTCAGTGGTTCCCCCCGACCTATATTTCTTTTTCTGTTTCTCTTTCCCTTTGTTTCCTTCCCTCCTTCCTTCCTTCCTCCCTCCCTTCCTTCCATCCTTTGTATTAAACTAGGCCATTGTCATAAATATGTGACACAAATGGAGATGCCATGAGGACCTTAGGTTACTCAGCATGGCGTCAGAAAGACCATTTAGAGAACAGGCAAGTTACAATCATTTTGAATTCAGAGTTGCAAGAGACAGTATGGTGGTTGAGCACAGGCATTGAGGTCTGGTCAAGATGAGTTTTAAATCTGGTTTGACCTTTATACCTCTGAATCTATTATCTCATTAATAAAAATGGAAGTAATTATCCACAACTTTGCTATAAATCAATACCAGTAGATATTAGTGGATTTTAGAATAATACCAATTGACCATTGATCAGGCCAGGTAAGTACTGATTCATTATAAATTGTTAGGATAAAAATAATGTGTTCATATTTTAGGCTACTGTAACAAAATACACAAAATATCTTGGAGGCAAAAGTTTATAAAATAAATTTATTTCTCCTAGTCCAAGGTTAAGACACCAACAAATTCTGTGTCTTGTAAAGGCCATTATCTTTTGGTTCATAGAAGGCAACTGCATCTTCTTTTGGTGGTGGTGGGGGGGAACTAGGTCCTTCAGCCCTGATCCCATTCATGATTTGGTTCCACCTTCACTGTATTGTCACTAACACGTCTAAATCCCAAATGCTTCTCCATAATCACCTCCTAAAGCCTTCACTTGATTACGCAATCACATTGGGGATAAAGTTTCAAAATATGAATTTTAGGGAGCGAGACACATATTTAGATCACAATACTGTCTTAAAAAGAAAAGCTACAGATGATGTGTTTCAACTAAAGGGACCATTCATTCTGTAAATGTGCTATGATGTTGAACAATTTAAAAGGCGCTGATCTCAAAAAAGTGACATTCACAGACGTAGAACATGCTCACATTTTTAAGAAAAGCATATTTGGGAACTCCATGATTCTTAAAGGTAGACCTGGTGATCTGGTGACATAAGTAGGCTCAGAATATAAGGGATACAGGATTGAAAGAGTTTTCTTATTGATAGAATGTGAATTGTTATGTATTATGAATGTCATAGAGGTGAGAAGATGCTGAAGAGCTTTACCCTTTTTGGAGAAAGAGCTACCATTAAAAGCTTAGTTTTACCATGGGACCAAGTCACTTGATAGGTGCAGGGATCCTAGACAAGCAAATGAAATAAATATCAGTCATGCACTGTACATGAGACACTTTGCTGGGGAGTTATACACGTTTCCTTGTGTCTTCACAACTCTGAGAAGGAGGTGGTGTTTTTGTGAAGCTTTTTTCTATTTTCAGGAAGTATCACATTTTAGAGCAAGGAATTTTTCTCAGAATTACTAGCTGTTTTTTGACATGTGCCTTCCTTTTATCTGTCTTGAAATACTTCCATTCAACTCCCTTGTGCTGATGTACTCAAGTTTGTTTATTCTAAACCCAGACCTCAGTGACTCCATAGTCTGTGATCTTATCTTCTTCTTTTTTTTTTTTTTTTTTTTTTTTTTTTTTAGAGAGAGGGTGAGAGAATTTTTTTTTTTAATATTTTTTTTTTAGTTCTTGGCGGACACAACATCTTTGTTGGTATGTAGTGCTGAGGATCGAACCCGGGCCGCACGCATGCCAGGCGAGCACGCTACCGCTTGAGCCACATCCCCAGCCCAATCTTATCTTCTTTTATCCTTTGCTTTTCAAGATAAACTTTATTATTCCTCTTATATATGAGTACGTGCACATACATACAGAGACATTCTAGAACCAATCCTGTTCCATCATAACCGTCAACTTGTGGGTCTTCCCATTCCCTGAGAGCATGAAAGGCAGTTTTAATCATGTTTGTGTACCACGCTCTAAGGCACAGTTTTTCCATCAAGGACATATTCAAATTGATGAATGAATGAATAAATACATGAATTTAAAAATAAATTCTGACTTCTCTCTGGATCTTTTCAGTTATGATAATCTTCAGTATTAGGCACAGACAATATTGGGTAAGGAATAGCAGAATGACAAAATTCACCATGCCTCACCAGAGGGGGATGATGTTCTTGATCATTTTCAGAATCTTCTTTGAAAGAAGCAAATTAATTCATGAGACGTTTTTCTGCCAACTTATATCCATCATGAAAGAATCCATAATAATTTATAACATTTTCATCCCAGTCCTAACCAGTCATCTTAAAACACAATCAAATGTTTCTTGAAGATAATCAATGCAGGTAAAGTGGGAAACCCAGTTTCTGCGACTCTGGCTTTCCTACAGGGTAAAGTTGTATCACCCTTCTCGGAAACTACATTAAGAACATTATCTTGGGGTCCCCTGGAGACACACCCCTACTCACACACATGCATTATGAAGGGTTTATTCCATTCTCTTGTCAGATGGGCTGGTGGTCAACCATTTTGGTCTTAATGAAAAATATCTCTTTGGTTTGTGATCTCATATACAAATAGTTACTTATGTTGGGCTCTCCTCTACCTCAACCCATCAAACCACACTCCTTAGGGATTTCTCCATGGGCCTTAATAGATCATGAGAAGCAGAAGTTGTCATATGTCAAAGGAATTTTCCCTCCTTATGCTGTCTTCTGTCATAATATATAGACTTTCCCTTACTACATATAAAGTCACTGATACATATGATTATATTATCTTGGCATTTGTCTTTCTTGAAGGGATCTGAAACACATGATATATTTGGAAGAGATTTTTTTTTTAATGTCTGTGAATTTAAAAACAGGGATGTGGATAACAAAAAAAGAGCAGGGGTTTGGTTCCTTCTCTTCCTTTACTGAACTTTCTAATCAAAGAGACAACAATGGATTTTCTGTTTTAGAATCACAAATGTATATCATACAGGGCTATTTAAGGCATGTGCTATAAGTTTTGCAGTCTACCTCCATTATGTTATTCATTCTTAATTCTATCAACAGCTCTACCAGTGCTCAGTACAGATTTCAAAAAATAATAAGTGATATTATCTCAGGTGTCAGTCAGGTCACTTTAAGGCTTGGTGACCTGGCCATGATTTTCAGCCAATCTGTACTTCATCTGACTTATATGCTCACCACTATTGGGTGACTATACTTGAAGCCCATTATCCGCTCTTATACTAGAGCTGAACTCTTTGAACTCATGGCCCATTTTGCAGTGGAAAAGCTGTTTTATGTTCTTTGTCCCCTGCCCCATTTCCAGTCTTTTACCATGACTTTCCCTTCTCCTGGTTTATACACTGACATGAAGAACTATTCACAGGCAAGACAATACTAGACAATGTATTCAGCTTCTTTGAGCCTCTTTCCCTGTGAGATGCAAAGTTCACAACATCTCATGAAGGTTGTTGTCTATGAATTCATAAAAACAAAGTGTGCTTATGAGCATTTTAAACTTCTCTACACTGAAGAGACACTGATTGCCCAGTGGAGAGGCCAAGCATGGGGCATTATGAAGGAACAATGAAAGTCCAGACCAAGAAGCAGAAGCAACAATTGATACACCTACTATGTACTACATGTCAGATATGGGACTGAACTTTTCTACCTGAAGTGACACCTTTAATTTTGGGCAGAACTTTGAGTTGCAGGTATCCTCCTCTGTAAATGAAGACACTAAATTTCAGAGAGGTGAAAACAAAATGAAACTTTTTTTTTTCTGGTTAGGAGAACCAAGATTTGACCAAGGTTTATATGAAACAAAAGTCCTAGTCTGCATTAGGTTGGTGGCTTACAGAATGCTCTCATTTAGTCTACTTTGCTTTCAAATCATATAGCAAACCCATGAAGACCCATATTTAAAGGCTGATATAAATAGGGATAGTGTGATTTAAAGAGATAAAGAACTCCAAATCAGGTTAAGTGGTCCATTCATGCAATGAAGCACCACACAGCCATTTTTAAAATGATGACAAAAAGCCTATTTTGGCATTGAGAAATGGGTCGTGCATGTAGTTGAATGATTCAGGCAGGCTGGAGAGCAGCATGCCTGCGATCCATATTTATGAATGAACATGCATTGCTTCCATAACAGAAAAAATGGTTATACTATCTGAATTTTGACAATTAAAATAAACTCTCCTCATGGTGCTGCATGCCTGTAATCCCAGTGATCTGGGAGACTGAGGCAAAGTACTACAGGTTCAGAGTCAGTCTCAGCCTCTTAGCAAGACCCTATCCCAAAATAAATAATATTTTAAAAAGGGGGTGCTGGAGTATGTAGCTCAGAGGCAACATGTCTCTGAGTTCAATTTCCAGTGCCAACAAATACGTAATTAAATAAATAAATTCTTTTCCCCACACTAGCCAAAACCAAATCAAAACACATCATTGTCTTCGCTATCTAATGAGTATCTCCCTTACTATCTGTAAGCTCCACAAGGGCAGCGGTCATGTCTGCCTACACCTGGCACAGGGACTGTCACAGACTGCATTCACAAGTGAAATGCTTTGTTTGTGTTGATACTGGATGCATGTATATAAAATATAATGCATTTTAGAAGTCTCCTCATTTACATTTATTTGTCTTCAAGTTTTCCAGTTGTAAAAAAAAAAGAAGTTTATTTATTCTTCAATCTGCAGTCTGTAGGACACTTCTTCATCTAAGATATATCTATACACACACACACACACAAACACACATATATACATCTTTTATGTGTGTGTGTGTGTGTGTGTGTGTGTGTGTATAATTCACTTTTAAGGATCGTTCTTAAAATGAATAAATGACAGAAATCACTCAAAGTCCCAAATTGTTGCTTTACCTCCCACTGCTAAGAATAAGCCTTGCTGTAACTGGGTACATGCTCCTTCACTCAGCCATGCTAGTCCAGCTTGCAATGAAAAGGGTCCTAGGAGCCCTTGACTGCCTACCTTCAATACCAGCCTATGTTTTTCTTTTTGTTCTGTTGAGCCACATCCTCCCTGTTTGCTAAACCTCTTCTCCGTACCTGTTTGTTTCGGACCATCTTCCCTCTACTCCAAAGTGGGTGAGAACAGACTTGGTTATAAATGTCCTTGGGTGATTTTATTCTTCAATTTACAAGCCAGATAAAAATAAGAACAAAACACAGGGAAGGGCTTTTCCCCTAGGGTGGTTAAAAATAGTGGGCTGGAGGGAAGAATAGGAATCACAGTGGAGAAGTGAAGCGAGAGATCTAGTATGGCAGTATGTAAAAACATGGATGTGTAACCGATGTGATTCTGCAATCTGTATACGGGGAAAAATTGGGAGTTCATAACCCACTTGAATCAAATGTATGAAATATGATATGTCAAGAGTTTTGTGATGTTTTGAACAACTAATAATAAAAAAAAATTGTGAGGGTCATCTTTCTTTCTCACACACACATAGTCCATCAAGATGATGGGAAGAATGAGGAAGGTTTGCAACCGTCATGTAAGTTAAGCCAAGAGAAATTTAATGCAAATGCTGTGCAAAATTTGAAGTGAGCTTCAGGAAAAGTATTTTATTTGATGGAACAGACTTAATAACTTGAATGAGTTAGAATAAACAAGAAGGGCATAGAGTAGGCAAAGCCTTTTGGCGAATGCATTGTAGCAGACACACCCTTATTTCCAAATGCATTTCGGGTATGCCAAGCTTCCTAGCAGAGTCTTAAATATTGGTGTTCAACTTCCATATCCTTCTTTGTTCTTCTTAAATTGCAGAAGAAATAAAATGAACTGGAGTAGGAAAAGTCCAGACTAGACGGCTTTCGACATGCTTTTTTACTCCCTTTCATCTTTTCAGTTCTCTGTCTTTAAGACCTCTGTTTTTGCTCTTGAGCTCAAAGTTTCACAGGAACGGTGCAGGCACCAGTATTCTGGGTTTGCCTTGAATTCCTCTGTGTTCAACTTTGCTAAGCTTGCAGATGCCAGTTTAGGGACATTCAGTGGGAATGCAAACAGCCATTAGGAATTTTATTGATCAAAAGGAACATGTTTAAACAATCCTCAATAGATTTACAAATTAGGGAGGCTGCACATTAGAATTTCATTCCGTGAGCATTTCCTTCTTTTTAATTGCCTACTTGCTCCTTCATTACGTTGGCATTCTCCATCACTATGCAATGGCGCAGCTGTTCCCCCCCAGTGTTTGTCTCTTTCAGAGTAAACTATTAACTTGCCATTTCAATCTTCTAAAAAATGCTTATGATTGACAAAACTTTATGAAACAGTGGCAAATTGGAAGAAAATTATTGCAAAGAACAAGGAACAGCTAAGCCGTATTTGGAGAGAATTTTATCATTGTGGACTAACAGTGTAATTGGCTGGTTAACAATATTATAAACTGGTTGGGGTTTGAATCCTCATCCTGCTCTCTTTTTTTTTTTTTCCTTTTCTTAATTCCCACAGACTGAAAGTTGTACAATTTCATGTCATGGGCATTGAAAGAGTTTCCATTTGAGACTTTTTTTTTTTTTTTTTTGCTTAGTTCATTTTAAAATGAATACCATGAATACTGAAGGTGAAATCTGATAATGGTCTTTTTAAGATGAAGTACCAGAGAAATTTTAACTTGGTGTTTTGCAACTCACTAGTGAGTTAGCTGCTCTCTCAACAGTACCCCACTTCTCCTTGTGTAATAAGACACCATATTAAAATAGCCAGAGAAACAGAAACCTAAGTAAACTGGACTTTTTTCAAATCGTCCCTAGTAGTAATTTATTTTAATTGAAGAATGTAATTCACATGTAATAAACATGCATTTTAGTGTGGAGTTGAGTAACTTCCGAGACATAATTATTCTGCTGCCATTATCCACCAGACTGAGAAAAATCAGATTCCAGAAAAGTGGACTTTGAAGCATTATTTTTGTTGGTTTTCAGATGCCCCCTCTCCAAAAGTCATGTGAAAATTTCCTAGTGAAGATTGCTCCTTCCATTTTTTTTAAAAAGAACCATAATTGTACATCCTAACTGAGCCTTGTCTAGACCTTATTTTTGAAACAGCAGCTGGGTAAATGGATGACAGAAATTCAATGGGGTGCCATGGCTGGGGTCAAATATCAGCTCCCTTTTTCAAGACTGAAATTCAAGTCCTTTGAGCAATGCCTTTTTTTTAGTCCTCTGTAGCTACCCCTTGAGCCTCAGACCACAACTCTGTGTTCTTAAATAGAACACACCAGCAGACAGTGCTGACACGTCATTTATGGAACTTATTTATTCATTTATTTATTTATTTTCATTGTGACTGCAGCAGCTGCGCAGCTAAATGCCTGCATAATGGTTAATTAAAATAGCTTTTAGACATTATATTTTTCAATTAAGATGCAATTCACCAAACCAATCAATTATAGGTTATTATAAAATTTCAAAGGTGACTTAAAGTGCAATAGCATGGAATTAAGAAACCTTAATTTGCTCGAAAGGGCCACCTTCACTTTAAAGTGTCAACCAGCAAACGGTGTATGATCTCCAAAAAGTAGTGTAATTATGTCTACTCCCTCGCCATGTCTGACTAATGCATTAAAATGTATTAAGAGGGCAATTTAGAAATATACCTTGGAAATTGCCCCTACACTATTAAATCAGGGGCAAGGAACCTACTCTGTGTGCCAATTTGCTGGTGATTTATTCTGTCCTTGAGATACAGGCAAATTTGGAACAGGGCAGGTCTCTTTCTGGGACATGAAGGCCTGCTCTTCTTTCAGTTTTGCTAAAACACCCCTGGACGTACCCAGAGGTGGACAGTCACAGTATTATGGTGGCTTCTTCTTCTGACAGAATCTCATAGTGGGAAAACTTTCATTAGGCATGAACTGTGGGTGTCATTAAAAGGGAACAAGATGAGTATTGACACTGGGAAGCAAAGGTCAGGCAGAGGCCTGCCTTTGCCATTACGGCTCCTTTTCATACGTATCTAATCATTTCAGGTCCCGATGAGGACTTTGTGTGTGGAATTCCTGCTTCTAATGTTGTAATACATCAAGCCAAGGTTCATCTCAAGAATGTGCTTTGAAGGCTGTTCCAATTTTGCTGCCGTAAATTTATTATTTAAAGAAAATGCTGTGACATAGAATATTTTAGTATCTTAAAAATGCAGGAGGGCTAACGCAGACGGGAAGGGTGGATGAGGAATAACCTCCATCAATTGATAATGGAGCCGGACTGGCCAGTGAGGCCAGAGGGATCCAAAGTGGAGGATCCAGAAATAACAGGAGAGCAGAGAAGGACTTGTGTATCTCTGTGTGAAACTGCTCCCAGGGTTGATGCCAGCAGTAGATACCTGGGCAGTTCTAGTAGCTTTACAATCCTGATCAAAGACACCTGCTCATCCATTTCTCCTTAGTTTTCCACCAAGGGCAGCATTAACCTCTAACCGCAGCACCTGCTCCTGCCTTTTGCCTAGAAATGAACACCCCATGACCCCTCCCATCTTATCAACCCCAGTGTGGCTGGTTATTGTTTCTGACCTTGTGCCAGCTCCCCATAGAATTAAAAATGAGTACAGTCAGCTTAGACCAAGATGGGAAGTGCTGGGGCATTCCCACCCTGGAAAGAACTCTGCGCCCTAAGCAGCATATCGCTGATGTTAGAAAGCCTGGCTCCCTGTTTTCATTGTCACGCAATTGAGGAAAAACCTTGACCCTTTGCTCTTTAGTGGCCTCATGTGTAAAATTAAGTTTGCTTCATGATTTTTGGACAGATCAATGGTGTAACAATGCAGTGTGCTGGCACAAATCAAGGACTCCGTGTGGTGTGTGGTTGTCCCTCTTTATCTCAGCCTCCAACATTTCTCCAGATGTTCTCTTCCACCTTCTCTGTTCTGCAGCCTCTGACCATTTGCTGGTGCTATCAGAACACTGGGGAGGAGATTGGTGTCCTTTGCCTGCCCTGGAAGGGTCCTGACACCTGAGGCTTGCATCTCTGTGCCCTTCTCTGGGATCCACTGTCTGATGGCACTGGTTTCCTACTGGCCTACCCTTCCAAGGGGAGAATACTCCTCTTATCCTCTGAGGGCATCGATGATGGAACACTTGGAGCAGACTGTGACACTATAGCTACAATTGTTTGTTCATTAATTTAGCAAGGATCTGCAGAAGCCTTCCTGTAGAGCCCCACTCAGATATTTCCTCCCATTTCCCCATATTCTTGTTGATCCAAATCAACTTCAGCTTCTCCCATATTTTGTTATGAACAATACTCTTCAAGGCCATGCTATCACGATGTAGACTAATTATATAATGCAGAGGCTTCTTGAGGGTACACGAATAAGTATAAAATACCTTTCCCCAAATATGGATGTAGCATCTCATGAGATCCTCTAACTCTGCCTACCAGAGCTGGGTATCTTTGGTAAGTTGTTGGCCTCTCTGAGCAGCAATTTCCCCCTAAACTTAAACCAATGCTCATAACAGCTTTTATCCAGGATTCTGGTAAATAGTCTCAAGGAAGCATTTATCACATGGAGGCTCAGAGTGAGAATACAACCCTCCCTTCAATCAGTCCTCCCTTCAATCACATATCCCATCTGTTTTCTTAAAATTGATCATGGTCCTGCAGTGTGTCCAACATCACTGATATAAAACAGAGCTGTGTTCGGTCCTAGCTTTGCCACTAACCAGCTATGAGATCATGAGCAATGTGAGGAGCCTCTGTAAGACTCACGTTTTCTTTGTTTTCCATAAAATAGCAATAAAAACAGTGCCTCAAACAGAGGAATGTTGTGAGCTAATGACCATGAAACACTCATCTATGTGTGCTCCAAATAAGCACAACAAATGAGAAGATTGTTATTACTGTATCATCAAAGGCATCTCTAGTATTATCATGGTAAAAGCAAGACCCTCAATTACTTTGGTTAGTGACAGCTAAATGGAGTGAAGTCACACTCTTCTTGCTGTGGGAGAGAGTGCTAGAGGGACTGTCTTGGTACACAGTAGCAGTCACAGGAAGATTGGAAGAAATTGCAATGAGATTCTCTTACTTCACCTAATCTTTCATCTTTGTCAATAGGAAATCTCCCTACTACCAATGGTGTATGCCAGCTGCTAAGATATTCTTCCTGCTGTCTGGGTAGGGACAATTTAGATGAAATCAGTATCTACAAGGAATGCAACTTCTAAATAACCCCAAAGATGCCCCATCCAGGTATTTTTCTCATGGGTACCCAGATATATTGACACGTAAGGATCAATGAGAACCATCCAAGAACAACTGTGCATATGATTGCTCGATATTAAAGAGCAGGCATTCTATATACATCATCCTTTTTGAACACTTAGACTAAAACTGTGAATCAGATAATGCTCCTGTTTTACAGATGAAGAAACTGAGCGCTTTGTACAGGTCAATTAACTTGACGATTTTCGTTCAAACAGCTTTTATAGGAGGAATTGGAATTTGTAGTTTTTCTTGAGTCTCATCTTTGTTCCTTTTTCTCTAGGACAGCTCAGAAAATGTCTGGGATACATTCTGTGATGGATGCCTGTGTATATCATCATAAGTGAATGGTAAGTGGCCCTTTATCCATGGATTTTAGAAGAACTAAGAATTCAAAATTATTTCTGTTGTCTCTGTGAGAGGAAAGAAGGGCTATATTCCCAGGGCTAGTGTTAAAGTTAATGGGCTGGATCACAAATGAAATTAGATAGATGAGTAACAATCATAAAAATGGTCTTTCTTTAATATGTGGCATTATTCTCTTCTTTACAATAAACATATTCTCCTAATTGAAAGACTAAGTAAAATTTCCTGGTGCTTGAACAGAGGGATGTGCAGCAGCCCCAAGAATCTTGTGATTATTTAACACCTTTCTAACACACCTTAGGATTCCGGTTTTCTAGATGAGGAAACTGAGGCCGAGAGAGTGACTCACCTGAATATCAGGCAGAAGGAAGAAAGTGGGAGATCCAGGTGGGGATCTAGTGATCTCTCTGGCTCAGTCTAGGTGCCATTTCCTTCTGGAAGCCACTTCACTCTTAGGAAGTGGCTTAGGGAGTGGCGAAACTATGGGCTCAGTGCCTGTCAGGTGCTGGTTCTGATTCTAATGTCCTCTTATGTCTACAGGACCTTGCTAGGTCCTGTCATCCCTCCGGGCTCCAGTGGACAGCGTAAAGACATTACTTGCCTCCTGAGGCTGTTGTGACAATAGATCTGCCTAGCCAAGCTTGGCACATGCTTCTTACTGGCGGCAAATGCTACTTGTGCTTCTCTCCCTGCGGACAGTCCTTTTGATAAATAAAGTTAACCTTACCCCATTTCTCAGATGAGGATGCCCAGACCACAGCGGCTGATGGCTTGCATGGCTTTATGTTCAATAAAGAGACACATGGAAGATTTATCAGCCAGATGTGACAAATGGGGCCCTTTCCCTTTTCATTAAGTGGTGGCAGGCCATATATCGAAATTACCACCTGTCATCTCTCTTGATGACCTATGAGCTATCGATCCTTGTAATTTTCTTAAACGAATATTCCATCTATAGGACATGTGCCTGCCAATTTCAGAGATCAATACCAGCCTTTTTGGTGGTCATTACAGGAATTTGTTATGATACCGTCAAACAGATGTCCAAGTCAGAGGGAAGCAATTCGTTCTGTCCAGCGTAAATAGACCTCAGCATTTTTGTTGAAAAATGCAACAGTCTGAAAGAATCACTTTCTGTGATGAGAGGTTCTTATTTCGAAGGTACTATGCTCCAAGGGAATTTGAGTCAGTCATTTTTAAAGTGTTTGAACATTGCTTTGTTTGTTTCCTTAAACCCTACAATGCATCAGACTTGGTACTTCATGCCTATCAGAGGTCCTATAGGATATATACAAAAATACATATATTACATATATTATATGCATATATACACATATGTGTGCAAATACATGTATATGTATATGATAGAACCACTGACTTGAAGAAATCACCTGAACATGAATAACTACTAAATGACTAAGTCTATTAAGTGTGTTATATGTTAAAGGAAAGATGTAGCCAATATACTAAGAGATTTTAGAAGACAAAGAAAACACCCAGTTGCCATCTGCGTATGTTATAAAAGACTTCATTGATTTTGAAGTTTGAGAAGGACCTGGAGAATTATACATAAGGCAGCAGAGTATATTAATGAGAGATGGAAATATATAAGCAAAAAGTGTGGCTATAAATAGTGGATAGACTATGCACGGTATAAATTTAGGGGCAGGACAGTGTGACAGTGTCTTGTTTTCCTGGCCCTGGTGTCAACACATAGTTGGTGATCATCAATGTTTTTTGAATGACAGTGATTATGAATAGATTGAACAAAGCTTGGGGACAATTAATTTTCTACTATAACCCAAGTATTATAGATCTGATCTCTGAGAAGTTTAGAATAAGAAAGAGTGATAGAGGCCTTGCTTTGGCTAAAGTTATGAATATAGCTGTCAAACACATACACATTTCCTCCCCTTTGCTCAATGTGTGCTTGTCAAAGTTGATTAACCCATCCAGTCCCAAGTTTGCAATTCTGGGACTGTTTCAATGAAATTATCATGTATATGAAAAATGCAAATTATTTTTCAAATGCTCTAATCATTTAATTATTACTTTTCTCATAGAATTCTGAAAACACATTTATTTTAAAATTTTTTAAAATTTTGTTTTAATTAGTTACACCATGACAGTACAATGCATTTATGCCCTTTAATATATCATACATAGATGGGATATAATTTCTCATTTTTCTGAGTGAACATGTTGCAGAATCATATTGGTCATGCAGTCACATATATACATACAGTAAGAATGTCTATTTCATTAAATTTTGATATGTTTCCCATATCTGGAATGGTGGGACTTAATATAACTTAATTGTGCTAATGGCTAACCTTAGAAATATATGGTATTTGAAAAAAAATGTATTACTTTATTCAATTTAAAATATGACTCAAAATGAAATCTTATAGTATGGAGGGGAAGTTACCAAAAAGGCTCTACCTGCCTCTGAAGAAAAAGGCAGTTTCTGAGCTATAAATCTTAACTGTGAAAGCGGCTGATGTGAAGAGGCTTCCTTTCGTTCTGGGTGTCCTTTGCATTGTTAAAGGTCTTAAACCTGGAGCAGCTGAGATTCTCTGTGGTGGACCCCATCAGTAGTCATCAGCATGCATGCAGTGGGCCCCTGGAACAACACCGTCTCCCATGTCCCATGTGCTAAGGACATTCGTAGGCTGGAGGCAGGGTGGAGAATAGCACTGCTCATGGCCGCCAGCACTGGACCTGTGTTCTCACAAAACCAGGCTCTGGTGAAGGCCATTCCTGGAAACTCCTCATGTCACTGTTGGAAAAAGGTCAGAAAGTTGAAAAATAGTGTGATAAAGGGGAGTTGAAGGGCCAGGAAAACAGAAAGGAGAAAAGACTTTCAGCTGCAACTAGTAGAACCCGACTCAAATTAACCTAAGGCGGAAAGAGTATGAAGTTGTAGTCAAAGGTCTCCAGTGACTTCAAAAATATTGTCACCTCCTCCTCTTCCCCTTCGCTTCTCTTTTCCCTCTTTCTTTCTTTCCCTCAGTCCTTGTCTTTGGGTTGAGTCTCTCAATGGGCTGTCCTTGGTCTTTCTCCTTACAGGCAGACATATTCACATACCTAGCAAAGAGAGCACAGGACTATCCAGCTTTAGTTTCCATTAGTGTAACTTCCTGAGTTTGAAGGACATAAAGAACTTACATCATCAAAACACAATCCAGAGAAGGTGGCTAGCAGGTGTCTGACCCAGGTTGGGGCAGATTCATTTGTTGTCACTATGGTCAGAGGATGGGATACCCTGAGTACTCAGATCCAGGTCATATGCCCACACCCAGGGGGACAGACTACTATCATGATTGTCAGCTTCAGTAGCACCTCATTGAGTGGAGGAGGGGTAGGTTCCAAATGGGCTGTGTCTGGTGGTGGGCTCTTACAAAACGGGAGATGAGAATGAGAGTGACCTTTTAAAATGAAGGAAAGATGCTTCTAAGAGGCCCACCCCATTGAACAGTGAAGTAGGCAACAATTTTTTCAGTGTTTTCTTTAACTGGTGGGAGTAGGAGGATAGAAGCAGGAAGAAGAAAATAAAGCCCTAGGCATCTCCAAAAGATTTCAGCCTGCAGTAGAATGACCTCATTTGAACGATAAAGTGACACTGGGAACTTCTGAAATGTTGCAGCCCAACTTTAACATTTACCTTTTCTTTCTTTCTTTCTTTCTTTCTTTCTTTCTTTCTTTCTTTCTTTCTTTCTTTCTTTCTTTCTTTCTTTCTTTCTTTCCTCTTTCTTTCTTTTTTTCTTTTCTTTCTTTTCTTTCTTTCTTTCTTCTTTCTTTCTTCTTCTTTCTTTCTTTCCTTTTCTTTTTCTTTTTTTTTTTTTGTAAAGCCAAAGTGGACAATAGATACAAGTTTGTGTTTAATGTACAATTAATGATGATGAGGATGATCATGTTCTCAGGTTAAAAAAAAATACTGCTGCCAGACAGACACAGTCACTGTTCAGTACATCTTAAACTGTGTAGTGGTTCAGGGACAAAAGTAAAGAAATTGGGTCTAGTAGGATCAGGGTCAAGGTAACTGAATTAGGTCTTAGAGGTGATGCTCAAATTATAATATTGAGCCTCAACTTCAGGTGAACCTCTGTCCATTTGTTCTATTTTATTCTCATTCATCCATCAGCAGCTCCCACCAGGGAGAGAGTACGAGGATTTCTTCACTTAGAAGGCTGAAACACAGAGAAGATTTTCTTGCACAAGGTCAAACAATATCAAGGTGAAAACCTGTGTTTGCAACACTGTGACCAAGGAAACCAAGGAAAGCCAGTAGCCACAGCACAGTATGTCCACATTCTTTCCTCCTAGAAGAGAAAGACAAAATGCTTCAGAAACACGAAAAAGTGAGCAAGGAATGTTATGTAACTTTAGCTGCAAAGAGCAGAGGAAAAGGAAGGTCACACATAGGAAATGACATTGCAAGATCCCAGGGTTCTCATGGAAGGAATATTGTCATCAAGAGCACTTGACTCCAAAATTGGTCCGTCAGAAATGCTTATTAACGGAGTATATAAATGATAAATGAATAAATAAATGAATATTCATTCATTCAGCACTTTTTACTTATAACCCTTCATTATTAATTCACATGATATATTATGTCTGCTTGAGTCTTTGAGGAATTGAACGAATCAATACATTCCTCATCTCATTTCCACTAGGATGAATGAGAGAGGGGGTGTCCCTTTTCCCTGTTCTCTCTCTCCTCCCACCCCCACTGCCAGCTATCTCTTCTAAAAGAATCTGTAGACCTCTGCTTCTTCACCCAAATCCCAGGGTCTCACACCGAAAAACTTCCTATGAATTATAATTTTTTTTTTTTTAAATATGGAACAGTCAAAACGAAGCTTTGTCGTGGCCATTTAATTTGGAGGGCATTATTTTTAGACTTGCAAAGGACCAGTGGCACGAAAACAATTAGGATCTTTTGTCAAGTTAATTAAATTTTACTAAGTGTAGTAATCTCAGTGGGCTTCGTACACCAGAGGTAAAACTAATTAAAACGCAAATTCTTTCCAGTCTAATAAGGAGTTCTAACTTGGGTAGCTGAGGAATGTTGTGCATACTGAGAGATATTCAAAACTAATTTATAATGAGACGAGGGCAAACCCTTAAATGGCTCAGTTCTGTTGAAGGCTCACTTGAGAACGCCAATAAGTATGTTAAATTGGAAGCGGCCACTTAAAAAGAAAGCAGACTGGAGAGTCTTGCTGGGTAGAGGAGAAAAATGGATCCAGAAGAGTCAAGTGAGGACGGGCAAGATGGTAGAAATAAGCTATTTGCTTTTTTACCTGAAAAAAAGAAAAAAGCTATTTTCTCCCTAGGTTCCTTCTCCTCATTAAATGTCCCATGGAAGGCTGAGCTAATGGCATTGCTTTTCCTGGACTAGTCTTTTCTTAAAAAAATAAAATAAAATAAACAAAAAACTACATGCAGCAAGAATGTTTAGTTCACAGGATTCAGATTAGTGGTTAATCCACACCAATGGCACTGACATCCCCATTTTTAATATAAAACCCCTGGAAGACTCAAGGAAACTGGACTCTATCATACACATTGGGAGCATTAAGATGGCAACTCAAATGGCTTTATCCCTTCTTTAGAAACCATAGACATCAATTTCTACTTCCTGTCAAATGTGTTTGAATTTCAGACTTGCTGTTGAGAAATTTGAAGTGATTGTGGAGTCACAACAGGCAACCTTCATATTAACTTGGGCATACTTCAATTGACATGCTATTGCTCTACCATTGATTGAAAGTGGCATCTACCTGCTGACATTTTCTTCGTTTCTCTGTCTCATTTCACACCCTGTGGTCTGGCTCTGGACCCTGATATCCCACTGAATTTGGCACCTACTACCAATATCCTTCTAATCACGAAATCAAATGACGTTTCTTTTTTGCTACTCCCTTCTACTAGATTGGATCTTTTGTCACATTGGCCACCCCATCTGCCCTAACCCATTCTGCTCCATTTCCATCTTCGATGCTATAGAAAGGCAGTGGAACCTTCTGCTATACCAGTGCTTCTTTCTGAGAAAGGGGCTTCCTCCCTAGTCCTGCTCGGTAGGTATACCAGCATGCTGTCCAATGAAAGGTGGATGGCATCATATTTGGGTATCCATATGAAAACTGAAATACTTCCTTTTCTTATATTATTCCAATCTTTGTACTGTATAAGTAATGCCTGCTCATTTTAAAACTTTTAGGAAGAACATTAAAATAAAAGGAAAAGAGAAATAGGCATATAATTAAACTATAACTAATTATTTTCTTCCTGTTCCTTCCCTTCACTCCATCTTTCCTTTAATCCAGGCATCTGATCATCTTTGCAGAACTCTATTCTGAGCCTTATCCCTTGTCACTAAAAGTTGTTTTCATAAGCTATTCAACCTAGTGGGAAGAACACTGACTTTTGCCTGTGGCACGACTGATTCGCAGTCTCAGTTTCACTCTTTATTAGCTATGTCATGTTAATTGAGGATTTACATATCTCTTATTAATTTAGATTTCTTGTCTGGAAAAATAGGGATGATAATCACTAATATCACTAACTTGATAAAAGCAGGAAACCAACTAATGTCTACAGTATGCCTAGTTGTGGTTTTTGTTTTTGGTGTTCTTATTTTTAATTAATAAATACAAGTGTTTAATGATTCCACAATGTGTCATTGCTACTGTTACACATTTAATGCCTTCATTAGCTACTTACTATCAAGAACTTAAAAATGAATATTTTCATAACTTCTTTAATGAATTTTCCACCCACAAACACAAGTTACTTTCCAGGAAGTTTTGAGTCCATCCTTCTCTTGCCAGCTCTGCCAGTAAGAGCCAGGGCCTCTTCCTCTCCCAGGTGCTTTGGTGACTTTAGCAGGAAGAGGAAGGACAATTCAAGTACCACGTCATTGGTCATCGAAGACTTCTGCTCCAGTTTTCTGCCCAAGATTCAAATTACTTACCTTCAAGTGGATGGCCTAGCTGCTTATAGCTTTTGAGAAAACTCTTCTTTCAATTAAAGAAGCTGTTTACAAGGCTCTATAAGCAACGCTGATTGGCTGCTCCCAGTTCTTTAGTATCACCTCTCCCCCTCACTCTTAAGCGCTGAATTCATAAGAGAAAGATTCATCAGTGTGAAACAATGCAAGTGGAGAGATTTCAGCTCAATTATGGTGTATTTAAAAAGACGTGGTCCCTTGGTTCTGGAAGGATGAGAATGTTAAATCTGCAACAACCAAAAAGAGAAGATAATTCAAGCACCCATATTACAAGATCGAATGCTTAATATTCTGGACTCATCACTCATTCTCTTTTCTCAACCTCACAATGCTACAGCTTCCCAAGTGCTCGTCTAGTGACTGGGACTAGAAGATAAATGCTAAAACTGTATTTCCTTTGAAGAACATACAGTCGGATGGAGTGGGGATTCCCAGGAGGAGGCTCACCAATGAGACTCCAATGTACCAGGTGGTATGGTGGGAAGACAATGAAATACAAAGAAGTAGGTAAGAAGGTGTCTTCAATACTGAGCAAAAATTCACCAAGTAGAACCAGAGAATTGAGAATAGTTTGACGACAGGCCATGATAGACAAGAGATAGGCTATAGTATGCATGGTTGGAGTAGATGTAGTTTGGAGGAGATAGGTTGGGAGATGAAGCTCAAGGAAGGGAAAAAAGGTATTGCAGGCAAAGCTCAAATGTCATTCTAGGGAATTTTGATTTTGTTATGTGTGTGTTGGAGCATCATTGTAGATTCTGATGAAATTTGATTTGCCTATTGATGACTTTAATTAATTAATTAATTAATTAATTTTTGGAGCCAAGACAATCCTGGTGAAGCTAAGAGACTCAATTTACATATCTAAAATTAAGGAGAAGAATGCTGCTGCAAAAGCTCACTCACAGCATGAGTCACATGACTAGCTACCAAATAAGTGAAAGAAAGCAAAGTGGAAGAAAATATTTTCTTCCAAGAGTGTTACATAAAGGGGAGATTTCTATGGGGACTGCCATCATAGCCTTTTAATAATTGCAGGGCAATAAGTTAATTACTCTGTTTTATCTTCTTCTTTCATAGAGCTCTAAACTGAATGAGTAAACGTGAAAAATTAATTTAGGGCCATGAACAAACAAAATCACCAGTCCTCAGAAGGAAACCAATAGAAGAGATGTAGCAGGGTCTTCAAACTTTGCGTATTAACTTTATTTTTCTTCCCCACACCCAAAGCTCCTTCTATTTGTGCTCATAGTTTGGGTTGGATTTTTGTGTCAGACAGTCAGGGTGGGACAGCCCTGTCCAGAATTAAGGTTCGAATGCACTATATCCTGCAGACAGTCTGACTTCACAATTCTGACTCTGACCTTAGCAAGTTTATTTTCCTCTTTTAGATGTTCTCTCCTATGGCTTTGGATGATTTGTTTTCAAGGCCAGTGGTCCAAAGTTGGACCCTTAGCCACATGACATCTTCCTAATCCTGGGGACCGCTGGATGTGGTTGCTTGGAATTCTGTTGATCCACTGCCTATTTTTGTAACAACAATTTTATAAACATTCCCTTTTATTATCCTGAAATTAAATTCATACATAATATAAACTATACACATACATAATTTAAGAAGTTAATGCAATATTGTAATTGTAATGCAGAAAATGAGATAAGGAAAGTGGAGTATAATAAAAAAGTAACTAACTCTATCCCTTAAGAAATCCAACTTTACCTTATAAGAAGATATAATGAAATAGTGAGATATGCCTATATCCATATCCAAAATCACCATGAATGGACTATAGATACTACCGACTATAACAGACTGTTGTATTGGAAGCATAAATGTCAGTAAGGGCTTTTCCATACTGATAAGATTTTCCAAAGGTAAACAGCTTTTGTCAAAGTTTTAAAAATTACTGTCTTTCTTGAATTATACAGAAGTTATATTCCTGAAAAAAAAATTAGTGTATATTTAAGCAATGAAATAAACTCCACTCATCCATATGCAAAATGAACTTGGATCTAGGCATATATAATCATACGTTTTTGATCTATCTGAATACCTGGTAGACTTCCACAAGTCAGATGGAATACAAGGTAATTTTTTCATTGTACGGGATTATCTCTGCACTGCATCTCTCATTTAAATACCAGTGTCTACCACTCTTAAAACACACACATGCCAAATTCCACCCCCACCACCACAGGGACTTTTTAATATGCACATTAGTGGTGTGGTACTTTCTAGGTTGAGGACTGAAACCCAGTCTTGTTTGAACCCAGTATGCAGATCATTACTTCTAAGGCTGAGTGTCCTAAGTTCCATAAGGAAATCTGAAGTTCTCCTGAATCCACGAGAAATTTGGAAGGCCTATGATTATGGTCTGAATAATGTCACCCCCAAAATTAGATGTTGCAGTTCTAATCTCTGCTCTCCAAGGGAATGTATTTGGAGATAAGGTCTTCAAAGAGTAATCAAGTTAAAATGAGGTCATTTGGATGGTCTCTAATCCAATATACCTGTTGTCTTTATAAGAAGAGGAGGTTAGGATACAGGAGGGAAAGCCAGGCAAAGATCAAGAGAGAAGATTATCATCTGCAAGCCAAGGAAAGCGGTCTCAGTAGAAATGAACCATAGAGTTGGGTCTGGTGACGCACGCCTGTAATCCCAGTGACTTGGGAGGCTGAGATAGGAAGATCTCAAGTTCAAAGCAAGCCTCAGCAATGGCAAGGCACTAAGCAACTCAGTGAGACCCTGTCTCTAAATAAAATACAAAATAGGGCTGGGGATGTGGCTAAGTAGTTGAGTACCTGTGAGTTCAATCCCTGGTACCCCCCCACCCCCCCCAAAAAAAAAAGAAAAGAAAGAAATCAACCATGGAAACACCTTTCAGATTTCTAGCTGCCAGAATTGTGAGAAGATCAATTTCTGTTACTTAAGACTGTTTAGTCTGTGGTATTTTATCATGGCAGCCCTAGTAAACTGACAAATATACATTTCTACTGCTACTATGATTTCTACTTTCTATAGCTATTATGATGACAACCATTACCAGGATTACAAAACTTCTGTGCCCTCCATCACAATTATTAAATTTCTTGAACTTTAATCATGCTACTTTTATGGTACTAATTAGAACTCACAAAAAGCAGAGGAGCAATTTACGCTCTGGATGGGACACCCAGTTATTGAGTGGCAAGACACAGGCTGTCTCCAAAACCCACATGCTCCAGTTCTATGCTACAATTTTCCACTTCCAGCTGAATCAGGTTTAAAGTCTATCAAGTGCTCAGATCACAAGTCTGAAACTTCTTAGGCCACTACTAAGGATGATACTATGTGTTATCATAAGAGGAACTCATAAAAAAGTTGTCCAACTCTTCAACTGAGGGTCCTGAGGTGTCATCCACATGTCAATAATTTTTCACACATGACAAGCAGCACTACATAATGGTGAAGACTATTCTTTTAGAGTCCAGTTATCCAAGTTCAAATCCAGCTATGTCACTTACAAGCCAAATATATTAACTTCTCTGAAACTCAGTTTCCTCATTTTTAAAATGATAATTCCTATTTGGTATGGATGTTTGAAATTTGAAGTGAGATAATTCACTGACAATTCTTAAAACTATGCTGGATACAAAATGAATGACAAGATAAATTGCCCAGTGTCAGTGGGGACTTTACATATGCCATCTCACAAACAGAAATGTTAGTTAGCCTGTCTTGTGCTTACGTAAAAGTTCAGAGAGGCTTTGGGATTTTCTCAAGGTCACTACAGATAGTAAATGGAGGATTTATGTAACTTATTTTTTTTCTAAGTTGTTCTTTCCAAAATGCTCTATTTTGTTTTTTATCTATTTCCAAAGTTTTCCATATATTAAAAAGAAGTTACATTCTCTCTCCTCGCCTCACACATATTCTGAATACTATCTGTACCTATCTCTTTTATGGCAAGGTGCAACATCTTGAGCTCTGAGATTGTGTGGTGTGTGGCTATTTTCTATTTTTATGGGAACTATGTGTTAGTTTGTTTGTTCAAACCAGAAATAGGCCCTTATGAGACACCATTTGATATGCATCATAAAATGTGTAGATGTAAAAGGAGAGATTTAATCTATCACCTGGATTTTTCTTTTACTATTTGACACCAAATACCTGAATATATTGAACTTGACAGGGTAAGCATCTTGGAAAAAAACAAAACACATTTTTTCCTTCCATTCAGATATTTTACCAGCAAGTGGACAAAACCATAGTATTAAAAAAAATTAAGCTTCTTATCTTAACCGGAAGAAGGTATTGCAGACAAACTTGGCTGTGTCCACAACAGGCGGTGGGTCCCCACTGTATTTCAGTGATCTTGAGGAATTATATGCACTCACTCTGACACCAAGAAGCGTAGAATGTATTCACTACCAGATTAAAACCGGCATCAATTTGAGTCTCTGCTCTGCTGCACTCTCAGATCTGTGAATATTAATGGAAATTTCTTTGTTGGATGGTTGGCTGCTTAAATTCATCTTCTGTTCTTCGGTTGAACTCATTTGGGCAATTAATGTCAAGCATGTGCCCACTCCAGCAGGGGCCAGGTGTAGGTCATAGTCACACAGGTGCTGTGTGTGAAGATCAGATTCATGAATCCTGTACAGAAAAGATGGCAAAGAGCTTCCATGGACAGCTTTGAATGTATTTTCAGTGCAAGTTAATAGAGCAGCAACTGATATTTCCTTCATATTGGTAACTTTCAAGTCCCACGTCTAACTTCCGCCTTCAGGTGCACCTCTGTAACCCCAGCAACTCGGGAGGCTGAGGCTGGAAGATCCCAAGTTTGAGACCAGCCTCCCCAACTTAGAAAGGCCCTGTCTCAAAAAAAAAAAAAAAATGAGTTTGGAGGTAGCTTAGTGGTAAAGCGTCCCTGGGTTTGATCCACAGGATATCCCTCCACAAAAAGATGCAGAGATGTATTCTGCTGTCTATATTAAGAACTATGTAATGTTTTGAACAACCAACAATAAAATAATTAAAAAAAAAAGATGCAGAGAATACTGGTACTTACATTGTAGGGCTGTTTGAAATTTAAGCAACTTCCTAGAAGCAAAGTTCTTGGAAAAGTTCCAGGGATAATGTAAATACTGAGTTACCAATTACGATTACCAGAGGAAGTTAGACAAACTAAAAAACTTCAGAGAGAAAATCAAAGCTTGAAAAAAAAATAGGTATTTTAAAACAGAATCTAGATCAACAGGATTAAAAATAAATGTGCTGATTGGCTCAGGTAGTAGAGTGCTCCCTCATGTGCATGAGGCCCTGGGTTCAATCCCCAGCACCACACACTCACAAAAAAAAAAAAAAAAAAAAAAAAAAGAAGAAGAAGAAGAAAAGAAAGAAAGAAAAAACAAATGTGTGCTAAGTCCAATGTCTAAATAAGTTTACCTGGAGCCAAAGGCACTTAGGAGATAGGATGATACTACAAGAGAAAGCTGGTCTCTGGGCCAGACCTAGGTTTGAAAGCCATTGTGGTTGTTCATTGCTGGATTGTTCTTGGGAAGATTGCTGAATTTCTCAAATCTATTTTCTCATCTAGTAAGGCAATAATAACACTTGTTCATGTTCTAAGACTTCAGTACATTTAATAAAAGGTAACTTAAATGAAGGGCCCAGATAAACATTTTCAGCAATCTTGCTGTCTCTCAGAGATGTAGAATAGGCTTTCCCTGTGTTAATGCAATACCTAGAAGTTTCTTGACTCTTTTTCCAGCTGAACTTGGGCACCACAGCTTGATTTGGAGAAGAGAAAGGAAAAACAAGGAATGCCCCCTCCCCCTTTGGCTAGACCCAGGGAGAATATGTCCCTGAGCTCACAGCACTCTGTAGTGCTACCCAAGAGAGGAAGACAGGCCGGTAGGAGATGAATCATCACAGGCACCAGAGGGTTTGTGTGTGGATAAATAGCATCAGGCCCAGGCTGTTCCCTTAACTGCCTGTCATAGTACAGTATAACTGTCCATAATCCCAGCCATGGGTAATGTAAATTGATACAATTTTCCCAAAAGAAACTCATATTTTTTTCACGAGAAGCCTTAAAAAATGTTCATGATATTTGATTTATCATTCAATTTTTAAAGAAATGTTAACATATAAGCACGTGAATGGACAAATGGGTACAAAATTGTTGCCGAAATATTCTGTGTGCCAGCATTTAAAATTCATTATTAGTTATATGTTACATCTATGAAATGGTCTACTTATCTGCCATTAAAATTTGCCATTTATGAACACTTCAGGATGTGGAGTTAACAGTCATGATGTAATTTTAAGTAAGAAATGAAAAAGAAACCTTTATGCAGAAGGCAGGCCTCATTATATGAGAGTATGATAGAGTGAATAACGGACTCAGAAATTAACAGTGACTCTCTGTTGTGGGAACACTGATTTGTTGTATGGAGTTAATTTGCTCCCTAACATTAACTCAAGCAAGCAGAAGTTATTCCTAATGTTATTGTGGATGCTGTTGCTTTACTCATTGGGCTCCCTGCGGAGCAGAATGGACTGGCTTACCACCATTGCCCCAGAAAACCCCCTGGCTTGCTGTGTACCCTGGATCTCAGCAAGGCTGTCTGTCCCTCAGTATTTGCTTTCTCATGCTTCCCTGGGTGGTCCCAGAGTCCCACCCTGCCCTGGCATGGAAGGGGAGAGAGGGGCAACATCTGGATGCCGTTCTAGCTCAAGCAGGAGCTTGTGTTTTTTGAAAGCTGCTGGTGAAAGCCATTGTTTTCTAGGTGTTGTGTAGACAACAGTAAGGACTTTCAGTGTCTTAGTTGACAAAATTCTAAGGCTCAGAGACAGAGCCAGCAGGAAGGTGAGGCAAACCAGCCTCTTAGATACAAAACCTAAGGGCACTGTCCTGAAATTCTGTGCCTTAGAGGCCTCTCTTCTACCACCCTAGTTCTGGCCCTGCTCTGAGAGGCAAGATAGTTGGCTCAAAGTCGTGGTGTTGGCACGAGAAGGAGTTTGGCATCAATCCCAAATCCATCTGATTCTGAACCCTCTGTCTTCTCTGTTATATCAATCTGTAGATTTTTAAAAAGCTCAATATCTTGCGCTGGGAATTCTTTATATGTAAAAGCATAAAGAGAGTATATAATTTTCAAACACGGTGAAGGTGGGTGCTGTCAGACATATCCCAGGATACACCAGAAATGGGTACACATGGCAACTGGCCATATGGTCAATGAACTTTGACCCACAAATGGTTTCCCCAGCATCCTCTGGCTTCTGCTGTTCTGTCACCAGCAGTGAAGCCTAATGCACTTAGACACCTCGACTTCCCCAGCTGAGCTGAGTTCTGGGTTCATACACAGTCCCACGGAGGACACAGTGAGCAGCTCACTGTTGGACCAAATCAACATGTGGCAGGAAGAAAGGAGACAAAGACTTCTAGTGACACAAAGGCTTCTGGTGAGTTTCATCGTATAATGAAAATATAATCACTTGAGTAGAATCTCTCAGTGCCTGAGAAACCAGTGTCATTGTTGTCTCCTTCCTGCTTGAAACGATGTCCCAGCACCTGGAAAAAAACAGCCCAGCCTTTCAAGTCCACTTCATAGTCCCTGGGGATATTTTATAGTAATGGGATCATTTGGCTGCACCCAAAGAATAGATAGGCTCTTTTTCACACAGGCCCCCAAGTAGAGAAATATCCAAAGTACCTGTTCAGACACGGAATCACCTAAAAGCAGGGGGGGGGTGGGGAATCCCACAGTGTTTTTTCTAGTCACTCATGCATTTAGGAAACATTGATTAAACACCACATGCTGGGGACCGGGTGACTTCATTTACAATTTCCCATACATGGTGAGGTCATTATGATTTATGATCCTCCTTTGACTGATGAGGAAGCTGAAAGTTATGGGAGTTACAGGTTTCACCTAACATCACAGGAAGTATCAAAACCAATGCTCAAAATATCATCTGTGGTCTTTTGTCTTGATGCCTTTCAAATACTTGTAAAAGAGAATTGAATTGAATTGAATTGCTAACCCGGTACACACAAGTGATGAATAGGTGCTGGCTGAATGTATAGTTAGTAACTATATTTATAACTGTTATCAATAAATTTAATATATGTTGTGAGGAGGGAGATGCCTCAATGGGAAGATGACAGTTAACAAGGTCATTTTCTGATATGGAAAATACACAAATGTGTGTGTGCCTCCTGCATTTAATTTTCCCACTGGTTCTGAAATGGATATTTGCCAGGCGTCCGAGAGCTGTGGCTCTTTGTTATCAGAAGGTGCCATATTATCTTGGTTGCATAGAGTGCAGGAGATTAGTCCCCCTGGAAATTTACTCACATCTCCTTAGTAATGAAAAATGCTAAGGCGCCCGAGAAATCACCCTCCTGACTCTCCCTTGCTCGGTGAATTTCAATAACTCACTTCCTGACCCTCGGTTTCCTTGCCTGGAAGGAGAAGGGCTGGGACTCAAGCCTGTCTCAGATAATCATCTCTCCTGAAATTGTGTACAATTTTCTGCACTCCTAATATTTAAAGGCTAATAATAAGTATTGTGACTTTCTCTTAGCATTTGCAAACGATGAGTCTAGCTTCTTCTTAAAAAAAAATGGATGCCTTGATTTTTGATCCAGTAGAGTTTACTTTTACAATGGAAATTTTAGTTGATCTCATTAGCTACCATTGGAGTATCCCAGCTTGGTAGAATCTTCTTGAAGTTGTCAGTCTATTATGGGAACATAGACCCCCTCCTCCCCTTCCAAACCTATTAAGAATTTTCCATTGGCTCACACTGGTTTAGGAGACCTGAGGAATTCTCATGCCTGAAGGACCACTTAGGGTCTGGCCTTCATCTACTTCTTCACATACACTCCTGTCACTCATCCTGGTCATTTCCTGGTCTTTGTGCCATCTGCCTTTCGGTCCCCAGCACACAGACCTGTAAGTACTCCACACACATTGCCTAGTTAATGTCTATTCATTTTCCAGATCTACACTATTCAACTTCTTTCCATAATCAGTCTGTTTTTAATCATCTATTTCAGGATTGTGTTGCCTAATATCCAAATGCCCCTTTAGATGAGAACGTCTGGGCTCAATATAGTTAACTCCCAGTATCCAGCACGGTCCCAGGACAGAGTGGGCCCTTATTTATTTGTCTGCAAAATGGATAAGTGATGCACAAAATCACGGTCCAGTATTAGGTCAAATACTTGAACTTCGGTGCTCTGTGTGGGAACTGGGAACACTACATTATGCTCTGAAGTTGTGGCACTAGACTTGGTGTCAGAAATGACAATATCATAAAAGTTCTGCCATTCTCAGAGTCCAACTAGACAGTGAAAGTAGGTCCCTGGGCCTCTGTTTTATTCTCTGAAGAAGAACAATTATTGCCCTTCCTAGGGTTTCTGTGAGGACTAATGAAACTGTAGAATCTTAAAAATATGAAAGCACTCTAGGAATCTCAGACATTGCTACTATTTTTCATTTCCTAAGGATAACTGTGATCCTGGTTGGTTTATAAAAGCAATTCACATGGAGCTACCCTGTTGGAGTAGAGACAATGATGATCTTATTAATATATTAAGTGTTTGCCAGGTTTCCGAGTGCTCCCAAAACACTATAATTACATGATAATTATGTGGCCTTTCTTTCTAAGTTCCATAAGTATTTCAATTTCTTTTGGAATTCCATTTATACATTTTAGAGTGGTATGCCTTTCTGCCCCAAAGGAAAAAAAAATAATTTCCTTCATTAATGGATTTTTCATTGCCACATACTTAGAAACTTAAAAATGGCATCCATAGTAATGTGGAGTTTCTCTGTATTTTGATAGAGCAATGATATTTAAGTATATTCCAGATCAAAACAAAGGATTTAATAGTGTTATTTTTGACACTATTACTGGCATTAAGGGAATTAATGAATGTATAAATTTGTAGCCATGCAAACTTTTTATCCCCCATCACATTTTTTTTTTTTTTTGATTGGGGGATACTGGGGATTTAACCCAGGAGAGCTTACCACTAAGCAACATCTCCAATAAATCTTTGAGGGCCTTCCTAAGATGCTGAGGCTGGCCTGTAACTTCCAATCCTATCTCAGCCCCCAGGGTTGCTGGGATTATAGGCATGCACCACCATACCTGACCTCATCACTGAAGTGAATGGGCATTTACAGGGCTGACTATTAGGCTCTTTTGTTTTAGCAGCAAATGTTATACATTCATGTATTCACAGGTGCTGAAACATAATACATTTACTGACAAAAGGAAGATATCAAGTATCAGTAAATGAGAATTATATTAATCCAATACATTATCGTTTTCTACATAAGGCACATAAGGATGATTATAATATTTCATAGAAATTTGTATACTGAATTCAATTTCTTTCTACCCAGTTCTGGATATACATATTACTAAGCGTCAGTGTTAATGCTATTTCCCTGGTTTTTCACCCCCCCTTTACTGAGAAAAATTATGCTTCCATAATTATGTGCTGAATTCCCAAATCTGGGTTTTAACTTCGGAATTTTCCCCTATCTAGGTCTCCCACCAGGGACATGTTACTTGATTTTACCCTACCCAAATTCCAGTTGCTCACATGGAAAAGAAGGTTAAAACTGAGACCTATCTTACAAGTAGTTTGAGTTGATATTAAGCAATTAAACATATTAAGTACCTGGCACAGCATTTGGGTCACAGTAGGTACTCGGTAAATATTAATAAATATTGATATCTTCAACTAAACAGTGCATTACTTTCTAAAAATATCACAATAAATCAGGGAAGAGTTTGAACATTTTCTATCCTCATTCTCTTGGCTTCACTTAAAAATGATGATTTTTGTAGATGACCTTTTCCTAAACTATATTATTGCCAGCAAGAAGAGATTTAATTAAAAATTAAAATCAGGAAGGTTCCCTTGGGATTCAAAGTGCTTCTGCCCTCATCAGCATAAAATGCTGACTTTTAGGCAAAAGATTTGATGAAAAGAATTTGTTCTTGCTGCTAGAGCAACCCAGTTAGGACAATTCTTCAAGAGCAAAGAGGTAGCCTTTTATTCGTGATTAGATATTTTGGGTTTAAAGTTCCTGCTTTGAAATGTGCATTTTCTGGACTTAAAAAAAAAAGAAAAAGAAGAAATTAAAAAGAGGGGAAAAAAAGATCATTTGGGGGAACTTAGAGACATTTCCCTTTCCTTGGAAGATGTTATTTGAATGCATTTGAAGAAGGCCACTGAATTCTAGAAATGCTGTTCTGACCCCCTACATTTTAAAAGAGCAGTGGGCAATTAAGTCTTCTCTTCCTGACATCTTTACACAGTCACTGAAAGCAAGTGTCTCTGTGATCACATTTCCTATATGTTTAGGGTAAATTAGTTCCTCCCACCTTTTTGGGTGGATACCTTCTTCCTTTGGATGAGACCTACCTAACAACTGGGTAATGATCAAGCCGTGCCATCCAGAGAACCAGAGATCTAAATCATGAGTCTTTTGGAGATCCATGGTTAACTTCCTTCTCAGAAACACAGCTCGTTTGATTCGTTCCTTAGCTTGAAAACACCTCCTCCCATATTCCCCTAACAACTAGTAGCAAAGAGTACAACCAGTATACGAATCCTTATTTATCTGACTTCTATTTCTAGTCTGTTTTCCTGGCCTGTGCAACCTCTTCTGAGATCAGAGACCCAATAAGGGTGCCATTCTTTTTTTTTTTCCACCTGGTTTTCTGACTTGTTGCAGGGCCTGCATGAGAAACAGCAGGTGAAGACAAGCCCAGAGATGGAACTGAGGTCTGTCTGTTGACCCATGAACACACTCAGATACTGACTTCCTTTTTTTAATCTGTCACCTACTGCCTAGGCAACATTATTATTAATTCCCCCAACACTAAAAATAGGTCTTCAGCTTCAGAATGAGATTGTCTCCGCAGAGAATTTTCTCAGGTCTTTATCTTTTAACAGTGTCAGGACAAAGGGTGTTGTGGTGGTTACATCTAGAGACAGAATTGCAAATACTCAGTTTTCTGAGTATGCACCATGGCTTGCTACAGCTGTTCTCTTTAAAAGTTTGCAGAAATATATATATTTTCTGATTTAAATGAGTGATATATATCTTAACAAAGGTCTTCTTTTGTGTTCCTTCCCATTCACCCAGGAGGATGCACATTGTGCCACTTGGTTGGAAAGTAATTTTCATCTTATGTAGCAGCTCCAGTCTCTTGGTAATGACCCTGTTGTTAAGCAGGATCTTGAGACTCACTTTCAGAAGATTTATTTTTAATCGAGATAATGTAAAATCGATGTAGACATGAGGAGTTTTACAAATGACCAGCCTGTGCTACCGAAACAGAGTTCTATTTAACCATAGAATATTGAAAATTAAGGAAGAAAAGTTTTAAGATGTATTTTTTTTATTAATTTTAATTTCTCAAGTCAGCAGCCCAAGGTCCAAAATTGTAGAGTGACTATCTTCATTTAATACTGCAAATTTGAAAAATAGATAAAATTAACACCCACTTTTCCCACTCTCCTTCCCTTTGTTCTCACCTGTCCTAAAGTTAGCAGGCTCATTTTATTTATTTATTTATTTATTTATTTATTTATTTATTTTTTAAGAGAGAGTGAGAGGAGAGAGAGAGAGAGAGAGAGAGAGAGAGAGAGAGAGAGAGAGAGAATTTTTAATATTTTTATTTTTTTAGTTCTCTGCGGACACAACATCTTTGTTGGTATGTGGTGCTGAGGATCGAACCCGGGCCGCACGCATGCCAGGCGAGCGCGCTACCGCTTGAGCCACATCCCCAGCCCAAGCAGGCTCATTTTAGACCCTGCATCTGAGTTCACAGGGATGAATTGTTTCTTGACAAGCAATTTTTGATGCAAGATTTTTATGTGAAATTAGTTGGTTTTGTCCCAATAATAGTACGGCTTAACTGTGGTTTGAGTGTGTCACCACAGGTGTGTGTATGTGTGTGTGTGCTTAAAGCTTGGGCCCCAGTGTGGCAATGTGGAGAAGGTTGGGAAGCCTTTAAGAGGTGGGACCTCGTGGCAAATAATTAGGTCATTGAGGACCTTGCCCTTGGAAGGCATTGATGCTGATGTTGCAGAGTGAATTGTGCCCTTGAGAGAGAGAGAGAGAGAGAGAGAGAGAGAGAGAGAGAGAGAGAGAGAGTTCCCTTGAAAGCCCAGTTACTATAAAAAGAGCAAGACTAGCTCCACCCCAGATCTCTGACTTCCTGTCCTCCCGGTGTGATTAATCTCACCCGTGCTGGCACCGTGATGACCTCCACCAGAAGGCCCTCAACAGCAGCCAAATTGATAGGCCGGCCTTATTATTATAGACTTCCAGCCTCTAATACTGCGAGACAAATAAATCTCTTTTCTTTATAAAGTACTCAACTTCAGGTATTTTCTTAGCAATAGAAAATGGTCTCAGACAGGTCCCTAACTCACAGAATTGTTGCAAGGAGTAATTATATTAATGTAGTTCTGTCACATAGAGTTCGGGCTATAATGGTCTTTATTTCTGCTCATATTAACATTTTTATATTTTAATACTAAATAGATGAGTTTCATATCCTTAAATCTGAACTGGACAATAATAAAACACTTCTTGAATAACAAGGCAAAATGTTTTTTTCTTTTTTTGTTAAATATATTTTTTTAGTTGTAAATGGAGACGATATCTTTTTATGTACTTATTTTTATGTGGTGCGGAGGATTGAATCCAGTGTCTCATGCCTGTGAGGGAAGGGCACTACCACTGAGGCACAGCCTCAAATGTCTTGTTCTTTCCTTTCCTTCCTCTTTCTCTCTCTCTCTCTCTCTCTCTCTCTCTCTCTCTCTCTCTCTCTTTCTCTCTCTCTCTCTCTCTCTCTATCTCTCTCTCTCTTTCTCTCTCTCTCTTCCCTTTCTCTCTTTTCTCTTTTTACCTATGGGAAGATCCCATCTCTCCTTTTGCCCTTAGTAAGAATAAGGGCAGCTGCTGACCACAGGCAGATGTGATTTTAATGAGCTTCCTTTCACTTCTACCTGTATTTTCTCTTTCATGTATCACACTACTTTTAAGAATTCCTGAGAGGAGGTGGGAAAGCAAGATGATACAGGAAGCTTTCAGGTTCCACCTTACTATGACTGTTTTTTTTTTTTTTTTCCCAACACGCTGGAATCATCCAGACCCATAGCCAGTTGTTCAATAATTCTAACAGCGTATACCTCCTTAATAAATCCCACATCCCTTGTCTTTCTGTCTACACTCCAGCCTTTGATTTAAAAATGAATATATATGTCTTTAGCCTACCTTCATTCTTCCTACCATCAGTCTAATCCATCCCTTTTGTCCAGTACCAAACCGTCAGGGTGATATTTGAGATTCAATGGTTCATGCCAACATTTAGAATCCTCCATTGCTTACCCAAAGTAATGTGGAAAATTCCTGGCATGGGCTTATCCATCATTTTTACCTCAGGTCTCCATGTTCATCTGTGTGACCACACAGAACAATATAGGGTTCTTTGGACATCAAGCACTTCAACCACATGGCATGTAGGGGTTGAAGTTAAAACTTCTGGTTTCAGATCTTACTTCCTGTTCTACCAATGTGATCAATCTCACCCTAGCACCTGAGACAGTTCAATTAGAAGTAAAACCAGGAGAATAATATATACCACAGATATATTTCTCTTGGGATTTCAAGAATATAGGTGAAACAGAATAATATATCCCATATATGGCTTACTGAAAAAAAATCAAAGTTGATTGTAACTAATACTTGTTAAGATATGAAATATTTCTTCATATTTCCAGGTTTCTCTGACCATTTATAATTTCTGGAAGTTGTTGTTTCAGAATGTCAGTTACATGGCTGTTATAAAAGAACAAGAAAAAAAAATAAAAGGACTACCAGCCTGTGTGGGTTAACACATAAGTATAATGCACATATATAAGGACACATTAGAATATTTTGAGATGACGATTTCATGAATTATCTAACACATTGCCTAAGAATTTGCTCTCACAAAGTGACTAAGTTCAGAATGTGGCATCAACTGGAATGTGTTTGCTAGTGTGTTTCAAAAAACACGTGTCTGGTATGTTACATGCCTTATAACACCAACATATACAAACACACATGGAAAACACTCTTATCAAAAATATTTGTAAGCCGCTCTGTATTAAACTTCACACAAATTGTTTTTTTCTGAAAAATCAGAACTTTCATTATTTTTCTCTCTTCATTATCCACATTGAAAGACACCTTTGTTTGTTCATGGGATCTCTGAAAATGCTTGATGAATTGATTTTCTCATTGACTATTTGAAAATCACCACACTAAGAACAATGGGAATGCAGGGTGGCAGATGTCACTGATTGAATTTTGAAGTCCCAACATGTACATTATATGTGTGATTAAACCAGTAATTGAGAGGCACACATTCCTGAGCTGTTTTGCTCTAGCTAGTCAAATGTTCTTTATATACATCTAGATGACATACTGCTCCAAAATCTTAACCTTCCTCGTATCTTCATCTTAATGACATACTGTTCTAAAACCTTAACCCTCTCATAACAAAGAATCACTTATTGTTTTCTTTCAAAAGGTAGAAGTGCATTTTAATGGCAGAAACAATTGTAGGAAAATAAAGTAATATAGTCATTATTAAACATTTATTAAGGTCCGACTGTGTGGGAGCCGCTGATGCATTTTAAAAATAACTTTCTCACCATAACACTTGCACTATAACCTAACTTACTCTGCATTTAATTTTTTAATGTATGTAGGAAATTATAATTGTTAAGTTTTTGCAATTCCCATGGTAGTAGATCAGAGAGAAATAAAAAAGATTAAAGTGATATTTTATTAATCTTAAGAACTCATAGTCTGTAGGGGTCATGGTGATGACCAAATAGCCATATGACATGAATACAAGGCTCCTCCTAACTTTCTGCTTATAATTTTAATCTAAGGTTGTTCCAAATTTGAAGTACCCTGGAATTTGGAGTGAGTGGTAAAAGAAATGGTCAGCCATGCTCCAAAGTTATTGGTGATTTTTAGTAGTAGAAATTCTTCTTGGTCATAGGGCATATATGGTAGTGATGGCTGCTGTACATCATAGACACTTTCAGTGCTAGCTGCAATTTGTGTCGTTCCTGTTCCCTTATGAGATGCACCTGCCTGTCATTAGTTTGCAGGGGACAATCTTGTGTTCTTCTTGCATGCACACGGTGTTAAAACATTTGTTTTGCTACAGAGATGAGTGTGGATGGCGAATGTCTGAATTACTCTGGTTCTTCCAAGAAATGGAGATGGAAGGGCTTCTTACTGCATTATAAGAAGGATACAGGTTCACTGCTGGCAATAAGCATCTTTCCAGATATAGGAAGAGAGCAGCAGGAGAGAATCAATAGAAAGCAAAACCAAATAGAGATACACAGAGCAAAGCAGTGGAGGTAGGGAAGTTGGGAGACGAGAGGAAGAAGGTAAGAGAGGGAAGGATAGAGAGACTGAATAGGGAATTATGAGGATGAAATGAATGACATCCCAAACCCTGACATCTGTAGGCACACTTTTCCATCTATATCATGGTCTTGGTCTGCTGAAATGTCCTGCTGGCTTTGACCTATGTAAGTCAAAATTTAATTCCTCAGATATCTCTTCTGTTTTCACTTTGGAGGGAAATTCAGTATCAGATGCTCTTGACTCTTCCTTCCCTGTGTCACATAAAGATCTTCAGAATCTTACACAGTTATATTTCCATGGAAGGAGGATCCCTCTTAACTCACAGTGGTCACCAACCACAGGCTCTTAGCCCTTTTCTTAAAGATGGGCAACTTTGGTACCAGCCTTTGAGGTGCTCTAACACTCTCTCAGTCTGTAAGGAATGAGGCACCATACTCTCATTTTGTAGTGCATTTAAGCCCCACCCATTTCCAATCTTGAGGTTGGCTCTCAAACTTCATGCATTTTTTATTTCTTTTGCTTATGCAATTCAACACTCTGGATTCTTTCCTCTCTGCATCTGACATGCTCACACCTTTTGATCTCGTTGCATAAAACATAAAGATCTGAAATGGAAAAGTTGCTATATCCATAACAGGGGAATTAAAGGACACTAATAGCTGACTCAAATATGGCTTATTTTGTCATAGACTGTTTGGAGATTCAGAGCTGCTGCTTCTGGTGGTGTCCTGGGGACATCCTTTGCTGCATAAAGGAGGTGTGGGATGGAGGAGGGCTCAACCACTCACAGTCCAGAATTCAACAAGACAGAAGCATCAAGCCAGAGTTTCCAAAAATGTAGTCCAACTTGAGATTCAATTTTCTGAGAAGAGATGGGTGGAAGAATTATTCAGAAGACTGAAACAGAGACACAGACGGCAGGTTAAGAAGCTGTGAGAAAAGCAGATGAAATATGGACTCAGAGAAGACTCAAATCCAGGAAAGTGTTGTCAAAGGAGTTGGCAGAAATGTTCCTATAAAATGAGAATAATTTTGGTGGATTTTTAGCTTCGTTTAGCATATATTGTCTGTTTCTTTCCATTTTTCATGTGAGAAATACACTTTTTACTTCATTAAAGTTAGGCTTCAATGTGCACACTTCTTTGGCTAGTGGAATTTGATTGATCATGATCAATGAAACATCCAAGAGAAGGGTTTAAATCTCTCTCTCTCTCTATCTCTCTCTCTCTCTCTCTCTCTCTCTCTGTGTGTGTGTGTGTGTTTACTTAGCATCTTGCATATCTATCCTCTCTCATGAGAAAAACATACAATAAGCAGACTCTGTTTATCTTCAGTGTAGATATTGGTATTAGAGACATGTGAATCTCACTGCACAGCCTACCTGGAGATGAATTAGAAGTATTCTTTCAGTATAATTCACTGAGAATCCCAAGGAGTTGTTTCTTATACAGCATTATTTTAAGCAAAAGCTGATCAATGCAAACCTGAAAAACAATGAAATAAACCACAATTAGCTTAAGTCAAAGAATTTTGTATGTGCCTTCTTTGGGCCAGATGCTTCTCTAAGCACTGTGAATTTCATCAGTGAACAAAATGTTTGGGTTCATAGAGTATATATATTTATCAAGGGAAGCAACATTATGTATACATTAAATCATATACACATGTATACATACATACATACATACATATGGATTTATATATGTGCATTGTTTATAATGCACAGCATTGTTTTCTAAGCACAAGGACTCCAAACTCAGTCCTGAGGGAGGAAGAGTGTATTTTGGGGAAAAAAGTACTTAGAACTACAAATTTTCTATATTTTTTTGTACATCAACTCCTCAGATAGAAATGTGGAGGACTACCTACCCTCTTTCATTGAACATAAATGTGTACAATTATGAATGGGCCATAAGCCATTCATTTCAGCAAATACTTTTATCTTCATTGAGCCCTGTATTTTTTTTCAAAGCATTGATGTAGGGAAATGTAGTTTAAATTAGTCATTTGATGGCTGATGGATGGATGGATGGATGGAAGGATAGATATACAGGTTATTATTGGGGCAGTCAAACATCATTTTGTTAGAATACAACCCCTGAAAATGTTGCATTAATATTCATTTGTCTAACATTCTTTGATTTGCTGATTCATAGTCATTGCTTCATGGAAACTTATGAAATGTACTCATTTGAGTTCTTCTTATGTTAGAAGGAAGTGAGGAAAACTCAGGGACCCAGAGTCTAACTCCAGGTGCCGCATTCATTGGCAGATGGAGAGTATGGATCCTGGTGTCACTGAGGAGGCACCATTAATACTTGTATTAAGAAATAAGACACATCCTTCACTAATCCTGGTGACAGAGTTCTCATGTTTGATGTTTTATTTTCTTTACTTTTTACTCCCTACTTTTTTTCCCTCTAATTTTCTTCCTAAGATTCTTTTTCCTCTACTCTCCCTGTAGATTTTCTTGCAGATATGTTTCTTCTTTCTAGGCAATTTCATAATAGCTCTTCAAGGGCTAAAAGTAATGCAGGAGAAAAAACAGCTGTGAGAGCTTTTCTATTTGATTTAATATACTTTTTGTTTTAAAGGAGATATCTTGTAACCAGGAACACTTCCAAGGGACTTCCAGGTGTCTTATTCCACCCCAGGATTTATGTTTGTATTATTTATTAGAAATAGTCACTAGTTTTCTCTAGAAATAGGGGGTTGGTAGTTCCATCTCCTAAGCATCCCTCCTGTGGGGTGGGTACATTATTCCACCTAACTGAAGTCAGATTTGGAGACGTGATTTGCTTTGGTTAACAGAGTCTGAGCAGAAGCGGCCTATGTCACATTTGAGAACAAGATTCAAGGACCATAATGAGGTTCTATTATTGGTCTTTCTCCCTACTATCAGAAAACAATATCCCAGATAAAGGGGGAGCCTGGATCCTGAGATGGAAAGATACTTGGTACAGAGTGGCAAGCAACTGACAGTGTATATCTCCTGAAAGAGAGTACTCTGTAACCCATTGAGATTTCTTTGTTATATCAGCAAAATCTAGCCCATTCATAAAATGCTAAGAATATTTTATTATGAGCTTTCTCATGCATTGTCATCTGAGTTCCCTATCAATTTTCTAAGAAAATAATTTTTGTTGGTATTCCTAATTTAGAGAGAGAGAAGTCCAGGTTCCAAAAAGAAAAAAAAAATATCTTTATCTAAGAACTGGAAAATAAACAGTCTTACCAAAGTTCTTCTGATTCCTCTTTTAGTCCTCTACCCTTAATTATATCTCACTACATGAATGAGCTAAGTCCAGGCAGTCCCTGGACCTTTGGAAGCTACATCAGACCACTCAGGATCCTATTTGTACTTATTGTTAAGATGCCATGAATTATTCAATGTTATCCCAGTGATCTGGGAAGTTCATGCACAGAATTTTCTTCCCACCATGCTGGGGTTCATTCACCCCAGGCACTGCATCTCACAGACATGGTAGGCCATGTCGCATGCTGTGGGAGTGGGTAAGATCCTGCCAGCTGCCAGCCCAGCAACAAATGGGACCAGCAATGTGAGATGCTGGGTGCAGAGGGCAGGTCAGCCTATCCCTATTTATAGAGAAATGGCAGAGACAAAGAGATGATAGGATGATATCCTAAAGTGAGTCATGCAGGGTCAAGTCCATGTTGAGGCAGAGAGCTTGAGAATCAGGCAGTAGAAAACTGCAGAGAGCTGAGCCAGGAGTGAGAGAGGGAGATGTAATACAAAGAAATTGAGAGGTATCAATTCTCCATCTAAATGAGAGGGGCCAAAGAGTCTAATTCCCAAACCCATAGACATTGGTATTATAACTCCTTAAGCTTCCCTTTGCTGGTAAGAAAATTAGACTATGTATTTACATTTTAGATATTTCAATTATGCTCTTATTCTGCTCCTCGCTTTTTATAAAATTTAATTCTTTTTTGCACTCTCTTAACGCTACCTCAGAACAACCACTTCTCTTTCTCTCTCCAAATGAGATGCTATGAATACTTGCCAGAAATATCAAGTTAATGCCCAAGCCAGCTCTGTGCTCTGATTTATCTTCCACGTTGACTTGGAGTAACAGAGCCATACATTAAGGAACAAAGCTCGCTGCTGGGGTATTTATAACCTTGTCTTTTAAAACATTTGGCAGACGTTCAGACCCTCCATATGTTCACAGTATTAAACTTTACCATAAAAGGAACTAAAGAGTTCCATTTGAAGAAAGCTGGTATTGTATGGTCTGAAAGTCTGGCGGTTTAGAAAAAATAATCAAGTCCAACTTGAAATAACAGACATTCTATGATCCTGCTGAAAGTTTAAACCTCACACAGCAAAGTCCTGCTCCCCCTAACACTGCAGATGTCATATTTCAGGACCATTTTCAGTGACTTGGAGCAGATGCGGTGAGCTTCTGAACCTGGTTTAATAAGGAAGAGATACTGAGGGGTGAGGATTAGACAGGAATGCTATGGGGCAGGGCACTGTGGACTAATCCCAGGGTGCCCTCGTCCCTCCCCCCAGCAAAAGTAGAGCCTCAAAGAAGTTAGGGAGTCTCCCCAGGGGATCAGAGACCCTCCAGGAGCTATAGAAGCAAATCTATGCAGATACGGAAATGAATTACTGGAACTTGTATTGATGTGCATATATAAAAATGGGATTTATATCCATTCATCTAAAAATACATTTTTTTAAGCTCTGGACTCATTCATTGAAGTGGGCACCATTTGATTCTCCGTCTTTCTTTCCAGAGTCCTAGATCTTAAACGATCTTTGAAGTAGCCCAGGAAAGGGTGAGAGCTCTGAAACTTCACAAGGGTCCCGTTCTTCCACGGCCTTTCTGTCGTGAGCTCCTGCATTTGGAGCTGATGAGTGACGTGGAATTATGGATTATGTAATGTGGTTTTGGTTAAATTCATTAATTTTAAAAGATATGGATTTTTAAAACACTCGGAAAGAGAATATGGATGGAACATAGCACTAAGAAGGCAAGCAAAGGGGAAGGAACTACTCTGAGTATGAGACTTCATTGACCCCTTTTCACACGGACAAAGTCATTGACCAGGTCAGATGTATAAAGAATCAGAGAAGCCCAAATTGTACAAAATGTGATGCAGTACTCTGGATGAGACTTTGAAACAGAGAAAGAACATTTGTGGGAAAATGGAGGAAATCAAATTAAGTCTGTAGTTCAATTAATAATATTATATAGATCTTAATATCATTGTGTGGAGAAATAGTTATATATGTAGTTAATCTAGGGGAAAATAGGTGAAGGGAAGACAGGAAGTTTGTTCTTTTTGTGCAACTTTTCTATAAATTTATTCTTTTCTCAACTAGAAAGTTTATGAAAAGAATTCAAGGTGAACTGAGGATGAATAATTATAAAATAAACCAAACATTCTGGCAATGAGGGAAAAAAAAATGCCAGTAAACTGTGAAATGATTTGAAATTATAACCAAAGAAAACCATTTTCAAGACTGATTTTCATCCTTTACATCTAGGATAAAATTCATTCTAAGTACATGATTTTTAATTCATGAAGAAATGGAAATAACTTCTTTTTGAAAGAGGCTTATGCTAGAGAGAGAGAACGTTTTGAGATCATTTTCATTGCTGTGGGATTTTCTGGCTAACAGGATTCACTTCACTTTCAAATCAATGAAGTATTCACAGATTCACAGTTAAAACACATCATCAATAAGTAAAATAAAATATATACACATTCATAACTTAAGGAGAAAAGAGTTTAACAGTCACTGATATATGGCCAAACGGTTTTGTTTTAGGAAGTGAGACTCACTTGTTCAAGGCAGCGTTATGATTTAGTGTTGATGAGAAGAAAAGGTGAATGGGATATGTAAGAAATGCATGGGATTGCCAGCACTCCTCATCACCCAAAAAAACCCTAGAATCCTGGTTTTCAAAAGGACTGTCCGCAGCATCAGTGAGATGCTACATGCTTTATAAAATAATCCCTTTCCTAAATTTGTAAAAAAAAAATGTCATGACTATGACATGGCTCATACTAGTAAATCTATTTCTAGGAATTCATTGCATGGGAGGAACCAGAGATCCATTCTTTTATAAAGATGCTTATGATAGCAGTGTTTCCAATATAAAATAAATGTAAGCAACTTCAATGCTCCCCCAAATTAATTGGACTCAATATTATCTAAACTCTTATAAAGCTGTTCCAAATATTATATTGAATTATGGAAGCCTATTCAGGATCTTTGTTAAAGATTCTGATGTCTATATGCAAGATGATTTTAGTAGAAGAAAACAGAAACAACCACATATGAACTTATCCTAAGCTTGTGATGGCCTTTTGTGAACCCCATTGGAGCCTGGCCTGATACGATGGATTTGTAGACCTTTATTCTATATGAAAACTGATGCTGGACAGTGCTTTCTGGAGTGACCTCTGCTTATGGAAGGTGCCTGCTACTTCAAAACAATGCCTGCCACTGAATCTGTTCCAGCACCAAGTAGGCTACTTGGGGGCATTTGAGTCGAGGTCATGCAGACATGCCTGCTTCCTGGCATGTTAGCTGCATTTGAGGAAAGAATGAAGAGAATAAAATTCTCTCTTCTCCTCTTTTCACCTAGCACCTCTTCTCTCAATCTCCTTCTTCCTTCCCTTCACTCTTCCTTCTTCTCACCCCAGTTACAAAGGTCTGAGGTCTGTCTAGTCATCCTTCTCCATCTATTACATTACACTTTCCTCCCATAAGTCTATTTCATTTTATCTCACTGTGTGGTCTTAAAATTGATGGCTTCATAGACCGGGCTGTGAGCTTCCTTGTTCTTTCTATCTCCTAAGGCCAAGGTCAGCATTTCATGCACAGTAGGCTCACAGGAGATTGTTGTTGATTTGACTGCCAAATACTTTTTGATTGCCTACTATGTGTAGAAACATCTTAATATTCATTAAAATATGGTTCTAGGAAGTCCAAACTAAAATATAAATATGTGACTCCATAGAATCCACCATATTAAAGTGAAATTATCGATCAAGTTAGAGGTTTACTTGATAATTTGCCCTCCTCACATCCTTTCAGATGACAAGCGCTGAGAAAGTCCTTATTCTATGACATATAATAAAAACAAAAATTATGAGTGTGATTCTTAGTTGGCCAAACTTTAGTCATGCTTCAATCTGTCAATGAATCAACGTCTTACTCAAAGACACATAAAATTTATGAGATGAGAGAATAAAAGGGGTAGTTTGGTTCTAAAGGAAAAAAAAAACTTTGTAAAATGAAGAGAGAAATAGAGATAGAGGCAGAGGTAAGAATAGAAAGAAAGAGATAGAGAGGTAAAGGGGGGGAGGGGGAGGGGCTATGTTGGAGAAACAAAAATGCAATTGCTCACCATAGAGAAGTTAATCAAAAGAGGAAATTCCTTTAATACTATAAATTCACAAGAAGTCACATTTTCTCCAATTGTCAACACTCTTCAAGACAAATTTCAAACATAACTTCCTTTGTGAAATCTTTCCCCCAAATCCCAAGAAGATCTAGACATTTGTGCCTCTGTGCTCTCTGGCTCTTTGAATGTGCATCCGTTATTGCACATACCATATCCCACTCAATCTCTTCCTGGCTGTGTCTCCCCAGAAATACTGTTCAGTGCTCAAGGGAGGGCCAGACAGCATTCTTCTCCTTCCCCTGTTCCTTCTTTCTCTTCCTCTCCTCCTCTTTTACCTCCTCCTCCTCTGTCTCCTCCATATCCTCCTTTGTCTTTTCTTCTATAGCTTCACAATCAACCACAGTAGCCTCTTTAACAAGGTTTGCTAATAATTTCAGTCATGGATATAAAAAGGGGAAGGAAACTGAGAAAAAAAAGCTAGGAACTGCTCAAGAGATAAAATAATCAGGAAAATTCTTCATGAGATGATATAGTAGGGAAAAATCTGTCCCAAACCACCCATTGTCTCCCTCCACTGCACAACGGTAGACAGTAAACATCATTCAGATAAATCTGATTAAGCACATTGATCCAGCCACCTAATAGCAGGGCATGTTATTAATCTTTTTAGTGACTTCAGTTAATCGCATGTAAAATGGGGAATAAACAGCCACAAAACAAACAATTGAAGAATAAATTTAGAAAATGCATTTGAAAGTGAGCAGCAACAGGCCTTTCCTCGGGGTTAATTTTGCTTCTTTTCCATGTACCTTCCTTACCTTATTGTTCCTCACTCAGTTACCTCTCTGCCTCAGAAATCCTCATAGAATATGCAGCCAACTGCCAGGCTAATTTATTTTCTAAGCCATGCTATCATTTCATGACAATGTTCCGTCTGAAATCTCTACTCTGATTTTTCTGATCATCTTTGGGATTTGCTATTGAGGTAACATTATATTTTTGCTTGTTTGTTTGTTTCTTCAACCCATACGTGTTAAAACTCCTTCAGAACACGTCTTCCCAGTAGGTGTAATGAACCTATTTCTTTCACTTTACTGGAAACACAAGTGACTGTAGAGATTTGGAACAAAATCAGGCACCCAGCCTGTGCAAGGATCTCAGACAGGGAAGGATTTGAGTAATGATGCACTCAGGGAATAAGTGCTGCCCTCTGCTCACTGCATGGTAGGATTACTGCAAATGATGGACACTCACATCTAGAAAGTAACAGAAGCCCCCAAAATCAGAATGACAAAAATTATAAAAATCATCTTATTTTTTTCTTCTTTTCCTTAAAATGCTTCTCTTCTTCCTTTCTCCATTTCTCTCCACAGTTTGTTTATGATTAGCTTTATTCTCTTTCAGACCAGATAGGTAGAAAAAGTAGATCTGATAGCTCCCTGTTGGCCATGTTCTTTCAGATCTTTACCTTGGGAAGAGTGCTCCCTCTTGTTCTTTCTCTCTTTATTGCTCTTCCCCTTCCCTTTGATCTTCTCCCCTATTTCTGCTCTCCTTTTATCCTGATTTGTCTTCTCTATGATTGGTTAAGATAAGGTTGATATCTACTTCCTTGGACCAATTTCAGGGTATGCAGAAAGAAGGAAAGTAATACCAAGATTGCCCAGGCTAGTGTGAAGGCCCTGAACCAGGATGGACATCTCTATCAGAATCTTGTAGTTCAGGAAAGGTACTGGCGTTGAGGAAAGGTACTGGCATTGAGGAAAGGTCCTGGAGTTGAGGAAAGGTACTGGAAAGGTTCTTATCAAATGCCCACTAACCAGTGGGAAAGCTCAGTGCCATTGTGAGGTAATCGTACTCATGGGTATCACACAGAATGATACCAAAGTGACTCTAGGCCTCACCAGTCTGAGATTCTTGGAGACAAACTTCAAGTCCAACATAGTCAAATACCACTTGTGAACTGGTCTCCTCAAAAGAAGGGTGAACAGCTTATGGTAGCCCCCAAAGGAAACCTGAAGCTTGTTTTTATAATCCTAATTCTTTTTTTTTTTCATTAAATACACTTTATTTTTTAGAGTAGTTGTAAGTTACAGAGAGGTCCCATACTCTAAGTTCTTCCCATTCTCTGCATGGTTTCTTTTATTGTTAACACTTTGCATTAACATAGTACATTTGCTATAATTGATAAACCAATATTGATATAATATTTTAAATACCACAGATTACATTAGCCTCCAATGTTTTCCTTGTATATTGAATCAGTTTTAAAAAATTTATTGTGATGTGTATTCTGTATTATGGTATCATCCAAAATTATTTCACTGAGTTAATAATCCTCTGTGATGAACCTATTCATCTGCCCCCACCTAAGTCCCTGGCAATTACTGTATGGTCTCCTTAATTTTGTCTTTTCTAAAATGTCATGTAGCTGAAATCATATAGCATATAGTCTTTTCAGATTATCTTCATTCAGTCAACAATAGCATTTAAGACAACTCCATGTCTTTTCCGTGGCTTGATAGTTTATTTCTTCTATATCATTGAGTAATATTTCATTACCTGGCTGTTCTATACTTTGTTTATATATTCACATATTGAAGGACATCTTCGTTGATTCCACATTTTGGAAACTGTGAATAAAGCCACAATAAATATTTGTGCACAAGTTTTCAGTTCATTTGAGTAAATAGGTAGGGGGTGATTGCTATGTGATATGGTGGGCCTGCCAAACTCTCCCCAACTGGGTGTACCATTTTTCTTTCCCACCAGGAATGAATGAGAAAGAGTTTCTTTTGCTCCACATTCTTCCAGCATTTGGGGTTTTAGACATTCTATGAGGTGAGTAGTAGAAGAGAATATTTATTTCAAGTTCTCTCTTGCTATCATTCCCTGTGATTCCAAGGACATGACTTATTACTTTCTTTAAGAAGGCATAGTTATTACCTGTGACCTGCATGAATGGCTTTTTCATTCTCATCCAAAACTAAAACTTTGCATCAGAATTACAGTTGGTCCTTCATATATATTGGTTCTGCATCTGCAGATATAAATTATCCAAGAATATTTTTTAAAATTATGGTTCTACTGAATATGTACAAACTTTTTTCTTGTCACTATTCCCTAAGCAATACAACACAACAACTATCCACAGAGCATTTACATTACACTAGTTATCATAAGTAATATAGAGAGGATTTAAAGTATATAGAAAAGAGCCCATAGGTCATATGCAATTGCTATGCCATTTTATACAAAGGAATTGGGCATCCTGAGAATTTATTCTTTGGGGTACTAAGACCAATTCTGTACTAAAACCAAGGAGTGATTTTATGTACAACCCTGGATTTCATTCTACTCTTACTTCTCTAAAATACCTTGGGAGGGTCTTGAAAACAGATCACAAACTCTCCCAATGAGTGCCCATAACATGGGCCAGAACTGTGACTTTTCTCTCAAGTCCCTCAGCTTCATCTCTTACTGCTGGGCTTTCCTAAGAGAGCCACAGATCCTCAGGATTGTGTTCTGAGCCAGTGCCAGTCTCACCAGGCATGGAGACCTTTTGAAGCAATGACTTCACTACTCTGAGATTCTAGTTCCTCATTTGCACAGAGAGCATCTGGGAGGATTGAATGCAATAGCTGGTATGAAGGTCCCTGGAACAGAGATCAGCAGAAGCAGCTGTTCGACCACCTGCTTCCTTCCTTCTCAGTTACTTGGTTTCCTCATAGCTCCCTTTGTGCAGCTGGCCACACTAGTCCCTAATCAACTGTGGTACTACATTTCCAGTTCTGCTTCCTGGCATCATATCAATCTGTCTTGATTCCCCCAAGAGCTATTAATGGGCAATGCTATCTTAGGTGTGGTGTGATCGTAACACACCTGTCACCTTTCCCCATCAAAGACCTTGGCTCCTGGTACTCCAACCCAAATGCTCTCTCCTCCAACATGTTGTCTTGGTACAAAGCATTCTGTGCCCCTTCTAAGAACGTGGCTGCTTGGGATCCTGTCTCAACTCCAAAGCTTCCCGATGTCACTTCTACTTTGTTTTGAAGGGCTCACTAGAAAATAAACTTTTACATTTATGTACAATAAATGCAATGTACGCCTTTGTATGTCAAACTCAATGTGTTTTGACAGCTACCTAGATACCTACAGCCATCTCTGCAATCCAGAAACAGAACACCGAGGACTAATTTTCAGCATAACTGTGTTCGATAATTTTTGATTTGTTTAATTTAATTCATTTCCATATTTTTGCGACTAGAAATTATCTTCCTGGGTGAAAGATGTAATAAAATTAAAAGTATTTGTTAAAAATTTGCAACAGTGTTGCCCATAAGATATCATCCTCCTTCATGTCATTTAAAAATAGTGGCACGATATCCTGAATCCCTAATGCTGCCTGAATAAAGTCTATACTCCAGTCTGAGGGCCATGAGTGGGTCTGATCCAGAAGTAGGTTAATATGCCTTTTTAAACACCTTGAGATTATACAGGGGATGTCCCTGTGGGGACACTTGGGCAATGTTGAAAAGTTTATAGCATGGGTCTTAAGATATGGGGTATTATTCTTGGCACAGTATTAGAGAGTTTCTTCTGTCAAGTCATTTTGACGGCTAAGTTGGTATTGATCTCTACATTCTCAAATATCAAAACCGACTTGTCAGTGATAAAAAGAAAGTGGCCAGAGACCTCCCAGGAATTTCCTGCTAGAAAAAAAAAAAAAAAAAGAAGAAGAAGAAGAAATCTTGTTCTTTGCTGTCCAAATGCTCAGCATGTTAAACCTCACTTTGAATTGGTCTTTCAGACAGATAATGAGGTGCTAACACAATACAGGACTGTAATAGAAATGGATTGAGTGCAAAAGAATTTCTCAGGATATGAGCTGAGATATGTATACAAACCGGGCAGCAATCATTAATAAAATTCATTCTTTGGCCTCACTCTCGAATCTGTCTTTTCTGCACAGTTGGGTACTGGGACATTTTAGAAGCGAATAACACATCAAACAACACATCTGCGTGGTTAATGAAGGTGTCAGACTGGAGTTGGGTTTTAAAATGGAAATCCTTTGGCATACATACTGCAATGAGGAGATAAGATACTTTTCATGGATTGCAAGAATTTAAATAGTTTGAGTTTCTTTCACAGAATGTCCTTAAGTTTTAATAATATCCAGCACTTCTTAGTTTGCAATGAATGAATAGAAAGAGAATGTGTCATACATTGCCATAATTACCGAGAGGCTATTCTGAAAGTAAAGTAGCAGAATCATAGCTTATTTTTTTGTATTTCTTTTTCAATTAAAGGATATTTGAAACCACTCTCATCCTCCTCCTCTGTTTTACAGTTGATTAAACAGAAAAATTCCTTCTTCACTCTAGATAATATCAAATAGTGACACACACTAGAACTGAACCAAGGTATTTTGGGACCATGACTTGAAGTTATGTTATATAAATGGTACTACAGGTACCAGATACGTGAATCATGTGTCAGGGGACCAAGTTTCTTTTGGAATCTCTGTTTCTCTGTGTTGCCTTGAATAAAAGAAGTTCGAGGTGGTTAGACCAGAATGGGTGGTCAGGAAATAAAATCTTGAATGAAAACCTAAGTTGGTAATGATATTTTTCCTGGAGAGATCAATGCTTAGGGCTAAAGTAATCCTATCAGTGTAAGGAAGAGTGGGAAAATGAGTTCTAACACCATGACCAGCTTCCTCTCTGCTAGGTGTGCAACCCAGGGTTTGTCCTTCTCTTTCGGCTTCTTCTTTTTAACACAAAAAGAGGGAAGATTCCAAAGTCACACCATACAGATATTCTTTTAAGAATGAATTCCAGTTTTGTAGGCTACTTTAATGTGAAAGATAAAGCTATGAAACTTTCTGAAAAAATATTGGGGAAATACCTTCTTTAACCTACCGTTGGCAAATAATTCTTAGGAAGGACACAAAAAGTGACAAAGATAACTTTGACCACATTCAAATTAAGAAGGACTGTTTCAAAAAAATAAAACTTTAGAGAATGAAAAGGTTAGTCACACAATTTGAGATTACTTACAATACATTTAGCTAGCAATGAAATTGAATCCAAGATGTATAAATGACCCCTACAACAGGCAAAAATCATATGACACAATTTAAAAATGTATAAAAACTTGAACAGGCATCTCATTAAGGGGAATATTAAAATGTCCAATGAACTCAGGAAACAATGGTGAGACAGTCATTAGGGAAATACAATTAATATCAGAATGTGATATCCCTAACCACAACAAGTAGAATGGAAAAGACAGTTGATACTCAGTGAGTTGTGGAGAATGGTCAGAGTTTGGTTTGGTCCTATGCTAAGTTTTTAATGCTTATTTTTATTTTAAATTCATATTTACTTTTTGTCAGTGTATTATAATAATAGTGGGGTTCTTTGTGATACATTCGCACAGGCACATAGCAAAATTGGTCTATTTCGTTCCTCAGTACTGCCCCTTTTCCTTTCTTCCTTTTCTCCTCCACTCTTCCCTTTTCTCTACTTTCTTCATTTCTCTTCTCTTTTCCTGAGATCTATTTTCTTTTTTTTTCTGACTTCTGCATATGAGAGAACACATATGACTCTTGACTTTCTGAGTCTAGCTTGTCTCACTTAACGTGATGTTCTCCCATTCCATCTATTTTCCTGTAAATTAGTCAAACTTATAAAAATAAAACTCCATTTTGTTTGTGTTTATGTGTGTGTGTGTATGTGTGTGTGTGTGTGTGTGTGTGTGTGTGTGTGTTTCATCCATTCATCTGTTAACAGACACTTAGGTCAGTTCCATGACTTAACAATTGTGAATTGTGATGCTGTAAACATGGGGTTGACTCTCCAACATATAAGCATAGGCATCACCTTCCTCACTAAGACTCCTACAGCTCATCAATTAAAACCAAGAATCAGTAAATGTGATGGCATCAAACTAAAAACTTCCGCCCAGCACAGGAGATAAGAGCACAAAGAGACACTCTACAAAATGGTGGTGGTGGTGGTGGTGGGGGGGGAATTGCCAGCTGTTCTTATCACAGGATTATGATCCAGAATACATTAAAAAAAAAAACACCAAAAATCAAATAACCCCACAAATAAATGGGTAGATAAACTAAATGGACCTTTCTTAAAAGAAGAAATACAAATGTCCAATAAATATATGAAAAAAATGTTCAACATCTTTAACAAATCAATACTACGCTGAGATTTCATCTCATTCCAGTCAGAATGGCAATCATTAAGAATACAAAAATAATAAATGCTGGCAAGTATCCAGAGAAAACAGAACACTTACACACTGTTGGTGGAATTGCAAATTAGTACAACCACCATGGGGTTGTTGTATGGAAGTTTCTTGCCAGTAAGTTTTCTCAAAATGCTACGAAATGACCCATCATGTGACCCACCTATACTATTCCTTGGTATTTATCCAAAAGAATAAAAGTCAGCATACTCTAGTGACACATGGCTCCATTATGTTTGAAAGATAAAAAAAATAAAGCTAGAAAATAACCACAAAACACATACTTTATGATGCAGCAATTCTATTGTAAACATATTACCCAACAGAGAAGTGTATGTTCATGTGCTCCAAAAAACATGTATAAAGATGTTCATACCACCCATATTTGTAAGAGCCACAAAGTAGAAAGACATGTCTGTTGACAATGGAAAGGATAATTTTTTTCATATTCATGCAATAGACTTTCGCACCAAAATCAAGCCACACCCAAACACAACCGGTACAAAGATGTCTCACAAATTAACATTGAGTGAACAAAACCAATGCTCCCAAAGTACATATTATTTTATTTCAATTACATAAAGTTTGTAAATAAACAAAACTAACCATGTTGTGGGTGAGAAAGGTGGTCATTCTCAATAGGAAGTACAGGTTGGAAGGATCCAAGAGGGCTTTCAGGGGTTGCAATTTGGGTCTGTTTTCTGGTACAGATGCTGGTTACAGGATGTATTCCCTTTGTTAAAATTCATGGACTTGTGTTCTTCTCTGACCATGTTAAATCTTAATAAAATATAAGTGAGAAAAACTGGATCGTGGAATTTCCGATGGCATTTACTTGACTTCAGTTTATACAAAATAACCCTGGAGTATTTACTACGAAGACAGATTTAAGGACTCGACTTCCAGAGACTGTTATTGTTAGGACCAGAGTTATCTACTTTAAAATATGCAATCTAGGCATTTCTAACTTAAAAGGCTCTTGGAACACATTTTGAGAAAGAAATATTGTAATAAGGAACCTTTCAATGTTGATACTTTAAAGCTCTATAGGCAACTAGCAGAATAAAGGTAGCCGTAAAGTCGTGAGGTTGACTTCACTGAGATTTTTGACTTTGGAAGTTATGCCTTGTCATCATGCCTGAGGCAGAGTTGGCTGTTTTCCACTGTTCCATCTTCTTGTTTTTTTTTCTCTCTATTTAATCATTTAATATAGATCTTGAAAACTGAGCTAAGGGAAAGGAAAAGGTTCTGATGATGGGCAGCCTTGAGTTCACAGTAAGATTGGGTGCAAGGTGCTGAGATTTCCCTTAGAGGCCATATTTCCACACATCCATAATCTCCACCATCAACAACACCTGCCACAGTGACACCTTTGCTGCGGGGACATGTCATTATTCCCCAGAGTCCATAGCTTACATCAGAGCTCACTTTGGGTGTTGTACATTCTGTGGGCTAGGGGAACCGTACAATGATAGCTGTCCACCACTATAGCATTATATAGAATAATTACATTATCCTAAATTTCCTCTACGAGCTACTTGTTCATCCCTCCATCTTTCCAAATCCCTGGCAGCTAATGCTCTTCATTTTGCCCCCTTGCTTTGTCATTTCTAGAATGTTATATTGCTAGAATCATACTTGGTTGCCTTGATCATATTCCACTATACAGATCAACAATATATATTTTTATATCTATTTTCTTTACTGAAGGGCATCTAGTTTGCTTCCGAAGTCTAGAAATTATGAGTAAAGCTGCTGCCAACATCCATATGCAGGATTTTATGTGGACCTAAAATTTCAACTCCTTTGAGAAAATGAATGGTAATAGGATTGCTGAATCCTGAGGTGAGAATGTGTTTAGTTTTCTAAGAAACTGTCAAATTGCCTTCCAACTTGACTGTAATATTTTGTGTTCTTACCAGAAATAAGAACTTCCTGTTGTTCCCATTTTTGTCAGTATTTTGCATTGTCAGAATTTTAGATTTTTAGGTAGTGGTGGTAGGGAGCGCTTACCATCACTGGTGGAAATGATGGGGACAGGCAAGGTGACAGAAGAAGGAAGAAGTGACTTTATCCCCCAGACAACACTGGGACTATTTTTCCCCTGGCTGAGATTATATTAAATCAGCAAGATAACATGAGATTTTTTTCTATGCAAATAGAAATCTTTGACTAGCAGTAATATATGTCTTGAATTAATTTAAATGGGACAGTGATTAATGATGTTCCCATAAATTCAACAAATATTTGTCTATCTCTACCTCACTGTCTTGCCTCAAAAGAATGAATCATCTTACATGATTCATCTGTACACTGTATCTTGCATTCTTGTTTTTCTTTTTTTTTTCCGTTGTCCCTTGAGAACTCATGCTTCAATAATAAATACTTTTTTTTCCCCTGCACCTTCAGTATTTGTGGTTCTTCCCGACCAATATGAAAACATACACAAATATTTTCAATTAAAACAATAATATCAAAAAATCCTCTCTTTTGTTATTTCTATTCTTTGAATCACCGTATTTTAGTCTTCCTTCCTAAAGTTCTTGAAAGAAATGTCTAGCTACACAGGAATTACTTCCTCACTATTCAATTTCCGTGTTATTCACATCTGATTAATGTCTCTTTGAAGTGGCCCATCACAACCCATCACAGTTCTCTAGCTGGTGAATCCAACGACTAATTTTCAGTTTCTATCTTAACTTGAGGTCTCTAGAATATTTCATCTTATTGATCTCTCCCTCTTTTGGAAGATAACTTTCTCTTTGGGCTCAACCACACCAGGTTTTCCTGGCTCTCCAGTTACTTGCAGGAAAATGCAATAATTTTCCAAGCCATAACATTCCATAGGAGGAAGATGTTAGCCACTCCTTCTCTTCCAAGATGTTGTGGTACAGGTGAACATGAAATGTTCCCCTGACCTGTGACTCCATCAGCACAGCGGACAAATCTCACCTTGGGGGTTACTTATGATTGGAGACACCCTGACTTCTGTTTCCAGAGGACAATGTCTCAGACCTGAAAGAAAGCTCGTGCCTTGCATATTCTACACACAGATGCGATTGGCTCAACTTTGACTCCTAGAATTCAGGTGGGAAATGGACTCATTGTCTCTGCCGTCTTCTTTCCATTTCTCTCTTTTCCACTGGACAGGAATAGTTCATGTCTGTTTGAATTAAAATTAACCCCTACCTGCCACCTGTGGGTTATAGTCTGAGAAAGAACTAATAGGAGGCTTTGAATTATTTTGAATTCATATATATATATATATATATATATATATATATATGAAATCTGTGAATAAACATCAACTGAGTCAAGAAAACCGAGAATATTCTTAGGTAAGTCAAATTTAATACAGGTAATTGGTTGCAGAAGTGATGGAAGAGCTGATAAATCAAATGAAACATGATGAAAAAAATGAAAAAGAGAGATTTTTACTAATATTGGGAAGCTGCTATCACCCTAAGGAATGGAAAAACATAGAGAAGAGGGTGAGGGTAGTAGAACCCACAAATGGGGAGCTAGAATCAGAGACAGGGCTGCCTTATTCCTCAGAGAATGAAAATTCTCAGTGAGAAGTTGAAATCACTGGGGGAACACAGCCATTATGTACCCCAAATCAGAGATAAAGGAAAATTCTACTTCCCCTTTTCTTCCTATGCCCTCAACTCTCCTTAGTGTTATCTGTTGATACAAGGAGAAGCTCATTGGTGTGCTGACATGGAAAATATTCCAGGAAATTATTTGAGGAAAACTGAACTTTTGAGTTATCAAGACATGAATAATGTGGTGTATTGATGTCTGCATGGTTGTCTGTGCTTTTCTTTCCTGGTTATAACTTGGAGAGGTCACAAGGAAGTAACTTGTACCCCAGACTTCAACAGCTCCCTCGTGTCCATTTTGAGTGAGTGATCCTTCACCTCCACTTCAACTTATGCCTAGACATTGGTATTCTCAAGTCCAACCTCCTGGTTGCAGTTGTCATTCTCTGCTGACACCTGAAAAATTACAGCAGGAAGTCCATTTGCCTGAGCCTGCCTCCAAACTTTGAACATAATGAGCTCTAAAAATAATGAACTGCACCCCAATTTACTACAGAAACAAGCCGAAACCTAACTTAGGAGTTTTACATACAACTGAGTTTGACCAGTTGCAAGAGGTGGGTCTTAGCCAACTCATTACACCTTGCCCAAAGAAGATAAATGCCAAACTGCCATTAATCAGGCAATTTCTCCCTTTTATTCTCTGTTTATCTAATAAAAAGTAAAATACTCACTGCTCACAGTGTTGTGTTCAGCTCTCTGACCCTCTTCAAATTCTGAATACTGCCTAATGCATGAATCATTTTTTGCTCAAATAATCTCTGCTCGATTTAATTTTTCTGAAGTTTTTCTTTTAGCATACTCAATACCTATATTGAGTATGCTTAACTTTGATCTATTTCAAGATATTCCTCTGTATAATTTCTATTGTCTGATTGCCTTTTTTCCCCCTAAACTATCTAACTTGTAAGATAATACAACTCAGTATGTCCTAAAGAGAAAGCCTCTTGTGCTCCAATTTGTTCCTCCTCCTTAATAGTTTATCTTAATGATGGGGCCCATGTCTTCCTGATTGTTCAACTCAGCATCCTGAAAATCCCTTCTGTTCATATTTTCTATAAAACATTCAATTAATAAAAAAGGCAAGCAACTGAACATACTCTGAGCACCTCTTAAAGCCTGAATATTTGCAGTCTGATCATCAGTCCTCTCTCTGTTGCTGTTTCCTTCCTCTTCATACTACAGTATTTGTCTACTCTTGTGTGTTCCTTCCAAGTCCACCCTTGTTCTGACCTATCAGCTTATCTTTTCCAACCAAGTGTTTAATCATTTTACTTTCTCATCCTTCTTCAAAGGATTTTCACTATTTTTTTAAAAAAATAGAAATTTATTTTAACTTATGAAAAAAATCATAAAATTGTACATGTTTATGGAATACCCAAGCATGCATATATTGGGTAATGTTAAAGTTAAATCTATCTCCTCATTTGTCATTTCCTTGTGGTAGAAATATTTAAACTCATTTATCCTAGTTCTTTGAAACATACAGGATATCATTGCTAGCTATAATCATCCTAGCATGCAATACTACTCTAGGATTTCTTACTTCTATATAACTATCACTTAGTACCTGTTTGTCAACCTTTTGACATCTCTGCCTCTGCCTTACTCTCCTCCATAATCTCTATCTACCATTCTACCCTCAACATTTTTTGTTTTTGTTGTAACTTTTAATTAATTGATTAATTAATTTTTACTGATTCATTTTTGCTATACATAACCTCAGGATTCATTTTGACCAGATTACACAAGCATGGGATATAATTTGTTCTAATTCAGTCCCCAGAACTTCCCTTCTTGCTCTTCTTCTCCCTCCCCCTATTCTCTTCCCTCTACTCTGCTGATCTTTCTGCTTTATATATATATATATATATATATATATATATATATATATATATATATATATATATATATATATTTTTTTTTTTTTTTAATTAGTGTCTTTTGGATGTCTATACAAGATGGTGAAGATCATTGTTTCCAATTCCACATGAGTGAGTTCATTGGGTATGTATGTCCTTCTGTGCCTCATTTGTTTCGCTTAACATCATGTTTTCCATTCATCCTACAGAACAAAATGTTCAATTGCCCTGCTATATCAGAGGAGGCCCTTTCTCCTCTGCTCCCTCCAGCAGTAATTTCACTCCTTACTTGCCCAACACCTGTGATTTGCTAACCTGTGTGCTGGAGGCAAAAGGAACCAGCAAGGGAAAAGTAGTCAAGAATATTATACAGAGAGAGGAAGGTAGATTGGTTGGGTCTTGTGAATCAGGGGCAATGTTTTAATTTGCACTCTAGGTAAAATGAGTATCCAACGCAGGTTCTTTTAAATTGTAAGGTCAGAGAAAACTATAGTAGTCCAGGTGAGAGATAATGGTGGTCCAGACCAGGAGGGTAGTATTGGATATAGTGTGTGTGTGTGGGGGGGGGAGGGTGACTGGATTCCTGAGCCATTTTGAAGATAGGACCGTCATGGTTTCAGGAAGGATTGGATATGTGGCATGCAAGAACTATGGGAGTCAACATGCATCCAAAATTTTTGATCTGAACAATTGGTAGGTGGAGTTCCATCACTGAGATGAAGAGGAGGAAGGGAAATAATTGATCATGTTCAACTGATGGTGTCTATTCTCCAATATTTATGTGAGGATGTTCGTGAGGGTGTGCTAATGGGTAGCCTTTTATCCTTCAGGACCCAGCTGAAGTCTAAGCTAAAGCAACTCCTCTCAGAAACTGGAAGGCAAAAATAGATCATTTTCCCCAGGTTTGCAATACCCAAAATAGATTCATAGATTCAAAGTTTAAAAATATTTCTAATTTAATTTTCTGATTGACATTTTTGTCATATTTAAAAATTTTACTTTTTGTTAGTGCAATATGGTTCTACATAACAGTAGGGTTCCTTTGACATTCATGAGTGCATATAACATAGTTTTCTTCATTTCAATTCCAGTCCTTCCACTGTATTGATCCCCCTCCTCTACTCTATTGGCCTTCCTTATATTTATTCATCCATGTTTAAATTGTGCACTATAGTTATATATAAAATTGGAATGAATTATGATATATTCATACAGGCACATAGAATGATTAGGTCAACTCCATTTCCCAATTATTTCCATTTCTCTCCCCTTCTCTCTTTGATGCCCTTCTTCTATTTCACTGATGTCCCTTCTATTTTTTTTTTTTTTAATATTTGGTCTAATTAGTTATACATGGCAGTAGAGTGCATTTTGACACATTGTACACAAATGGAGCATAACTTCTGATTCCTTTGGCTATACATGGTACTGAGTCACACCAGTAGTGTAATCATACATGTATATAAGGTAATAATATCTCATTCTATTGTCCTTCCTGTCCCCACTTCCTCACCTCTTCCTTCAGTCTCCTCTGCACAATCCAAAGTTCCTTCATTCTCTGCATCCCCACTATGGATCAGCATCTGCTAAACAGAGAAAATAATTGGACTTTGGGTTTTGGGGATTGGCTTATTTCACTTAGCATGATATTCTCTAGTTCTGTCCATTTACCTGCAAATGCCACGATTTTATTCTTTTTTTTCAGGCTGAATAATATTCCATTGTGTATGTATATGTACCACATATATGTACCACATTTTTATCCATTCATCTATTTTTGATTTTTTAAAATTTTTATTTGACTTTTGTGAATAATTGAATAGATTAATGAAACTCTTTGCCCACAGTCACAACCTTCCTGAGGTGGTTCATATCAGTGACCCATTGAGGAAGAAATAGAAAGACTAGTTTAGCACAGACCAATGTGAGAACCCCCATGCACCATCTTAAGAATAGAAACTCCAGGAAGATCAATCAAGGCCGCCCTTGGGCAAACATTTCAGCTGCATTTCTCCCTCTACACAACCTGGCTTTCTTCTCCTGCCTTCTCCAGCTGTTGATTCCCCAAGCTCTCCTTAATCAAGTCTGCTTCCAGAGAAACAGACCTGCAGAGTTGGTGGCAGGAGGGGTCTGACATAGCAGTTGATGAGCTGGAACTTTACAGCAGGATCACTTGCTGCTTGCCTGGTAATGAACACCTACTGGTGCTAAGTGGAGCACAGAAAACTGTGGCACACTGTGGTCATCCACCATCAAACATTTACTCATTGCGAACTGGGATGTACAATGGAGGACATGAGTGTTCTAGCTCCTGCAGAGTATTGGACCTTTGATGAAAATGAGGGACACGGTAGTTATAAGAACAATAGAAGAGGATGTTAGTCTATGTTCTCATCTTTCTTAAAAAATATAGCGAAAGGCTGAAAGTAAATAATATACATTGACAGTCTGTATGGAAATCAGAGGGCATCCTTGCCAGCATGTGGAGATGTTCTCATTTCCTCTGGTGAGATAGCAACTAAGGCTAAGCAACAGGACAACATTTACTTAACAGTTAACTTAAAAACCAAGGCAATTGTGCTATGCAAAAGTGTCAAACCTGGTTGGACACAGCACATATTAGATATTAAACTTGCAAGAATATAAAATATATGTTATTAAAAAATAGGATGGGAACATCTAGGTTGACCAAACCTTAGAATCTTGATTGACCACATTTCTCTGGAGCTTCTCAGCCTGTGGCAGTGACGCACCCTCCATGTTTAAAAAGTAGCATGTCTTGTTGGTTTGAAGACATTTCATAGCCTTTATCTCCAGAAGATACCAACAGTTTCTTCTCAATGTTCCTCACTTACCTCCTGTGCCCTAGACCTCTAATAGCTTGGGATATGCTAAACCTAATAAAAGAAGTAAGAGACCATTCCTTAAGGCAACTAAAAGGACACAATAATAATAAGCATTGGGTTAGATGTGTAGAATTGGGTTCTGAGGTTGCTTACTGAAGGTGGCAGTTCTTTCACTCCAGAGCTCCTTGTGCAGCCTGACTTCTTTCCCTTCCCATCCCTTTCCCACCCACACACCAGCATGGATGTGAGGAGCATTCCCCCACAAAAGCCCTGCACACTGCACTGTAAACTCCATGTTATGGTTTGGATGTCAGTTATTACCTCAAAGCCTCATGTGTTGGAGGCCTGATCCCCAGAGTGGCAGTAGGAGTGATGTAATCTTTAAGAGATGGGGCTGGTGTGGAGGTTTTGGGTCATTGGGGTACTGCCCTGGGAAAGGAATGCTGGCCTCCTGGAATGAGTTAGCAAGAGGGTGTTTCTTTAGGAGTCTGAGCCTTGCTTCCTGGTCTGAGACATGATGTTTCCTTCTGCATATTCCACCATTCACCATGGGGCTCTGGGCAGAGCTTGAGCTATGCTTTTTGAACTTTCAGCCTCCAAAACGGTGACCTAAATAAACTTCTTCTCTTTATAAGGTTAGCTATCTCAAGTATTTCACTATAGTAACACTAAACTGATGAATAATACACTTCATCCCTAAATCAATAAGGTGGAGAACACATGTAATTAAATCTCTGAAAATGATTCCAAGTAACCCACTCAAGAACAGAATGTATGCTGAAAGGAAACACATTTTTGTCCAAGTCAGGAAAGATCATTCTGAGACTTGTCAAAAAGTAAAATAGAAGGCCTCAAAAGTGGAGAAAAAGCTATCATATGAGCAATTCAAGCTGAGATGGAATGAGCATGTGGAAGAACAGTGAGACAAAGGACTTTTATTTCAAAAATTAAAATAGAAAAAAAATGACCTTTCTTAGTAGTACATCTAGCTTTTAAATACTGTAAAAGGGTGTCTGAAATATAAGCAGGTCACAGTGACCTGGAATGTACTTGTCTTTCTTTCTTTTTTTTCTTCTTCTTGATATCTCCCTGAGTCAATTTTGCAGAACCCTAGGGTTCCACAGAATACACCTTGAAAATTGCTTGGGTAGATGTTCTTACTGCTTTCCATTCAGTGATTCTTTGGGATTTGTGATTTAGTGGGACATGATTCATCAGAAAGATTTGAAACCAAAACAACAACAACAAAATTACTAGGATATATATGCTATGCCCTGAGCCTTACAGTTATCTTAATTACTAATTCATATATTCAGCATATGAACTATGATATAATCACATGCTTAAATATGCAATCATTTCTCAACTTGATTGTAATAACTTGTCTATAATAAAAAGAGGTCCCCCTTCATTGCTGTGTTGAGTAAATGTTAAATTAATCATGGACCCTTGCCAAATCAGCTTAAAAAAAAACAAAAAGCAAATAAATTGCTTTTCCATGACTGAATCACATTGCCTGTCTTCCAACAGAATTTTCGTAATTACTTCTTTGATTACCCAAGTGATAATATCAAGATGAATTCTTAACCTTTACCCCAGGCCTTTGTGTGCAAATACATTGGGAAAGATGGCCAATGATTTCATACTCCATGCAAGGGGCAAAGCTAAGCCCTGCCCCAGTTCTATAACAGACTGAATGGAGCCTCTGATGGAAAGACAAGATAACAAAGGAGAAATCTTGGCAGGAAAATTACTTTGCTTTGAATCCTAATGGCAAGATATCTTGAAAAAGCTAAGTTTTCACATACATTTTTTTCCCAAATGTGCAGAGATTCAAAAGGGATACAAAATCTCTGCAACATGTAGCTATAAGGGAATACAATATACAGATGTACACCATGTGCAAGAAAACTCATTAAAATCACACTGTTTCAGAGTTTCACAGATTCTTGAAAATTTCTCAAAGAAGTTCTTTAATATCTCAGGAAGATAAGAGTTGAGGGTTTTGGAGGGAGGAGGGATCTTCTATGTGATCAAGTCTATCTTCCTCTCCTTTACAGAAGATGCAATAATTTTCTTGAGAAGTTATCTATCTAGATCTGTATAAAAAAGTAGCAGAACCACACTCTTTGCCTTTGCACAGAACTAATTTTAACCCATGAGTTACATAGCTATTTTAGGTGAAATTTGATTTAAATATATTATTTTGGAATTAAAGATGTTTTTTACTGAGCTTTTTGTTTCAAAAACCCTTCTTCAGTTCTACTTTCTCTGGAGTCTTTCACATTTTCCTATATTTTGACTTATTAAAAGTTTGCTCCAGATTTGAAAAGAATATGCTGATCTTTCTGGAATGAAAACCTTCCCTTTTAGGATGAGAAACGAAAATAAGTAATTTCGATTCTATGGTTGAGGTTTGAGCTTGGACAGCGATGAGGAAGAACTTGATTGGCTTGCCCTGTGTCTTAGAAGACGCACTGGAGAAGGCATCGAATACTGGATAATCAGAAATCTTTGTATGGAATAGGGTAGTGAGATCTTTGTCGAAGGAGAAGCAGGGGTAAAGAAAATTCTAGTTTCCTGGTACTGTATTTACAACCTCTTCAACTCTATTTATTCCCATTGCAAAGTAAATGGGTTGGTTCCTTTGGCAGTGTCCTCTGCCAGTTCTTTTGAGGTTCTCCTCTGCCTTTAAGCCAAAGTCACATCTACTTGATGACTTCTGGTGAATGACTGAATGGGGTGGTGGTAGTTTGTGGCATATTCTTCTTGGGGAAGCCCCCTCAAACTTGTCTGTTGGAGACGGTGAAAGAGAGTAGCTGCTCCTGTTTGTCACAAGATGCTAAGTCAGCCAGGGACCCTCCTCCCTTGGACCAGCAGAGACTCTATCTGATTTGCATGCACTCTGGTTACTCTCCTTGCCCACCTCTACTTCATCATATTTTCTTTCATAGATGTTATTTCCAAATAAGACTTTCCCTCCTGACTCTGTCTCAGTGGCTGTCCTACAGAACCTGATCTCTAACAATTTGAGTAACAGAAGGTAAGATAAATTTCCAAAATTGGGCTACTCTACCCCTGGTGTTGATGGAGCCTAAACAGCCCCTGGCACATGGTGGCCATCCAGATGTTAACATCTTCCTGATGATGAATTAGGAGAACACTCCAGTGAGGGGAATACACTATCCAGTGTGATGCTTCAGGCTTTGGGGGCGGGGCATGAATAAATATGAAGATAGTGGATTTGGATGCTTGTTATTTATCCAATAATGGGTAATAAAATGCTGAGAACAAGCCACAGACAATTAAAAACAAAGCGTGAGAGTTGGACTCTTTGGTAGTTTCGAAAGGAGCCCTCTTCTTTCACAGTCGGGGGCAGGAAAAAGCAGACAGCAAGCTCAGTATTGAATAGTCAGTGATTGACCATCAAGAGGAGCAAATGCTCAGCAAGGGTAGGCCTGTTATGACAAAACCTGCACCCTACATGGGAAAACATGGGAGACCAACATGTCAGATAGAGATAGCTGGATAGTAGCCATGCTTCAGAGATTTTTAACTATTCAGATGTCTCTCAAACTTATAATTCCAAACAGATGCCTGCCTCACTGCACTCCGAAGACCTACCTGTTTACCTGGGCAGGAAGATAATGCAAAGAGTTTATTCTTTCTAAGGCAAGGCAAGTGGTCTCTGCCTACTTGATGTCCTCACCACCTCTTCTAAGCACCAGGCCTCTTAGAAGAGTTAATTAGCATCATGACCCCAATCATTTATGCCTGAGAGAAGAAGCAGACTATAATCCAAAGGAATTCCACACCTACCCAGTGAGTACTAACAGGGGCCAGAGGAATGCTCACGAGACTTGATTCTCAGGGTACTGGATCAAATTAAAGCTTTTGGAGGAGAACATTGGATGAAAGAGAGTTTATTGATTTGGGGCATTGTCTCAGGATTCAAAAACCTGGTATAAATCCCAGGGGATGCTATGAACTCAGTATTTAAAATGACTTCTACAACCCTGAAAACATGACATCCATACTGAGCAAGTCTAAAATTCCTGAATTTTTATAGCAGATGGCAGGGGGAAAGATTAAAAGGCTAAAAAAGAAAAAAAAGGAAAAAAGGAGAAGAGACACACTTGAGTGGCTGCATTTAGATGATGACAAAAGACCCATTTGAGGATTGTGTTCCACAAGTGCACACCATTCACCAAGGTCATCCAGAAGGGATTAGGGAATGGCACCAATGTCATTAAGTTCTGTAGGGGTTCTCTCTGCATCCCAGGAATGATAGTAAGAAAAAGAGTCATAGAATGTTGTTTATTGACAGCAATGAGAATTACAGGGACACAATGACAAGGCCAAAGTGGTGGTTCCTAACTACCAAAAAGCCAGTAGACTAAAATTATCATAATCACTGGCAAGGTCAGGGTGGCAGCCAAGATGAAGGAGAGTAATGGGGATGGTAAATGGAAAGCAGCATCTCTAGGAGCCAGAGAGACAGTACCCAGCAAAGCAATAAAGGTATTGCTCTCTCCATCCCTTCCCTTTTCTTTCTTCCTATCTGTATGTACTAAGTATATTTTTAAAAAAAAGCAAGGAGGAGAGGATGAAGTGGTTTCCCTTATATAATGTCATAATTCAGTGTCTAAAATTCAGGGCAAGATTTTAGACCTGAAACCAACCAATTGATGAAATGTCTGGGTTTCTAAGCTATAGGACCATGTAACAAGATGACACATACACACTGTAATAATTTCCTCCAATGCTGCTTCTGAGCATTTTACTCGTGTGATCACAACCTGGGGAAATGGAACTACACAGATACTTCAAGGATATTCCGGCAAAGATTCCAACTGAACGTTGATCCTAAGGAACCCAAAGCATTATTATAGTTTCTCTTTTTTAATAATGAGGTTATTTGGGAATCAGATAATTGATGCAATCTTTTCTAAAATTGGGCAGTGGTTCCAACCAGTGGTCATTCTTCCTCTCCAATAATGTAAAAGGGGATTGGCCTTCTCAGAAGGTTCAGCCTCACACATATTATGGTTTTGGATTGTGAGACAAGGTTTACAGTCACAGTCGAGAAGAAACAAGTGGAAGACTCTGATGTCAAATTAAAACTAGTTTGTCAGTGGCCACCCCAGTGCCCATATGCTGGGTATAACAATGAAGTAGCTGTGGCCGCAAGAGATGGCGGATATGTTATCATGCTGGGTCCAAAGGCATGAGCTCCAGTTTGCTAAAGTTATCTGTTGATCCCTCTGACTATCCATTTGCCAGCAAGAGAGGCCAATTCTGAACACTCGCCATGGTGTGATTTCTCAAGAAGGAGAGTTTTTCGACTTGATGGAAAGTCGACTTTATCACGACTTTTCCATTTTGGAAGTTCTATTCATTTGTTTTTATGGGATAGACACATATTCCAAAGAAGGTTTTGCTTTTTCTACCTGTAGGGCCTCAATCACCACCATTATTCTAGGGATTAAGAAGTGCCTGATCTACAAGCATGGGATCTCAAACACAGAACATTTGACTAGAGAAGACACTTTAGGGTGAAAGACATATGACAGTAGTCCCAATATCCTGGGATCTTGTTGATCATATTACACAGAAAGACTGCATGTCCCAGAAGTAGTGAAATGATCTGCTGAAGACTTAGCTCAAAGACATACATTGAGTGTAATAATAATAATAGTAGTAGTAATAATGATGTAGATGATAGATAGATAGATAGATATGAAAAGATGAATTGATGTCCCCAGAATATGAGGTATCTATTGAGTAAATGCCATTTATACGACTCTCTGTCTTCCCTACAAAAATGACATGGATTTGGGAATGAAAATAGAACTAAACATAGATCCCAAAATTTTCATTGGCAGTGAGAATAGCAAGAAATGGTTAGATATGAGAAGGATAAAATAAAAAAGGGTAAATAAGCAAGATTCATGGTTTATAGCCTCTAGTGGGAATGAGCAACCAAAGTGTCTCCCAGGTCCAAGTTCCAGGAAAGACTTATGCGCTGCTTGTTGAAATGAGGAAGAGAAGATTGAATGGAACAGATATTCAGATAGATTTTCACTGTTAATTTTGAGTGGTCAGTCATATATTGTTGGACAGTGCCAAAGGGTAGAATGGATACAAAAATAGAAAATTGCAAGCTCCTCATCATCCAAAAAAAATTTTATTTGCTCTTATCTGGGTTCATGCCTGGCTGAAGTATAATATATATTGGCATTTCCTGAAAAAGTATATTAACATTGATACATCCTCTGTATGTGTATATTCCTCATGACTGGGAATACATTTTTTTCAGCCTTTATCATGAACTCCATAAAATTTAATGTAATGAAATGTTTCTTCGATGGTGGGAGGGTGAGGGGGCCCAGAATAAGTGTATTTCATTGTAAAGAGGCCCAAATGCCTTCTTAGAATTAAGGTACTTTTTCATTTTAATTTAATGAATCATTCCAAATGTTGGCACCTGGATAGCTGTCCTCTCAATTATAGATCTCATCCATGCTTTTGGAATTGAATTGGACTTTATAGACTTTCTTAAAAGGACTGAATTTTTTTGGCTCATAGATAGAAGCACTTATTCAAAGTTTTCTAAGTTAAAAACTCTCCTGAGCCTCATTGCTAATAGTTGCTCATCTGCCTTCTATTGAGCATTTGAGTTGGAATTTACTACCTCTAGGGCAGCCCACTGCTATGGACAACTATAGTCTTACCAACCCCACCCACTTCTTTCCTCTCACTTATAACTTCCTGTCTTATATTGGAAGGACACCTCTTCCTTTGAGTCATCTATTTTCAAGGTCAAATATACCCCCTTGGTTTATTATTACTTCTGTACAGTTACTTCCAATTTACTTTTGCCCTTAGTCAATTCTTAATAATTAAATTTTTCTACTTTTAATCATAAGCCCTCTTTGACCTTTAAATCCATTTTATTAAAATATGTTTTACATAAAATAAAATGTACCCATTTAAAATGAATAGCACATGGAGTTTTAACAAGTATACCTACCGCTCAAACAACATCCATAATCAAACATAGCATATTCTTGACCTCCCCCAGAGTCCCCTGGGGCCTCTTTTCCACCTACTCCCAACCCTTTACCCAGGTAGTAAGTGATCAGATTTCTGGCCTTGTAAGTAAGTTAGTTTTGCCAGTTCTTCAATTCCTTCTGTGCTTCGCTTCTGTTGCTCATTGCAATGGGTTTCTCAGATTCATCTCTACTGTTCCATTTATCAATTGTTTTGTCCTTTATATTTCTGAAGAGTATTCCTTTGTACTTACTGTAACACAATTCATTAAGCAATTTACCTATTGGTGGACATCTGTGTGATTTCAAGCTTAGGACTATTATCAATAAAAATGCTTTGAGCATTTATGTATACACTTTTCTTATTTAAACATCTAGGAGTGGAATTGTGGGGCCATCCTTCTTTGCTTTTTAAAAAATAGGAGCCTAGGACACTGCATTACAATTTTCTTATCTATAAGACAATCTTTCTCTACAATTGTTCTTCTATACACATATGATAGTGTTATGCTCGAATTCGGGACCCCCAAAAGACCACCAGAGACCAAGATCAATGTAAGCAGCAAAGAGGAGTTTATTGCGAGCTAGCTCGGTCCTCCATGCACACAGCAACTGGTGACACTGAGAGGCCCCAAGCCCAGGTTTGCAGCAGTTTTATAAGCTTTTTGGGGGAAGGCAGGGACCTCACATACATCATAGCATCTCTTAGCAAATCATCACGCACCGCGGGAAGATCATAAAAAAAAACTCTAAAACATGATTAGCACATTCACTGGCGGGAACAAGTTGGGTAAGGGTGATTGGTTAGTACAAGAGGGGGATTCGTTTGAACTGATTGGTTTAAGCCACGAGGGGAGTACATGCTGAACTACATGGTTTCCCAACGTGTTACCAACCACCATAAATGGGAGGATCATCTGGCATCCCAGGTATTTCCCTGTCTCATGCTGATTGGTGGTTGCTAGGGAGTTGCTATGGATCCTCACCTAGACTGACTGAGTCAGGGACACCTGGCTCCACAGATCTCTCCTGTTATTTGTTGATAAACAACTCAGCAGGGTGGGTATGTGCCTAGGAGTGCTCTGTGGGTCTTTCCAAGGACAAGGGTCACGCCCCCTTCCTTGGACAGGCTTTGCTCTGAGGTAGAGGCTGGTTTCTCAATAGGATTGCCTATTTACATTATATTTAAATAAAACACCAAATTCTAGAAACAGGCCTGAATTTGAGGTTCGGCAATATCCCTGATTAGGTTGTGATATTTGGCAAGTTACTGAATTCTCTATGCCTCAACTTTTCTCAACTGTAAAAGGAAGAAAGCAGAAACATTTGCCTTGTAAGTTACTGTGAGCATCCAGTGAAATTTGAAAAATCAACACAAAGCATTTATCACAATTCCTGACATACAGTAAATGCTAAACAGACAAATACAACAAAGCAGCAAGTCACAGAATAGCTCACCAAATTGGCTGTCTTTAGAGCAATGTTGCAGAAGATGCAGAGCAGCCTCAGGACAAAAAATGCTAGGAATGAATAAAAACAATAACAAAAAAGTGTTGGCCAAAGAAGAGCTTCCTGACATGTATGCATTGAGCCATAAACGTTTGCATATGAACCAAGGTTTTTCCCCCCGCCAAGGCACATCACCCCCAGCCTACTATAAAAACAATATGCATATTTGTGTCCTAATAAAATATTTCACATTACAGAGCACTTTCTCAATTACAGTAGCTTGAACAAAGAACTGTACATTAGCCTGAAAGGACCCCAATCAATATTAGTTTGGATTGCTTAAAGAGGTCACTGGCAGAATAAGTTAAAAAAAAAAAAAGACAAGGGAATTTAACACAGTTTAGCAATTATTCTGGGGCTCTGATCTTACAATTGCAAGTTTAGATGCTATTATAAACAATCCTTTTAAAGATGACTTTTAAAAAGAAATAGAGTTAAGTAGTTACATTATGGAGGTCACAAATTTGTGCTTGCGAGATGAATGGAGAAGCATACAAAACAGAAGAGAGTAGAATAAATGGTTATTCAGAGCTCCTAGTGATATAAGCAAGCAGATTCAAAGTCTCTGTCACATAGATAACATTGAGAAGTGAAAATATATTCACTAGAAGATTGTGTTAAATGACATAAAGACACTGATCTTAAAAGATAAGAAGAGATTGATGTTATATTCAAATAATAAAAAAAACTGGCAACTAAATTAATAAATTATATATATATATATATTAATTTCTACCCTGGACAAACAGAAGGTCAACTTACTTTGAGCTTACACAGACTATGTTGAACCTATTCTAGCCAAAAATTAAGTTCATTAAAAACCTTGGTAAAACACTAGGATTGCTGTATGTAAACACATGGATGTATAATCAATGTGATCCTGCAATTTGTACACATGGAAAAATGAGAATTCATACCCTATTTGAATCAAATGTATGATGTGTCAAGATCATTGTATTGTCTTGAGCAACTAATAAAAAAAAAAAAAACCTTGGTAAATACAAGACTGAAAATTAGAGATTTCTGAGGCTTTTGTCAAAGGGATGGGATGTGATCTGTGTGTTCCTGGCTGGGACTTTGATGATATGAAACCCATTGCTCATTGAAATAAGCAATTTAGACATTGTGTTTTTTTGGTTAAAGAAAGTTATGCATTTTGTTAGCACCAGGAAGGATTAGGAAATTGCCCATGAACAATGCTGCCTTTTCACAGCCTGTAGCAAAAGAGTAGGGACTAAATTGTCAGTAGCATCACCATTTCAAAGCTGCAGAAATTACTTCAGTACTTTGATGATGCATTCAAAATGTAAACCACTTCAAATATCAAAGGTATTCCCTCCCTACTAGAATGTGTGTGTGTATGTGTGTGTGTACTTATGTGTGTTGTATATGCTTATATATTTACATTTATATTCATGTACATATACATATATTAATATATACACAAATATATACAGGTATGTATTTGCATATGTTTTTACATGCATTTAAATGCAGATTTTTTTCACCATAGTCTTCAAGTTTACAAAAAGAGAAAGAGCAATATTGATATAACTAAAAGTATTTCACATCAGAACATGGAATAAATCATAAGTGGAAATTGTTTTTTTCCAGGTATGAGAATTTCTAAAATATTAAAATAATCTAGTTTTAAGTATGTCCCAGTCAAACAGGTATGGTGTTTTTCATGAAGTCATTAAAATCATTACCAAACATGAATAAAAGTGCACAGAACTATTATGGTAGAATCTAAATCGGGGAACTTGAGATATCTTCATTTTTAAAATGTGTGCCCAAAACTGTGCTGGATGATTGAAATATGTTATCTCAACTCATAGAAGATTCTCAGATATTATGTGTAAAATCTTTATATATTATTTTTCTTGAATTACAGATAAGAAACTTCAATCTCAAAAGGTAACTTCTTCAAGGTCATGCAGCTGGAATTAAAAGTCAGATCTATGTGTATATTGAAAACTCTGAAGTTTTTCTAATAAAATTCAGTTCTAAATGAAAGAGATAGAAAAAGAGAGGGAAAGAAAGACAGAAATCTGCTTTGTTTTTTACCATCTTTCCAATATATTTCAGAACCTAGGAAAATGTTAAGCTCACAATAAGTGCTTAATAAATATTCCCAATAAATACTTATTCAGTGATGGAGTATAAGACACTACCTCAAAAATGTACATTTCTTTTCGTGCACTTCATCTTTCCTCAAGGGCATTTCTGTTACAAACCAGAATACACACATATACACAATGATTAGACTTAAAAAAAAAAGTTGATTAGTTGGGCTACTTCTTTAACCATTGTAATAAATGAAGTTTGTCCTACCTATACAGACAATTTGACAATATAGGTAATCCAATTTTAAATACTGTATGTCTCCTGAACAATAGTATAGAAATTCAAAGAAAGTTTGCTGTCCCATATAAATGCAAGACAATAATGTCTATAATTTCTTCTGGATTAACATAAGAACAGGGAATATAATAGCTGAAGGCCTTTGGAGATGAGTTGTAGAAATGGCATCCAACCACTTCCTCCCTGATTTCACCAAATCTCCCATGGCTTCCTCCAGTTCTCTTGAGGTTGTAGTCCATGTCTTTTTTGTTTTGTTTTTAAAGCAAATAAACTCACTTCCATTTCCTGTATGTGGCCTTCTGGAGCAAACTGGGCTCTTAGGATATAATGCAAAAAAGAGACTCTGAATGGAGAGATAGGTAGGACACAGACCATGTTCCCTGTGCTCTGACCACACTGGTTGGTGTCTGTTTTGCACAGTCTCAGCTTCGATTCCTCCTTTGGTCTCTTCTGTGCTTCCAATCTTCTATCCTTTGGCATGTTGCATGATCCCACCTCACTGACCTCTTTCAGATCTCCATCACGGGATCTCTCTATGAAATAAGATTTCTCTGATGACCTAAAATCAGGCTCCCTTGGTTTACTGTCTCAAGGACACCTGTTCCTTTACTTTAGATCCTTTACCTCCACTGTTTCTTCAAACTTATCTGCATGAGTCTTACTGCCAGTCTCCCTATTAGCCTGTCAGTTCTGTGAGGGCAAAGACTGGTTCTGTTTTTGTTCATGGTTATCATTTGGACTTGGTTTGACCCAAAGATTCACATGCTAGAAAGTTGGTCTTTAGTGTGGTGGGGTTGAGATAGTGGACTCTTTAAGAGGTGGGGCCTTGTGAAAGGGAATTAGGTCATGAGGGCTCTTTCATCATCACTGGATCAATAAAGGTCTCACAGAGTGGGTTGGATCTCTTAGGAGTGGATTTGTTCCCAAGCAAGTGGGTTGTAATGGAATGATGGATCCTCAGCCCTCCTTGGTTTCTTGCTTCCTAGCTTGTACACATCTCTCTTCTCTGTCATGTTGCAACAAAGCTGGAGGCCCTCACCATGACACCAATGCTGGGCTATTTGGACTCTCTAGTAATGAAAATCATAAACTCAATAAACCCCTTCTCTGTATAAATCACCCAGCCTCATGTATTATATTATAAGAACACAAAACAGACTTAAGACACTCACCAGTGAACTCCTAGAAAGTCCTCATCATACTGATCATCAGCAAATATGTATCGAGTTAATCACTTAGGCACTTGACTCTCAACTTTGTTTCCATGGCAACGTGAGTTGGTGACATCATGAACCAATATGAGTGCACCATGAACTAGCTGTATGGAGACTTTAAATATAAATGATGTTACTTTGGGCCCAAACAGGAGCACTACAGTGGAGAGCCTACACTGCAGAGGAAGTGTCTAGGGGCTAAGATGCATCAGATGGAGTATTATCCCAGAACTTCAAAGAGCCGTTTAGCAAGAGAATGGGTTTGAATTTTAGTTAAGGAGGGAATCCCAGAAATGAAGCTAGAAAAGCAATGTCAAAAGTCAGGTTCTAGAACTAACAATATAATAAGAATATCAACAACCACAACAACAAGGATAAATAAGATAAACCATTATTGTTATCAGCAGTAAAAGCAGCAGCAGCTAATTCACAGGGCCACAGTCTGAGAAGGTTGAAAATAGGTAAGGATTTGGAGTACAGGATGCTCTGGAACATGAGGTTCTTTATTAATAATGTGAAAAATCTGTGGAATTTGAAGGCCCCTTTTGTAGTGGTAGCTGTGTGACAAAAAGATAATGTTGATGGCTATTAACATAAGTCTGTGGATTTCTCAAAATTTGGTTTCAAATGTTGCCTCTGCCTCTGCTCTGTGACCTTGGAAAAATTCCTTAATATTTCTGACCCTCAATTTTGTCACATGGAAAATGGGAATATTAATAATTCTGCCTGTTTAGGGTCATTGAGAGAAATAAATAAGGCATGTGAAGAGTCTGACATAGTGCTAACCCATAATAAGGGCTGTGTGGCAGAAAATAATGGTATATGTTATAAAAATCAAGATTGGGAAGATACCATCTCAAAATGGATTTTTCCTTTAAAAAAGTAAGATATAACAGAAGCCAAAATGGTTAAAAATAAATAAGGAGGACCACATGCAAAATTGAGGTAATTGTCTTTGGGTGTTGCTTCTTGAATTTTGAGGGAAAGATATCAGTTCTCTGGTTATGCTAAACTCTATTCTACAGAAGTGCACATTAAGAAGGAGTGATCTATCCAGCATTTTTTAAAGTAGAGTCCAGGGATTTTCATCCCTGTAAGGGGATCTTGCAGAAGAAAGCCTATGATCAAAAAAAAGGTTCAAGGAAAATACTGAAGGCTCTAAGAAGTTTTAACACAAAAGTCTTGTTGCATTCTGAATTACTTGACTATAGGACTTTTCTATGTTACCACAATTAGCATGCCAAAATTGCACATTGCTTAGCTTATCCATCTCATTCTTTTCCCTTTTATAGATGAGAGAATTGGGCCAAAGGGAGACTAGTTATATGCATTTTCCTAAATGTTGGATTTGAATTAAAAAGAAAACATAACTGTATGTATCCAAACACATCAGTGAATTTTTATAAAATGCATATTAGGCAAAAACTGTAGTGATTCATCGAAGACATACTGTGCTTGCTTAATAAAAATCCATCCCTTTCATTTCTAATTTTTCAGGTTAGGCATTTATATGGCATTGAATTGGTAAATGATAAGGACACATTCTTAACTCAATCTGTCTTTAGAATTTTAGAATAAAATTTTGTCAATATTTAGATGTGCAAGAATACTGATGCAAGATTGAGGTTTTCAAAAGGTATATTACTAGCCACTTCATATAATAATTCAGATCGATGATACTTATGAAGGTTTGACTGTCAGAGGGTATGTTTTTCTATACCATGTTTTTTCCAGAACCATGCTGCTTTCCACCAGAGGGTGGAGACTATTTTCCTTTCCTTTAATTTTGGGTAGGCACAGAATGCTCTGACCAGCAGGATGCAGCTATGGGACTCTGAACAAGGGTTAAGAACCTTAATAATATATAATAACCTTAATAATATAGCTTTGACCTGTCTATCTCTCATGATATTTGCCTACAGGATGCAACCACCATATTGTAAGGAAGCACAGATTATGTGAGGAGCCCATCTGTGGATATTCCAACTGGCAGTCTTCTCTATAAAGTTTTATCCTTCAACCGAGCTGAACTGCCAGACATGTGATTGAGAAAGCATGTTGATGAGTCTGCTCCCTAGTCCCCAAGGTTCTAGATATTGTTGAGCAGAAGCAACCCATCCCAGCTGTCACCTATCCTCTTTGGTGATCCACATGTCTATAAGGATGAAAATGGTTGTTTTAAGCTCTTACATTTTGCAAGGAACTGGAACAGGGGGTCATTGAAAAAAGAAAAGGAAGAGAAGAAAATCAACTTTGAATGCCTCCCTATCATCTCCTTTGGAGATACTAATTCAAACTATCTTATTTCCTGCATATCAAGCATGTTTCTTAGTGTATTTTTTTTGTAACTATCATAGCTCTGAGGAGTCAGTACACGATTTCTAATTTTTAGGTAAGAAATTCTATACATTTACTTTCTGTTTGCCAGATTGGGTATAAATTCAGTGTCCTGTATGTTTATACCCCATGTTCCATCAGTGTTTGTACAAATGCTTTATTTCTTTAAAATTCCCATTCTGTTGGTAATAGTTTTCATGTACCCATCCAGATGTATTCTGTAATGTGCACATCACAGTGATCTCTAACTTTCTAGGGAAGCCTTGAGTGTTCTGTTGTTTTCATTTCCCTGCACATGCCCCTGACCTAACCTGATGGTCAATGGTGAGACAGTCATCCAATGTTAATACTTCCATATTGCCATGCTGGGACATGTTAGCAATTTAAGGAGTAACCCAGTCACAGCCCCATTTCACACCTGAATGATTTCAACTAAGAGTATGTAGAAATTAGCCACTTAATCTCAAGATATATCCTCATCTTTACCTCTGCATTGTTTCACATGTTTTTCATGAATATCTTTCTGATATAGCAACTTAATGATAGATTCTTATCTTGCTAGTGGCTTCACTTTTCTCAGGTTGATTCAGCCCATTCATGCAATCACAATTTGTGAAATGCATCTATGTTTGGAGTAGGACATGAAACATGTATTAACCTTCATTCCATAGAGAATAGTCTCACTTACTGTGGTCAGTGTCACTGTGGTGCCAAGACAGACTCTTTCTCCTCTATAAGTAAATTCAACACTCCCCAAATTAACTGCAAATGTCCCATGACATTTTGGAATGGAACATAGAGAAATCAAAAAGTCACTTATCATGTCAGGCTACCTAGATTAAAGTCAGAGCCACCTTTTACCTACCATGATACATGGAGTAGGTCACTTAAACCATGATTCTTATGTTCTTCATGTATATGTGAAGGGCAATAGCTTTTGCCCTTGAGCAATAGCAATAGAGATGATGTGAGTTAAATGCAATCGTCTGTGTAGTTGGCATGAATTAGTTCCCGGTGCAGATTAAGCACTCAGTTCGTGCTCAGGATGGTGATGCCTGTCTTGCAACTGTGATTTCATACCATGTACTCGGGATCCCTAAGGTGAGTCTTGAGTCTGATCTTCCCCCCTGCCCGACTATGCATTTTTTACCCTTTTATGGTTCCATGCTTATATTTATTTGGCTTTAAGTTTCTCTTGACTACAGATATCGTTTTGGATGTCACCTTCAATTATCCACTCACCAGTTTTCCATGCCGTTCCACAGGAGAAAAATATTCTGGGCCACTGACCTATAAATGAGGTTGGTTCATCTGATAGCAACTGCTTGGATTGGGGCATATCTGAGCTGGTGCAAAATGAGACTGGATGCCACCATGGAGTCTATGGGAGAGGGCTAAAAAGCTCTTGACATTAGATTTATCTGGCACAGCATCTAAGATCACAGAGAGTTGGAAAGACTTGCCTCTGTTTAAAGTCCAACTCTAGCAATTCCTGGTTCTCTGACCTTCAGTAAGCTCTGCATTCTTTCTGAGCCTTGGTCTCACCCTGTATAAAATGGGCACAACATAGCACCATCCACATGAGAATATTGTGAAGGTGGTGTTTGAGCCTTTGCAATTGCTTGCTTAGTACCCAGCCTGATACACCTCAAGCATTTGTATTGATCGCATGTATCTGATGCCCTGACACCATCTGAGGTCCTCAACCAGTCCCACAGAGGCACACTGGTGCCAACAGCAGACATCTATTCAGCTGTGGATTCAGCTGTGGCCATCTGGCAGGCAGTGTCTGGGAGTGCTGAAGAGCGAGGTTGCTTCAATGTGGGATCAGCAGCATCTGCTTCTGGGAGAGAAGCTCTCCATGCCCCCTGGCATGTGCTCTGCTCATAAATTCTCCCAGAAATGGGGACGCAGCTGAGACCCACCATTTGTGGAGGCAGACACAATCCCTTCCTCTCTGCTCTGTCTGTGTGAGCTGGATGACAGCACCGCTTGGATTCACATGCAGCTGCAGGCTTCTAATGGCTTTCCCAACAGAGGCCCTGAAGGAATCACTCCTATAGGTCCTGGAGGAGAAAGATCCCTATTACTAAAAGATAGCCAAAGAGAAAGAAATCGTTATGGCTAATGTCATTTGTCTCTTTTAAAACCTTCTATGACTCCTGTGGTAGGCAGAATGACTTCCCATAGGTTTTCATGCCTCCACCCCGGAACCTGTGATCCTGTTAACATTAAAGGCAGCAAAATACAACAGACATGAGTATGTCAATATGTAAATCAGTGGAAGTGTAACTGATGTGACTCTGCAATCTGTATACGGGGTAAAAATGGGAGTTCGTAACCCACTTGAATCAAAGTGTGAAATATTATATATCAAGAACTATGTAATGTTTTGAACAACCAATAAAAAAATGCACATGAAATGCTCATCAAGATAGATCACATGCAAGGATACAATATAAGTCTCAATAAATTGCAAAAAATTGAAAAAAAATGTCAGGAAGGGCTTTGCTGATGCAATGAAGGGGACAGACTCTTAAAACAATGAGAGGAACCAGATCACTCAGGTGTCCCCAATCCAATTACACCTCTCTAGAAATGTAAATTTCTCAGAGAGAGAGGATCATGGCAGAAAAAGTCAGAGAGACAGAAAGCACAAGTGGAACTCAACCCTCTGAGGGTTGGGGTGGTCCTTTGGAAAGCATCCGAAAGATCTGGGGTTGCATCCAGAAGCAAAGGCAAGCCCCAGCTGACGGCACTAAAGGAAACACAGACTTCAGAATTCATAGAATTCCACAAGGAATTCAATTTTGTCAATAACCTGTATGATCTTGGAAATCAATTTTTCTCTAGAGCCTCTGGATAAGAGCTCAGTTTGGCCAATATTTTGACTCTGGCCTTTTGACATCCTATGCAGAGGACTTGTGACCTATAGAACTGTAGGACAATAGATTTGAGCAAATTTCAGTCACCGACATTGTGTTAATGTGTTGTAACACCAGTAGAAAACGAACACCATTCAAGAAATCAATTTCTAATTCCTTATGATGGTGTAAAGAAGGGTTGTCTGAGTCTAGTTCTGATTTTCCTCTAGGACTTATCCTTTACTGCTTCCTGCCACATCTGGGATCCTTTCTCATTACTACCTCAATGTTATTCTCTAGTCCAGGGTTTTTCAATAGAAGAAATAATATAACTTTGGGCAAGGAAGTTCCACGTGGACAGGATAGTTATCCATGCTTGGTAAACATTTTGGCCCCTTTGATTTCTTGGTTTGTAAATGCCAGTGGCCCTGCCCAGTCACTGTGTGGGTAATGCTAAATTTGCAACACTAGGATTTGCTAAGGTAGAGCCTCATTGTAAACAAAAATGTTGAAACGTCAAGACTATGCTTTGAATGACTGTGAAACAACAAGAAGTGTTTGGGTTCTTTTGTTTTGTTTGATTGTTTGTTTGTTTGTATGGTCCTGGGGATTGAACTCAGGGTTATTTAACCACTGAGCCACATCTCCAGCCCTTTTTCATATCTTATTTAGAGACTACCTCTTGCTGAGTTGCTTAGGGCCTAGCTAAGATGCTGTGGCTGGCTTTGAATTTGTGATCCTCCTGCCCCAGCCTCCTGAGCTGCTGGGATGACAGGTATGAGACACCGCACCCAGCCCCCAAGAAGTTTTTTTAACACTAGATAACCTAGTGCATAAGATTGAGTTTCTGCCTTTATGGGAGTCACAATGTAATGTGGTAGATAAAAAAAAAAAAAATCTTGAAACAAACCGGTAGCTTTAAAACACTATGGGAGATAAAACAGGATATATACTGGGGATTGAAGGGTATGTAGTGTAAATTTATGTGAAGTGATAAGAAAAATTCTGTTCTTTCAGGTTTCATGGAATTGAGACCTAATTGAAGAGGAAGTAGTCTCTTGAAGGTTAACAGAAATTAAATAAATAAATAAACCCCAATGAAGGACAAGCAAATCCAAGACCCTAGAGGCAGGAAGAACCTGGCATGTTCAAAGGCCAAGAAGTTTAGTGGATGTGAGCAGAGTGAATAATTAGGAAAAAAATGGGAGTAAAGAGACCCAAGAAGCAGGCTGGACTCTGACTGTGCATGGCCTTGTAGGCTATGGTTAGGAATTTGAAAATCCTATTCTTGTTTCAATGATATTTTTTCAGTTTTTTAATTAAACTTTTTAAAAATGCATAATTTCAAAATCAAGTAGGTAAAACAAAAGTTATAAATCACCCTCTGTGAATGTCATTAATGGTTTGGCTTTTCATGATGAATTTTGTGTACCCATGTTCCTGGCCACTTGTTCCACCCCTCTGAAGCAAATCCCAGACGTTATAAAATGTCATCTCTAAATATTCCTATTTTAAAGATTCTAAGTACAACGTCTTTTAAAGAATAACATTAATGTCACTGTTCTACCTAAAATGAACAAAAAGTATAAAATACCACCAAGTGTATTGGAGAGTTTGATGGAGGAGGCAGAAGTGGTCTGGCTTACCTACTAGAAACTTCACCTTGCAATCCGATGGAGGGTTGAGTACCAGTCCAAGTGTCAAAGGCAGATGTTATGGTTTGGATGTCAAGTGTCCCCAGAAACTCACATGTGAGACCATGCAAGCTGGTTCAGAAGAGAAATGATTGGGTTGTGAGAGTCTTAACCCAATCAGTGATTTAATCCCCCGGTGGGGATTAACTGGGTGGTACCTAAAGTGTTTGGTTGTGGCTGGAGGAGGTGGGAACCAGGGCATGGCTTTGGTATCTATATTTATATCTGGAGAGTAGAGTTTTTCTCTCTGCTTCCTAATCACCTTGATGTGAGCTGCTTCCCCCCACCACACTCACCAACAAGATGTTCAGCCTCACCTCCAGCCCTAAAGAATGGAGCCAGCCTTCTATGGACTAAAACTTCTGAAACTGTGAGCCCTCAAATAAACTTTTCCTCCTTACAGTTTGTTCTGGTCAGATCCCTTAGTCACAGCAGTGAAAGAGTTGACTAAAACAGTAGAGATTGCCAGGAGGCTGTGAAGTCTTGGAATTCAGAAGTGATTGTGTACTGGCCAGGGCCTATTAATAGCACGTGGTAGCATCCGAGAAAGAAAAACGAGGAATTGAGGATGACTCCTAGGGCTTTGTTCTGAATGACCAGATAGATGACTGTGAGGTTGATAGGCCAGGAGAGCTGATTCTGGAAGGGGTGTCAGTAATATGTTAAGCTAAAGCAAAACATGGTTTTCCTTTCATGTCAGTACATTCTTACCTTACTCATCGCTTCTATCATTCCTTGTGCCATCTTTCTGAAATTCTCCTTGTCAATCCAAGCCATTCTCAGATGCTTTCTCTTCCTTGAGGCCTTTTGGATTTGTTGCTTAATAGTTTGAGTGATATCCACCTACCTCTAACTAAATGAACATTTTAATACACGCTTGTGGTTTCTTAAGTCGTGGTGTGAGGTTTCCTACAGAAGACACATGCATTCACATCCTGACTGCCATGTATCAGCTTTCTGGCCTTGAGAGTGTCACTCCCAATTTCTTAGAATTACTTAGCTCAGCTACAAAATGAGTTCATTTTGAGCTCTCTTATTATGTGGCTGGATGATAGCAATTTAATTAACGTAAGGCTTTTTCATACCTGGTTAGCACTCGTCAAAAATGGTAAGTGGCCGTTATTATTGTTGTAGTGACTATCATTATTAGTTATCATCCACACCAAAGTGGACGGTGATGGCATTTAGTCGAGTTTGTGCCACCGGTGATGGGTTCAGAGGGAAAGAGACTCAGCAATCAGAAGTAATGATGGCACATAGGCAGACAGATCACCAAGCTCCAGGTATGGCAGATGGCTCCTCAAAGATACTGGGTGCAAGGCTTGACCTCTGGTCTGAATTAGCAAAGAGTAAGCTGTAGATCACTGTATTAAGTCCAATTCATAGTAACAACCTTCCCCAATCACATGTGCATTAACACACGTGCCCCCACTCCCTGGCAACATGCCTGTTCGGTTGTTGAAATTTTGGCTCTTTTTTTGAGTTCATAAGAAATCTCAGGATTTTATTATGCAGAAATTTTATCATGGACACTCATAAATCCCAATTAGGCAGCTTGTAGCAGAGCCTCGGGAGGAAGCACAATTTCTGTTTGTTCCCAGTGTCTCACTAATGCCTTCACAATGGGTTACAGATGGAAGCACATTTCCAAACAGGATAGTTAGCAGATGGGTGGAGAGTGGGGTCACAGGCTCCTCTTTTCTGCTGAAGTATTGTGGAAAAGCAGGAGCTTAGGGCCAACATGAGATGGGTTAAGATGGTGTGTCTGGTGGCTCACTTCACCCCTCTCAGTACTGACTTTGAAACTCAGACATAAGCTCAATTTGATTCTAGCTTCTAATATTGTCTAATACAGAACCAGGGGGAATACCTCTGAACTGCTGGAAACTTCTAGGCTTTTTCTTTAAATATAAAAAGTGAAGAAGGGCAACTCATTCAGAGACAGTGTGTAAAGTGCTTCACACAGTGCCTGGAACATGGCTTTGTAATTAAAACAAATGCTCTCTCTTTTTTCTTCCACATTCCTCCATTTTTCCTATCTGTGTATGGAGGAGCCCGGTTCCAGTAGAATAAATATTATTTGACAGTAAAACTGCTAGATGAGCAAATGAAACCTCACACACAGACACATACACTTAACCTCTTCCTGAAGCCAAGTTTGCTATTTTGCAATTTAAAAATCAGTCTGGAGAGCTAAATTCTCAGAGACACATACTTAAGAATCTGTCAAATAAGTGCCAATGAGTCAACATAGAAGTTAAAAATCAAAAACAGAGACAGTGAAAAAAAATACATGAGATTTCTTAAGATGAATGTAAACTTGAAAACATCATCCCACTAGAACACTTTAAACACTTCCCATATGCCAAAAAAAAAAAAAAAAAAAAAACCTCTGTTATCTAGCAGTGTTCTCCCTGCCATCCCGAAGCCAGTTTGCACAAGAGAAAGTTAAGACTCATGCACATCAGTAACTTACCAAAGGCCACAGGGATAAGATGCTGGGGCAAGTTTGTAACCTAGCTGTGTCCCACTCCTGAGTCCAACAGCCTTTCCATTACGCAGGTCTGCCTGCCTTTTAATGATGTGCTATTTTGTATATTCAAAAAAGTGTCCTTGGTTTTAGTCTTTAATTATTAACTATTAACTAGCAATTAACCTAATCCTAAAAACTGAGTAGTAAGGATGAGTTGCTCTTTAGGAGTTCATTGTAGTGTGGGGGAGGGGATTGAATGCAGGGACAAGTGTCAAGACACACTGCAGGACAAACTGGGGTGAAGGAAGGTGAGGTCAGGAGGGGAGCTGTGGGCTGGCACAAACTCACTGTGTCTAGGAGACAAAGTTGGGGGTGGGTTTAGGAGGAGCTTATGTGTTTGCTTCATTCACAGGAATGAGATGCCTTCCAACCCACATGGGAAGAAATGTCTCCATTTTCCACAGAGGAACACAGAATCTTAACAGTTTGGGGTAAGAAAGGCTTTGTAGAGAATCAAAGTAAATACCTTCTTTATATTGGAATGTTTTAGTATCAACCATATTATTTCTCTAAATATAAAGATGGCTCACAGTGGAAAATTTAGGGAAGAACAAAGAAAACACAAAGATTTGTTTTTTAAAGTACTTATTCATTTATTTTTAGTTGTAGGTGGACATAATATCTTTATTTATTTTTATGTTGTGCTGAGGATCGAACCCAGAGCCTCACAAGTGCCAGGCGGGGGTGCTCTACCACTGAGCTACAGCCCCAGCCTGTAAAGATTCTCTTTTATCTATTTCCTACTAATCTATCTATGATTTTCTTTCTCTGTATGTTTGTTTATATGTTGCTATATACTTCACGATAAACTTGTTTATGCAAAATCAGACCCATTTATAATCTTTCATTACTGTTTTTTTTTCATATGTCTTTAAATCACCATTATTTAAATATTTTCGCAAATTATGCTTTTGGAGTTCTCAGTATGTTACAGTTGTAGTTAGTTCATAACATTCCATATTGTGTATTTAATGGCATCTAGATGACCAGTCTCACTAGGCACTGCTTCCCAAAAAGGGAAGGGCCACAACCCCCCTCACTGGCTGGTCATCATATCCCCTCTATGACATTCAGGGTCACACAATAGTAAGGACCTCCTAAGTGATGGCTAACTAACTCACTACAGATGGATGTCTACATTATCGCCATTATTCTAAGTTGCTCTTACACACAATCCTACAGTCAAAATTCCACGGCCCAAATATTAGTCTCTTTTCTCTTTTAAAATCAATTTATTAGAAGTGGATTTTGGAGGGATCAAAGGCCAAGGAAATCTTGCAATTTTTGGATACATATTGCCAGATTTGCATGGCACCCAGGCTGTAAACTGTTCTACCTCCCACCACTAATATATGACCAAGTCCCTTCTCTGTACTCCTGCCAATGGTGAGTATTATTTATTTTAAGCATTGCTAATTAGAGAGGTAGGAAGTAGTATCTGATTTCACTAATGAGTAGTAAGGCTCAACATTTGATCATGGCTTTATAGTCACTTAAAACTCTTCAGTAAATTCTGTTCTTCTTTTTTGAACCTGCCTTTTATTTCTGGATTACATGTGAACATAACTGTGCCTAGGATAAAGTTAGTTATATGTTAACTACATGTTAGTTAGCGATTGGGAAAACCCTAAATTTGTGAATTATTGTGTCTGCATATTAAATGCAGATGTGAGGAAATAATGCATGCATGAATAGTAATCTGTGACATTTTTATTTTAAATTGTGAGAGATAGATAATATGTAGGAATGGGAGGCTAATAGGATTATAATTAAGACAATAGATTTCAGAACATGATTTCCTGTGTTCATATCCTATCCACTCTAATGACTAGCAATAAAATCTTAGGCCTAACACCTATACATTTCATATTCTTGGATTTAAAAGATTTAAAAGGGGTGTTAATTATGTCACCTGTTCCATGATTGTGTAATGAGGATCAAAGATTTTAATAGCAGTAAGTATATAGAAATTGGCTGACACATATTTGTGTTCAATCACTCTCAGCTAGTTTAAACCAAACAGATGATCTCATCATATTTATCAATAATTACTTGGAAGAGAAAACTATAACAGGGTTGTAGGATAAAGAATAATTGTCAGAGGCAAGAAGGTGGTGATTTAGAGGATGATGTCTAAGGGGTGAATGAAAGAGAAGGTGAGAGTCAAGCGAAAAACATAGGGAAGGAAAGATCCAGACAGAGACAATATTTTGTGCAAAGTCCTTCAGGAGAGGGAAATGAAAGGAGATCAGGTCAGTTGTGGTGGCACATGCCTCTAAACCCAGCAGCTTGGGATGCTGAGGCAGGAGGATCACAAGTTCAAGCCCAGTCTCCCAGCTTATTGAGGCCCTAAGCAACTCAGTGAGATCCTGTATAAAATTTTTAAAAAAGTTCTTAGGATGTGGCTCAGTGGTATAGTGCCCCTGGGTTCAATACCCAGGACCAAAAAAAAAAAAAAAAAAAAAGAAAAGGGGGCTGAGGATATAGCTCAGTTGGTAGAGTGCTTGCCTTGCATGCACAAGGACCTGGGTTCAATTCCCAGCACCACAAAAAAATAAAATAAAAATAAAAAAGAAGAAAGAAAAAAGAGATCAGTGTTGCTGAGGGAGAGAAAAGGAACAGGAAAGTCAGGCAACATAAGTTGATGAAGGCCAAGCTACTCAAGGCTCTATGTATCCATCAAAAATGTATTTGATACAAATACATTTGGTAACAGAGTAATATTAAGCCTTGAAACAAGAAAGTCAAGATTTCCTTCTGCCTCTTGTGGGACGAAGGGATTGCTGTGTTTTCTCCCTGTCCATAAATTGTTCTGCTTATGTCCCTCTCTTTTCTCAGAGTTTAGCCGTTGAGATGACATCTATTTTATGTTGGTTGTTTTATATCTTTAGAACCCAATGGCAGCAGCAAGAACTCTGGGTCACAGTTGAGGTTAATAATAATAGTAAAAAGAAGACAGAGCCAAACAAAAACATTGTTGGGTAACAGATGTCTGTATGAGGAAACTCAGCTCCAACCAGCTCCCTCCACTAAACCTATCTTTCATTAAGCCCGGAGGGAGAGCTTCTCATTCCTTTTTTTAATCTAATTTATTATGCTGGCCAGCAAGTGGATAATATAATACTCTCATCTTTATCCCAGGATTTGGGGGCAGTATTAATCAGAATATTTCTCCTTCAATCCTGGAACATCTGTATAACAAAGACGTTAGTTGACATCTAGTGAAAGAGGTGCTTGTTCCAGTATTGTAATAAGTCCACCAAGGTTAATAAGTTATATTGTTAATGCTTATGTCATGTTGCAAAACCATGAGTGACCTCAGAGATACATAGCATGCCTTGAACTTTGACCACAATGCTGAGACCATGTGTCCATATTCAAGTGGCAACTTATAGTCCTTTGAATAATGTTTGATTATAGACATGGAGATTAGCAGAAAGAACTCAGACCTTTCCATCAGACCCATGTGGCTTGGAATCTTAGTTGTACCACTCAGTGTGTACAAAGAATTCAACTAGGTCTCATTCTGCCTTATTCTCTTTCTCCCTCTCTGGTCCCTTTCTATAATATAAAATTAAGACAATGTTCAGATCTCCTTTAGTATTTCTCTACAAATTAGATAATATCAATTATTTATTGAATGGCTGTTGCTTATATATATATTATATATATATATATATATATATATATATATATATATATATATATATATGATCCTGGGTATTGTTTTTTAAGACCCATTTTCAAAAAAGTACACAAATAGTAGCTGAGTAGCCAGAAAAAAATTAGAATGGAATTGGGATCTGACTAGCTACAAATTTCAGGTAACTTCTAAATCAAAGTTTGACTTATTTCTGCAGAATTGTCCTAGGATGCCTCCTCCAATACCTCCCCTCACCTCGAAATAGCCTCAAGCAGACTAGGTTAACTGCTTTTAAACCAGGTAGGGAAGTTCATCACCAAATGCATGCCCTTCTAGAGGGGACCACTCAAAGTTCCATGCTTTTTAAAATCATAAAATATGAAAACAGAAATTTAACTCTGTTTTACCAGTGCTGCCCATGTTATAGTTTGGATGTGAGGTATCTCCCAAAAGCTCATGTGTGAGATGATGCAAGAAGGTTCAGAAGAGAAATGATTGGGTTATGAGAGACTTAAACCAATCAGTGAGTTAATCCCCTGGTAGGGATTAACCCAGTGGTTACTGAAGTGGTAGGGTGTGACTGGAGGAGGTGGAAATTTGGCTGTGGCTTTGGGATATATATTTGTATCTGGCAATTGGAGAACTCTCTCTCTCTGCTTCTTGATCACCATGATGTGAACTGCTACTGCCACACACTCCACCATGATGATCAGCCTCATCTCCAGCCCTGAGAAACAGAGCCAGCCTTCTATGGACTAAGCCATTGGAAACTGTAAGCCCTCAAATAAACTTTTCCTCCTCTATAGTTGTTCTGGTCAGATCCTTTAGTCACAGCCGCGAAAAAGCTAATAAAACACCTCATTTCTAAGGAACTGTGAAGCAACCATCTCTATGTCTGAGGTCCTAATTGTAACCTAATGGTTACAATTTTCCTCTGTCCTTGCTGTAAAATGAGTGCTCATGTAATCTCCAGTATAGATGCATAGTTCCCTCTGCTCTTGAATTTATTCCTCAAGTCCATCATGGTCATGACTATTGGGTTCCATGTTCCTTGTTGTAAAACTTTGACCTATTCCACCTCGACTCCAGCCCACACAGGGAAACCCAGTAACCTGCCCCCTGGCCCTCTGTTTTCAGGTCTCCCTTGTTCCCTGCCACTATCCTTTTGCATGTAGCAGCGATTTCAGCCCTTGCTCTGCCCTCTACTTGCCAAATTGTTTAACCTACATGGACCTGTCTTCCCAATACACCCAAATCCTTCTTGAATTGAAAGGCTTTTCTTGAACTTTATTCCACAATATCTCCAGATAGCAAAATGAATCATACTTTATTTTTTATTAAATTGACATTTAATATCTACATGTCTTTAGGGTTTACAAAGTCATAATTTGATACAGGAATCCAGTGCTTAATGATCCAATCAGAGTAATAAGCATTTATAGTTCCCTAACCATTTAGTATTTACTTGTGTTGGAAAAACCTCAGATTCTTTATTTCTTATAATATATTGTTGTAAAACCATAGACACCCTTTTGTGCAGTAGAAGATTAGAACTTCTTTCTTCTGTTGAACTGTCGTTTGTTACCTGTTCCCCTAACTCCTGCTAGCCCTTTTCTGTCATTACCCTTCTTAGCCTCTTGGGTACACTCTTCTACGCTCTATCATTTTTCTCATTAAGTTTAAGTTACAAATGATGTACATGCTTTTTCTCTGATGTGAGCGTGCATGTTCCCCTGAGAAGAACTTCTGACATTTCTCTAGAGAGCTGCTATGGTGCTAGGCAACTGAAGCCACACATAGAACACACACACACTCACATATAGAACACATGCACCAACCCCTGAATTATCAAACCCCTAATTGCAGGTTTTGCAAGAGCAGGAAGTCCTACCCCAGAATTCCTAGCAAAGGGCCTGAACTTTTGGCACCCATGATGCACTTAAATCCTGGTAACTGCTTCCAGATAGTTCTATAGAGTGAGTGTGGGGATCCACCCTTCGTTTACTCTAATGTTTTTTCTGTGGAGCTCCATCCATCAGCACATCAGTTTGCATAGCAACGATTGTTATGTGATTGGTCGCTCACCCAAAGTCAGTGATACCCAATAAGAACCAAAGATTTCTGTGCCTTAGTAGGTGATGCTGTGATAATCCTCTTATAACCAGCAAGGGTGATCATCTCCTGGAGTGGACTGAGGGCACAGGAAGCAGAACTGGAAGATAGTGGGGTAGAAAGCCATCTTGATTATGTCGCTTGTTCCCACTCAGATCTAAATCTGAATCGAGTCAGTTCCACATCATGTTTAATTTACCTGAAAAAATAGAATTCTTCTCCATACTTAAACTTCAGTTTGAGTCTAGTTTTCTGTCACTTGCCACCAACTAAATCTTATATATATATATATATATATATAGTAGGTGTCGCTTAATTTTTTGAAGAAATCCTTAAGGAAGTAAACAAAGCTGCCATTGAAGGTCTCTGGAAAAGCCCTTAACAAGGAGCTTTTGAAACTGGAGAGAGGATCTGAATATTAATGCTGGTTCTCCAGGGAGGGCAGTGAATCTTGGTCTGACCTTCAGTAAAAGCTAAACAAACAAGACTCTATCAACTCCTCACAAGCTCCTGTCAAACTGCAACCAAAGCACAACACCACCACCGCATAGCAATTGATGGGAAGATCTTTCACAGTGTAGACTGCTTCTCAGTGACGTACTTAGGACACCATGGGGCCAAGACCAGGAGGCTAGGACAGAGAGGGTCAAGTTACTTTAAACAACATAGAGCAATGGTAGATCTATGACAATGAGATGATGTTTATTTTCTCTATGCTCCTAGGTCTCTAGGCAGCTGGGTGCTCTTGTAAAACTTCTGAGTCTTGACTTTAACCACTATATTTCCACCTGTTTTCCCATCTGTAAAGTGGGTGTCTATAAGTCAATACATGCCAACTGTTAGCAAATTTGTCTTGGTTAAATGGATAAGGGGATTTAAAGGATAATCAGAGTTTCCCAGGTCAAGAATTCTCAAACTTTGACGACAACCCACAGTAAGAGTTATATTGCAAATCTGAACCCAGGATTCATGTACACCTGGAAGAGAATTTTCAGACAAGAATTCTTATTCTTCCAAAGAAAAATGCTTTTAAATATTTTTCCTTAAATTCCATCATGACATATTAATTATATTCTAAAATGGCCATGACCCACTAAACTGATTTCATGCTCACAAGTAAGTCTTTACCTGAAGATTTAAAAAAAATACCCTAATTCCATAAGTGGTACAAAAAGCAATCCAGGTACATGTACATCATGTCAAAGCAAAGCTTGTTCCTATGTCTCCAGGGAATCCCTTACCCTCCTGAACAAGGGTGTATCACAGGTGACTTTGAAGTTCTCCCTTGGTTCTGGGCTCAGACCTGCTGTCTGTGACAGCCACAGGCTCCATGAAGCCTTTTCCCCAGCACACCGCTCATGCTCATCCTGATCCTCAAGGGGTTTCTTCCCACCTCCTCTTCTGTGTAGAGGAGCCATACAAAGTAAAGAAAATGCAGAAGAATGAGAAGCAAAGTTCCCTTATTTTAATTCGTTAAAGAAACTCCTGGGGAGTTTTAATACATTTTGGATGCTCAGAAGATTGTATTTCAGCAGCTTTGGCATGAGTTTCTGAAGTCTGAGTGTTTAACAAGCACCCAGGGATTTTTGAGGCAAGGGGAGTGATGTAACATACTTAAACACACACTCCCATTATCAGACAACACAAGGTTTCCCTGAACTCCATTTGAAGCAGGAGATGTAGAATCATGCCATTAATAGCAGCAAAATGTGAGGATTTCCCTAAAACTGAGGTTGAGGATGGGGAGGGAGAAGAAGCAGATTGCTTCTCTCTTTAGCATATTCTGAGTGGGAGAGACCACACGCGGAGTGGTTCCTGGTCCACACAACACCCTCCTGCTCCCGTCCACTTCAGCCCAGCTGGCTCTTGTTGCTGTTAAGCCAAACAGGTGGCTGTCTTTATTAAATGATAAGGGGATTTAAGATATGAAGAAGTGGCTGGGATGGGAGCAGTAAAAGCAACACAACAGTCTTCCATCTTGTTATTTTTAAATGTGGGTGTTCCATATGTCAGATGCTAGTGGCTGCCAGCTTCCTGGGGCCCAGGGGAACCATGTTCTTGTATTTGCACTTGGGGGGAGAGGCTTGATGTTCTTTCATTATTTCTCTGAACTCCTGCAACTCAATTCAAGTGAGAGCCTGTTGTGCATTTATTAGAGTTACATTTGGAGAAATCCCTTGAATAGTCAGAGCAGTAACTCAGTCACTGGAGACCAGGAGGAGGGGACGACGGTGGCTCCTCATGCTTCTCTGACAAGAATGGTTACTTAACTGCCATTTACCGCACAATGTCCTTTGGTCTAGATGGCTTCTTAGTTTCCTTCCATTTCAAAAGTGTCTAGAAGTCAGTGAGTTACTGGAATACAAAGGTAATTGAGTTCGAAGTCTTACATAAAATGTTGAGGAACAAAAGAAATATGTTGGAAATAAAACTTGGCCCATGAATCCTGTGAGTTTGGGTTTCAGTGAGTCAGCCCCAGGAAACAGCCACTGTTGGAAGAAGAGAAAGTTGTGGGAGGGTGGCAAGAAACTCAACTAGGAGTCAGAGCTGAGAAAAATGAAAAGCAATTCTCCCAAGTCCTGAGTTTCATCGTCTCAGGGGAGTCACTGAAGAACTCTAAGCTGGTTTTCATTATCTATAAAATGGGAATAAAACAATTTTATTATTCATTTATTCATTCATTGAGCAAAAATTGGTTAGTATCTACTGAATACTTATTTTATTAATTGAGGGAAGTTAGGTCGAAATGCCTCGTTTGGTGGAATGTATGATAAATTGCTGGGTGGGTTCGATCTGTGAAATTTTCCTTTCTCAGTAGCTTTCCTTGTAAGTTTCTCTCATACAGCCCCCTCACACTGGATCTCCACCTGCACTGCAATAGAAACCTGTTGTCTTTGGCTAAATTCCTCCCCAGCATTTCATCCTTTCCCCCCTCTTCCCGCCTCTTGGTCCCTTTCCTTTATTCTACTGGAGATCAAATTACATTGTTAAATTGTGTGCATGTAGTAATATGTAGCAAAAAAAAAATAACACCATGATGTATAAGTATAATTGCACCAATAAAATGTGGAGAAAAAAAAGACATCTATGATCTTAACATTCCTAGTCTTGTGGCTCCCTTTCCCACATTTTCTTTCAAGAGCTCTGCTTTTCTTTTGAGAAGCCATCTGCCATCATTCCAGGAGGTTCTGGTGAAGCTGTCAATCACACACTCTGAACTCCATCCTAGAAGTAGGAACAGGACCTAGGCTATGATAGGTACTGCATCTTTCCTGGCTACAACAATTGGTGCAATGAAAACACATGACCTTTAACAGGGTCAATCATAGTCTTCCCTGTGATTTATCACATAATTCTTAGAAAGGCTGTCTTTTCCTTTGGGTATTGAGTTACAAAGTTCTAGTCTTGAGTATGCAGCGGTTTTTCTGACATAGATGGATTTCAAGCTCAGAAATAAAGAAGATGCCAAAACCCTTAAAACTTCATTTCAATACCTGGATCCAATAGTGTCTGAACGAGACTTAGACTTCCCAGTTCTATGAGCCAACATTTCCCTTTTTGGTATTATTTAGTTGGCATTCAGTTTCTCTCCCTTGCAAATAAAAAAAAAAAAACCCTGAATAACCCATCTTTCAAAGTTTGCCTCAATTTACACTTCTTCACAGGATCTCCATTGATTTCCTCAGCTGGAAGGCATTGGCAGAGTATATTTTGTTTCTCCTATATTGGAATTTTTCTCTTTTACTGCCTAGTTTTACAGTTAATCATGTCTATATCTGTAGCACTCCTCTTATCCAATATTAGATCACCTTTTTTCAAAGGAAGCCATTCTTAATTTGTTATAATTAATAATTTAATATTATCAGCTAATAATAACATTAATGGGTCAGGTCTTAATGTTAAATGATTTGTATGTAATTTAATTGTTAGAACATGCATATTAAGTAGGTTTTAGTCTTCTCTGTTATAGATTAAACACATAAAAATAGACTTAGGAGGCTAATTAGCTTACCAAAGTTTCTACAGTATGTGAACACAAAGTAGGGTTAGAACTCAGGTTTGTTTTAATAAGTAAGTTGTGTGCTTAATCCCATGTGTGCATAGACACACACACACGTAGGAGAATGTATAGGTGTATACATATATGTACATATCCATATATATGTATATTTGCCAATATTACATTGATCTGTCTTCCATACAGTCATTCTGTATCCTACATTCTCTCTCAGTTTGGTGGACCTGGGGATATGCCTAATGCAATGAAATCAGAGTGTGTATGGATTGATAAAATGGAACAGATATCCAGGTAAGCTAAATTACACATAAAGGTCACCATGAGATGGAAAAATAGATGTGGATGTAGAGGCATGACCTTTCCAGTCTTACAAGTTAGTGCTGGGGAAAAACAACCCTATAAGACTACCTATTTCTGAAAGACAAGGCCAATTGGATAAGAATAAGTTGTGATGGATGCGTAGCCCCAGCATATGCATGATAAGGGAGAAAAACATTGCTATGCATGATTTTTTAATAACTACAAAAATCCTGTGTATGGGATTTCTGCATGTGAAAATTGATCGTGTCGCCGATGCCACTCATCTCTTTAAACAAGCAAACTCATCTTCCCTGGTGCTGTTACATCAGTAATAAATTGGCTCCTCAGACATATCTGCTTGCAGGTTAGAACTGAGATTGAATAGATAATAACTTTTGGGTAGCAATGCCTGCCATGGCAAATAATAAAGAAATTCATGACCTGCAAAGTGTGGGATGATCATGTTCCCAAAATATATTTTACCTGGTCCCAAAGCAGGTTCATTAGATATCCAGGAAGCTAGAAAAAATACATATAAGGAAGTGACTTAAAATCTCAATGTAGACAAGCTAGTAGTTAGGAAAACATGTAGGTCCAAAGGATCTGGCTTCTCAGGGCTTTTAAGAATCAAGAACAAAGTCTGGGAGTGTGGTCAGGGGCATACTATGCCTAACACCACACAGGGAACCAAGCTGGGCTTGTCTAGTGACTTCATACAGGGTGGCAGTTTTTGTAAAGATTATGTTGGATGCAAAGGACTTTGATGAAGCTTCAGAAGGGGCTTCTTTGTTTCGGGTGATCATTTTTCTCCCTTAAAAAATTAATTAGATGTCACCAGTGAGTTGAATTTACCAACATCATGCCAACACAATTAAAATAAACAAGGGAGATAGCAGACAAAGAAGTTCCACGGGAAGGTGACAATGTCAAGCAGAACAAAGCCTTCCCTGAAAGCTCAAGTCTGCATTAAAGACCTTGGTCTGACATCTTAGCCCATGTGCTCAAGACCATGCCAATTCACTGATCTGGAATTTAATCAGTCTTTTAACATTATAGAGTTTTCAACCAGCCAGTGCCTTTGAACCTCTGGGAAATAGTGATTAAGATTCTGAAACTTGGGGAGGACCCTGAAGTTTAAGTCCTTCCACTTGGAGCAGATTATTTTTATTACCCATTAGGTTACTGACCTCTCCTAATCAGAACAATCAGGTAATTAAAAAATGCTAAGGCAATAACAGATATCACATCTGTCTGAAATCTAAGATCTAGCCCTCAAAGTGATATTCATTGTTTCTATTGAGTGTCCACTTTGCTACCCCCTGCAAGCTTGTCTCTTGTCATTATTAAGAATAAACAGCATAAGAAATGCATGAGCAATTTCTTTTCTATAAGTTTGTGGTCCTCAACATCAATGATTTTTGTCTTTAACCCTGCCCTTGGGGACCTAGGATAGCCTGGTTAACAGTGATCCCAGAATAATGCTGTGGCTCCCCAAAATATTGATGCCTACCCTCTACTCTAATAACCAATAAAGAGAGCCACAGGTCAAGTCCCCCCTGTTTTATCAACAATATCTCTGCTCTGCCTTTGTTTTCCCAGGGCCACCCACGTTCTGTAAGCTTCCTAGCCTTGGTCTTAACCCCACTCTTACATAATTCAGTAAAAACTCTGCTTTTGCCAACCAGCTTTGACAGTGGACCAGGATGTATGTAATTCCTTACTGCAGAGGTACGGGTTACATTCCCTGAGCTCTCCCTACTTGTCCAGTAGGCAAACATTGGCTATCTTAGCAGTTTTATTCAGGTTATGTTCCTGGGATGGAGTGAATTTGTGTCTCTAGCCCTAACTCCTAGATTTCACATCCCTTCCCTGAACCTCACTGGTTTAAGTTCATGGGAAGATTCAAGTTAAGTTTCCTCGACTGTGCCCAGGTATATTAAAAATAATGGCACTAGGGTGCTTATTTTAATAAATGAGTTAATAACTTCAATAAAAATATAAAAAGAAAACTTTTTCTTGGGCTGGGGATGTGGCTCAAGCTGTAGCGCGCTTGCCTGGCATGCGTGCGGCCCGGGTTCGATCCTCAGCACCACATACCAACAAAGATGTTGTGTCCGCCAAGAACTAAAAAAAAATAAATAAATATTAAAAAAATTCTCTCTCTCTCCTCTCTCCTCTCTCACTCTCTCTTAAAAAAAAAAACTTTTTCTACATCTGTTTGAATCTCTGAACCCTTTTATATATAAGACACATTTTTAAAAACCATGTTGTCCATGGCATATAGGATTTAACATGGAAATAAACATCTTCAAATTGTTAAATTTAACATCTTGTTAAGTTGGCACATTCTATCCCTGAGGATTTCTTCTTTGCTAACTCAAATGTTTTGAAATTCTCATCCATAGGAAGACACTGGTACACATAGACTCACACCACACATACACACACACACACACACACACACACACAATACATAGTGCACATTACAACACACTTAATACCGCTGTTATTTTTGCTTAATGAAATTATTAAAATCTATTTTAAAGTGTTTTCATGTTTATAAGACAATATAAACACATTTTGGACCATTGTGCCTGAAAACTATCCTGTATTTGGCACTATTTTGATAAAACTTGAAGTCTTCAGCTTGGTGTTGTATTTTTATCCATGGCCATATTGTTGAAAATTAAAAAAAAAAAATTCAGCAGACGTAGACCTCAGAGTAGCTTTCTATTCTCTTATCATCTTATTTTAGAAACCAAGGAAAGAACCACAGAATAACTGTTCAATACATATAGAGCAGCATGGATTAGAGGAGGAAAAACAAGAAAGTAAAGCAGGTAATTTATGGTTCACTTGCTTGTTTTTCTTTTGAAACACTTTTTTGGATTGATTTTAATATATAAGAAATTTTAATACATATCATTACAAAACAGAAACTAAGAAATACAGGTGAAGGTCAATCATTTTTAAACATTCTCCTAAGAGATAAATTCTTTTATCAATCTGAAATGTGTATTGTTAATCTATTTATAGACATTATAAGAACATACATATAGACAGAAGCATAAAGGTTTGTTTTATGTGTGCACTGCAATTTTTTATTAGTTTCACTTAACAATTTTATATACATGTAAATATATATATACATGTACATGTATATATAAATATATGTTCACGTACATATAAAAGCTATCATATTCCATAAGAACAGAATTATTATTTTTCCCATAGAATAGAATTCATATTAAATTGTGTATATTTAAATATACATAAATCACATTTTTACATATTATATATTAAAAACATATAATATGTATTTGAATGTTAATATAGACTATATGCAGCCTCCAAGAGACTCACCTCAGAGGCAAAGAAAACCACAGACTGAAGGTAAAAGGATGGGAAAAACAAGATATCATTCACATGGATCTCCTAACGGGATTTCTATTCTCATATCAGATAAAGTGCATATCAAGCCAATGTTAATCAGAAGGGACAAAAAAGTACATTTCCTACTGCTTAAGGGAATTATACATCAATAAGTCATAACAATCATAAATATTTATGACCCAAACAATGGAGCATCTACACTTATCAAGCAAACCCATCTCAATTTCAGGAGTCAAATAGATCACAACACAATGATACTGCTTTAACACACCTCTCTCACCACAGGATAGATCCTCCAAAAAAAAACTAAGCAAAGAAGCTGTAGAACTGAAAATTACAATTAATAATTTAGATTTAACAGACATATAGAGAATATTTTAGCCATCAGTGAGTGAATACACTTTCTTCTCAACAGCACATGGATCATTCTTTAAAACTGAACATATAGTAGATCACAAAGCAACTCTTAGCAAATACAAATAAAATAATGGAGATAAAACCTTGCTTTCTATCAGATTATAATGAAATGAAATTAGAAATCAATGATAAGATAAAAGAAGCTACTCTAACACCTGAAGACAAAGCAATATGCTATTAAATGACCAATGGATAGCTGAAGAAATTAATGATAAATTAAAAAAATAATTAGTGGTAAATGAGAATAGCAACAAAACGTATAAAATCTCTGGACACTAGGAAGGCAGTGCTAAAAGCTCATTGAGCTCATTCATTAAAAAAATAGAAAGTCAACACATAAATAATCTAAAATGACATTTCAAAGCCCTGGAAAAAGAAAGAATAACCAATGCCAAAATTATTAGAAAACAGGAAATAATTAAAATCAGAGCCAAAATCAGTGAGATTGAAACAAAAGAAATTAAAAAAATCAATGAACAAAAAGTTGGTTCTTTGAAAAAATAAATAAAATTGATAAGCTCTTAGCCATGCTAACCAAGAGAAAGGAGGTAAAACCCTCAAATTTCTAAGATTCATGATGAAAAAGGAAATACCACCATGTACATTACTGAAATACAGATGATAAATTAGAAACTATTTTGAAAATCTATAGCCCAATAAAATAAAAAAATCATGAAGACATTGACAAATTTCTAGAGACATACAACCTTGCCAAATTGAATCAGGACCACACAGAAAATTTAAAAACATCAATTTCAAGAAATGAACTTGAAGACACCATCAAAAGCCTACCAACAAAGAAAAGCCCAGGACCAGAAAGATTCTCAGCCAAATGCTATCAGACCTTCAAAGATGAACTAACACGAATCCTCTTCCAATTATTCCATGAGATAGAAAAAGAGGGAACCCCCCCCCCCAAACTCATTCTATAAAGCTAGTATCGCCTTGAGACCAAAACTAGACAAAGACATATCAAGGAAAGAAAATGTCAGACTAATATCACTGATAAACATACATGCAAAAATTCTTAATAAAACATTGGCAAACAGCATACAAAAACATATAATAAAAATATAGTGCATCTATAGTGGGGTTCATTCCAGGGATGAAAGGTTGGTTCAAAATATGAAAATCAATAAATGTAATTCATCACATCAATAGACTTAAAATACAAGAATCACATGATTATGTCAATAGATTGAGAAGTAGTATCTAACAAAATGTAGCATACATTCATGTTCTGAACATGAATGTATATATATATACATATATATATGTGTGTGTGTGTGTGTGTGTAGTAAGATCATACTTCAACACTGTAAAAGCTATATGTGCAAATTCAAGGGCAATATCATTCTAAATGGAGAAACATTTGAAGCATTCCCCTTAAAAACTGGTATGAGACAAAGATGCCTTCTTTCACCACTTCTATTCAACATAGACCCTGAAACCATAGCCATAGTAATGAGACAGAAGAAAGAAATTAAAGGGATACAATTAGGAAAAGAAAAGTTCAAACTATCCTTATTTGCTTATGACATGATTTTATAATAAGAAAACCTAAAAAAACCTCCACCAGAAAGCTTCTAGAACTCATAAATAAATTTAGCAAAGTAGCAGGATATAAAATTAACACCCATAAATCAATTGCATTTCTATATACTAATGATGAATCAACTGAAAAAAATAGAAAAACTATCTCATTTACAATAGCATAAAAAAACTTGGGAGTCAATCTAACAAAAGAGGTGAAGACCTCTACAATAAAAAACCACAGAAGACTAAAGAAAGAAGTTGAAAAGAACTTACAAGATGAAAAGATTTCCCACATTCTAGGCAGAATTAATATTGTCAAAATGGCCATACTACCAAGAGCACTATACAGATTTAATGCAATTTCTATTAAAATCCCAATGACATTCTTCATTGAAATAGTAAAATCTGTCATAAAATTTATTTGGAAAAATATGAAGTTCAGAATATCCAAAGTAATTCTTACTTAGAAAAGTGAAGCAGGTGGCATCAAAATAGCAGACCTTAAATTATACTACAGAGCTATAAAAAGAAAAACAGCATGGTATTGGCACAAAAACAGACATGAAGACCAATTAAACAGAATAGAGGACAAAGAGAAAAACCCACATAAATATAGTTATCTCGTACTAGACAAAGCCGCCATAAACATGCACTGAAAAAATGATAGTGTCTTTGACAAATGGTGCTGGGAAAACTGGAAATCCATATGTAGCACAATGAAATCGAAACCCTATCTCTCACCCTGCACAAAAGTCAAGTCAAAGTAGATCAAAGACCTTGGCATTAGACCAGAGACACTGGGCTTACTAGAAGAAAATATAGGCCCAACTCTTCATCATGTGAGCTAAGGACCAACTTCTTCCACAAGACTCCTAAAATGCAAGAAGTCGAATCAAGAATCAATAAATGGGTCGGGCACAGATGTTTCATGCCTGTAATCCCATTGGCTCTGGAAGATGAGGCAGGAGGATCGTGAGTTCAAAGCCAGTCTCAGCAAAAGCAAGGCACTAAAGAACTCAGTGAAACATGTCTCTAAATAAAATACAAAATAGAGCTGGGGATATGGCTTAGTGGTTGAGTGCCATTGAATTCAATTCCCAGTCATCTCCCCCTATAAATAACCAATAAATGCAATGGTATCAAACAACAAATGAAAAACCTTCTTCACAGCAAAGGAAACAATCAAGAACATGAACAGAGAGCCTGTAGGTAGAATGGCAGAAAAATGTTGCCTCCTGTACCTCAGATAGATAGAGCACTAAACTCCAGGATATACAAAGAAGTCAAAAAACTTAATACCAAAAGAGAAATAAATAACCCAATAAATAAATGGGCAAAGGGACTGAGTAAGCACTTTATAGAAAAATATGAATAGTCAACAAATATATGAAAAAAAGAGCACCATCTCTAGCAATTAGCGAAATGGAATTTAAAACTACACTGAGATTCCATCTCACTCCAGTCAGAATTGCAATTATCAAGAGTACAAGTAACAATAAATGTTGTTGAGGGTATGGGGGAAAAGGTTCACTGATACATTGGTGGTAGGACTGCAAATTGGTGCCGCCACTATGGAAATCAGTATGGAAATTACTCAGAAAACTTGGAATGGAACCACCATTTGACCCAGTTATCCCACTGCTCAGTCTATACCCAAAGGATTTAAAATCAGCATACCACAGCGATGCAGCAATGTTCATAACAGTTAAATTCACAATAGCTAAGCTATGGAACCAACATAAGTGCCCTTCTAAAGATGAATGCATGCAGAAAATGTGGATATATATACAATGGAGTATTACATTAGCCATAAAGAAGAATAAAATTATGACATTCGCCAGTAAATGGATGGAACTGGAGACTATCATGCTACGTGAAATAAACCAGTCCCCCCAAAACAAAAGCCAAATGTTCTCTCTAGTATGTAGATACAAACATACAATAAGAGGGAGTGGAAAATAGAAGTGCATTGGAGTGGACAAAGGGGAATGAGGAGAAAGCAGGGGGATTGGAATAGGAAAGACACTCGAATGAATAGGACATAACTTTCCTATGCTCACATATGAGTGCAAAACTAGTGAAATCCACATCACATACAACCACAAGAATAAGATTCTAATTGGAATCAGTTACACCCCATGTATGTATTATATGTCAAAATACACTTCACTGTCATGTATATCTAAAAAGAACAAACAAAATAAAAAGTTTTTAAAAAGAAAAATGAAACATTATTATTATATCCCATAGATTAGAATGCATATTAAATTGGATATCTTTCCACATGTAAATATAAAATCACATATTTATATATTATATATTAAAACATATAATATATATTTGAATATTACTGCATATGATAGATATAATATCACTGTGGTTTACAATGAACTACAACAATAAAAGAAAATAAGGTAGACATCATGTGGAAAGCACCACATCTTCTTTTGCTGTGTCATTATATTTAATGGAAAGTCAGTACTGGAATTTATATGGCCAGCCCACTGATGATGGTCATTTCACCTGTGCTCATTCAATGTTATAAGTAGTACTGCAATCGACACAAGCAGATAAATTTAGGTTAGTTTGTTTATTGAAATATCATTCAAATTATTTCACATGGTGAGTGTAGGAGTGAAGTTCAATATACCCAGGTAGAGAAATCAAGAGTAGATGAAAAACCAGTTCCCGAAAATATTCAGATGTCTTCTAGATTAATTAATTCTGAATTCCAATGTGCTCATGGCAACGTGGGCACAGGGACATGTCGAGGCTCTCTTTGGTCTCTTTCTTTCACCTAATTTCCCCTCCCTATGGCTTCTGTGAGTTTACTCTTCTCTTTCTTCACCGAGGCCTCTGTCCATGGGCTGGAGTGGAACTTGCTCACGACTGCTGGATTCCTGCATCCTCCCCTTGCATCTCTAAGGCAGAACTTATTGTCCCCAAGTGTGTGTGTGCTCATCTTCAGGCCATGTCATGGGCCTGTGGCTGTCTTTGGAAAACATGTCCACCAAAAACAAGAGAAAATGCAAGACTGAGTAACATGGTCTAGATAGGGCTTTTCTTAATTTAGAGAGATGGTGAAAAGGAACAGTTTCCCCAGCAAAGCAGAAACTACACCTATCAAGTACTCCATTCCAGGGAATCCATTTCCCATGGCTCCCTGATACCCATTTGCTCACATAGGTTCCAGAGGTTCACGGCACTGTATCCCCAACATACATGGTATGAAAAGTTATCAGTTCTGTGCGACAAGTCCAGGGACCTGATCCAGATCCTGTAAGGACTCTGGACCTTAGGTAACAATGAGTAAAATGAGTTCAATAATGCAAACAATACATATATGTGGGATTCAATGACAGTGTCTGAAATATTCTTTATAAACTATAAAGCTTCCTATCAATATATGAAGCTAGCTCGAAGAAAAACAAAGAAAATCAATAAGGAGAAGAACTTATGACTGTCCCTGGCACCAAGGTTGTAGGCGGTTTCAGACACATGACCATTTGATCATTCTTTATCTTCATCCTCAGAAGTGCAGGGGCTGGTGCAAGACACTAAGTTGAAGGAGATGAACAAGAGGCTCGGTTTCTATCCAGCAAGCATTCTAACTCTGGAGGTCAAGTTGATAATTGATCAAATGCAAGTCATTTTTAACAACATGATAACAAATGTCAAGGAAAAAGACCATCAAGAAGTCCTCCATCTCAAGGATATGATAGCAAAACCTTTTGCTCAGCCCTCTGCCCTGGCATCAATGTCTGTGTTTCCCCTTTCCTTGGGGACTTAGATGTAGGCTTGCCTTCTTGAGTGCTGGGCTTGCAATGGTTTAGATATAAGGTGTTCCCAAAAAGCTCATGTATGAGACAATAAAAGAAAGCTTAGAGGTGAAATGGTTGCATTATGAGAGCCTTAACCCAATCACTGCATTAATCCTCTGGTAGGGATTAAAGGGATTAACTGGGTGGTAGCTATAGCCAGGTAGGGTGTGGGTAGAGGATTGGGGGCATACCTTTAGGTATATATTTTGTCTGTGATGAGGGCTCTCTGTCTCTCCCCCCCCCCCCTCTCTCCATCCTGGCTGCTTTCCTTCCCAACACTCTTCCGCCTTGATGTTCTGCCTTGTCTAGGATGCTGGGGAATGGAGTTGGCTATCAGCGGACTGAGACATCTGAAACCCTGAACCCTAAAATAAACATTTTCTCCTCTAATGGTTATTGTCAAGTCTTTTGGTCACAGAGGCAAAAAAAAAAAAAAAACCCTGACCTAAACATGGCCTAATCACATTGGGGCATGCGTGTGGGTCATAAAAGCTTCCTATTTGAGTGTAGTGACCTCTGCACATTAGGTCTTGTAGAAAATCTCTATCCCTACAGGAAATCTATTAACTTAGCACACTAGCATTCTGTCGTATAGTTTGAGGCTTGTTTGGTCTAATAAACTTATGTCAGCAGTTTTACCATATGCAATAGATCTCCTCAGGTATATTTGGAAATGTGGACAAAGCTTAAATAGCTAAACAGCCTTGGGTATTTCATTTATTTTTACCTATTGTCCTTATTTTATGATCTTCTCAAAAAAAACTTTATGAGAACTGAGAATTAATATGTCCATTTGGTAGATGTGGAAAAAAAGTTCTGGAAAGACTAAATAAAACTTACCAAAGATCACAGAGCTAGCCATAACTGGTTGCCAGTACTCAGAGCCAGGGGTCCTTTCTCTCTAGTTGCTCTTTCCTGGTTGGAGTCCTTGGCCTTAATTCATGAACCCCCTCCCCAGAGAGCTGAAGCCTAACTGTATCAGCTGCTAGATAGCACAGGCACTTTCAGAAGCCTTTTCCATTCACTAAGTAATACCACTTACAAACTTCCACTTGAGGGGAACAGAAGAAAACTGTTTAAATAGCATTCTGGAAATAGTTCAGGAACAATAATGGAACTAAATTTCATTTTCAAGCAAAATTAATAAGTTCACATCATGAAAGTTACAAACTGGAAACAAACCCAAATATATACCAATAGGAGATCACATAAATCATGTTATAGTCACACTGTGGACTATTATATAATCAATTCAAGTGATGATGCAGATATATATTAATTTGCATGGAAAAATATAGATGACATTAATCAGATACAAAATATTAGTTTCCCTAAAATGCTTTGTACAAAATATACTCTCATATAAATAATTAAACATGTATGTGCATATAAAATATCCACAGTGGTTATACATGGTTGGGTGATAAAGTTATATATTAATCTCTACATATATAAGTGAGTAGGTTTTTTTTAAAGAGAGAGAGAGGTTTTTTTTAATATTTATTTTTTAGTTTTCGGTGGACACAACATCTTTATTTTATTTTTAGGTGGTGCTGAGGATCAAACCCAGCGCCCCATGTATGCCAGGCAAGCGTGCTACCGCTTGAGCACATCCCTAGCCCATAAGTGAGTAGTTTAAAGAAAAAAAAATAAACATTTGTCCTACCTACCCTATGAACAAAGGAAGACCTAACCAGACTTGAGCTTGCCAGATATTAATTTTCTCAAATATAGTACGTACACAAAGTATAACTAATTAAATCCCATAATATATGGACCTTGCATCCTTGCTTGTTAAATTTCTATATGAGAATCATGTTTTTAAATCAGTGTTAATGAATATATTTTGGGCTGTTCCTGGCTAAAAATATAAAAGTTTTTTCTCACTATCCCTGTGATCTCAACTTAGTCTGATTTAAATGCATCTGTTCGGATGTCCCCAGATCCTTATCACATAATTATTTTATGCCTGTCCCAATAGCCCATGGAATAAACATGCACAGTTTCTGTCTGTCTCCTTGATGGCTAGCTTAAGGACACGGTACATTGTAAGAATCTGATAAATGCTCTGAAATGCAAATCTTGGTAACCTAGTTGGTACTTGAGCAAGACACAAATGAAATGTCTCAACAAGCAAACAAACAAACAATTGCCTGGAAATGAGCATATGTATTTCAGGACAGTATCCAAAAGCACTAAGTAAAGATTTGAGAGTTGAACAAGAAGCCTCAATGACAGGATGTGTAAGTTTTGCCTCTAGAGTTTCAGGTTGGAGAATAATTTCCCAATTTTTCCAGGGCAAAACTCAGCTGAGAGAGAAGCATCTTTGGAGAAGGATGTTGTATCCATCTGTTTTTATGTTACTATAATGCAATACCTGAAGCTGAGTAGCTTCATAAAGAAAGAAGTTCATCTGGTTCATAGTTCTTCAGATTCAAAGTAAATGGCCTAAATCTGGGAATGGCCTTGTTGGTAGAGTCCCAAGGTGGCATAAAGCATCACGTGAGAAGAGATAGGGAGTGCATGTGTGAGTGTCTCTTTTGCTCTCTCCCTTTTCTTATAAAGCCGCAGAATTCAATCATGGGACTCTACCCTGAAGACTTCTTTAAGTTCTAGTCACCTTCCAAAAGCCCCACTGGTAAACACAATAGTTGGATCAAGTTTCCACCCTCTTCATGCATCACTGTGGTGATTTAAATTTTAACACAGGAACCTTTGAGGAGACATGCTCAAACCACATCTAAACCAAAGCAGATGTTTTACTTCCCAGTTGGTTTTAATTAGTTCATTGCACTTACTGAGCCCTGTGTACTTCAGAATCAAGATCTGGGTCCAAAGCAGGAAATTGTCTCTTGACTTTACTTCGTTGGAGGAAGTCTGTTCCTCCTACGGAAGATAAACAGTTGGAATCTTATTTTTTTTAGTTAGTTAACCACTCTTAGCTTTCTTGCTTTTGGACTTCATATGAATGGAATTATGTGTTATGTGTACTCTGTTGTGTCTGGCTTATTCTAATAAGTAAAATGTATTTGAGATTTATTTAAATCCTTCTGTGCTTCATAAGTTTACTTTTTAATGCTGTGAGCATTCTTTTGCATTTTATACCACTTTTTTATTTTTATTGATTTACCTGTTGATGGATAACTAAGCTATTTCCAGTTTGGAGCACCATCAATAAAAGTGCTCTAAAAATTCTTGAATAAATCTTTTTGTGCATATGTTTTCATTTCTCTTGGATAAATACCTAGAAGTAGAGTTAATGGGCCACAGGTTGCCTCGAAAAGTGGCTGGGGATGGGAGTGGTCTTGAGGAAACTTATTGGGGTGATGTAATATGTTATATCTTCATAAGGGTTTGACTATACAGGTGTATCCATTTAGCAAATCTCTAAAATGAGTCCATTTAAACTTGCATATTTCAACATATATAAATTTTATACCAAATAAAAGGATTGAACTTTAGTTAATAATACTATAATCAAACATTTGGGAGGAATTATACTGGTATCTCAAACTATTTAAACTCCAATAAAGGACAAGGTGGATTGATGTATAATAGACAGATGGATGGAAAGATATGTGGTAAAACAATATGGCAGAATAATTATGGAATATAATCGATGGACACATAGGCTACGGCTGTATCATTTACTCAACTTTGTGGAAAGGTTGAAATTTTTCATTTAAAATGTTGAGAAATGGAAACATCACTCCTCCCTCCTGCAGGAAATCCTCCACCATCTTCCCAGCATACTTAGAATAAAATCTAAGCTACTTATTACGGACTATATGGTGCATCAGTGATGTCATCTGCTCCCAAGCTTGACCCTTTTAGGCTTGTTGCCAGTGGCAGTGGGCTCCTTCCTGCTCTCGGTTCACCTCCAGTCCATCCTAACCTCAGAGCTCTCACACTTACCACTCTGCCCAGGATGCTCCCTTTCCAGGGATTTGCATGGCCACCCTCTCTAGCATCCTTCTCATCTATTTAAGTCTGCTAAATGGCCTTTCCTCCACAAAACCTTCCCTTTCCACCTTATCCATTTCTCTCCCCTATCACTTTTTTTGCTATGCTTCTTTGTTCATCCCATTTAGTACCAAATGATACAATTTTAAATATATTTGTCGTTAAGCAGATAACTGGAGCTTTTTCATAATGCTATTTTAAAAATAAATACACAACATTGTTCTGTTTTTGTCTTGTACTTTAAAACAGTTGAGAGTTCTAGAAAATTTGGGAGGATGCAGGCTTCATTGTATCTCACAACTGTTGTCTCCTATTATTAACATCTTACATTGGTATGGTACCTAAGCTATATGCTAAAATTAATAAACCCCAAATTACATTTTATTAGCTAACTTAAATCCATCTTTTATTTGGACTTTATTCCTTATATTTATCTAATGTCTTTTTTACTGTCACACGAGACCAGTCAGTATGCCACGTTACATTCTGCTGTCCTTCAGCTGTTGGCTAGGACACTTTCTCAGGATTTCTTTGTTTTCCGTGATCTTGACAATTTGAGGGATACTGGTGTGGTATTTTGTAGGATGCCTCAATTGGGAGGTGTCCATAGGCTGTTTTTACAAGACATGGATTAGTTTAGGAAAATCTTGTTCCCTCAGGAACTGTGACATGTACCCAATGATCCAAAACATGTGTATTACTGCAGAAAATAGATACGTTTTACAGGCCCTGTCTTGTGTGGTTTTCCTTAAAATTCTGTGATAAGGAGTGCATGAGTGTGTCTACTCTGCATTTGAGACCACTGATCTTCCAAAATGGTAAATAAACATGCCTGATCACAGGGAAGAGCCAGCCACAGCTCTCACCTGAGCTTTCTGGCTGCAGCCTTCAACACCCTGAACCGATGCTATCAGTCTCAAAAACTTTGCTTTCCTTATGAATAGAGGCTCTAAATTGATTTGTTTTATTCCATTATAAAATACCTCATTCTGCAGCTTCAGTGTAATTTATTACATTGAGTCCAGAAGAAAGAAAGATGTATTAGCTTGGCTAATTCTTATTTCACCCTCCAGGAAGACTTTCTTCATCCTACCACACACTCCTATCACCTCTGGGCTTTGGCTCCTATGTCATTTATGAGAATCTACTGTCCATCCTCTTTGTCTGTCTTGAGGGTGGGGCTGTGTTCATCTTGTTCAGCACTGAAGCACAAAACCTGGGTTCCCCCCCCTCATAAATGCCCAATAAATCCATATCATATAAGATGGATTCATGTGAACTGTGGGTATTATTTATGATATTTTATGTACAATTGAAATATTTTATAATTTCAAACTATGTGAAACAAACTTTCAAACATTTCTCCTATTGCACAGAACCGAAAACCCATGCACATATGCAACAGCAGTTTTGAGTGAATAGATTAATATTACCCTGTGAAGCTGTGATAGTCTTAAGCCTGGAGGAAGGCAAAGGAACATTTAGGACCATTCCACAGCATGAAAGACTTCCTACAAGAACTGGAGAAACTAGAGGTTTTTTTCTAATGCTCACTGTTGCAGAGAAGAAATGGTGTCAGAGTGACTTAGACCCATGTTAGGAGTAACTCTTGTTTCCTAAAGTGGTGATGTGGTTTGGATATGTGCTATTCCCCAAAATATCATGCATGAGACAATGCAAGAATGTTCACAGGTTAAGTGTCATGAAAGCTATAACCTAATCAGTAGGTTAATATTCGTGAATAGGTTTACAGGGTGGTACCAAAAGCAGGGAGGGTTTGGCTAGAGGAAGTAGGTAACTGGGAGCATACCTTTGGGGTTTATATTTTGTCTCTGGTGAGCAGAGCTGTCTCTGCTTCCTGGTTGACATATCCAGAGCTGCTGAGCTGTTTTCCTTTGAAACGTCCACCATGATGTTCTGCTTTGTCTTGGGGCCCAGAGACAGTCAACCATGAAGTGAACCTCTAAAATCATGAGCCCCAAATAAACTTTTTCTCCTTTAAGTTTTTTTTTTTTTTAAACTGGGGATTTCATCCAGAGAACTTTACCACTGAGCTATGCCCCCACCCCTTTTTATTATTATTAATTTTGAAACAGGGTTTCACTAAAATGCTTCTGACCTTGGTAAGTTGCTGAGACTGACCTCAAACTTGATGATCTTTTCTGTCTCAGCCTCCTGAGTCGCTGGGATTACAGGCGTGTACCACCATGCCTGGCTTCTAAGTTGTTCTTGACAGGACGTTTTGGTGACAGTGACATAAAGCTGGCTAACACATAGGGAATAAAGCTAATTTTATGTGAGTCCAAAATTTATGTCCGTAAAGAAGATTGTTGGAGGCTGCAGAGTTGTGATGAATCTCTGAGTGTCTTCTCTCCAGAAAAACTTCTTTCCTGCATTCACTTGTAAAAGGGGTAGAGAGGAAGGGGATATGGGGGCAGCAAAGATGGTGGAATGAGGTAGACTTTATTACCCTAGGTACATGTATGACTGCACATATGGTGCAATGTTACAGCATGTACAACCAGAGAAAGTTGAGCTTCAATTCTGTACAATGAATAATGAATCAAAATGCATTCTGTGGTCATATATACCTAATTAAAATAAATAAATAATGTTTTAAAAAATGGGACCAAGGAGCTTCACCTGCAGTCAGACCAAGGAGGCAGGGGTTACTTTGAAAGGCCATGACTGATATATATTTGGCCTTACTTTTTGCTGATATATAGGTTCATTCTGCCATTCACAAGTTCACTCCATCAGAAGTCACTGTTTCTTTCCTTGTAAATGACACGCAGTTGGGCAAAAGTCACTTACAAAGTGCATCATCTGCTAATCACTGGCTAATTGCCAGAAGAGATCCAGTATTTTGAGTAGGGGCCATTCCCCAAAGTGGTCACATATGCAGACTTGATTTCCATATCCAACACATGTTCATGCGATTTTCTGAGGATGTTTTTTTTTTTCTCTCTAAATCTAGGAGTTCCATGGAAACCTCTTTAAATTTTCCTGAGATTTATCTCACTATTATAGCCTATCCCAGTTCTTTTCTCTCCCTTTCTCTCTTTTGTGGCATATGTACCAGCTGGGACACTCTCTTGTGCAATATTTTTCAAATTTCAATTTCATTTTCTTCCCATTTATATAGCTTGTTGTTTTCCTTGTTTTAACTCTTTCTTCCATCTGGATCATAAGCACATTAGAATTTTACTATTCTTGCATGCAATAAATTATACATTAATAGGATAGTTATGGCTTGTGGGGAGAAGTTATTTGTGATTTGCACTTAGAGAGATTTTAATCAAGTTTACCATTCACAAAAAGTCTGTTTTGCATATAAATAAGGACCCCTAAAAATCGATCTGTTTTCCTCAATTATAAAATGCTTCATTTAGAAGCCTAAGGGTAATTTATTATACTGAATTGGTGGAAAGGAAGATGTATTGCATTACGTTTAATCTTATCAAAAGGCTGCTATGTTTAATGACAATGTCTGTTTATCATAATTATTATAAGTTGTCTAGGTTAATAAAATCAGAAGACCTATGTGAGATTTTTGAATGCTAAATTTATTATTTACATATTGTCTCAGCTACCAGCTGTCCCTTATGGATGTGCAGTCAGCCTGAGTGTTTGATTTCTGCTCAGGTGGCTGGAGGACTTTGTGTCTGTCAGATAAAGTAGACTGTAAAACCAGGTTCTTAAAATTGTCTACAATTAAAAATGTATAAAATAAAAACACAGGAGTGAAAAAAACAATGGATAATAATTTTCAGGAATTTGATGGGTGTTTTATAATTTTCTATGTTTCATAATTAAAATGCCATTGCTAGACAAGCCAGGAACCAAAGTACAAACCATGCTGTCTTTTCTCATATGTGATGGGGTGTGTGTGTTTGTGAATATGTGTGTGTGTGTGTGTGTGTGTGCGCGCGCGCGCTCGCACACGCACATATGCATGTGGAGGGGATAATATTATATATCTTAATGTCTCCAAGATTTCCTGTGCATGTGCATCTTTATTCAAATTTTAACTCTAGGAAACCTAAGCTCAGAGAAGTAGGTGAGGATCCCAAAGTCCCACTGATAGAAGAGTTCTGTAAAACTGATCTCTCTGATTTCAAAGCTTGACCCTTCCCACCATGAACTGCTGATGACTAATGGTAGAGGTGAAGGGTAGGATATAGTTTGAATGTATCCCCAACATTTATGTGTTGGAAACTTGATCCCTGTTGCAATAGTGTAGGGAGGGGAGATCTCTATGAGGTCATAATTAATGATTTACTATGGCAATAGGTTGGCTGGTGTGAAAGGGAACTTGCTGTCAAAGTGGCTCTGGCCCTCTCTTGTGTTCTTTCACACTCTCTTCAGGTGGTACCTTCTGCTACATTATGATAGCAACAAGTCCTCACCCAATGTAACACCTTGATCTTACACTTCTCAGATTCCATAACCATCAGCAAAATTAACTCCTCTTGCTTTGTAATTATTCGTTCTGTGGTATTCTATTATAGTAAGAGAAATGGACTTAGATATCAGGTGAATGAAAGATTTTAGGACTCACAATTTGCAAACCAGTGGCTTGCTTCTTGGCCTCCCAGCTTTGAGATGCTGGATAAGCCAAAGTTCTTTTATCACTCAAAACAGATTGCAATCCCTTATGTATCTCCTTCCTCTGAAAGTAAACATCAACATTGTCATTGCAATATATCTGTACATCTGTCCTAGTTGATTGCTACTGTAGAAAAAAGTAAGTACTACAAGCATCATTCATGAAGACTAGAAAATCACAGTTCAACTTTTCAAATGTTAGAATAACAATTAAAAGGAAATACAAGGGTCTGGAGTTGTAGTCATTGGTGGAGCACTTGCCTTGCATGTGTGAGGCCTTGGATTCAATCTTCATCACCACATAAAAATAAATACATAAAATAAAAATATTGGGTCCATCTACAACCAAAAAAAAATTCAAAGGCAATGCAAGTCCATCCTATATTTTTTATACATTTACTTTGGAAGACATTAATTTATAGTAGAAAAAAAAGTCTATTGGATAACTTTTGGATATTTCTTAGAACTCCTTTCTGAGACATCATCTTCTGAGTTGGAAAATTTTCCATTCTCTAGAAACAGTGTGGGTCTGTTCTAGTGTTTGGCAGCTGACATTTTGATAAATGGAGGTATTAAACCATGCATTAACCATGCATTAAATTTCAGTAAGGACTTTACCTGCCATTTTTTTTTCCAGATGTAAATGTACTTTAAAATAGAAGAAAAAAAATCACCATAGCAACTTCTCTGTTAAGTAAATGTTCTTTGTACCAAAAAGAGATTGGTTATTTGCCATAAAAAATATCCTTAACTGGTTTTAAACTGGAAGGAAAATTCTATGACATATTGCTCAAAACCTTGATATTAAGATGATTGCTCCTGAGAGGTTATCAGGCTTAGAATACCGGGAAGCAATGTCTTGCTCAATTTGTATCTGGTTCATAGAACTTGTCCAGGGAAACACTGTGGAATTGAAAAGAAGGAAAAGATAAATGAGGTATGGCCAAGACAGAGACTTGGGTATGCTGTCAGTCTCCTCCAAGTCTCTTGCCTAGCACTTTCAATCAAAAACCATGTCTGTAAATCCTACCCTTGTTGACTTACCTCTTAAGATTTTTTTTTCTTTTCCCTTTCCACAGAAACTATCACATTTAGTACTACTTTTCCAGGACTCTTATAAAAACCTTCTAATTTTTCTCTTGCTTTTAATTTTGCCTACACTGACCTACCCTTGAACTCAGATGCCAGGATCATCTCAACTATGGCTAAATATAGTGCTAGAATATATCCATTCTCACCCATGAGTGACTATCCGGACAACCAGGAAACTTCCAAAAAATACTGATGCCCAGGGCTTATTCTTTAGAGATACCAATTTCTTTCATTTAGAGTAGGACTCAGGTGTTTTTCCAGCATTGCTTTACAACTCCCTGGTGCTATTCACGTTAGGCCTAAAGTCTCCTGACGTAACTCCCTGCAAATGGTTTTTAGTATCTGTGTCAGCTTAATGGTGTTCATGTCAGCCCATGAATACCAGCAAGGTTGAATCTCTGCCTGCCTCTCTGTCATCTTTCTCCTCAATAAGCAATGGTCTTTGCTTCTTAGTCATAGTTTTTTTCTCTTCATTCTATAACTTTTAATTTCTGCTATTTTCTGGGAACATCCCTGAGCCTTCAATATCAATATCCCTGTGTCTTCAATATCAACTCACACATCTTTAAATGCTCATGTATGAAGATTTCCCTGATTTTCCTCAAAATCTATGTGTCTCCATAGTGTTTTTTTTTTTTTTTAATGATTTGTGGTACCGGTATACAAATGCATTTATATACCACATGGATATATATATATATATATATATATATATATATATATATATATATATATATATATATATATGATGTAGTCTTAAAATAAAAATTCATGTTCCCATGTTTATTTTTTCAAGATTTAGCCCAGCACAAGATCAACACTCCAATCAATTTTGATAAATGCATAATTTCATGAATGATCTATGATAATATGATTTTATTTATGGCTTAAGTAAAGGATATTCATTTGGATAGTGAGAGAATCTCTTGATTGATAGTTAGAAAGAGATTCTGTGATGAATGCTCCGAAGCATTGGTTATCTCTTTGAAAGATGTGCAATTGTAGACTTGGACTCAGAAGAAGCATGTCATACTGGTAACACCAAACATCTTAGGTCAGAGTAAGACTTGCCAGGTTGGAGACCGTGTGTGCAGTAATACTTTCCTTTGTGCTGTACACTACATATTTGATGCTCATGAGACATTTTTCCTGTCCACCAACCTCAAATCTCCCTTCTCCTCTGAAGTAGATTTCTATTCATTGCTTTTCTCCAGAATCACTATCATGGTTGGAGTTTAGAAAGTCCAAAGTCCATGGTTGGACCTTTTTCAATTAAGGTTCCATGAGATAATAAGTTGCATTCCCTTGTATCCTCCAAAAGCTCAAGTGTGAGACAATATATGAAAATTTAGAGGTGAAGTGATAGGGTTATGAGAGCCTTAACCTAATCAGTGTCTTAATGCACTGATAGGTATTAATTGTGTGGTAACTAGAGGTACGTAGTGTGTGGTGAGAGGAGGTAGGTCATGGAGGTGTGCCTTTGGGGTATATATTTTGGGCCTGCTGTGTGAAATACACTCTCTGCTTCCTGATCATTACAAACTGAGATACTTATCTCCACCACACCCTTCAGCCATGATGTTTCATCTCACCTCTGGCACAGAGCTATGGTCTTATGTCTGTAGCTGGGAGCCCCAAATGAACTTCTCCTTCTCTAAAATTGTTCTTGTCAGGTTTTTTGGTCACAGTAGGAAAAAAATATTAAAACAGGATCACTGGCCTAAATAATGACAGTCATACACTTGGACTTCAGAATTCAGAATTCACAGGGCCAAACCTATGGGTCTCTGTGAAAATAATCTGAGGATGATTTTCATTCTTTCGGTGGATCTGAAAGCGGGCTTTACAACTTAGAACATGCTCACTTGATTATTCTGACCTGCACTCCACTCTAAAAATAAAGAGGCTGGATGGTCTCAGAGCTTTTTCCAACCAAGGGAGATGTCAAATGTTATTCCTAATTTTCTTCCTTATCTTCTACTAAAAGCAGAATCATTTCCATCACAATGTCTCAGATTTGGCTGAGGAATATTTCAAAAGTAAAAATTAACACACAGGGCCCAGGTCTATGTAAATCAGTGTCCTGGAGTATTCCCAAAGTATTGGTAGTAAAGAGCCACCTCTAAGATGCTACTGTCATCAAATCAGTGTAAATAGAAAGCCAGACAGCATGCACACTACCAGCTGGGGGCCCCAGTGCAGTATAAGACTTGTGAGCTTCTGGCCAGAGGTTGTGGCTCTGTTTATACCACATTATTGCCTAAAATTCTAGCTAAAAATAAGAATCCTATTATGCTGGAATATTTTGATCACCTATTGAGTGCTGACTCAATCTCAGCCTATCAGATTTTCCCCTGTGAGAATTTGAAACTTAAGCATGGATTTGACCACATCAACCAATGCTATATAAGCAAAATCTCCATATAGCCCTCTTCTGGAGAGAGTATGAGAAAAGCTGTTGCTGAACCTACACTAAATTTTCCAATCTGAGGCTCAGTTGTGATTCTGTGAACCAATCTGGTATTTTTCCAATGAGTCCTCATTTTTTTCTTAAGTCAAAATTATCCTATTTAGTTTACAGCCCAATGAACTTGCATAAACTGCTTTGCCAATAATTGATGGTGTGACCTGGGACATGTCAACTTGTATTTTTAAGACTCAGTTTCCCTCAATTGTAAAATGAGATCAGTGATTCAGAACCATGTTTTGTTGTTGTTGGTACCGGGGCCAGAACCAAGGGGCACTTAACCACTGAGCTTCATCCCCAACCCTTTTTTATATTTTATTTAGAGATGAGACCTTGCTACTTAAGTGCCTCACTAGGTTGCTGTCTTTGACTTTGCAATCCTCTTATCTCAGCCTCTTGAGCCACTGGAATTACAGGTGTGTGCCAACAATCTGGGCAAAATCCACATTTTTAATTCTTAACCACTTATAAAATAAGAAAAGACTTTTGAATAAATATAATGAAAAAACGAAAATTATTTCCCCACCTTAAATCTTCACTGTTTGATAAAACAACTTCTGAGCAAGGCTAAGTTTCCATAGAGCACAGAAGTTGTTAAAACGCTATCTTTTTATGGTTTTGTAGTTTTTGATTCTGAGCCTTGAGCCAGAAACAACTGGGGTTTTCTGTTTCAGAGCCAGATACTGGTAGATGTAAAAGGCCATATAATGATAGTTAATGGAAGACAAAAAATGGAAAATGTCATGGAAATTCAAATGTAAAAACAACTTCTCCAGCAGGTTTTTAAAAAGAGAAATTATTGAACTAATCTATTTTTTTCTGTTATAGAAAATCCTAGCTAAAAATAAGAATCCTATTATTCTGGAATATTTTGATCAACTGAAGTCTGTTAGGACACAGAGTTGAAGTCCATGAAAAGGTAAAGATACCTCTCAATTTCCAAATTAAATTGCTTGGAAACACACTTTAGTAGGAAGTTGGGTTTGGGGAGACCTGCTGTGAAAGTTAGCAAATGAAATGTAAAATGTGTGAAGTTTTCAGTTTCAGAAAAGAAAAAACCAATTTGAAGATAGTGGCATTTTTGCTTTACCAAATGAGGCTCTTTGGGTGGACTTAAATATATCCCTTGCATATTCTGGAGCTTAAATACAAAAATCTTCAAAATATCACTCCATTAAAAATCTTCCCAACATGCTAAAATTTCAAGGTCACAGTCTAGGTTATTTCTAGCAGCATGAAATTCCTGTGTGATACTCTAAATAGATACAGAGTAAATATGGATCAACACAATAATATTCATGGTGATCACATGATGTGTAAAAGATTCCGCTGGGCATTTTTATAATCTCACACTTAAATCTCACAATTCTGCACTGCCAACCTCATCCCCAGCACTGCAGGCTCACTCCTCTGTGGAGCTGGTCTTGGCAAAGGTGGATAATGATATCCTAAGTCTCTTGCCCAGTGGACACTGTTTCCTCTTTTATGACTGATTTCTCTGATGTAGGCATTGATGTTGGTCATTTTACCTTGAAGTAAAATGAAGTTGTCTACCACTCTTAACAGTGGTTGATCTGCAGTCTTTGAGTTACCTTCCCCTCCGGTGATTGTCGGTCTCATTATGGTATCTCTCGTTTTCTGGACAAGGGAGATAAATGGCCCATAAATATTGGCATTTCTTGGCATTTTGTATGTGGACCTCTATTTGAAGATGGACTTTCTATGTCTTTGTGTGACCTTACCAAACATCAAGCATATCCTTCTTGAGTTTCAGAACTATACACAACATATTGTTGAACTTCTCCTTCTGACTGGGCATAGGCATCTCAAACTCTGCAAGCCATAAGGTGACAGTCACTAAAAGTGGTTGTAGGCATCAGAGTCTCTAGCCATGGATCCTCTCTCAGCAGATATCACCAGGGTTGCTTATTAATTTTGTGGATCTGAGTTCTCTTATATCTAAAATGTATTGAGAATTAAATGGGAGAGCATATGTAATAAAGCATTTAGCATATTATGTAACACATACTAATCCTTAAATAAAATTTAACAATGTTTAATCATATTTCTTTCAAACCTGCTAATTCTTTCATATTATGAATCTTGAACTTCTTTTCACCCAAGCCAGAAATTATAGAATTATTTTCTCATATTTGCTTATCTCCACATCTATCATTGAAGACAATTCATTTTAACTTTAAAACTATTTTAAAATCTGTTTTCATCTCTGTGTCACCAATAATACTGTTTATTTTATGAATTTTTATGCTTCTGTATATCATCTTGGTCTATCTGTCATTAGGAAGGAGGGTCTTTGTGTGTGTGTGTGTATACGTGTGTGTGTGCATGTTTCTGTGAGCACGCATGTAAGTGCAAGAGAGTGAAACATTTTACTTACCTTGAAAAAACCCCAAGACATGTTCTTACTAGAGTTTTATGATATTGAGAAAAATGTAGGAAAGGAGAAATCTATTAATAAACACAGTGGGACCTGATGCCAGTGCTTAGGGAGGTTGGCAAGCCAATGCTAATTGAATAGAACCATAGAACCACACTGTTGATGTGACTGTTAAAATAACCTTTCTTTCCTCTAGGGCTGTTTAATAAAAATGCAGTGTTTTTATGTACATCCTAAATGTTGCTTTATTGAGGAACTTAAAAGCAAGTTAATAACAGCATGCTTAAGGTTTCGGAGGGAGACTGCAATAATGGTATATTTGAAAAGAAAAATTGCATAGTAAACCCAGTCACACACTGGAGGTGAATTTCCAGATCAGATTTGGAATTTTAAGCAATCAAATGTAGGTGATGCTCAAGGTTACACCATCTAGTACAGTCTAATGAGCACAAGGAAACATTCAAAGCAAGTGTTTCTTGCAATATTTTAACCACTGTGGGCTACTTTTTAATGTTTTCATGACATAACCACTAATCAAAGATAAAAATTATTCTTTTAAATATTAAGGCTTAAATCAGACTTTAAAAATGGAATAAAAAATAAAATAAATTAATTTTTAATCGACTTTTTTTTCCTTATTAAAGGAAAATCAGATAGGTGGCTCACAGTGTACAGTATATGAACACTGTCTTGTCTCATATAAACAACCAAATCAGTTATGAAAAATAGTTCCTTGTTTGTAATCTGGTGTAATTTATTGTATTGTAGTAACATTAGTATATAATACATTTTAGGTAACTTTCAATAATGTAACAAAGTTACTACCTGAAAATATTAATCATTCCATGTAACAGTTAATTTGAATTATTAACTTGATTGGATTAATATATGCCAAGGATTAAGGGGTTCATGGGTGTGTCAATGCAGGTGTGTCTAGGAATGATTGGCATGTGGAATAACCAACAGAAATAAAGACCCTCCCTAAGTGTGGGCAGCATTAACAAATAGGATGATGGCTTGGATAGAATGAAAGTTGGAAGATCAAGGAAGCAGCAGGAGACGCAAGCTTGATTCTTCTTGAATTGGTTCTTGATTGCTGCTGCCATCATCTGGGGATATCAGACTCTTGCTTCTTCACTCTTCCAAAGCAGATTCTGCCAGTGATTCCCCAGAAGCCTTTGGTCTTGGACTTGGGGTAGCACCGTTGATCCTTCTGGTTCTGGGGCTTCAGCCTCTTGGACTATACAGCGACTGGTTCTTCCAGCTCTCCAGCCAGTGGACAGCTGTTTTGGACTATACAGCTCCTGGTCACTTAGGCCAATCTAATAAGTCCCCTTTTTATAATTATACTGCCTGTGGATTCTGTTTCTCTAGATAACCCTAATACACACCATAAACAATTAAAATATCTCACAACATTTATCATCAACATTTAGTTATGACAGATAGAATACATGATAAATTCTTTTATGAAAAAATATGTATAGCCATGAAGGGAGGTAAAATGAATCCAAATACAATTTTTAAATTGTAATCTACACGGAACAAAATGAGATCAAATGCTTAACTTAATACGTGGAACCCAACAATAATTTACAAATTTTTATATTATTTAGATTTTAAAGAAAAACAATTTCTCTCTCAGAGGGAACATTTGTCTGTGTTCATATGTGTTTATAGTTGTTATTGTGATTGTTGCCTAAACTTATACTATTATTATCCAAATATATGATAGTAAAATTATATGGTACATTTTCAACCAAATAAGTTATGTTTTGTATAAGAAGGATACATTAAATAATAATTGTTTTAAATGCTTTACATTTTAAATTGCAATTTGATTTAATGGTATTTTATATTATAAATAGAGGCAGAATAAAGGTAGTTGATATTGTTAGAGTCTTCATTTTATTATCCTTGTTGAAATGAATGAAAATTTGAATGCAAATATACAAATAATTATATCATTCTTAAATGTCAAGGTGTTATTAAAGTAAATAGTTAAGAAAATTATGACATGTCCATTCCTGGGCTGAACATAGTTGGATTAAAAAATAGATTCTACCAAGTTAGAGGTGCTTTTTTTTCTTTTTTAGTTTGTCACATGTGAGAAAATGCAGTAATTTATAACTAAAAATAGGCTCTTGAAAACACAACCATTGGTCTCAATTTAATATATTTTATAAGTATATTTATCACATATAAGTTCTTTATAAAAAATTAAAATGAGGTTGGAAGTAAAAATCTTTCCTCTAAATAAGAGAATAATGTCCTCTTCCCATTTTTTGCCTCTTACTGGAAGTACTAGATAGTGCAATAAGACAAGAAAAAAGAACCAAAAGTTTAACTATGGGAGAGAAGAAATTAAATGGTGTGTTTATATATAATGTGATTTTTATGCAGAAAATCCCCAAAATATCAATAAAATGACCTTTCCACTACTAGTAAGCAATTATATAGTAAGGTTAAAGGACAAGTTTCATTAGTCAGTGGTTTTGTCACTGTGAACAAAACATTCTGACAAGAACAACTTAGAGGAGTAATAGTGTATTTGGACTCATATTTTCCAAGATTTAGCCCATGTCATCTGGCTTCATACCTCTGGGATGGAGATGAGGCAGAACATCATCATGGTGCAAGGGCATGGTGGAGGCAAGCTGCTCAGTATATGGCAGTCAGTAAGCAGAGACAGAGGAACCATGAGGACAAGATATAATCCTCAAAGTGAAGCCTCCAGGGACTTATTTTTTCCAGGCATAATACATCTGCCTGCAATTATCGTCCAGTAATCCATTCAAATCTTTAATCCATCAAAGGAATCAACACAGTGATTAGATTACAGCTCTCATAATTGAATCATTTTACCCCTGAATATTCCTGTGTTGTCTAACATTATCTTCTTAGGGGGAGTCCTCATATCCAAGCTATACACAAGTTAATATACAAAAGTTAATTATTTTTTCTGTATATCAAACATGAAAAAGTGGAATTTGAAATTGAAAGTACAATATCATTTTTATTAGAACCCCCTAAATAAATTATTTAGGTGTAATTCTAACAAAATAGATATATCTATACCTAATGAATGGATCTATGTGAGAAAAGTATAGAATTCTGATGGAAAATATTATAGGCTATTACAACAAGGAAGACAGTATTTTCAAAGTTAAGTTCTTTCCAAATTGATCTGTAGATTTAATATAATTCCAATCAATATCTCAGCAAGTTATTTTGTGAATGCTAACAAACTGCTTTTAAAACTTATATAGAACAACAATAGACCCAGAATAAACAACACAATATTGAAGGACTGATGACACTATCTGACTTCAAAACTGACTATAAAATTACAGTAATCAAGACAGTATGGTACGGAAGCAAGAATAGACAAATATGTCAATGAAATATAAGAGAGGTTCCAAAAATAGATACCTATTAGAATAATCAACTGATCCTTGCCAAAGGAACAAAAACATTACAATGGTGGAAAAGACAGTATTTTTAATAAATTATGTAGGAGCTGAGTTGAGGTATGCAAGCCTGTAATCCCAGAGGCTTGGGAGACTGAGGTAGAAGGATCATGAGTTTAAGATCAGCTTCAGCAAATTTAGTGAGACACTGTCTCAAAAAAAAAAAAAAAAAAAAAAAGGACTGGGGATGTAGGTTAGTGGGGTAAAGTTCCCCTGGGTTCAAATGCCCAGTATAAAAAATAAAATCAAATAAAAAGAAAAAAAAATTGTGAGGAAGAACTCAACACCTTCATGGGGAAAATAAAATCTAGACACAGACCTTACAGCTTATATTAACCAGGTAGGGTTTCCATACCAGAATACCACAGACTGGGTACCTTACACAGCAATTTTTTAAAATTTATTTTCTCCTAATTCTGGGGCCTGAAAGTTCAGGATTAAGGTGTCAGAGGGATGAGTTTCTTTGGAGGCCTTACTCTGTGGCTTTTAGATATCTTCTTCTTTGATGTGGCTTCAGGTGACCTTTTCTTTTTTTTGCACAGATGCCTGTGCCTCTTCCTTTACACATTTGATTAGAGCTCCACCTTGCTGACTGCATTTTGCTGTTACTGAACCCTTGAAGATTCTACCTCCAGATGCAGTCACATTGAGGTTATGGGCATCCACTCTAGAATGTTGGGAGTGGGATATGACTCAGTCGATAAGATCTTCTTTCTGAAATTTTACTCAGAATTTATAGATGTCCATGTAATCCCAAACTATAAAACTTATAGAAGATAACACAAGAGAACATCTAGATGACTTCAGGCATGGTGATCTCATTTCAGAAATAAGGCCAAAGCACATTTTATGATAGAAATAATTAATAATTGAGACTTCATTACATTTAAAACTTCGGCACTGAAAAAAAGACACTGTCAAAAGAGTAAAAACATAAGATAGAGATGTGGAAAATTTTTGTAAAATACCTAAGCTGAAGGAAGGATTATTGCCTTAAATGTTTTAATAATAATAATAATAATAATAATAATAATAATAATAATACATAAAAATCAAATACAAGAAAACAAAACAACCCAATTAAAAGATATGCCAAAAAAAAAACCCAAATAGAATTCGTACAAAAAAGATATAGAAATGGCTATTAACATAGAAAAAAGATGTTCAACATGATATGCTATTAGGGACGTGAAACTAAGAAATCACAGTACACACTTAGAATGGCCAAAATTTAAAACACTGACACCACCAAAAGTTGGCAAGAATGTGGAACCACAGGAACTCTCATTCATTGCTGGCCAAAGTACAAAATGGCACAGCTATTTTAGAAGATGGTTTGGCAGCATCTCACTAAACTAAATAAACTCCTACAATACCATCCAGCAATCATTTTTCCTTGGTATTTTTCCAAATGATCTGAAAAGTTATGTCCACACAAAAACCTGCACACAGATGTTTATAACAGCTTTAGTCATTATTGCCAAAACTTGGAATCCACCAACATTGTCCTTCAGTGGGTGAATGGATAAATGAACTGTGGTTGATCCAGGCCATGGAGTGTGACTCCAAAACAAGCTGTCAAGGCATGAGAAGACAGGAAAGAAACTTTACTGCACATTTACTAAGTGAAATAAGTCAACCTGAAAAGGCTACAAACAGTGTGAATCTAAGTGTCTGTTTTCCTGAAAGAAGGGAAAAACCAGAGAGGCAGTGAAAAGATCATTGGATATCCGGGGTTAGGAGGAAAGAAAGATGGGCAGAAGAGAATGTGGAAATAATAAAGGATTTTATTAAACTAAATTTTTATGATGCTTTAACAGTAGATATAGGTTATTGTGCATTTATTCAACCCATAGAATATGCAATAGCAAAAGTGAACACTAATACAAACTATGGACTTTGGGTGATAAAGGTGTGTCAATTTGGGCTTCAGTGATCCTAACGAATGTACCACCTTGATGTGGGATGTTGATGGTGGGAGAGATATGTGTGTGGGGGAACAGGGACACATTGGAACTCTATACTCGTCACTCACTTTTGCTCTGAACCTAAAACTCTTCTAAAAGTTAAAATCTGTTTTCAAAAATAATAGAATTTCACAGAAAGAATAACTTCCTCAATAAGCATCAATATTATGTGCTGGATTAGTTGTTCTTAAGGAACTCAGACTCTTTTAGGTAGAAAAAATGCCAACTGTTGCTTGCATACCAAGCAAAAGTTCAGGAATCAGTGGTCTTATAAGGCCCAAGCAGTGTAGAAAGACAACCTTCTTTCTCCTGGTCTCCCAAGGTTCACAATCTATCATCTCACACTCTTCCACCAAGCTTTAATCATTTAAAGGTAAATATTTGATATTGATGAATATGTGCTTGGTGATCACAGATATCTGAAGGTTTTTCAGACAGACAGATCTGAAAGCTCTCATGCATGGTAATTGAAACAAAACAGCATATTTTAATAGTTATTAACTCAGTGGATACAATTTTGAAATGCAAATAATACTGATGAAGATGCTAATGCTATTAATAATAGTAATAATAACCCTGTGTTGCATATGTGTCAAGCACTATGGCTTCTATTTAGCTTAATATTCATAGCAACCCTACTATAATTATTATATCTTTTTTTTTTAAACAGGGAGGGAGCTCCGAGAAGAGAATTCTTTGCCAAGCATAAGTTGTTGTTGTGTAACAGATGGAATTCATCCTTAGATCTCACGAAAAGAGTCTATGTTCTCATCATGCACGTTTTGCTTGAGAGCAGACAGTGGTTACGGTGTCTATTCTTACATGTGTTATCTGGAATTTGTTTGCTTGTATACACAGAAGATTGTTCTATTGTTCTCTGCTGCCCTGCCATCCAATCAGACCAGGATCATTAGTTCTCAGTTCTTCACTGAGCAGGGAAAACAGTATCCTAAATGAAAGCTGTTCATTTGAGATGTCTGAAGTTACTGAGAAATAAGCAAAAGCATCAGGAGAGAGTTACCTACCTTGCACAAACAAAAAATATAAGCTTGTTTTAATGGGATGCAGCTGGATGTCAATAAGTAGCCAAATGACAAGTTGTAGAGGCAATTCCATTTCACATCTCAATACCTTGCAGACTTTTTCCCTCTTTTAAATTAAATGATACATCGGGTGATACTATAGGCAATGGTGTGATTTCTTTGTCACAAAGCTGCTTTTGAAGCATCTATTCTTCTTCAGACCAAACATGTATGTGTATGTATGTGTGTGTGTGTGTGTGTGTGTGTGTGTGTGTGTGTGTGTATATATATATATATATATATATATATATATATATATATATATAGCACCACTTCTGTTCTCAAACAGCTGAAAAGTAGACCATACTCTTTGGGTTCAAGCAAGAAGCACTAGCTTAGCTTGTGAAGATAATTTCCTTGCAGTGATTGATTTAATAGTGTCAAGGATAATATGGTTTTTATGGCCACAAGAAGGCTGTAATCTAATTTTGCAGAGATTCTTATCTCATTGGAATTGTGTTATCACTTTTAATCTCAGCGTTTTCATTTGAATTAGCTTAGAAAAATTCAATGGGATATTCTACTGACAGCTCAACCCACAGACTGGTCTTCCACACTAAATTTCCTAGTGCCAACGTTATATTTTAAATCACGTTATCATTACTCTCAACAGTCAATTAAGGAGTTATTTTTTGCAGACTATTATAGGCAGGAATTGCTGGGTATAATTTCTTCCACACAGTAAGAACTATTTATTTTAAGAATAAACATTGTAAACTTAATTAGAACGGCATGGCTGGTTCCATGACAAATTTCAGCAAGGGATAGTTTTCAAATATCTAGATCATTGAAAAAGAAGCCAGGCATTTTCCCTGTACTCTTGCATGTGTCCTGTACTCTTGAATGGCCAAGCAAGAAACATATTATGAATTAGTTTCCTCAAAGTCTTATACTGCACAATATTTAATTTTTAGGTATGAAATCCATTGGATACAATGGAAACCAAGTTTAATTGACTGAATTGGTTCTACTCTATGAATTGTAAAAATATGTTCTAGACATCACATCATATAACCATGTCCCTTCAAAGCAATGGTCAGCTTTTGCAAACATTTCTGTTTGTAGGGAAATAAACTCCTGGATCTCAACCTTAGTAATTCTTGACTCTACTCCATCTGCTTTTCACACCAGCCCAGGATGGCAGCAGGATAGAAAAGCATGAGGATCTCAGATGCTGTCTTCTGAGAATCCCACTGAATTTTAGTGGCAGCCCCTCTCCTAGGGGACTTACTCATGGGTTGATTTTCCTCCTACCCTTGACCTTTCAGTTAAGGTGCTACCCTCTGACAAACAGTTCTTGGAATCAACTTGTGAGCATCTGCTCATAAGTTTCTGTGAAGATGGTCTTTGGAAACCTTTGTTTGTTGGGTATAATTTCTTGCTGGTGGAATAAATTATAATTCCACCAGCAAGAAATTATACTCCAACAACAGCCTGCTTGTTGCATATTTGGAAGAAACTGAAGGGCCACCTCTACACCTCAAGATCATATTCAGCATAGTGTATAGCTGTTCACAGTGAAACTCAGCCAAAAGAGTATAACATCTTTATTTGTGGTAAAACCACTACCTAGTGGATAAATTTAGTTATTTGTAAAAATTATCTTAAAAAGATAGACTGTCCTGGCAAGAACACCATGAATATGACTCCTCACTCTAGTTGATTTATTAAAGTATTTACTGGGAATATGGCAAGAGGAGAGGGATGGGAAGTTCTGGAAGTAGAGAAAGGAAGTTTTGTCTATAACAAATGCAAGGGAATCTAAATATATTGAGTTTAAGATATGTTATGAACATATGTAATAATTAATTAAAGTTAGCTGTAAAAACTCCATAAAATAGAATCATTAAAAATGGCACCCATATACCTTTACAAAAGAGAAAGGACATAAAGAAATTAGACTTAGCAAATGCAGAACTGGATTAGGAAGAACGAGTCCTAATATGGACTTTGTGTTTCTATGCAGATGGAGGCCTGGGCTGATCAGGCTTCTGTAGTTGAGGTCAAGTAACTCATGGAGTTACTACTTTATACTGTGAGAAACTCACACAGCATTACATTGTCTATGTTATTATATCCATTTGCACAGATGTGATTCAACAATTTTTTTCTGCAATTTTTATGTACCCTGAATACTTCAACTGGTTGGTAAACATCAGAGGGATGAGGAAAATATTAATTTTTGCCCAATATTCTATAAAAAGTAAGTAGCTAGGTCTTGAATGAATGAATAAATTAATTAATATAAAAAATTCTCATTTATTATTCAAAAGAGTTTTCATAGAGAATGTACTGTCCCTCATCCTTGCATTTAAAGCTCACTTATAATTCTCATTTTTAATAGTTCAACTGAAATATCATGAATCAGTGTTTTGGGAGCTTGATTAATTAGAGATAGTCAATCTAAGTCTGATTCTATTTAGTTGTGCTGCTAAAATGGGGTTTTGTGACTGTGGACTGAGAAGCTGACAATTGGCTTCTGTTGACTTTACCAACTTTCCAGTATAGAGTGATATCTTAGTGAAAAATCTGCTCCTAATGTTTTTTTTTATTTTGTCTGTCCTTATGAAGACAACACCTTAGATACTATCCACCTCGGGAATAGCAGTTAATACTATTAAAATTGCATGCAGACATCTTTGCATACCTTCCTTGAATTTCCCATGGTGAATACAAAATTAAATGCATGATGCTATTTCAATACTTTCCTCTTTGAGTGAATCAATACCAAATTCTATCCAGTTTCTTTGTGTGATCCAATAAGGACAAACACTTGTTCTACATTTAAAGTGTATACTTTCATACATCTATATCTGTATCTACACATTAAGTACTTGCTAGTAAAATAAAGGTATTGCAAAGCATAATGTAAAATGTCTCAAGAAACTCACATGAGAAAAATGTATTTTGATTTAGTTAGATATAAAAGCCACAGACTAAAGGATTAAATATCTTGTATTCTTTCCAGTCAAATTCAATTTTCAATTCAGACTAGCTAACATTTACTTGGTGCCTACTGTGAATCTGGCTCTAAGTGAAACAATTTTGTATGTATTATTCTGTTTAAAATACAGATACTGCAAAGATGCAGAAATAGAGGTTACAGATGTTGTTGGACTTATGAAGGTCAGAAAATGGGGAGCAGGATTTGAAATCTGGAACTTCTCAAACCAAGCCAAGTTATACAATTTTTTTACTTTTCTATTTTAAATAAGTTAATAAGTATTGAGGAATTCTATCATACTCAATGGTGAAAAACTGAAAAGTTTTCCCTCTACTCTATCTGGAATCAAGCAAAGATGCTCACTCATAGCACTTCTTTCTGATACAGTGCTACAAGTCTTAGCTGGAGCAATTAGGCAAGAAAAATAAATAAGAAGCATTCAAATCATGAAAGAAAAAGGAAAATTGTCCTTATTTACAAATGACATAATCTTATAAGCAGAAAACCCTAAAAATCCCCTTAAATCTAATAGATATATTCAATAATACTGGAAAATGCAAAAGTGATCCAAAAACCCAAGGGTGTGTCTAACCCTAACAACAAGCTATTGAAAGGGAATTAGGAAAACAGTTCTATTTCCAATAGTACCAAAATGAATAAAATATTTAGGAATAAACTTCACTAAAGAGATAATTATAAACAATGATAAAGGAATTTGAATATAACACAAACAAATGGCAAAATATCCTGTGCCCATGGAGTAGAAGAAAATATTGTTATACTTCCATACTACCCCAAACAATGCATGGATTCAAGGTAGTCTGTGTCAAAACTACAATGTCATTTTTACAGAAATGAAAAAATTATCTAAAGTTTATACAGAACCATAATTAAGTCCAAATAACCAAATCAGTCTTGAGAAAGAAAAAAATATGGAAACATCATATATCCTAATCTCAAAATATACTACAAAGGTACAGTGATTAAAACAATATGGTGCTGAAATAAAAGACCTAAGGATAAATAGACTATAAAAGAAAGAAAGAAATCTACAACTGGTCAACTGATCTTAGACAAAAATGTCAAGAATACCTAATAGAGAAAAGATAGTCTCTTCAGTAAATGATTTTTGGAAAACTAGACATACCTAAGTCAAAAAATAAACCAGATCCTTATCTTTCATCATTCACAAAAAAATTAAAATAGATTAAAGATTTAAAGCTAAGAACTGAAACTATAAAACTCCTAGAAGAAAATAAAGGGGGGAAGGGTCATGACATTGGACTTGGCAGTAATTTCAGAGAGCTAACACCAAAAACAAAAGCAATAAAAGAAAATAAAAATAAGTGGAAAGATATCAAACAATAAACCTTTTACAGAGGAAGGGAAATAATCATTGTAGGGAAAAAGCAGCTAAGGGATGAGGGAAAGTATTGTAAAGTTAATATTTATGAAGTGCTTAACTTTGACAACTCAATAGCAAAATAGCTAATGATTTGATCAAAAAAAAAAAGGTCTAAATATTTGAATATACATTTCTCCAAAGGACAGATACAAATGGCAAAGAGTTATATGAAAAGGTGCTCAAAATCACTAATTAGAGAAGTGAAGGATCAAAACTATAGTAAGATGAATACTACCAAAAAGGAGAAAAAAAAAAAAAAGCATTGTTGAGGATGTCGGAAATGTCGACCCTTTGTATTACTGGTGGGAATGACAAAAGGCTTTATTAAAAACACAAGGGAAGGTCCTAAAAAATTAAAAATGGAGTTAGCATATAATCTAGAAATTTTACCTCTGGTGGGTATTATTCAATTCCAAATAATCAGATATTGGATCACCAAAAGACAATAATACTTGCACGTTGATCACATCACTCTTCAGAGCCAAGATGTGAAAACAACCTAATTGTGCATGGAAGGATAAATGGATAAAAGTAAAACGAGGTGTATACCTTTAGTGGGATCGTGATAAGCCTTACAAGGAAGGGAATTCTTCAATGTCTGACAACATGAATGAATCTAGAGGACAGGGAAAGTGAAGCATGTCTCTAACAGAAGCACAATTACTGCAAGAAACTTCCCTCACAGGAGATATGCAAAAAAGTCAAAGTTATAGAATCAGCATGGGGTGGCAGTTGCTTGGACCTAGACAAAGGGGAAAAGGAGTTGCTACTTGAAGGCCATAAGTTTTCACATAAGCAAAACAAACAAGTTGCAGAGATGTCTCGTACAACACTGTGTCTACACTTGATCTTAGCCAAAAGATTGACAAATGATAGCATCCTTTCTATTGTACCTTTAGAAATTATTGAGAGCCATATTAAGCATATCTATCACAATAAAACCTAGTTTAATGATATTTAAATGCACACAAATCAGTTAGTACCTAGCACACAATCAGTGCTAAATATAAGCTATCATCATTCTCATTATCACTATCATCCTGTGCAGATGAGTGCATTCACCTAATGTGCTGATAACTGAGCTTTATTTTATTTTTACTTAAAGTAGATGGTTGGATGTTATTTGCTAGTAAACCACTTGATGTGTTTATAAAGGCTCCAAAAGAACAGGAATGCATCATAAAGCTTGGAATTTCCTAAGAAAATTTCTTAGTAATTTTCTGAAAAGTTTGACTAATATGCAATTCTTCACAAGCTCTAAAGCTCCTATTGTGTACACTTGCAATTAGACTTTGTAAATTTTACAACTTGAACACAAAAGCTTTATCACTGACGTTTTACCAGTTTTGCTTTGAATCAGTGGTGAAATTTATGTTGCTTTTACTTTATGATGCAAACTACTATTAGCTTAATTTCCTCATTAACAATTTAGTACTGTTTCAATTGCCCTTCCAGGGAGAGTAATACATATTTGTAAAACATTCTTATAACTTTCTTATAACTGAAGTTTAAAATTTATATGCATTATAATTTAAATTTGTACTGTTATTTATACTCATTTCTAAGACAGATGCCCATAATTATCCTGTTTATGCTGTGTAGTGATTTCTAATCAGGAATGGAGTTTATCTGAAATTTTACTACTTACATAATTTGTGTCATATGATTGATAAAGCTAATTAGTTATTTTAAAGTTTGAATCACTTTGTAGCAAAAAAAGATATATAAATAATTTTGTAAATATACATAAAGAAATAAAAACAAAATAAGGGTATTGCTCTTCAACTCTTGGCTATAAGCATGTAGGGTTTTTTTGTTGTTGTTGGTGGTGGTGGTGGTGGTGATTTTTTGTTTGTTTTGTTTTGTTTTGTTTTCCACAAACAGTAACACAGGTCTATTCAGGACAATCCTGCAGAGGGGGTCCCAGTGGAAACTGAGACCAGGCTTCTGCTTACAGCCTGGGGTAGATATAGGGGAATGAAGGAGCGGGGAACTCAGCCATTGCTAGGAGATTATCTGAGGAGGGTCCATGTGGTATCACCTTCATAAGGAAGTAGGTGTTTCCAGGATTTCAGTTCCAGATAAAAATTTCCTTTCTCATGATGATGAGGTGTTTGAGGTTTCTTTGCATGATGATGGATTATTGTCTGGGGTTTAGGTTAGGCTAAGTCAGAGTGACCTTGAGGTGACTCTGATTCTAAGATGGAGGACACATTTCAAAGTGGTGTTTGTTGCCTGTGTCAAGATTTACCTACCATTTTGCCTTTTTCTTTTTATTTGATAAGAAAGGAGTGATAGTAGAAGGGGTAGTGATGTCTCTTATAATATTTCCTGCAGAGAGGGGTCTCTGTTGAGGACTCCTGTAGGGGTCGGTATATTGAGCAGTTCTAATGGAGCTCAGCAGGAGAATGTTCTGGACTTTGATCAGTAGTGGCTTGATGGTCCTTTGTGAAAAGGAGGTGAGTAGCAAAAAGCAAGCCCCCCTCCACCCCAACAAAGTAATGGCAAGGACAATAATTATACAGAGAATTGGAAAAAGAAAGGGGGTTAGGCAAGTTCTTGTTCAGTTAGTGGGTACTCAGGTGTGTTCATTCCACACAGGAATACGATTCCCTGATTATAGTTGAGGCAGGCAAAGAGGTGATAGGAGACAACTCGCTTTAGCTGGAGACAGGGTCTTGTAGGGATGTTTTAATGAGACTGCAGTAGGTGGCCATGGTGGTCCAGGAGATAACCCCCACTGTGATTGACACCTCAGGGAGGAGAGCTGAGTTGTTAGAGGGGAAGGTAAAGCTTCTGGATGGCGTAAGAGATAAAAGAGGCAGAAGACTGTGGGAAGTTATGAAATGAAAGGATGCCTTGAATTTGATTAGGATGTTCCTGTCAAGGAGAGGAGTGGGCAGCAAGGCAGGAAGCATGTACTTTTTAATGAGGTTGGTTTTCATAAGCAGGTCTATGGACCTGTCCTACTGAGTGCATTTTGTACAAAATGTTTGCAAGTCACTTTTCCATTCCTTGAAAAGTCCCTGATAGTAAATGCAGTCACTTACCCTGCAAATGCCTCGCCTATCGTTCCTGCTTGGCACTGGAATTCGTAACTAAACCCTCCAGTCGTGCTCCACTAGGAATTTGCAAAATACAGGAACGTGCGTGACTCTGACTTCTTATAAGCCTGTTCATCTTCCTTTAATTTTATGGAGTATTTCAATCTCTTTCCTGAACCCAAATCCTACTTGGACTAGATTTGACATTATGTTTTCATTTGAGCTTTGGATCCTTAATCTTATTACTTCCTGTTTTCCTAAAACTGGAGTGAATAAGCTACTTACAAGAACATAAGCTGAATCTGCACAAAGCCGTTTAACTGTATTTACTCTGCTCTTTGGTTGATCCTGCTTCCCTAATCGTTCTGTGAAAATTTCAGGGAAATTACAAAGTCCAGAAGCAGTGCCTTGATTGGGATGTGATTTTGTTGGGACACTCTACTCATCTCTCAGCTTACTTTGTCTTTATGGTCCAAGTTGATCATACATATAAGCGCGCACACACACACACACACACACACACACACACACACAATCATCCATTAAGTGTTTCAGCTTGATTCTTGTTATTTTATGTGATACTTGCAAGAGTCTTGAATGACAATTGTTCTCTCCATTTTATAGATGAAATAGCTTAGTTCAAAAGAGGTCTGTTACTTGTTTCAAAGGACAGAGCTAGTCATACAAGAGGCTGGATTCAAATCCAGATTTGATTAAGTTCAAATCTCTTTACTCATCTTGCAAAATGAGCACCCTACTCTCTGGCATTAACAGGCTCTCACGTACCCTCATAGCTCCAGTTATTCAAAAGCACAAGCTTGTGCTATCTGCCTCCAAAGAAAGCCTTTGGACTGATACAGACATTGGACCCCTTGGCTCCGCAACAGGGTTCTGGGTGAAGACTCTCTTATTCATGTGCCCTCAGAGGGTGGTGAATACCTAGGGAGTGCTACAGGTTGGGGGCAGTCCTGCCAAAGGCATGAGCATTCCCTGTGTGTTTTCTCCACTGTCCAACTCACAACTACTAAAATTCCTTATTGCAAAAGCATTCAAGCCAATGGATTGCTCTCTGTTCCTAAGAAATCACACTAATGTAATTTCTTTATTTTGCAGTTGCTCATTCGGCAAGACATTGTTCATTAGACTCCTGGGAGTTTACAAGCCTGGAACAATTGTTTCTCTGTTGATCAGGTCCCATTTGTCATTTTGGAGACAGGGAAGTTTATTCGCTTATAAGATAACCAAAATAATTAGCTGTTTACCTGGCAGGTTGGTGATGATTGCAAAAAAAAAAAAAAAAAAAAAAAAAGACAAATGACCATAAATGAATAAATTCAAGCATTTTTTTTAAAAAATAAAAAGAACTGGATCATTAAGCAAGACTTTGATTATTGACTTTTTTTAACCTTAGACTGACAGTCTTAGATGAAAAATACATTTGGATGATTATAAGACATTAACCTTTTTTTTCTGTATAGTATCTTGGCACACTCAGACAAATCAGGACATTGTTTGAGCCTCTGCCATTTAAAACCATGTGACTTTGGCAAGTTTCTAGAACTCTGTGAAACTCAATTTCAATTTCCTAATGTGTAAAATAGATTTGATGACCTTTAATTCATGGGATGCTTGGGGGATCAAATGAGGTGACGCATACAAAATAACCAGCACACATTAGCTTCTTGAGGTATACCAAATCATCTCATTTCCTGGTATGTTCAAATTGCAAGTACTTAAAGAGTAGTGCTCATTTCTAAAATTCATCATATTAATTTATAATGTGATTAATTTTTACCTCAATTGGTAACTTTGAAGATTAAACAGGATTAACAAGTTAACAGTGTCTAATGCATAGTTTTCACTTGCTAATTGTTACTTAAATAGTTCTATAAATCTAGATTTATGATAATGTTGACAATGATGGTCCAGTTGATGGTACAATATTTCCAGAAATTATCCGTTAAATTTTCCAAAGTCTTTCTTTGGAAAATTTATGTAATTTCTTTTTCCTCTACCCCATATTTAGTATCTTACCGAGGTAACCAAGAACAGGGTTCATATTCTTTCCAATTTCCCCAGTTCTATTTGAACTCTAAACTTCATCTCCTTTCCTTTCTGAAGCCAATGTTGTGATTCTTTGACTGTGACTGGTGATTATACTCAATTCTTGATATCCATAATTGCCTTGTTTTCTGCTCTACTGCAAAAGCAGAAACAGTTTCCACTCATTTCCTAACAAGATTTTTTTAAATTAAATATAGCACTCAACAACACAGTCCATTTGATTTCTATTATCTACTAATGCCTATAATAATCATTATCCTACTTTTCCCAAAGACAAAACTCCTACTACGCATACTTTTTCAAGGCCCTTTGCAAACATCATTGACTGTTTCCACAATAGCAATGGAAAGGGTAAATATTAGCATCTCTCTTATTGAATTCTGTGTCTACAACACATCCCTGGATTCTAAGTTCCTTACTTGGTATCTAAAGATGATTTAACAGAATGACAATGTAATCACACGTAAGACATCTGACAATAACAGAATTATATTTTGCATGTTAGAACGTGGGGCAATTGTCTGTTCGACACTGACAGGAGACACTGTCTTTCTGAACCAAATTAAAAGTAACCTTCCCCTTCTGCACCACTTTTTCATGTGGTGAAGACAAACTAGAACCTCCCACTTCAGCAAACATTAGATGGAACAAAGATGTATGTCACATGAAAAGCCTGTGGATCTTCCAACTTTTTGCATCAGACTTTCTGAGTTGGTACCTATCAGTCCTTAAGCCTGACATATTTCAAGGAAATCATAGAATTAGACACACCATAATAATTTAATATGCAAAATATAGAATTTGACAGCCTGTATTTGAATTCTGACTTTGCCTCTTATTTTTTGAGTGATTGTAGGCAAATTCTATCCTAAATATGTACCCCAGGTTTCCACATTTGAAAAATGGGGGAAATTATAACAATCTCACATGGGATAAGAACTCAGGGAAAAAATACATGAGATACTTAGCACAGCACGAATGTGTTGTGAACATTTCCTGCATGATTTTGCTCATCAGTGGTAGTCAATTGGGCCCATTTTAGTTTTCAAAAGTACTCTTTGTCTCTTCTCCTCGCAGCTGAACACCACCTACCACTTCCTTCCCGATCACTTCACTGTCTCTTCTTAAGACAGAGGCAATGCAAGGGCGGATTCATAATTGGAAATTGTATTATCTCTCAATGTCAGTCTGTGATATTTTCCCAGGAGGACCCATCCTTCCAAATAACTCCCCCAGAAGAACATTAATGGAAAGGAAAAGATTCAGAGTTCCAAGTTGTTTCTGATGATTAACCGTTATATAACTCTGATGAGTGTTTCAGGTAGGTAAGGTCTTCTTAGACCTGCAAACAGGAGAATGCTCTGCCTGATTTTCCACAGTGCATTTTCAGGCAACTTGTAATTTTTTTCCCACCAGCAAGGGAGTCTCCTTAACTTTTATGAAGTTATTACAAAGTATTGTATGCCTTTTATACCCTTGCTGAGGACAATGTTGAATATAGACTGTCCTTTTATTTGATTCCATGGAGAGTTTGGGGGGTTTTCTGAGCACTCCTTGACAGCAGAGCTGTGTTGAGGGCTGTGCCTCTCTGGAAGGCAGCCTGTGCCCCAAGTAACAGGCCAGGAGTCCAGTGAGTCTGCAAGTCTGGTGACCCCAGGGGTCAGTTGGACCTGGAGCTACCCTTCTTCTGACATAGCTGATTCTTTTTTGTCTTTTTGCAGAATAACTCTTTGGGCATGGCCAAAATCCTGTTCAACACTGACAGGAGACAATTTATCGTGCATATTAATTGTACAGAATGGTGGGCTTCATTGTGGCATATTCATACATGCATATAACATGATTGGGTCAATATTACCTTCTAATCCCACTTCCTTCTCCCTCTTCCTACATTTTTTTTAAATCTACCCTGATAGTTTGACTTTCACTTTCACGACATCAATTCTTTTTCTCTTTGATTCTCTAGCTCCCACCTATGAGAAAAAACATAAGATACTGGCCTTATATGTCTGATTTATTTTGCTTAACATGATGTTTCACAGTTCCATTTACTTTCCTGCAAATGGCATAAATTCATTTCTTTATGATGCAACCTTTTCTTTATCTAGTTATCTATTGATGGACATCTAGGCTGATTGCATAATTTAGCTATTGTGAAGTAGGCTGAAATAAATATGGGTATGAGTATGCATGTATCCCTGAAGTATGCCAGCTTGAATTATTTTGGATAAATAGTGAGGAGTGGTATAGGTGGTTCATATGGATGATGGTAAGTTGGTAGCTGTATTTTTTTTTAGGAATCTCCATACTGATTCCATAGTGACTGTACTAATTTATATTCCAAACAAAAGGTTTATAAGTTTCTCCTCCCATACCTATTCTTACCAGCATTGATTGTGTTGGTATTTTTGATGATTTAGCAATCATCTCTTACTTCAGTGAGAAAGAATCTCAGTTAGTTTTTATTTGCTTTTGTCTAATGGCTGAAGATGTTGAACACTTTTCCTTTTCCTTTTTCTTTTTTTTTGGTGAAATTGTTGGCTATTTTTCTTTTTCTTTTAAGAAGTGTTTGTTCGGTGTATTCAACCATTTATTGAATGAGACTTTTAAAAATTAGCAAACACAACTTTGAGCACTTACTGTATGCCAAACACTTGGCTAAATGTTTTTAATTCTGCATCTCAAGCATTTAAATCCTATAAAATCTCAATCCCCATTTGTGACATGAGCAAACAGGGTCATATTATTCAGAATGACTCACCTAGGATGTTGACTTAAGCAACACCCTTCTTTATCAGCTCATTTTTGTAGTGTGTATGCCACATCACTCCTGGCTATGAGGGGGGTCTTTAGAAAACACATGTGAAATAAATATGTAAATTCATAACTTCTCTAAGACCTGATGATCTCATTTATAAAACAGAGAGAATACTCTAAGACTCTATGGTCTTTTTGAGCATTAAATGAGCCAATGGACATAAAGACATCTTTTAGAGTGCTAGGCACATAGTAGACGGTATACAAATATTTGTTCAATGGTAACAGCAAAGCACATTTTTTAAAAGGAAAACTTATGGGTATGTAACTCTGAGTCTGTCTTCTTAGGTTATGATAATTGGGCTCAATCAAAGGATAGAACACAAGGGGATTTCATACCTTAGAATATGTGTGACAGTGAAACCCACCCTAGGGAAGTGGGGTATGGATTCTGGGTGTTACTGGTGGAGCTTGTCTTGGAGGCCAAGAAAGAGGAATGGTTCCAATCTTGGAGCATTAATTTGATTTGAGCAGACAGACCTGGCTTGAACCTCTTTGTGGGATTAAGGATAAAGTGGTAGAGAAGATATCATTAAAGGCATAGATATTCATGGTGTACCTGCCACAGGCTGCTGTCTCACCCCACAGTCAAAGGGGTGAATATCTCATTTTAGAGTTGAGGAAACTGTGGGTCACTGGAGGCCAGTGACTTGCCCAAGACCACATACCCTACCTGTGGCAAGTGCAGAGTTCCAGCACAGGAAAGCCTGGTGCTAACATCTTCTCCAAGTGGGGTCTCCCTTATGCTGGAAAAGTCACATTGAATCCAAAGCAAAGTTCTCATGTTTGATTCTTGTCTTAATTTTATTTTTCAGCAGATTTTCCAGTTTCTCGCAGGGAACACAGTATTCTGAGAAGGAAGCTCGGGAAACATTCCTAACCATGGAAATTGCCTCAGAGCACTGTGAAGGGAGGTTTGTGGCTGACTTACTGAATGAGTGTTTATGGTTTCTTGCTTGCCCATGTCAGGCACTGGGTGGGGCCCAGCAGAAGAAGGTGATCTGTTCTTGAACACTTCAGGCTTTGCTATAGAAAGACAGACAACTTTAGAACCACACAAGGGGTGCTGGATGAGAGGCATGCATATAGCACAACCGTGCTGAGAAATTAAGTAATTTAGGTTTAGATTCACAGAAACCTAGGTGACTTGTGACTTTTAGGAACAGTGTGAATGTCAGCAAGGTTCTTAACTTCTCTGAGCCTCAGTTTCTTCTTCTATAGATAGAAAATGATAAATGTACCTCATAATAATACAATAACCCTGAAAATAGCTGATAGAAGGAATGCCAATTTTTCTCACACTTATTTTTATTATTTATTTATTTATTTATTTATTTATTTTTTATTGGTTGTTCAAAACATTACAAAGCTCTTGACATATCATATTTCATACATTAGATTCAAGTGGGTTATGAACTCCCATTTTTACCCCAAATACACATTGCAGAATCACATCGGTTGGTTACACATCCACATTTTTACATAATGCCATATTAGTAACTGTTGTATTCTGCTACCTTTCCTATCCTCTAACACTTATTTTTAAATCATTAGAGAAAAAGACAAAAAATACCATAATGCTAACTGAGCATGATTTACAGATTAACACAATTTTTTTTTTCTCAAAGAAGTACCCTGAATTAGGTATTTTGGCTCTATGAGACATATATGAGACCTGAGGAATTGGAAAGTTAACTAAGAGCTAATAGTGGCCAAGTTGTAAGTTGGGATTCAGGATGTCTCACACAGTTATGTTCATGCTGTGGGTTGAATGAGGAGTGTGGAACCAAGGTTTGTAGAGAAGGCAGAGAAAGGCAGGCCCATCTGTTGAGCCTCCATTGCTAGTGTGTTTCTGAGAAAAGGTAAAATGTCAAGGTGTTTGGCATTCCTTGCTCACCTATATGCTGTGGACTTCTTGCAAGAGAAGGGAAGAGATAGGCCTTCAGCTGGGCCTTTGCCCATATCATTTAGAAAATCAAAGCAGACCTCCAACTTCAAACAGCTGAATCCCATAGGGATCTCAAAGGAAGGGGATTACCGCTGAAGTCCCATGGGGGCTCACAGCTGCAGGATGTTGGTCTCCTGGCCTCCACTTCCAGTGTCAGCAAATTCAGGAATAAACAAGGACAAGTTCTTTTGTCTTGAAAGCATCACAAAAACTAAGTCTTCTGCTCTGTTCTCCATATACACATCTTTCAAATATCCAAAGAATAAATGTCAAGTACTCAAGAATCCAGAAACTGCAGGCATGAGAAGTTGTGCTATTGGGACTCTGAGGATTCTGCTTAGAACTAGTTTAGAAAGTTTTTAGGGGCAGCCCTTCTGTGGGAAAACACTAGAAGGGTATGAAGGAAGATGTAACTGTATTCATTTTACAGATATTTATGGGGTGGCTTCTCTGTGCCTAACCTAATAACAGGTCCAGGGGGCAAAGGGAGAATTTTGGATAAGTTCTGCATTGTTTGATTTATGTGAAGTTGTATTTACATGTATAAATTCTTTTTTTGTGTGTGGTTACTATCTATTTTGGTCAGCATTTTTTGCTGCTGTTACTAAAAGATCCAAATAGGACAACTGTAGAGGAGGAAAAGTTTATTTGAGGGGTCATGGTTTCAGAGGTCTTAGTCCATAGATACTAGGCTCCATTTCTTGGGACTCAAGTGAGGCAGAAAAACATCGGAAGAGTTTGGCTAAGGGAAGCAGTTCACATGATAATCAGTAAACAGAGAAAGAGTGATTCCAATCTCTAAGTACAAAATATATACCCCAAATGCATACCCCCAGTGCCCTACTTCCTCCAGCCACACCCTACCCACCTTTACTTACCACTGTAAATCCCATCAGGAGATTAATTCACTGATTGGGTTAAGATTCTCATAACCCAATCATTTCTCCTGTAAACCTTCTTGCATTGTCTCACATGTGAGCTTTCAGGGGACACCTCACATCTAAACCATAATACTAACGTAGACGTGCCTCAAGATGTGATGAGAACAGAGAGTGAGTCCTCAAGTCAAACTAGAGACTTCTGGATGGCTTCCTAAAAAAGTGAGATTATCTGAGATGAACTTTGAAAGACTGAATATAGAACACAATATTGAAAAGATTATTGCAGAGTCAAATGGTGGTTCCATTTCCAATTTTCCAAGAAATCTCCATACTGCTTTCCACATTGGCTGCACCAGTTTGCAGTCCCATCAGCAATATATGAGTGTCCCTTCCCCCACATCCTCACCAACACTTATTGTTGTTTGTATTCATAATAGTTGCCATTCTGACTGGAGTGAGATGAAATCTTAGAGTAGTTTTGATTTGCATTTCTCTAATTGCTAGGGATGATGAACTTTTTTAATATATTTATTGATTGATTGCATATCATCTTCTGAGACTTAAAAACACCATACTACAGGGACACAGCCACATCAATGTTTACAGCAGCACAATTCACAATAGCTAAACTGTGGAACCAAACTAGATGTCCTTCAATAGAAGAATGAATTAAAAAATGTGGAATATATACACATTACTCAGCAATAAAAGAGATTAAAATCATGGCATTTACAGATAAATGGATGGAGTTCGAGAAGATAATGCTAAGTGAAGTTAGCCAATCCCCAAAAGCCAAATGCCGAATGTTTTCTTTGATATAACGAGGCTGATTCATAGTGGGATAGGGAGTGGGACCATGGGAGGAATAGACAAACTCTAGATAGGGCAGAGGAGTGGGAGGGGAAGGGAGGGGGCTTGGGGTTATTAATGATGGTGGAATGTGATGGTCATTATTATCCAAAGTACATGTATAAAGACGCGAATTGGTGTGAATATACTTTGTATGCAACCAGAGATATGAAAAATTGTGCTCTATATGTGTAATAAGAATTGTAGTGCATTCTGCTGTCATGTATATATATATATATATAGAGAGAGAGAGAGAGAGAGAGAGAGAAGGTTATATATATATATATATATATATATATATAGAGAGAGAGAGAGAGAGAGAGAGAGAGAGAGACAGAGAGAGAGAAAGAGAGAGAGACGGTTATTGCAGGAGGAGGAAATAGAACAGATAAGAACCCCTTAGAATCAAGGGGTCTTTATTGTTCAGGGACACATAGTTAGTCACTTCAGCATATTCACTTGCATAGAGTCCATAATTCTTTTTCCCTAAATAAATGGAAGGCATTTCTTCAACTTTATCACTGAGCAGTGCTGGGGCAGCAGCAGGAAAAGGTCAGGGTGGGTGAGGAGAGAGACCACAAGAAATAAAATTTTACATAAGAAAAACTTCTCAAAATTAGGAACAAAATAAGTATATTTAAAGCAGGCCATCCAAGGGTATTTAGTGAGCATTGAATGAGCAGGTTTTAATTTTAATATATTTATTTAACTATATATTAGAACAAAATAAGTCAGCACAAACCCTGTAATTTTAGGAAAATTATTGTTTTGAACAAGATAAAAACCATTAAAGTAAGTATAAGAGATGATTGAAATAAAAGTATTAAAGCTTTATTGGTTGGGTAATTGAAATTGTATTGAAAAGTGTTGAAGAAGGCAAAGGAGTCAAACTAAGTTAAACATAAGTTATTAAGTGAGCAGTTCAAAGAGAGCTTGGGGAGCAATGATTTTTAAAAAAAGGATTTGCAGGAATTGGAAGAGAAAAAAATGCAGGTAGGGAGAGGAGGGAAGGGAAATAAGAAAGCAGAAGACATGAGGATTTATTAGTATTTGCATTTTGCCACGGAAAGCAAAAAGGTGAGACACAAACGCGGTTTGGAGTCTCTGCATGTGACACTGAATGCTCAACAGAAACCAGAGTTAGTTGTACCCCTTGTGGTTGCCCTGGCAACAGCCAGCCTTCCCCATTATGGTAATGATTAATAATTAAAAAGCCAACATGAAGGAAACTGGAACAGAAGGGAATCCATTTATGGCTGGATCCATTTTGTGGGAGAGTTTAAAAAGGAATTTTAGAGGTAATGGGGCAGTAGTATGGACAATTCCAAGGGGAAAAGTTCATATTGTGTGTCGGTGAGTTATTGAGACCTACGTGCTTGGGTACTTGTGGTGCTCACTCTTAGAAAAGTTCATTTACTATTTTTTTAAAAAATGACTTTAGGGCTGGGGTTGTAGCTCAGAGGTAGAGCACTTGCCTTGTACACATGAGGCCCAGGTTCGATCCTCAGCACCACATAAAAATAAATAAATAAAAATAAAGATATTGTGTCCATCTACAAAAAAAAAAAAATGACTTTAACAAGAAAGTTTATTTGCCCTGAAAAATAAAATAAAATAAAAAGAGCTACCATAAAGTTTTGTCCATGGGACATAGTCTTCAGAAATAAAATCCCTCTGATGAACCTGACTTTAGGCTTCATCCTTGATAGGCAGCCCCTCTTCTCTCTCACTGCAGAGAAGGATCTGGTATACAGGGTCAAGGGCAGGGAAAGTGAGGGCAGGCGACCTCAAAGCTCTTACCCTCCCGTGACCTCTACCAACAACCAAATTAAACCACATAACAGGGAAGGAATTCTGATTTGCCCAACTTTTTCCTGGGTGAAATGGGAAGGTTTTCACAATGAATCTTCAGTCTTTCATTTGAATCTCATTTCTGTCTAGTTCTCTACATGATCTATTTGTTCATTATTTTTGTTTTGTTTTGTTTTTTTTTAAATGAAGAAAAGGTCACCTTTGTACACTGGTGGGAGAAGTGAAAATTTAATTATTTAATTCATCTTGTCTTTTTTTTTTTTGTATTGGGACTAAATGCAGAGATGCTTTATTGCTGAGTTATTGAGATAGAGCTACATTTGTAATCCATTGTTCTTGTTGTTGTTTGTTAGTTTTTAGACAGGGTTAGTTGCTGAGGCTGGCTTTGTACATGTGATCCTCCTGTCTTAGCCTCTGAAGTTGCTGGAATTATAGTTGTGCATCATGGTGCCCTGCAGGAAATGCAGTTTAGTAGAATCATTATGGAAAACAGTGCAAAAATTCCTCAAAACACTAAGCATAGTGATATCATGTAATGTGAGAATCCCACTTAGTGTATATCCCAAGGATTTGCAGTAAGCTGTCAAAGGGACATTGGCACATGTATCATTACAGCACTATTCACAATAGTCAGGTGATGGGATCAACTTAACTGTATATCAATGGATGCCTACACAGGGAAAATAAAATGTGTGTGTGTGTGTGTGTGTGTGTGTGTGTGCACGCGCGCGAATACTCTTCAGTTTAAAAACAAAAAAGGAAATCTTGTCATTTTCCACAAGGCAGTTAGACCTGAACAATATTTTCTTTGAAATCACATAGCTATTCAAATTTTCTGTTGACATCCATTTCCCCCACCATTTGGAAGAGTGACAAAGACCCACTTTTTAAAAATCTAGTACACAGTTCTGACATTAAGAAAATTCCAGCACATGACCATGTAATAAATTCACTCCTTATAAAACATTATGAATCTATTGTGCATCAGGCTTATTGGTAAGTAATAGATTCAATAAATGCTTGACATGGGTTTATGAACCATAAAGATTCATTAAGCATATAATGAAAGGATTTGAGAAACATTAGCATATGTGTGCTAATTCAGAGAAATGAATGCAGTTATCAGAGGAGAGAAAATAAAGGTAGGAGTAAGGTGAGGAAATAAAAGAAAACACAGAAATCGTGCCCTGAGAATTCCATTTTAAGGGGTAATTTTATGGCTCAGATGTGAGGTGTCTCTTGTGTGAGACAATGCAACAAGTTTCAGAGGTGAAACAATTAGATTATGAGAGTTGAAAACTAATCAGTGGATTAATCCACTTGAATGAATTAACTAGTTGATAACTATAGACAGGTAGGGTGGAGCTGAAGGAGGTAGGTCACTGACATTGTGCCTTTGGATATATATTTTTTTTCCTGGTGAATGGGGCAGACTCTGCTTCCTGGTGCAGTGTCCTGAGCTCCTTTCATCTACCAGGCCCTTCTGCCATGAGGTTCCACACCCCCTCTGGCCCAGAGCGATGAAGTAGGTTGTCTATAGACTAAGACCTCTGAAACTGTGTGCCAAAATATACTTTTCCTTCCCTCCAGTTCTTGTCTGCTCACAGAGACAAAAAAAAAAAAAATGACTAAAATGAGTAGTATCTTGGAAAAGTACAACATAGTGGCCAGATATTTAAAAGACGATAAAAAACAACTACAGAAGAGATTGAAGGGATAAGAAATGGTTCCTTTAGACAACACCTGTGGTAGTCCTGTGCAAAAGAATGTCAGCTTCCCACATTTTTACAGTCTGCAGAAAGTCAGGGCCCACTATGCACTATTTATTTGGGAAGTATTTCTCTAGAAGCTGCACCACTTCTTACACACCACAGATACACTAAGGTTTATTAACTTAGACTTGATACCTTGAACTTTCCACAGTGCCTGACACCTAATGGATTTTTTTTTGGTATATCACAAAGTAGAAAAGCAATCAATTATTTTGGGAATTTGAAACTGTTTAGTTACAACTATGCATCCATCAGCTATATGCGAAAGTTCAATTTCAAATATGAGTGGGGTTTACTTGCTTATTTCCTTCTCTAAGAACCAGAACATCTCCCTTGAATAAAGGACCAAAAGAAGTAAATGAGTGATACCAATTCTAGAAGTAGCTTATTTTACAGCAATTTGTAGAAATGAGTTCTTTGGAACAAAAGCCATGTGAGATAATTAAAATATATATGTTTGTGAAACTGGTGTAGAATGCAGAGTAAAATTAAACGTGAATCTTTACCTGTATGTTGCTTAGAATCTAGCAAGGAAGACAAAAATTAATATATTATTTTCACAAATACAATAGTGATATTGTATTATAACTGTGGGGGTTATTAATATTGTACACACCTTAGGGATTTAAAATGTGGTCTTGCCCACTGAAGGGCCTGAGTTTTCCCAGGATGCTTGTGTTTCTTACATACCTCTATGTGCACAGCATATTCAGCTGCAGCATGGAATTCCACTCTGACCATTCTCAACACCTGGGGAGCTTGAAGAACATACCTGTGCATGGACCCATCTCCAAATGAATCAATCTGAATGCTAGAGAGGATACTCAGTGATTCTCTTTTGCAGTCAATGTTCAAAACCACCTCCTTAAACTTTATTGAACGTACTGCAATCACTCTCGTTCAGTTCACCTGGAAGTAGCAATGTGGTCAACTTTGCTTGCAGAGCTGAGTAGTAATATGTCTCTTCTCTATACTCAATTTTCAACACCCTTCAGTATGTTTTATTGTATGTGTCTCCATGATAGACATTCAGCAATATTTCTTAAATTAAAAAAATAAGATTTTCTTTCATTTCCACTAAGGAAAAATAATATGTACCTATTAACACAATTTTAAAATTATGTAAGTATTATAGAATATGACACAAACATTTTAAACAGAGTATGAAAGAAAGAAAAAGTCTAAACAGATTATAAAAGAAAGAAAGGAAAAGTGTAAACAGATTATGAAAGAATGAAGTATGTTGACATATAGATTATTTGGGCATTGTCCAAATAATTATATTGAAACTACTGAATAACATCAACATTAGACCTCTTTTAAAAAGTATGAAATGGGTCTGATTATCATGTATGTATTTAGTATGCTGCTAAATTCCATTTAAACGAAATTCCATGTTCAATACCAAAGACAAAATACTTTTATGAGGAAAATACCACAAAGCATTTGTGAGCAGCATTTCCAAATAAAATATTAAAAAGAAGGGTCGAGTAAAATACAAACAGTGTAAGTTTCTGTAAAAGAAAACAATATTATAAAGATTATTGTCTCAGTTTAATTTTGAGATGTTGTCTATGTAGTTGATTAAAAAGTATTTGTTTATAAAATATTATTAAACATTTATCAGGTGCCATATTCTATGCAGAGTGCTTGGGATTCAAAATGGGAGAAACACTAGTGGATCCCCATATAGTTTAAAATCTTCAATCTTTAATGTAATATATATATATATATATATATATATATATATATATATATATATCACTACTTACATACCTCACTACATAATAACCAAAAGTATAAGGCTTATGTTTATATTCCTGGATGAATGCATATAGAGCAAATATCATTTCTATAAAGAAATACCTAGCAGTAGTCTTTACTGAGAGCAATAAAGATAAAGGGGACACACACACACACACACACACACACTCTCACACACTCACAGGAAAGTAGTGATACATTGTCCCCTTCAACACACACTAATATTCTGGATCAAAGGAAAATATTTGACGACACATGGGGAACTTAATATATGATGGATTAGAATTTCATTCTAATTGAGGAAGAGAGTGATCATTTAACAAATGATGCTGGGAAAACTAATTAGCAATTCAGGAATAAGAATTAATTAATACTCATACTTTATACCATATGCCAAAACAAACCATTAATTAAGATTCATTAAACACACACACACACACACACACACACACACATGCATACAAAAAAATTAAATGAGATAAGTCAGATGTTAGAAGAACCAAAAATCTCAAGACAGAAAATCAGAAAGAAAGCAAGGAGGTAAGCATTGTAAAATTTTAAACATTAACATATGTGAAAATAAGGTAAAAACTAAAAGCACAAAGCAAGGAAAAAATAGGCAATGAATGTAACTGACATGCTTATTAATATAATTTGTATAGTGATGAGAAACTAACTAAAACCAATTGATGAAGAAAAAAGAATCAAATTAAGAAATGCATGAGAGGAAATGCATTTAAGTTCAAAATACTTAATTGATATACTGCTCAATAATCATAGAAATGTATAATAAAGCTATTAAAATGCATAATTCATATATTTTAACAGAAACAAGGACAACATTACTTTGAAATATCTATGCTTAAAATGAGGTGGTTTCAGTTGAATTGAAAAGTCATTTGAAAAGACTCATTAAGCATCGACCTCTTTGGCCTAGCCTATGGCTTATCTTCTGAATAAACTGTTAATTCTACTTTTAAAATATATCTTGGATTTTACCAAACATCCATTTCTATTTTCATCACCTAAGTTTAAGCTCCATGAACTCCTGTTTGGAATAGTCAGTGGCATCATCATCTCTTATTACCCTGTTTTGATTCTTCCTTCATCTGCACACAGAGAACAGAGGGATCTTAATAAAACACAAATTGCATTGTTATTCTTTTTTTTTATTGGTTGTTCAAAACATTACAAAGCTCATGACATATCGTCTTCCATACATTTGATTCAAGTGGGTTATGAACTCCCCTTTTTTACCCCAAATACAAGTTGCAGAATCACATCGGGTTACACATCCACATTTTTACATAATACCGTATTAATGACTGTTGTATTCTGCTACCTTTCCTATCCCCTACTATCCCCCTCCCCTTCCCTCTCATTTTCCCTCTCTATCCCATCTGCTGTTGTTTAATTCTCTCCCTTGTTTTTTTTTCCCCTTTCCCCTCTCAAACTCTTATATGTAATTTTGTGTAACAATGAGGGTCTCCTTCCATTTCCATACATTTTTCCCTTCTCTCTCCCTTAAGATTAACGTTATTCTTATGCTTAAAAGATTCCATTGTCGGGAGTTCCAAGATGGCAGACCAGAGGGAGGCAGCATTCTGTGATGCTCTGTGATCCAGATCTCACCTAGTCGGAATACTGCACTTCTGAGAGTGTTAGAGAACCCCATACAGTTGCTCTCTGCAGAAATCACCAGCGCTGTGACCTGCACAGGGCTCTGGGACTCGGTGTTCAAGCAGGACCCAAAGCGCGAAGTTCCAGGTCAAGTAAGACTCCTTGAGCACCTTAGCAGAATCACCTATCAACACATCTGCAGGTTGCCAAGACTTCGCTCCACTCCCACACAGGTCACTCAGCTGCTACCTACCCACAGCACAAAACCATTTGCCAGGCTCCCCCCACCTCACCAGACACCCTGGCCCAGAGAGCAGACCACCGCCATCTTGCAGACAGCTGCCATCTTGGCTCAACATTGTCACCATATTAGGTGGGGCAGTTCCCAGATCGGATCTCCAGGGACCAGTGAATTATCAAAGAAATCACTAGCTCTGTGACCACCCAAGCAGAAATCAGAGCCTCTGGGCTCCAGTAAGTCTCCAGACTCTGGACCCAAAGCCTCAGTTGGAGCCCACGCACAGCTCACAAGCGGCTCAGCAGAAACACCTCCCAGCACCTCTGCAGGACTCCAGACTGCACCGCTCCCACGCAGGTCACCCAGCCCCTACCTCCCCACAGCACAAGGCCATCACCCAGCTCCCTCCACATCACCAGATGCCCCCGCACTGGAAGCAGACTCCATCTTGGAAAATCTTCCTCACCATTTTGTGGTGGGCGTGGCCATCAGATCAGATGGCCATTTGAGCAGGTACCTGATTTCCAATTCCTCCCCGTCCCCAACAGCGTTAACTCGGCACAGTGGCCACCCAACACAAGATCAGCTCTCAGCTGGACAGGAGTACAGTGGAACAGGGTGCCAACTGCCTGGTCTAAGCTTGGGGGTGAGAAGTCCTGCAGTTGGGACCTGATAAATAAGAGAGGGGAGGGGACTAAAGTCTGGAGCAAAGCAGAGAGATCAGGATTTGGGAAATACCCAGGCAAGAGAGGGAGATGATAGCAGGGGCTCAAGTCAGAAGGGTGGTCACAAAAAAAAGTCCCATGAGATGCTATTTCCCTGCTGGGATTGGTGGGCAGCACTCCCCACTTCCAGATGCTCCACACTAGGTCTTCACACCCTGGTTACCTATACCATCCTGAGAGCAGAGACACCTACTGAATGAGAAAACCCCACCAACAAGATGAGAAGAGAAAGAAACGAATCTCTAACAGTATTTTTTTTCTCTTCTTCTTTCTCTTTTTCCCTTCCATCCTCTGGCCCTCACATCCCCATCATATGTAAAACCAATAATTTTTTTTGAAGACTTAGTCATCTGAATAATATAATATAGAAGAATTGCATAAGCCCTGTTTTTTTCCTCTTCTTCTTCTTTTTTCTTTGTATTTATTCTCTTTTTTCTTTCTTTCTTTCCATTTTTTCTCTCTTTCTTCTTCCTTAACCCTCCAAATTATACTATTTTAACATCCTGTATTTTTCTAAAAACATATGTGTTTGTTTTATGTACTCTACTCTCTTCCCACGTAATTGTCTCTGCCAAATTACCTCCTGTCTATTCTCCTGCTACTAACCCTCTTCACTAGATTTTTCTTTCACATTTCCTAAGATATATTAACTATATACCCTCACATCTTCTCCCCTCAACATATTGTCCTAAGCCTGACCCCCAGTTCATTGTCCACCACCAGAAACTGTAAACCTTTTTATGAAACTACTAATAATATTTTAAATTACAATTGAATCCAACATTTCTGGACATTGAGACTAAACTATAAATGTCTTAATAACAACAATTTGTTCATAGGTGATGTATTGTCGATATTGGGATCTGTTAATATTATCCTTCCCCACAAAGAGAGATCTTGGAACCCTACAAGACCACTGCAAATATATAGGGTAAAAACAATAACACACCAGATCCACAGATCTGGAAAGGAAGACACATGACCAACATGAAAAGACAAGGGAAGAAAGTTCCACAAACAAATCAACACAACATATTAGAAGCATTGGAAGCTAAGCAGAAAAAAATGACAGAGAAAGATTTCAGGATATACATGGTTAAAATGTTTGGGGATATCAAAGAAGACATAGGAGAACAAATACAGGAGGTGAAATATCCCTTCCTCAATGAGCTACATAAACAAATCCAAGAAGCAAAAGATCATGTCAACAAGGAGATAGAAGTTATACAAAATAAACAAACAAACAAACAGGAATCCTTGAAATGAAAGAAATAATAAACCAAATTAAAAACTCAAATGAAAGCATCACCAACAGAGTAGACCACTTAGGAGATACGACATTAGACAATGAAGATCAAATAAATCATCTTGAAAAGAACAGACCACACAGTGAAAATGATAAGAAACCACGAGCAGAACATTCAAGAAATATGAGATAGCATAAAAAGACCAAATTTAAGAGTTATTGGGATAGAGTAAGGCATAGAGGTCTAAACCAAAGGAATGAAAAATCTATTTAATGAAATAATATCAGAAAATTTTCCAAACATTTATAATGAATTGGAAATCCAAATTCAAGAAGCCTACAGGACACCGAATGTACAAAATCACAAAAGACACAGATGAAAGAAATCAAAGGGATATGTATAGGAAAAGAAGAACTTAAATTAACATTATTTGCTGACAGTGTGATTCTGTACCTAGAAGATGCAAAAATAAAAACTCTACCAGAAAACTTCTAGAACTAGTAAATGAATTCAGCAAAGTAGCAGGATATAAAACCAACATCCATAAATCAAAGGCATTTTTGTATTTCAGTGACGAAGCTTCTGAGAAGGAAATGAGGAAAACTACCCTATTCACAATAACTGCAAAAAAAATAAAAAATAAATAAGATACTTGGGATTCAACTTAACGAAAGAGGTGAAAGATCTATACAATGAAAACTACAGAATCCTAAAGAGAGAAATCAAAGAAGACCTTAGAAGATGGAAAGATCTACTTTTCTCTTGGATAGGCAGAATTAATATTATCAAAATGACCATACTACCAATCACTATACAGATTTAATGCAATTCTGATCAAAATCCCAATGGCATTCCTCATAGGAAAAAAGCAATTATGAAATTCATCTGAAAAAATAAAAGAACCAGAATAGCTAAAGAAATCCTTAGCAGAAAGAGTGAAGCAGGTGGCATCGCTATACCAGACATTAAGCTATTCTACAGAGCAATAGTAACAAAAACAGCAAGGTATTGGCACCAAAACGGACTGGTAGACAATTGGTACAGAATAGAGGACACAGAGATTAATCCACAAAATTACAATTATCTTATATTAGACAAAGGTGCCAAAAACATGCCCTGGAGAAAAGATATCATTTTCAACAAATGGTGCTGGGAAAACTGGAAATCCATATGCAACAAAATGAAATTAAACCCATATCTCTCATCAAGCACAAAACTTAACTCAAAATGGATCAAGGACCTAGGAAATAAATCAGAGACTCTGTGTCTAATAGAATAAAAAGTAGGTCCTACTCTTCATCATATGGGATTACGCCTCAACTTCCTTAATAAGACTCCTATAGCTCAAGAATTAAAACCAAGAATAAATAAGTGAGATGGATTCAAACTAAAAAGTTTTTTTTTTTCAGCAAAAGAAACACTCTGTGCAGTAAGCAGAGAGCCTACATCCTGCAAGCAAATTTTTACCCCTCACACATCAGATAGAGCACTAATATCTAGGGAATATAAAGAACTCAAAAAGCTAAGCACTGAAAAAACAAATAATCCAATAAACAAATGGGCCAAGAACCTGAACAGACACTTCTCAGAAGAGAAATCAACAAATATATGAAAAAATGCTCATCATCTCTAGCAATCAGAGAAATGCAAATCAAAATTACTCTAAGATATCATCTCACTCCAGTCTGAATGGCAGCTCTTATGAAGACAAACAACAATAAGTGTTGGTGAGGATGTGGCGAAAAAGGCACACTCATACATTGCTGGTGGGACTGCAAATTGGTTCAGCCAATATGGAATCAGTATGGTATGAAGATTCCTTGGAAATATGGGAATGGAAACACCATTTGACCTAGCTATCCCTCTCCTCGGACTATACCCAAAGGACTTAAAAACAGCCTACTACAGGGACATAGCCACATCAATGTTTATAGCAGCACAATTCACAATAGCTAAACTGTGGAGCCAACGTAGATGTCCTTCAGTGGATGAATGGATAAAAAAAAATGTGGTATATATATATATATATATATATATATATATATATATATATATATATACAATAGCTGCCTTTGATGTTGTCTTGAGATAATTGTTACCGTTATTTTTGCAAAAGAAAAGATCATAAAGTAATTTGTCGGATTCTTATTTAAGAGAACTATGCCCAAGTTCATTGACTATAGTGTTCTTAATTTCATCATCTATGAAATGTAGGTGACAGGACTGCTGTGCTTGCTCAGCGTAGACCTGTCAATGCTGAATAGTAATGTTCCCCGGTGGGATTGTCCATAGTCTGCGTCTCAGGGGAGAATTCTGTACCATCTTTCAGGTCTCAATTAATATGTATTCTCTGCAAGAGAAACTTCCTTGACTGCCTCATTTAAAGGCAATCCCCATTTCTCTTTGTCATGACATCTTCTTGGTCACATATCCTACACCATTCTGTATGGAGGACCAACTACAACAATTGAGTCCAGAGAGAGAGCAGGACACAGGATTTTTCCTCTCCCCAGGGTAGAAATAAGATAGGGAGACTCTTGGGTAACACAGTGAAAACATAGGTGTGACAATATTTCCCACGAATTTGTTCAATTTAATTTAATAAAGGGAAATTGATAACTTTTCCAGGTCGTAGATATCTAAGAGAAACAGGCTAGAGATAGAAAAAAAATATATTGCTTATAATTAGAGATAATTTTTTTTTTTCTTTCTGGGTGCTTCGGTGTTTTCTCAGTTTGCTTTACTTAGGTATGTGTTATTTTATAAACAGCAAAATAACATTAGCAATAATAAAAATGGTTTCCTTTGGGACAAAAGAGCTAAAGTGATTCACAGGTGGATTTGGCCTGAAAGCAACCATACAGTTTCCCCTAGGAGAATGGCTGTTCTCATCCTCTCCCCCAAATTCCTTTCCAAAACCCAACATCAATAATCTAACGCATTCCAATATATTTTCAGTTTGCGATTTTATTCCTTTCACTCTATAAACTCTGTTTCTATAATTTCTTGGTTCTGTGGAATTTAAAGTGTGTTTCTCTCTTTTAGCCGAAATCAGGTCAATTTTATTGGCTCTTAAAAACAGGTAGTTAGGTGGTTAGGAAGACTATGAAAAGGTATCAGATGACTCCAGGTTTATGGAAATAGCTTTAAATAGATTCCAAGTTTATGGAAAGACCGAACCTCAACCATGCTGACTGCAGCAAGTAGTGGAAATTCAGTCCTCCCTGAGGATGGTTGACGATTTAATATAATTTTTAATGATGAAACATCTTCAAATTAGGAGTGCAGCTATTTTGACCACAGAGGGAAATATATAATGTAGAACCCTGAAAGAATGAAGAATGAAAGTAAATTGAATAAGGAAAGATGAGAAGCCAAATAAAGTCTCAACTTCTAAGATGATAAAAGTCTGCCCTCCGGGGACCCGTTTTCAAAAGTGTCCTCTACAATAACACCCTTCCCCAAATAACAGTGCTGTTTGCAAATAGATCCCAATTACATGACTCAATTAGGGATGCAAGCCAGGGTCTTATGCACCAAGGAGACTCAATGCCCTTTCTTCTACCTCCCTGCCCTTGCAGTGTTGGATAAAGGGCAGCTTCACAGAATTGCAAATGCTTTTGTGTAGGAAAATAGAAAAAAAAAAAACACACATTCACCAAGTGATAAATGGTACAGAAGTGTCCACAGTTGTAAGGTCTGCCGCTTTCTCTCTCTGTCTTTGCTTGGGTGACACAGCCTCTGAGAATTAGTGGTGTTGGGGAAGAGAGATTGGTTTACTTTGGGCAGTTTCAACTAAATGCATTTACATTCTAAAAGCATCATGTGCACATTATTTGTAATCCACAGATAAGGCCAAAGTTTGCTTTTATTCTTTCAGATCATATCTGACCTTTCCAGAGATAGCAGATGAAGCATCCCTGCTTTAACATACAGTCTTTAAGTGCAGAGATTCTAGAATTTAGTCTCTAGTCATTTGCATAAAAAGCAAATTAGATGCCCAATATTCTGACTCTGAAATTAGTGCTCTTCCCATTACCCAGTGTTGATAGGCACAGGGATCATGTGGGAGCCTGTTTGAAAGTCAGCTTTGGTGAAACAGGTCTAGAGTGAAACTTGAGGGTCTATAATAAGTTCCAACACCACTCGTCCAAACCCCACACTTTGAAAAGCTAAGTATTAAATCACAATATCCAGCCAGAGCATAGTACTTAATCATACTTTGGTCTAAACATGCTGAGGTGAACTAGTTTTTCTCAGGATGTTCTTCTGCAGAAAGGATCCCAATTAAGGAGAGAAAAAAGGAATTGGGGAGTGGGAGAATGTTAAGGTTTTTGCAGTTTTTAATATATCCAAGTAACATTTGTACATTCATTCCATTAATTAATTAATTATGATTATTAATTAATTATTAGTATTAATTATTATTAATTAATTAATAATTATTTCTTGACTAAAACAATGCTTTATTTTCTCCTTTATACCCACCATAAAATATCCTCAGAGAGGTTGAAGGGCTTCTTCCACTGCAACTGAGTTAAGTAACAGAAGGATCCAAACTTGTTCTTCAGTCTGGAATTTTACCTGTGCTTTATGTTATGACATTGTAAAGGTAGCATTCATGAACTAATCACAGCACACCTTTGTGCCGCTGTTCACTTGTTACTGGACTCCATATTTACACATCCAAGCATGAGCAATGTTACCAATAGTTGCTTTACAGGTGACTCTGAATCTTAACACAGGAGTCCCCAGTTTGGAAAAGCTGCATGGGTATTGCAACACTAACCTGCAATTTTGGATGGGCACTAAAATAACCTTTGCTGTGGAAGGTGAAAATCTTTTGAAAGCAGGGAGGCCAAAGAAATGTAAATGCAGCTTCTTCAAACCTGACACTTCAAAAGAGGTGGCCCCGCCAGCTCTTGTCCATTATCAAGTTTTCTGTCACTCATGTTGATGAAGTTTGATAAACAATGTAAAGTACTTGGGGTAAGACAGGGCACAAAGAGAGACGTTGATGACTTAAAAAGGCTGAATTTCCTGAGAAAGAAAATTTATTGCCTCTATTGGGGAGTGGCTTCCAAACAGTAAAGATTGCTCTTTAAGAGATATAGCAGTCATGTCCCAGGATTCTGCAAGAAAGTCAACTGGGGAAGGATTTCCCCAGCTCTGGAGGCTACTGGCTGGAAGAACAGCTACTGGAAACTTTGCCTAATGTTGAGACTCAATGCCATCCTCCCAGACTTCTCTTAGATTGGCTTTGTAGCAGTACAAAAGGCAAATGGCTTACTTCTCTTAATAGACTATCCTCCAGGTTTACTCATTTTGCTAGAAATGACAAAACTTTTCTTCTTTTTTTTTTAAAGTTGAATAGTATTCCATTGCGCATAAGATCACACTAAGTAGATTCTACATCCCTTATGTGGGGAATTTTTAAAAGTTGAACTTATAAAGGTAGAAAGTAGAATGGTGGTTTCTAGGGGCTTGGGGTACATGGAAATTGGGGAGGTATTGGTTAAATAATGCCACATTTTGAGTTAGGTGGGAGTAAGTTCAAGAGATCTATTTTACAACATGGCACCCACAGTCATGACAGTAAGAATATAGGGATTACTTTGTCTTAGTTTTATCATCTCCATTCCTAGTGACATCATTAAAGATGGTCTCATGGGCAATGGTATCAACTTCATGTTCTTTCCACACCACCCCCTGCCAATTGTAAGTTTTCTTTTAGGCAATATTCTGCTGCCGTCGTATCAACTGTGAGGCAAGAGAATCCTAAGCATGCTCATGATCCTATGTGTCAGGGGCCAGTCTTATCTCCTTTCAATTTTAGCATAAAATATGGGTATGGGGCTCAGAGATAGAGCATGTCCTTAGCATGCATGAGGCTCTAGGGTCAATGCCCAGAATGTACCTAAATTAAATAAATAAATAACTGAATACAAACAGTATTTTCTTTGCAGACTTTACTAACAGACTTCAGATCACAACATCTGTTTTCTATCTTGCAAAATCTCCCAAGGCCAAGAGATAGAATAGGAGGAAATATACAAGAAGCACATCATCAAATTTATATCTCAATTAATTATATGAGTTATTAATTTTCTTTTAGTTGGCTTGTTTGTCCCCAAGAAGCACATTTTCAAAACATAGTAAAGGTTTTGGAGACAAACAGGCTAAGACTCAAAGACAAATCTTTAACAGTAAACAGCTCTATGAGTTTGAAAAAGTTATTCAAATCTTAATTTCCTCTACTGAATAATAAGTTTAATAACATTTATCCCATCAGGCTGGCATAAGAAAAACTTCTAAATACTGCAGTGTCTCTTAGTGCCTAGTAAATTGAATCTCTGTTAACTAGGATGTGTTTAATCAAACCAGCAGAATTAAGCACTCCAGAGAAATAATGCTATTTGTATCTACCATATTCAGAGAGTTTGGAAAGAAAGAATTATACCAATTTTAAATAATCCTCATCTTATAAAACTCTCAATTTACTGTTAGACTCCTATCTACCAAATTTCATAGCTTAAAGAAATAAAAAACAAGAAAGCAACAAAGAAATATTCTTTGAAAAGTTCATGCCTAAATTGATTTTTTGAATTGAATCTTCAAAACATAGCAGAAGTTCAGTTCCATTATATAAAACCTAGGCAATATTTCCCAGTCATTTCCATGCCATGAACAAACAGCATGATAATATTTGTACAATGCCCTGGTTGAAGTGGATGAGACTGTTTTTGATGGAAGGCAATGGACTTGGGCCCCCCAAATCCCCAGGTCCCATTCAACAGCCCTGAGGGACGACAGAATCAATCTTGTGGCAACACATCTAGGAATACCAGAGGCCACAAGTTGGGAATCTCTGAGTGACCATGTAGAAACTAGCACCATCTACATAATGAATTATGAGGCATATAGCTCTATTTGGAAGTGGAATTCAAAATGGAATGTATAATAAATCCATTGATAAGTATATCCATTAATTTTTCTCAAGAATCATTAAATGCCTTCAGAACTACTAATCTCTTCTACAGAAAGAAATTAGATCCCGTTCCAGCTTTTCAGCTGCTTATAGTCTAGTGTTTTTTGATAGAAATATAAGGCAAGCTGCTGATGAGACCTATATATATAATTTAAATACTCCTAGCAATGTAAAAAGAAACATGACATCAATTCTAATAATATATTTTAATTAATCCAACATGCCAACAATTGTCAATTAGTCTAAGTTATTAATACAGTCTTTGGATTAAGTCTTTGAAAATCTATGATATAGAGCCTTATCTCAATGTGGAATCATCAGATCTCTAATTCTCTAATTCTCCAGTGTTATATGTGACTAATAGCTTCAGCATTGAAGAGTTCAGACAGGTGAGACAAGCATGTCAACAAATAAGAGCTAAAGAAAGGTAAGACTGAACCCAGTGAGAAAACAAAGATGAGTCAAATCTATATTTCAAGAGTGAAATATGCACTGTTATCTCCCATTAGCAGTAATCTCAGTTTCTTTATTCATTTATGTGAGATGTTTGTCCAAGGATTCTTTTAATAGTCCTAGAAATTATGAAAAGAAATCATTATGGATCTTCCTATGTTTATTCTTTTATTTTTTTTCCAAGTGTAGATTGCCATGCACATTTTAAAAATCCCATATGAATTAAAGTGTAGCATTTTACATCAAGGAGACTTCTATGCTCATCATATCTTTCATGTTCTTTCCTCATCCCTCTCCCCAACTCATTGAAGAGGGTGTAGTGCCTTTCAGCTCATCTGAATGTGTACAACTAGGAGACACAATATGGGTCCTAGTAAGCAGGGAGAAGGTTGAGGGGGAGAGGAGGGTGTGGGGAAGAGAGGGAGAGGTTTAATTTGACAAGATCTTCTGTTTTAATGACTCTAATTGGGATGGCTTAAAAACCATTAATCCTCAAATCCCACCTTCATTTTATGTTCCTAAGATCTATGGTGGTTCTCTAGTCTTAAGAAAAGTGATGTACATGTGGCCTGCATGAAGCCTCTGGAATAAGACTAGGCAGTAAAATGGAGTATAATTGAGTGAGTGGCACAAAGGAGGGGGAGAAATGTAATTCAATAAGTATGAGTAGGAGAGAGATATGCAAAATGCATGGGTTTCCTATGCCTGGCGTTTTAGGATAAGACCATTCCTTATTTTAAAATTGGACTCTTTAGCAGAATTACTCAATATCAGCCACACAGAAGTTGGCTTTGGAACTGTAATTTAAGGTGTAAATTAAGGTGACATCAACCAGGGATGAAATACCTTCAAAGAAGCTGAGATATAAAATATGAGCCATTTTCTGGAAATGGTAGGCAATTGGGAGTTGTTGAAAATGGACCAACAAAAGTGAAAGGGGAAATAAAGAAACAGATTACAGGACAAAATCCTGAGCACCTAATTTAAAACAAAAATGGTTTCCTATGGTTTATGATGAGTGATAAACAGAGTCCACTGTGTGGCCATAAAAATATATCTTTAGCTCAGAAAATATGAGCCTCCCTGTCAGCTTAATGTAGTGATTTAAGTTCATAGCCTTTCTCCTTGAAAGAGTTACAAGGCTGAAGTTACCAATCATTCTAAATGATGAGTGTTTGGAAATTATGAACTATAGCCAAGTGGCCTTAGTTTTTAGTGCAACTTAATCATGAATTTACCTATTTCAAGTTATTGTTTAGTTACATATTTCTTAGAGCAGCTAGAGTGCTGGGGTACTAATAGCTATAAAACTTCATTAAAGTGGCATTAAACTTCTGAGAAAATCCCATAAAACTCTAAAGAAATTCCAATACTGGAGGTCTGCCTCTTCTGGCTCCAAGTCAACTTTGTTATAATAAAGTCATTCAAAGACTCCACCAGGAGCCAAGAGGGTCTATTGAGCAACCTCATAGTGTTATAGCAGGAAATCTGATTCACCTAGAAGACTAATGAGCATAAAAAAAAAAAAAAAAAAAAAAAAACATAGGAAATTCTTACCTAAAGCTTCCTAAGAAACATTAAAATAGCAACTGGGGATGTTGACTCTATTAGAATATAAAGAAGAGGGGAGGGAAAAAAAAGCCCATTCATAATTCTTCCATACAAAAATCTGCTCTCTATGTTCTGGGCAGCAGAGTCTTCAACTTCAAGGTCATCATTTTATAAACATGCTCAGGAAAGAGCAGTATCACAAATCACTGATTGTCAAGGAGAGTTAAACAAAGTGCAGGAGCCTCGATAATTTAAATGCAGAGCACAATGGAGAGACATTAAACAGGATATTTGGGAGCAAATATACATCCATTCCTGTCTATTGGAATTTTCTAGTGGGAAGATGAAGGGAGGAAAAGTGATGCACCAACATTTTTGAGTGAGTATTAATATTAGGTGCTTTATAACTTTGCTAATCAAGCCGTTATCCATGATCCACTAGCACCTGAGAGTCTGTAGTAAATGCAGAGCCACAGGTCCTCCTCTTTTGAATCATAATCCCTTTTTTGTAAGATTCCAGATGCTTTTAATCACTAGGAAACTTGAGGGGTAAACCTTTGCCTCACTTTTGTCATTTAAAACATAATGCTGTTCTATCCATTGTAATCCTCACTTCAGAGATTGGAAAATAGCTCTGTAAACTCTCCAAAGTTGCCCTACTAACCAACTAGGAAAATGCAGTTCTAACTTTACTCATTTAAATTCCTCTAAAAAAACAGAAATAAAAATCCTGGCAAACTCAAACAACAGAAGTTTCTTGAGATTGTGTTTCCTTTGTTCTTTTTCTCTCTCATCTACATGGAGTGCCTAATAGTTGCTTGATGAAAGGGTTGTTTGTGTGGACTGCCTGCTTTGTGTGAGTTATTGGGTACAAAAGCAAGAGTATGAAACGGGATGCAGGCTCATATAAAGAAAGCATCACGACAAGAGGTACTACCCAATGACAGAGAGCTGTCTTTTGCATATTATATTGATCAGAGTAATCCTGAGAGCAAGGCAAGTGAAGTAATTCCTCCATAAATAATAGTCATGGAAATGATTGCTGTCATTAACTTTTCCAGAGGTGGGGATGCCATTTTATTCTTAAAGCAGAGGGAGGGGTGCTTTTCCTGGTGGACACAATGGAAGTAAGGAGAAAAGATTCCAGTGAATTTTAAAGGCCTAAGGGCTCACAAGGAATTGAGGCAATATTCTGGAGGCTATCATGAGCTTCTCTTTATCATTTAAGACATCATGTAATTTTGACATTTGCCTCACTTTAAACATAGGAGGAGAGTGAATATCATGATGAAAGAGGAAATTTCATAGGCATTTAAAAATATGAGTAAATACTACATAATTCCAGAGGTTTGGAGAAGACCAAAGAGCTTATGAAAACCAAAAACAATGTCACTAGGAAAAGTGTTCCAATAACAAAGCTATTGTGCTGACAGGGTAAAACCCTGCATTGAACTTACTCCAGGAGAAATAAAATTTCCCTCCCTTGTTTTCCATAGGTATGCATGGATCTTTCTCTGGAAAATTTTCCCGATTCCCCAAGGTCAGACTAAGTTTAGTTTTTGATTCAGTTATTCTTTCTTCTTTTACAATAAAGGTGAGCCCATTAGGTAGGAAAGTAGATAGGTAGATGATGGACAGTAGATAGATGATGCAGAAAGATTTCACATTCATCTTAGCACTCTATCCCAGCACCTGCCCTGGTGTCTGGTTCATGGTAGGTACCAATAAACATTGGCATATTTGGACTGAATAAATAATTAAGTGCTGCTATAAGTTTTTTTCTACAGAAGATCTCTAGCATGGCCTTTAAGCATAGTCGTCGGCTAGGAGGCAATAGAGATAAGAAAATATCCCAAGGACAAAATAATAATAATACATGCTAATTCAAATATAAAAAGCTTTTCTTCCCCATGTAACTAATTCCCACACTTAACCAATATATTATTTAACTTCTTTATAGATAAAAAATCCAAGACTAAGGAAGATTTTCATTATTGGAACAAGTGGAAAAAGCTAGCAGACTTTTGCCACTTGACCACACTTGCTAATAAGAATCGAATCCAGTCGTTCAACCTCTAAGCCCAGTGTAGTATACTCCCCAGTCTAGGATGATGGACAGACAGATGGTTTTCCTAAGATCAAAGTGGAACTAACACTTTCAAAATATATATTGCCTTCACTATATCAATAAAAATCATGCTAACTATTTTCTAATTTTGTGGAGCCATTTGAAAACCAGTTATTTTCCAAAGTTCTCTCTCAGTCTGTAAATGAGGGAGGGGGGTACCAAAGGGAAAAGCAAACTATGATCAAATTTCTTCAAAGACATTTCTAATTTCTTTTAAGGTGTGAAATGATTTGTTGATGTTCTAAATCATAATTTCCGAGACTTAAGCAAATACAGGTCCCCCTTGTAGATAAACAGAATAATAGCTATCTGACCAATCACTTCTCTTTTCCCCTGACCATCATTTGTCTGACTGAAGTCCTGAGCCACCATGTAAGAAGTCTGACTCTCTGATATTTCTTCTTGCGGGAGAGTATGCATATGGGCTCTGGTTGGTGACAATACCATCTAAGCCAGTCATGTAGGTGAAGGTATATTAGACCCTACAGTTCATCACTAATGATATGTAAGTACCATTACATAACCTTTGCTATCACTATCCAGTTTCCATTGCTGAGAAACAAAATTACGAAATATAACACCATGCCTTTGATTATAAGCCAATTATTATGTGGGCAGTTTTTATTTATTTTATTTTTATGGAGCAGTAGGTAACTGGGACAGCTGGATTTCCCATATCTATTCATTGAGAAATTTTATTCCAAATCCAACTTCATCGTGTTGTTCATAACAGAAATCAAATGAACTCACGGAGGAATAGATTTACTTTGCAAACATGTCAGGAAATTTCAAAAATATGTGAAATGATCATGCAGTAAACTAACTAGTCAGGAATCAAAAACTTTGCTCCTTGCCAAGTTTGCATTTAAAGTAGGAGATGATGGTCCTCTGTACCCAAAATTGGAGCAAAGCAAGGATTGCAGCAAGCAGCTACTAGTGAGTGTAGATAAAGGCTTCCAGCATTCCCCACGTGCAAAGAACACCTTGAGTGCTCCAAAGCAATTACTGAAAAGATAACTGCAGATGAAATGAAGCAGGATGCTGGATTTATCTTCATGTACCATTTTCTACATAGTAAAATGCCTCCCATTTATCTCTGCTGCGTTGACAGTAGATTGATTGGTTAAGTAGAGTTAGAAGCAAAAGATCAACGGGCTGACAAATTGTTCCCCTTGACTTCAAAGTACACCAAGGCCTAAATTTGGGGACTAATGATTTTAAATCACCCTTCTCGTTACAGCAAAATGCATGACACAACTTAATCAAATATCTAAGCAGTTTGTAAAACAGGGTTTGTTTGTGTGTGTCTGAAGAACAAGGCATGAAATGGATGTGGAGTGTTTGGAAGTAGTGGCATCTGCTGTTTGTACCACAAATAGGATCATATTGAATTACACAGACATCCCCATTAATGGAACACCCTCATAAATGGACCCAGCAATAAATTAAGCAGACCTCATTAGCCTGTTTTTCTGGGGGAAATGAGTTCCCTTCTGTGGATAAAAGTGAAATAAGATCACAAAAGCTCATTTAATAACAAAAAAAATTAGAACATTCTAACTGGTACAAGCAAAGCACCTGATGATTTAAAAGTGATTCATCCACCAATTTTGCTCATGTTGAAGGAATTGGGTATTAAGAATCATAATAATATTATTTGTTTGTAGTGAGATATTGGTAATGTTATTGGGATCATAATGATTATTATTAACACTAGCAATTACAGCTTCAATTTAAGATTTCTTAAAAATAATTGGGAACATAGACAACTTCCAGAATCTAATAAAAGGATGTTTTCTTGATGGAAAGAAGGCTTCCACGCAAAAAAAAAGCCACTCACATTATCAAAGGGCTTATTCATGCTTTCTTTTATTTGGAAGATGACAAAGACCACTTCCAAGTATGGCTTCTGGGTTAAGAATGCTGGGATTAAGTGCCTGAACTGAGCCAGGCTTTTGACACATACTCTGTTTCTTTAACCAATCCTACTGTTTCACATGATGGATGTTACTTTTCTTGTCCTTGTCTTGGACAAACTGAGCCTCCCTAACAAATAAGGGACAGAGCTGGGTCTGAATTTTACGTTTATCTGATTTTAAGTTGAAATGTCAATTAATATCAGGTAGTCATCTGCCTTTGAATAATTGTTTTATAAGAATTCTAACCCTTACTAAAGTTGAGATTGGGGTAAATCCATGGATAGATAGATAATTTCCCCTATCCTGATTATCAGATACTGTACTGAAAAATTGCTACCTATTTAAGCTGTTCACTGTGTGTGTGTATGTGTGTATCTGTAAATTCCTATTTTAAACTACGTATGTCATGGATAGGCACTTGGTAGAGAACTATAAGATATTAACTGCACATTTAAAATGGCTAAGTTGTTTTCTTTTTCTATAGATCTTATTTTTTTCCATATATAAAAATAAAGGTGTTAAATATTTCTAATCCCGTCCAGTTTTTAAACTGCAAGGGTTTCCAGTATAAATTGGAGCACAAGTGAGGGAAAAGGAAAACAAAAATTAAAAAGATAAAAGGGAAAGAGTAGGAGAAAAAAGACCTAGGAAAGCAGTGAGATTTATCCCAGGATCATGGTGCATGCCTTCTTTCAGAAGAAATACCTGTGTCTGGCACTTCCAGCACCATTGCAAATATTTCTCCACTGTTGGCAAGGCTGCTTTCACTCTGAATAGTTGAAAATATAATTGGTCTTTTATAAAATAATGAGTTTTCCACCGTATGCTATTGAGTTTAGCTTCTGGCAGAATAACCAGAAATTCTCCTATATTTTGCAACATATTGTTAGACATATGCCTTTGTATGATGGTGACCCTCATGAAAAAATAACCCTCTTTATACTTTATTGACGATATAATAAGATACAGCCCCTTTTGATCTTTTAGAGTATATTTATTTTCTAAAACTATTTTTTGTTATTACTATCTTAACAATTATAGGTACTTATGGAATAATTTAAATGACTCAGAATGAAAATTAGTTACACAATGAAAGTCACTCTATGAACACCTCTTATTGATCCCCAACCCCAAGAGGCTTTTGCATAGATAAGTGTATCTCTCTAGACTGTCTCTATCTTCATCATCATCTCAGTTTAGATATCTAAGTACTGGTTTGTTACAAGCAAATACAGCAAAAAGTAAACAGACACCAAAATTTTAACTAAGATACTTTAAACAAATTCCCCCCTTATTCACAAAGATCAGCTCTATTCTTTCTACTAGTTGCATAGAATTCCATTATAGAGAGAGAGAGTGCAAACAAGAAAGTGTTATCATTTATTTGGTTCACTCTAGAATTTTGCTATTCCAGCAAATACTTCAATAAACACCTTAATATGAATGTCTTTGTACATTTGGTTATGAGAATATATTGTACTGGTTTCTGAATGTGGCTGGGTCAAAAATACATGTGTTTGAAATGTTGACAGATATTGCTAAATTGCCTTGTAAATGGTTGCACCCATTTTCTTTTCATCTAACCATGTTGAGCGGTATTTTTTCCCCATTTGGCCAAAAACACAGCATTTAAAAAAATGTAGCCAGTGGTATTAGTAAAATATGCCATCTTAATAATTTCTAGTGTTTTTTCATATAAATTTTTAATGCATTCTCTTCCCCTCACTCTTAATAATTGTCAAAAATCTCTGTTTCTATTTTCAAATCATTATTTTAGGACAATACATTCCTTCTGGGGCACCAGTTATATTTGCCGATTGTAATTTACACAGGAAGAATTACCCTTTTGGATCTTATAATTTCCACATTACTCTCTCTCATTTCCCATTTATTTATGCTGTTGCTTACTAATATATTCATTTATATTCCATCCATTTCGAAGGCTGATTTGAAGTGACATATGATAAAATAGCAGGCATAAAGAAAAATAGCATTGAAATGGAAGGAAAACATATCCTTAAAAAATTAATATTGTGACTTTAGCAGTAAATCTCACTCTGAGCTTCCTAGATATCAAGGCCAAAAGGACCAGTGGATGTTTGGATGAATGCATAGAGTATAGAAAGGAAAAGTATATTGGTTCATATGGAGATAAACCTTTCTTTCTAATGCTCAATTATTTAATTAATGTTTCAGGTAGACATCCACAATAGAACATATAGTATCCTCCAAAATTATAGGCCACAGAAAGCAGAGATTTTTCTTCATAGGACTATTTTTTTAAAAGGGTAGAAATAAAAACCTGAAAATGCTATTCACAAAATAAAGGGAAGGTATAGCTTTTAAGACAGCAGAAACATAGCTATTACTATTAGATGTTAACTTGAATATAAATCATTTTGTTATATTTGATGCATTTCCTAAGTGCATAGGCTCAACTGCTACTGTTGCACTGAGTTTTAGGACAAAAATAAAAAAAGTGGAATATGTTTACTTGTCTGAATAAAAGAATGCCAGTGAAAATTATCATTAAGATAATTATGATTTATTGTCACACAAATTGTAGCTGCTCCTCCTGGTAGTGGCATCAATATCCACCCCACCTTACAATGACAGAAAATATTAAGGAAAACCACTTGAAAGAAATTTGGAAATGACGTTCTCCAGCATTAACTCTCTGCAATTCATCTACCAACTGAAAGACACTATAGTACCAATTCACCATTTTTTAAAAATTATCTTTATGAAATGAGTCTTATTTTTCCTAATCACATCAGCCTTCATGTTCTCTGATGGTTGCTGTGCTCCTTTGTAAAACATATTTATCTTCTGAATAATTTTCTATATGTTGGATGAAGAAAATGATTACTACTTATTCTTCACTAAATATTTATAGAGTATTGTTTCTACAATATCTGCAGACCAAAATCTGTGAATGCTTAAATCCCTTACATAAAATGGTATAGGGTTTGCATATAACCTATGGCTACCCTCCCATATACTTTAAATCCCTTCTGGATTATTTATAATACCACATACAATGCAAATGTTATATAAATAGTTGTTAATGCCATACTATTTAATGAATTATACCGAAAAAGAAAGTCTGTAGCTGTTCAGTACAATTTTTTTTTCCTAAGGTTGAATTTGAGGATATGGAACCCATGGATAAGAAGGGCAGATTACATCTGGTGCTTAGAAAATTGCCTTACACATGGTGAGCATCCAATAGATTCTCATTGAGGAAACAAACAAATGCCTTGAAGAGAACTTACTATATATTATGCATTATAAAAATAAATTATAAAGCCCAAGAGAAGGATATGATTGATATATGGCATTTCTCAATAATTTAGAAGAAGCTAGTTTGCAGATTATATCATATTTATCCAACTCTCCAACAACTATTTACCTACCGTATTGATGCCTGTCTACCATGGAACCAACCATGATCTGAACACAGTTTGGGAATTGCTACTTTAGTAGATACTGAGGGAAGAGAATTATACCTATTTGGGGGCCTATATTGACTCACATCTAAAGAGAATAAATGTATACTGGTGGTCTGTCTGTAAGAAATGTGCTTGTGTTTGGAGGGGGACTCTGGGTTCTGCAATCTGGAGAAGAAACAGAAAATCAGACTGAAGCTATTGAACAAGTTCATCAGAGTTTATCAGACAGGCAATCAAATTATTACAAGAAATTATGGTTAACTTGCTAAAATGGAAGTCATGATAGTTAATTTTATGTATCATCATGATTGGGCCAAGGGGTGCCCAGATATTTGGTTGAATTTTATTCCCATATGTTCTGAGGGATGTTTGTAGATGAGATTAACATTGAATTGATAGATTGAGAAAGTTGATTCACCTTTCTAATATTGATGGGAGTCATCCAACATGTTTAAGACCTTAAGGGAATAAAGGCCTACATAAAAAAGGATTTTTTTTTAATCTGCCTAACTGTCTTTGAGTTGAGACATCACTCTTTTGATTTTGGATTTAGATTTGAATAAGAACTCTACCCTTGGTTCTCCTATAGCCCTAGCTTACTGACTTCTCAGCTTCTATAAGACAGCAGGCCAATCTTTATAAATAAATCAATCTCCTCTCTCCCCCTCTGTCTCTCTTTTACTCATATGAAAGCTAAGCAAAGGAGAAAATATAGCACAAAGAATCTTGATAATGGATTGAATCCATAATTCTAAGTAAGGACTTTAGATCTGTATCCAGTGATAAATTGAAAAGTCCCATTTGTCTTCTTTGGCCCATCACAATTCAGACCAACATGGCTTCTGGGGACTGGTGTTTCAATAATCTGAACTTGATTTGGGTCAGAGGAGAAATCCTTATGAGAGAGGGGAGGGACTTACGGAATCAGAAAGAAGAGGAAGGAGAAGAGAAAGAGAATGGAGAGGGACAGGAAAAGGAAAAAGAAATTTGGAAATGGTATTCTCCAGCATTAACTCTCTGCAATTCATCTACCAACTGAAAGACACCATAGTACCAATTCACCATTTTTTAAAAAAAATTATCTTTATGAAATGAAGATTCAGCAGATGGCAAGAGATTTAAGTTGCATTTCTCCATCAACTTCTAGGCCAGTGTTTCTATAAAAAAAATGGCTATTCTCAGAATTCTGTTTTATTTTATTTTATTTTGTTTTCTTTACCAACTTAGGAGACTGAAAATCACAGGAACAGGAAGAGAGGGATTGCATCTTCCTTTCCAAGGAAATGCCTGCAATTCCCCAGTGGCGCCTCTATTACACCTTAATCAGCAATTTGTGAATAAAGATAATTTGATGCCGAATAAGAAATACGAGCGATGAGAGGATGTAAAACTTGGTGATGGGGAGGTATGTGCAGAAGGCGATCAGTTCCAGAGAAGAGCAGTGGCCAGATGGGTCTCGACGGGCATCCCAGGATCATCACTGCTGCTCTGTGGAGTGGGATGCCCAGAACAGGGGTGCCAAATTGCAACAGTTCTGAGTTTGGATCTGAAACCTGCCAAATGGCCCTGTGACCTTGAACATTCCTCAGTCTCTCTGGTCCTCACATTTTGAGATTAATATTTGAGATTAAAATAATAATGCCTACCATTTACAACATGCCGTCGCTACTATGTGGCCTAAGAACATGAGGCACCTTGTGGATGGAGTATCTTTGATATTCAGTCAATGATAATTCATGCTATCTTTCTTGAGAGAATATTTTGATTCGTTTATTCAGTTATTAATTTATTCAACAAATGTTTATTGACCAATTGTAAGATGTCAGGCACTGTACAAATCACTAAAGATAAAAAATGAGAGAGGAAAATGAAGAATTCTAGTTGTGTTTATATTATTATTATTATTATTATTATTATTATTATTATTATTATTGCAATATTTTCCATTTCTGGAATTGTCAAGGTTTCTGATGCACTAACACGAAGAGCTAGGAACTGCACTTTAATGATAAGAAATGGCTCAACTGCCTCATGGAGCTGCCTCTTTCTTTATCCTTGACTTTCTTAAAGTTCACCCGAGTCTTCCCAAGACCATAATGTGTACCAGTGCTTGACATTGAGATGCTAGCAAAAAACTGAAAGGATATGGTCTTTGCTCCTTGAGGCTTACAGATTATTTTTCTAACCCTGACCTACCATATAGCACCTCGCATAGAACATGGATATTGAGAGAGAAAGTGAATGACAGAATGTCATCACGGACCTGAGGGAGTCCAGAGAGTCCTGACCAGCAGAGTTAGCAGGTCCAAAGACTTAAGAAAGGTGGATCTCACATTGTGGTTCTCAGTCCAGGGAACATAAACATCACTGGGGGGGTTTGAAAAGTCACTCAATGATAAGGGGTTTTAGAAACTAAACAGATGATACCAATGTGCAGCCCAAGCGGAGAATGGCTATACCAAAAGAGGGTAGTGTGAAATCACTCCATAATTCTGTTTGGGATCCTTCAGGATTCATAGATTTTGGAAGACTATCCTTCAGGTCCTACACTGTTGGAGGGAGACCCATCAGTCTAGGGTAGTTACAAACATTATTACCCAATATAGGGTAATTTAAAAACAATTATACTATATTAAAGAATGTACCTATATATGCAGTTGAATGGAACACACACACACACACACACACACACGCTCACACACACACACACACACACACACACACACACACGCACATTACACTTAAGCCCCATGGCAGGAAGAGTGTTACAAACAACCAGAATCTGCTTTTCTGTCACTTCTAGGCTATCTCTCTCAAGGGTAACTACCATCCTGACTTGTCATATCATGGGCTAATTTTGCCTATTTTTACATTTATATAAATAAACTCATTGTTCTTTTTTTACAACTGTGTCATTATGTTTGACAATTATTCTTGTCGCTGTATGATATTTTGTTGTCATAAACATATTACAATTTATTTACTCATTTTACTGTTGGTTATTTGGGAAGTCTTCAATTTTGATCTATTATGAATAACGTTACTATGAGAAAGTTAATGCTAGTGGAGATATATATGTATTTCTTTTGTATATACACATAAGAGGTCATGAGTTGTATATGTGTGCTTTTGGAGCTTGTTACCTGCAATTGTTTAGATAGTCAAAGTCCCTCAAAGTCCCGTGTATTAAAGCTGTGGCTCCCAGCTTGGTGCTTTTTGGAAGTGGTGGAACTATTAGGAGGTAGAGCTCATGAAAATTTCTTAAGTGGTTGGAGTACATGGCTTCAGAGAAAATTGTGGTACTCTGTTCTCGTTCTTTTTCTCTCTCTGCTCCGTAGCTCTTGATGTAAGTGTTTTGGCCTCACAACATGATCTTGCCATGATGGGCTGTCTTACCACATAGCTGGTGGATTATGGACATAGAACCTACAAAACTGTGAGTCAATATAATACTTTCTTCTTTATAAGCTGATTATCTCAAGTGTTTTATTGTAGTGATGAAAAATGAACACACATAACTACCGAAATATTTTTCAAAGTAGTTGCATCAATTTTTCTTTCCATTAGCAGTAGTCAGGATTTTGTTTGCTGTTTATTCCATCAGTACTTGGGCATATCAATATTTATATTTTATCCACTGTGATTGGTTTGTATTGATAGCTTACTGTGTTTTAAATTTTGTTTTCCTCCAATGTAATGATAACACATTTTATTAAGTTGACAAGTCCTTTGTATGGTTTATTTTATGAGATGAATATTTAAGTGTTTTACCCTATTATGTTGTCTTGGATATTTTTTCCTTGTTTTTTTTTTGAGGTCTGTATTTATTTCTTGTGTTTTTATTAGTCACCCGAAGATAAAAAGAACTAACAATTACAATGTAGAGGAGGAAAAGTTTATTTTGGCTCACATTTTCAGAGGTTCAGTTCATGATCAATAGACTCCATAGCTCTGGGCCCAAGGTAAAGTAGGAACTTCATGACAGAGGAAATAGCTCAGGACATGGTAACCCAAAGCAGAGAGATAGCTCTGTTAATCAGAGACAAAATATAAATCTTAAAATCATGCCCCCAGTGACCTTTTTCCTCTAATCATACCCTACCTTCCTATAGTTACCACTCAGTTAATCCATATTGGTGGATTAATCCACTGATCAAATTGTACTTCTCATAATATAATCATTTCACGTCTAAAATTTTATGTGATCTTACCCATGAGCCTTTGCTGAACACCTCATATATAAACCATAACATCTTGTGTGCCATTTTTTTGCATATATGTATTGGAAATATCTTTTTCCCCACTCTATAGTGGAAATTTTAACAGTGTCTTTCAATGAAGAATTCTTAATTTTATGTCAGATCCAAGTAACTTTTACATCTTTTGATTTGGTTTGTTTTCAAGACACTGTGGCTTTCTTGAAGCTCAGGACATATTTGAGAGTGAAAAGTGGTACTATAATATTCTACAACAAAATGCATGAAGACTATCCTTAGCAACCAATATATGTGTTCACTCTAATCAACTATCTCTGTTCTGAGTTACATTGGTAAGCTCAACCCTGGCACTATATTAAAATCATTTAGAAAACTTTTAAAATTTATTTTTCCAAGAATATTATCCCAGATCACTGAATCAGAATATCCAAGGGTGTGACAAAGTGTGGGTAAATTTTGTTTCTATATGAGAGCTACCTTAAATCTGTGTGATCTAATAAGGCTGGAGAATCACCCTGCTAACCCAAGTCTTTTTAAAGTATAACCAGCCTTGTCCAAATAAAGACTCTAATTCTATCTAGTTGGCCAGAAGAAACACTTCTTTTCTAGGAAGATTCCAGGTGATGCTACTGGTCCTTGGGTCAGCACATAAGTAGAATAACTCTAGACCAGGTTTCTCTACCTGGAAACAACATATATTTTGGCTCAGACAATTTTGTTATGGAATGGATGCCACATGCATTTTAATACATTTACCATCAACCCCAGAACTGTATACTAGATGCCACTTGGATCCCCCAAGATATGAGAATCAAAAATATCTCCAAACATTCCAAAGTTCACTGAATATAAAGATCAATCTTAGTTGGAAATCACTTTGGCTAATGCTAGACACAGCTCCAAATTATGTCAATGGATCCCAGGTCATGGCATTAGATGATTCATTAGATCAATTATACAATTATATCTTGATTTAAAAGGCAAAATTAAGTTTGCAGCATCTGGATTGATTGAGCAATTTCAGCATCCATTATTTCTTTAAGACAACAGAACATGGCATTTGATCTGTGGGTACTTTCAAATGTGAGCTTCAGATATAGTGGGTACCTTTGAGGTGTATGGGGGTGAAAGAGAGGCAAGAGTGAGGATAACCATTCTTATGAATGACTTAATAAGAAGCAGAACATATCTTTCCCCAGCTGCTTCTCCCCAAGTCTCTGAATGTCTAGTCCAAAGCCACAAAATACCCATCTAATGTTGTATCTGGGCACATAGTCACTTTTAAATTATTAGGGCATGAGACCCACTAAAGCAATTGTTAATATAAAATAACAAGAATAACACACCCACACGCGTGCTCTCGCGTGCACGCGCGTGCACACACACACACACACACACACTCACACACTCCTTGCTTCACTTTGGTCTGGGAATTACTTAACCAGACACATTCTTCTGTTATTGAAATTGTGCACCTTGTGTTGCCTATCATGTCTGTTTTCATAGCCATTCTTCCTTTTCTACCTCCTTGTAACATCATAACTGGCTGCTAGTTCCTTCCACCTATGCTTGGAAATGGGATGCTCTATTGCACAGAGGAGTAATAACTGACCTTCCTTGCCTCCTTGTACTTTAATTTTCCAGAGATAAAAATTCAAGGAAGTTCCAAATGATGTACTACAATGGACATCTTAACAACCACAATTATTATTATTAGACACCCACTATCTTTTTTTTTTCTTTGACAAGAGTGGTTCTTGCTACATTTATTTTACTTTTTTAAAGAAAGAAGTAGTGTGCTGGATAGAATATAAATAATCAGAATTCTGAATGCCAAATGGGATTCAAAATACCTATGAATAATCTCGGCTTAATATGCTCTTAGCTTTAGTTTAGATAAGAGATCCCGGCCATAAAATAGTACAAGAAAATTGATGTAAAGAAATTGTTCAAAATGTAAAGCCTATATCTTTTGCATTTGTAAGCCTTCAATTACCCTTACTCAGGTAGTTTCCAAAGATACAATCTACTTTTGAAAGATGGAGAAAAGGTCTAAAGAAAAGTCTGTGCAATGAAAACAACTCTCGAGTTTTGAACGCCAATGGTACCAAGAGCATGGATTGCTTGTTTGAGTTTTCTCTACACATCACTCCACCCAGCTCGACCAGTATTGTGGAACACCTATTATGTGCCATTCATCATGTGGAGGAGGCAAGAGCATTAAAAAACACCCAGTTCCTTCTCTAATAACTTCATCTCTTAATGTCAAAAATAAAACGTGCACCTAAATTAGCATTATTATCATCACCACCACCACCACCATCATCATTACTATTATCACTATAATAACCGTACAGGAAAAAATATGTCATGTCCTAAGAAATAGGGAGACACAAGACGTCAAGATTGTTTTAGATAAAAGAATGACATTTTGTATAGAGTATAAGATTTGGGGAAAATCTTTTAAGTCAATGCCATTCTACAATGGCATTGTTCATGTACAAGTGCAAAACTGAACATAGGAAAGATAATTTGACACTTCAGGATTATAGATAAAATTTATTTGTGGAGGCAAAATGTATGGTGGAGTTAGACAAGAAAATTTGTTGTGGCCAGAACAGAGCATTCTGGAGAGACTTGGGGATGCAGTCAGGGGCAATGGGAAGAGATGCTAAGATGGATTGTGTCCTAAGTTACCTTGGACCTTCAACATCAGGATTCATGAAGACTCTGACAGATTGTCCCTCTGGATGATACAGAATATGAAGCATATAAATGTTAGGTAATATGTGAAACATGTCTAGCTTGAGGATTTAAGCCCAAATATCTGGGATCTCTGAATTGCAAGGTCTCCCGTAGTCAGCTCGGGGTAGAAAACTTCTCTTGACACTTCCCTAAAAGACAGTGAGCTTTACTCTCACCCCAGACAGGAGAGGACACAGGAACATAGAGGGATTTCAAGTAGAGAGAGTCAAACTTTGGCAGAACCAGTATACCCACCTGCATTCACAAACTCCCTGGGTGACCTGCATGATATCATCTGGTGAGCCTAATGGAAGGATGGTATTTCCTTTTGAGAAGATCTCCAAACACAGCTGGATGGAATGGAGAATGGTCATCTGTTCTTTCTCTTTCTCAATTCTGCTTTTCCTTTTCAAATAAGCAATGGAAGCCAGAGGCTAATTTTAGTTCCCTGGCTGAGAGTGAGTGATAGAGCGCATTAGGATGTTGGTGGGGCTGCAGGTGAATTTAAGTGGGAGCCTTGATACATCCCCACACAGCTGGCTAGGGGAAGGAGATTGGCAGCCACATTACAGGGACAAACAAGATCCAACTCAAATCCTCAGGGGCTGTAATTTCAAGCACAGCAGCTAATAGACTCTATATAAATAGAATAGAGGAAACAGGATGGGGAAGCCAACGTCTAGGGCCAATTCCTTTCAGATTTGATTGCACAGATTCATGGGAAACCAATTACATAGGCACAATAGTTCCCAATTGATGGGTCCAGGAAGTCTAGGAGTTAGTGGGCATTTTATGAGTGGAGCTTATATTAATCAGTCTCAAGAATTTTTAAAATTACGTTGTTCTCTCTCTCTACTTAGTGTTTTGTATTTTTTTTAACACCAGCTTTAAACCTAAGGCCTCAATAACTCTGTCCCATCTCAGTGAAGAAGGCAATAGTCTTTGTATCAGTCAGGGTTCTCTAGAGGAACAGAATCAACAGGGAGTATAATTGTAAAAAGGGGATTTATTAGGTTGCTTACACAACCAGAAGCTGGATAATCTACAGTGGCTATCTACAGGCTGGAGAGCTGGAAGAACCAGTAACTGTGCCATCCAAGAGGCTAAAGTCCCAGAACAAGAGGGATCAACAGTGCCACCCTAGTCTGAGACCAAAGGCTTCTGGAAACCTCCTGGAGAATAACTGGCAGAGTCTGCTCCTGCTAAGTGAAGAGGTGAGAGTCCAATATCTTCAGACAACCGCAGCAGCAATCATGATCCCATTCCAGAAGAATGGAGCTTGCCTATGCTGCTGCTTCCTTGTTCTTCCAACTTTTATTCCATCCAAGCCACTACACTATTGCACGGTGCTACCCACACTTAGGGAGGGTCTCCACTTCAGTTTGCTATCCCACATGCCAGTCATTCCTAGACACACCCTCCCAGAAGCATCTCAACCTAATCAAGTTGATAATTCAAATTAACCATTACAGCATTCTTTCATCAAATATTTACTAGGAAACCACCCCCCACACACATAAACAATAGAAAGCAATAGAAAGGTATGCACAAATTTTAAACAATTTAACATTAAATGAAGCCCCACAATGTAGACAATATGCCTATTTTTGTATGAGTTTTGGGAAGTCCATACTATGTATGTATTTGCCTTTGTTCCCACCAGTTACACAAAGCTGAGCTGGAATTTGACTTGAGATTTGTTTGCCTGCCTGTGCCATGTTGTTTTGCACAGCCCAGCATTTTCTTATGAGCAGGTGGGGTCATCAACATCAGGGCTTGTTGATATATCGAGGTTCACGAGGATTATGGGAGGGCATTGTATCACAAAGCATTGCTTTGGTGAAGAAAACAAACAAACAAAAAAACCAATTCTCTGTAAATGGTTTGTGCAGCAGCTGTTAAATGGTAATCACTTTACATTTTTTTTCAACGTATCAACCCTGAATAAAAGTGAATTATAGAAAATGAAAATTGGCAGAACTTGATCAATTAACCGTTGAGACACTAACTGAACTCAGATAATAGCCTTCTGGGCATGAACTCTGGAGGAAATCGTTGCATCCTCTAAGCCAGTAATGATGGAATAATATGATTCTTTAAAATTAGATACCTAAATTGTTCTACAGAAATTCATGTAAGATAGGAGTGTTAAAGGAGGAGAAACCAAACTTTCTTGCTGATCAATGAAGAAATTTTAGACACATGGTATCCAGAAGCCAGTGAGGAGAAAGTGGCCCCTGGTTTGCAATTAATTCTCTGAAGAGACAATACACCTGAAGATAAGTGGTGCTGGGCTCAGCCCTAATGAGTCTAAGAGAAGCACTTGATGCCACACTCTGGAAAGACTGTCAGTCAAAATCCAAGTAAGAAATCAGATGATGAACAGAGAGGCAGGAATAAAGCCCAAGGAACAGGCTGTGTCCATCATGAGGCTGCACGGAGGTGACTGGCCAAACCTGGAACAGGCTGTTGGCAAAACCAAAAGAAGAGAACTGACAGCCAGATTTAGCACAATATGAGAGTGGTGTTTGTGGAAGATGGTGGTTGTATGCAGAGGGCTCCTGTTGCAAGCCTTTAGGATCTGCTCTGAGGGTGCATTTTCAAAAGCCTTCACACTACTCACTGAACTTGCAGTATAACAACCCCTCTCCCGACAATGGACAATTCTAGAAGTCATATCCCCTTAGCACTTCCTCACAGACTTTCATGGCATGCATCTGAGATACACACAGATTCTCTTCCTATTGCCAAGACATTCTGAGACAGACTACAGACTTAGCTATCATATGAAAATAAACCATTGTGCAATAAACATGTAAGGGAGTAAAAAGAGCCACAGGCCTGAATGTGGGTGTGTATGTGTGCATTTGCTCCTTACTGAAGTAATATCCTAAGAGTGATAGAAACCAGAACTACTTGGGAGGAACATCCTTTAGTCATGGAATCATCTGAAAGTTGGAACAAACAAGCCTATGTTCTTGAAGAAAAAGAGGGAAATTGCAAATACTGAAATACCCAAGTTTAAGTTAATTCATAGTTATGGTGAACCTGTTCTTCATTCTAGAAATAGAAAATAATAATAACAATAAAATTAATAATAATAATAATAATAGTAGTAGTAGTAATTAATATCAACAATAACATTAAGGCAGAGACAATTTTGTCAGCAGCTCCTGAGTTCTTACTTGGTGGGAAGTACTGTGCCATGCTCTCAATAGCCAATCTCTCAGTTTGTGTGATGGTTTCACAAGGCCAGTACTATAATAATCCCCTTTTGCTGATGATGAAATTAAAGCACAGTTAGATTAAGTGACTTATACAATGCCCCTTAAATGATGAAGCTGGATTTTCATCCATTCATTCAATTTAACACCAGCACTCAAATGAACTGAGGACAAAATAAGACAAATACCAGGAATATTATTCTTGTTTCTCAATGAAATAAAAGAATAGGCAGAGATTTTTCTGAAAATGCTGTGTTTCTGTGGTCTGTTCTCTCTTCAACCTGAACAATGTATTCACATATACTCATTACATCTCTCTGAACTTGCACCTTGAGCATTCAGAGGTGTGGAAACTGTTGAACTGAGTAAATGCTTATTACTTCAAGGAACTGCCATGTCATGTATGATTACTAATCTGCTTCCTGCTGTTTATTGAGGAAAGTTCAACTGCACAATCCTTAGGGGAGTTTTCAAGGAATCTCCACTGGACATGGAATTCACCTCTGCCTAATCGTTATCTTGCAGGCTTTTGAGGGTGTTAAAAGCTGAGGGATGAACAATGAAGGGTGGTCCTACATGACTCACTTATTTTTCCAAATGAACCCCAAGGCATGTGCAATTGACGAGAATGCACAATTTATAAAGGCTATCCGAACTCTGCAAAGAAGACTAGAAGGTTTTACTCTTTTCTGATTTCATCTTGACGTCTTCAATACTTTCCCCTGATCGTGGAGATAGACAAGAATACAAAACCAGTGGAAACATGATCCTCAATTTAGGATCAATTGGTTGTTTTTAAACTATCTTTGGAGAGGAAGAGTTAATATCCCAGAAATTTTTGAGTTTGCATTTAAATTAAAATATGTCCCTTGGATGAATTTGAGTTGTAGAAATTTGGAATAATGCCTCCCTCTGTGGGGAAGGTGATGGATTCTTCCCAGAAGCAGCCTCAAAAGAGTGCTCTATTTTGACCTTGAATATTACAATGAAATGTTTTGCATTTTATCTTAGTAAGAAAGAAAAATACCCTAAAGTTTATATTTCTTCCATATCCACCCACAGCAGGGACTCATAAATGCGTGCTAATGAAATTAAGGAGAACTATGTGTTCAGGCACTATTAGCCCCAAGCACTGGAAAATAATTAAATTAAATACTTAATGAGAGGCAGTTTTTTTTTTTCTTACTTGATTCTGAAATGTTTAGTATGAGGACTTTTTTTTTTCTCTTTACTGTAACTGCTTCACTTGGACTGAAACTTTTGCAATATATTTGCTCAAATAAATGTTTGATGATGACAAAAACCAGTAAGTTTTGAGTAGTTTTAACAAGAGCAGCAGCAACAAAGCACTCGGGTACACGTTTCTTCTTTTATGTCCATGCCCTTGAACTATTTTCCCACCAAATAAGCAGTGTGAACTGAGAAAGCAAATTCTTTGTTGTCTTGTAGACAGAATGCAATGTTTGCTTGAAAATTTTCTAGCCCAGCTTAAATTTTAGAAACATTAGATTTCATTTTTTTTACACCAGTTTTCACTGGACCTTGAATTTTATTAACATTTCAGCAAATTTCAGAGGACAATAAACAAGGCTCCTCCAAGGAAGTTACCCCCATCAGGTTTTCAACCTCCAGTTCCTGTGGGAGCACCAATCTCCACAATCATTGTTCTTAGTTATTTCACTTATAATGGGAATGTGTAGTTACAAATCTGCAACCTGGAGTCTAAATCAGGTGAGTAGGAATATTTTGATTGGTCTACTGGGTGCTTGAAATTTGAGATTGACTACTTGAAAAGCTGAAACGTTGGCAACATCCTAAAAAAATTTTGGAAAAATTCTGAAACAGTGAGCTCCTCTTCCTTTATGGCAGTGATTAGCTGCAAATGAGTAATGGCTGTATCTTGTAAAAGAAGAAGGCATTCATTTGCTTGCTACAGCCCCAACCCCTCCTTACTATCTTATCTCTGGGTCTTTTTTATGTACTTGGCCAGTACAGTCACTTGAATTTGTCCATTTTGTACTTCTCTACTTTCTTACTTTTATTGTACTCCTTTGACACTTCTTTTCTCACTTGGGATTAAATGCTTTCTGAATAGTTTTCATAGATTATGAAAACTCTTTTTTTGCATATTTTATGTAAGAAACATAGATATCCTTTTCAAAGAATGGATTCTACTCTCAGCTGTCTTCAATCAGCAAGTACTCAGGGACCACAGGTCCTATGTCACACACTCTGGCAATAAGTAGGGCTTTCATGATGGGTGACCCAGATACAATTGTCCCATCTATATCTGAGATGGGTCCCCATTGTCATTGGATCACAGCTCTGAAATGTGTTATGATTAGACTTAGAAATGTGAGAACATTTGATGGATCTAAGACAGAGTGATTCTTCTGTTTCCTGAAGGTTTTCTTCCAGGCAGAGGACAAGCTTCTAGGTCCCTCTCTCATTGGTGCTGGGTGTGGTCTTCTGACCTGTTTTGGATGGTGAAATGTGAGTGGTCCTGATGGGTGTCACTCTTAGGAGAAAAGTGAACATTTAACCACATTCCCCTTTTCCTTCTGTCGCAGTGGCTATAATACTGTGACTTAGAACAAAGTCCTATGAGGTACAGAAGTTCTTTTCTTTTATTACACGTTAACAAGCACATAGACTCAAGAAGAACACGTCATTGTGAAAAGGTTCTCTTTAATGATTCATAATTCTATTTTTGAGTTAAATTTGAATGAAATAAAATACAGAAGAACACTGAATTAATCATAAAAGTCAATGATTTTTGGTTATGATAAGATGAACACAATGGAGTCATTAACATCAATATTGAGAAAAAGAATTCTTAGCATTGCCTGGCTACAAAGCTTCCCTTTTATCCCTTCCAAACAGTGCCCACCTTATTCACCTATTTTGTTAGATTGAACTTGATGATTATAACTTTAGGTACATTGTAATCCTGTCTATCTACTCTCTCCTGTGGAAAGGCTTTTGCTTAATCGGATCTTTGTAAGATGCACTGATCTTGTGTTATATAGCTGAGATGCTTCATTCTCATTATTGTAATCTATTGTATGCATATGCCATAACATATTTTCTATTCCATTGCTAGTGGGCATTTAGATTGTTTTTAGTTTTTTTTTTTTTAGCATTAAAAATTGCATTGCTGTTCCCTCTAAGAACTGGAGCAAGACAGGGATGCCCTCTCTCACCACACCTATTCAATATAGTTCTTGAAACTCTAGCCGTAGCCATTAGACAGATGAATGAAACCAAAGGGATATGAATAGGAAAAGAAGAACTCAAACTATCACTATTTTCGACACCATGATTCTATATTTCGAGAATCAAAAAAACTCCTCCAAAAAACTTCTAAAATTAATAAATGAATTTAGCAAAAAAAAAAAAAAAAAAAAAAAGGAAAGACCTCCGGTGTTCTTTGCTAGTAAGAATTAATATTGTCAAAATGGCCATACTAATGCATTATACAGATTTTATGGAATTTCAGTGAAAATCCCAACAACATTCCTCATAGAAATAGGAAAAGCAATTATGAAATTAATTTGGAAAAATAAGAGACCCAGAAAAGCTAAAGCAATCCTAGAGCAAGAAGAGTGAAGCAGGAGGCATCACAATAGCAGACCTTAAACTATACTATAGAGCTATAGTAAAACAACAACAACAACAACAACAACAAACCAGCATGGCATTGGCACAAAAATAGACCAAAAGCACAAAATAGAAGACACAGAGACAAAACCCACATAAATACAGTTATCTGATACTAGACAAAGGTGCCAAAAACATACATTAACAAAAAGATAGTCTCTTAAATGGTGCTGGGAAAACTCAAAATACATATTCAGAGAAATGAAATTAAACCACTATCTCTTACCATGTACAGAACTGAATTCAAAGTGGTCAGAGACCTAAGAATTAAACCAGAGATCCTCCATTTAATGAAGAAAAAGTAGACCCGAATCTTCATCATGTTGTATTAGGTCCTGACTTCCTTAACCAGACTCCTACAGTACAAGAAATAAAATCAAGAATTAATAAATGAGATGGATTCAAACTAAAAAGCTCTTTCTCATCAAAGGAAACAATCAATAGCATGAAGAAAGTACCCATGGAGTGGGAGAACATCTTTACTACATGCACATAAGATAGAGCACAAATCTCCAGGATATATAAAGAACCCAAAAAACTTAACATCAAAAAAAAAAAAAAAACACAACCCAATCAATAAATGGCTAAGGAACTGAACAGAATTTATCAGAAGAAGATATAAAATCAATCAACAAAATATGAAAAAATGTTCAACTTCTCTAATAATTAGAGAAATGTAAATCAAAACCACTGTCAGATTTCATCTCACTTGAGAAAGGCAATTATCAAGAATACAAGCAATAATAAGTGTTGACAAGGATGTGGAATAAAATGTACACTCATATATTGCTGGTGGCACTCCAAATTGGTGCAACCACTATGGAAAGTAGTATGAAGATTCCTTTAAAAAAACACCATGTTGCCCAGCTATCCCACTCTTTGGTCTATGTCTAAAGGACTTAAAATCAGCATACTATAGTGACACAGCCACATCAATGTTCATAGCAGCTCAATTCACAATAACTAAACTGTGAAACCAACCTAGATGCCCTTCAATAGATGAATGGACTAAAAAAAAACTGTAGTGTATATACACAATGGAATATTACTCAGAATTAAAAGAGAATAAAATTATGGCATTTGCATGTAAATGGATGGAGTTGGAGAATATCATGCTAAGAGAAGTAAGCCAATCCCCCCAAAACCAAAGGCCAAATGTTCTCTCTGATAAGTGGATGCTGATCCATAATTCCTAGGGGGAAGGCATGGGGAGAATGGAGGAACTTTGAACAAAGGGGAGGGTGCAAAGGGGTGGGAGCATGGGGAAAGAAAAAATAGTGGAATGAGATGAATATCATTTCCCTAGGTAACACGTTCTCTGCACAATGCACTCTATGTCGGGTACAAACAGGACAATGAAAAGTTGTGCTCCATTTGTGTACAATGAGTTGAAATCCATTCTTCCATCATGTATAACTAATTATAACAAATAAAAAAATTGCATTGCTGTGAATTTTCCTGTAAATGTGACTTTTGTGGGTGTTGTAGGTGAATGTGCTTTTGAATTGGTATTCTTGAGCCTGGAGTAGAATTGCTGGGGAATAAGGCAGGAGACATTCTCCTGTAGAAGATATTTCCACTTAGTTTGTCTGAGTGGGAACACCATATTACATTCCTATCAGAAATTTATAAGATTCCCCATTGATCAAAGTTTTAGCCTTATCTATCACTTTTTTCCCTTTATCTTTTTTTTTCTGCCTCACTTTCTTCTTCTTCTCTTCCTCCCTACCTTTCTTTTCTTCTTTTTTGTCTCTCTTATTGTTTTAGGTGTGCTTTGATATTATGTTGTTGTTTTGATTTGCTTTCTCTAATCCCTAGTGAATATCTGAATGTTTTATATATATATATTTCATTAAAATGTATTCTTTGTTTTTTTCTTAATAATTCATAGAAGCTCTTTACACCATGTAAATACGTGTTTCTCATGAAATATATACTTTTTGAAGCACTCAAGGAAAAATCATACTGATTATACTTTACTAAATTTCCCCAATTATTAGTGTTACAAAATATTCTTATTTCTCCTTCATCTAAATGGATAAATATATAGAGACTTTAAGAATGCATTTTTAATTTCATTGTTCTTTGTTTTTTACTATGCTTAAAACAATGTCCTATTTTAAGAAACCGTTGTCTCTGCCAAAAGCTAAAGACATATTTCCTAAGCATTCTTCCATTTCCGTTTGAAAAAAGAACAGTTCTGACCTTACTGTTTAGGTTTTTTGATGTTTATTAGGTGGCAGTGTAGATTTTAGGTGTATTAGCCAACTTCTATTACTATAACAAATATTTGAGATAAATCAACTTAAAAAGAGGAGTTTTATTTTGGCTCATTCCATAAAAAAAAAAAAAAAAAATACTTCCATTGCTTTGGGCAGCTCTGCCACAGATATTGTGGCAGCTCCTGGTGGAGGAGGCTGTTCACCTCAAGCAGAGAAGTGACAGAGCCAGGGTGTCACAGTGCCCTTGAAGGGCACCCTCCTAATGACCTAACTTCCTTTCATGAGACTCATCCTGTTCCACCACTTCCTTTTAGTGCCAAGATGGAGACAAAGTTTTTAATATATTGGCTTTTGGGAGAACAGTTTATATCCAAACTATATTATCAGAAACATTTATACACAGAATGTGGACATATTCATTGTCCCCATAATGGTTTAACATTTCTCTCTCATTCTAGTCTTTGTCTCTGAGTTTTTCTTTAGTTTGATGCACTTATTTGTTGCTGTAGTCTAATATGATATTTTACTAAAGTGGTAAGTTTCAAGATGCGAGTTTGGAACTAAGGAGAGGTATTATTTAAAATTTCAAGCCATTGAAAAATAATTCCCCATGTACTCCAGCTGCATTTACTGAGTTTCAGGCTGAAGCCAACCATTTGGAAAGCCACAGTTTGCTAGCCCCTGTGTTCCCTGTGCCTCTGACTCCAATAACAGGGGGACATTTGGGTCAAAGGTTTAGGTTTTCCTCCTTGCTCCTTATTCAGCTTTCACCTTCAGGACCTTAGGATAGATGCCTCATTGATCCAGTGAATTTTCTGATACATGAAGAAAAATCAATAAGAACAAGGACAGCGATGATTGGCTGGATTCACAGGAACTTCATAGGGGAACTAGATACACAAGGAAGAGGGAGAGCGAGAATAGCACCCTTAGGGCATAATTGTATATAAATAAAGGATATGGGAATTACATGAGCTAGACTAAACACTCCTCTCTAACATATCCCGTGAAGAACTCTATTCTCTTACCCAGGGATGAAGTCTTCCTGCACTTTACCCAAATATTTACTTTCACATTATGAACATTTGAACTCTTTTGACATTTTATACAAACCTCAGAGCATCCATTTAAACCCAACTGCTCACTTCTGCCTTTTAATTTCTACACACTGTAATTTAACACTAGAGTTACTTTTCTGATGTATTTGGTATGAATAAATTACATTCTACAAATGTTTCAAACGTTCAATAGGCTCTAACCAGTCATCATTTATCTATGAGTACCCTTTAGAAAAGAACAAAATGATCTTCATTTTTTTTTGATTTGTACAATTTAAATCTTAAAAATGTGCACGTTATGTAAGTGCAAGATTAAGCACTTCTCCTATTGCAAATTTCTAATCCTCCTGCTGGGGGATTATAACTCCCATGCTGTTACAAAGTTTCTCTGTACACCAAGGTCTTATAACTGACGAGAAGATTGAAGCCTATTTTTTTCCCCTCTTTATATATGTTTGAATCATGGGAGTCCATTAGAAAAATTCGGCTTCACTGGAATTAGGAGAAAATATACCCTTTGTTCAACATTTAATATTGCATTTCCAATTCACATGTAATTGCTTATACAATTTTCCATCTCCCATAACCCAAATAAAAAAAGGCTTTATATTCTATAGCTGTGAATTTCAAAAGACAACGTCAAAACATTCAGTAGAACAGAACTTTCTTATCGCTCCCAACAGATTCTCTGCTCCAGCATGGCAGGGGGAGAAAAGGGCTTAATTATAATAGTTTCCTATTACAGTAACCTACGTGGTTACCACATGTTGCAAAGTTAATAGACAGGAAAAATATGGACCTTGTTTCTCTTTGTTTGTTTTTCTAAGATGTTTGGGCCTGGGAGCTGCATCAGGGGGCAGCATTATTGCCTTCGGGGTACCATTAGTGATCACTGACGTTATATTAAACTGAACCTTAATAAGATTTAAACAGTGTCCGTCCTGTGTGTGTTGTACTTAATGGGTTATTCAGTAGACTTCAAGTCTGACTCTAAGTCAAGGCCTGTGTGTGTGCTGCATGGAGAAAAGAATGGATTTCTCTACTGCCTGAGTTTGGATATATGGAAGAAAGTTGGAAAAAAAAATAAGAGCAACTCTTCCCTGTTTGTTGACTTCATAGAAGAAATTTGAGAAAGTCAGCGACATTGTACAATGAGAGACTGGCTATTTGACCATGAAAACAGCCTGGCCACTGAGGCTTGTCCCAGTATTTCCAATGCATTAAAAAACAAAAGAAAGTTAATTCCAGTGGTGCACACCTGTAATCTCAGCCATAGGGGAGGCTGAGGCAGGAAGATTGCAAGTCTGAGGCCAGCCTAAGCAACTTATCGAGACCCTGTCTTAAAAAATGAAAAGCCTGGGGATGTGGCTCAATGGTAAAACTCCCCTGGGTGGTTTGATTCCTAGAATCAAACAAAAACAAAGACATTTTTTAAAAAGCTGATAAAAGAAAAAAAAAAGGCAGGAAAAAGAAAAGTTAAATAAAGTTTTCTTCTCACAACAGTACTTAGGCTTCAGGTCAAGGCTACCTGGTTCTAGATTTAACAGCAGTACGATATGGCATAATGTGAAGCCTTGGTCAAGTCATCTACCCTCTCTGGTCCTTAGCTGAATCAGTATAGAAAACAATGGGGTAGAAAGCATGGTGATCTCTTCTTTAGGGTCCATTCCAATAGTGTCCCAGGTATTAATAAAAATAAGTGTCTATAAGAAGTCAGGCCCCTGCTTGATATCCAGGGGTGATGGAACCTGTCTTTCTCATTAACATGAGACAGGAAATGCTGGGTGTAAAGAGATGTTGGAGGAAATTTGGTTTTTGATATCCTATAAAAGATGTTCCTGGTTCAAAAAATTGAAGATTGACTCCTATGTCTTGGGGAAGGTCAAGGTGTTTGATGACTGGGAAGCAGATTGGAGGAAGCAGGCCCTGAGAACAATGTTGTAGATCTTCAGTTACAAAAAAGCTCCTCTTTTTTTTTCTACTTTCTCTCCCATAAACAAACTCAGTTCTACTGACATCAGGGGGACTGAGGTAAGCTGTTGGCAAGCTGGCCTCTACCTGTACCTTATTTGGGCTTTGCTAAAAGTGAGCTGGGAGCTTCATTACCCCAGGTCAGCACCTCCACAGCTGGTGTTTAATAGTGCAACTAAACATCACTCCAATCTGCATAAAAAGCTTCCAGGGCCTTCTGAGATGCCAGTTCCACATCCAGCCACACATATTATATTTTTAAAGAAAGTTTAAAAAATAAGGAAAAACGATGGAGAAATGAGGAGAGAAGGAAAGAGTCTCCGTCTCCTGCAATAAAAGGCCAAGCTCTTAATGTGGCTTTGGAAGATTTGAGTCGGATCCCAGTATAATTTTCCCATGTTTTTGTCCCTCTTGGCTCCTTCCCTTCCTCCCCCCCCCCCCCACCACACCATGTTTATTCTCATGATTTTTATCTGTGACTTGTGTCTGGGGCCATCACTGGCAAAGTTAGAGAAAATGGTTAACAAGAGCAAGATGCCTCTGCCCCCCACCAGAACTTACCTCCCAGCAGGGGATGCCATTGGAAATGCTCACACAATAACTAAGCTGAGGGGTGACCTGAGAGTGGAGTAGGAGTTGTTAGAAAAGGATGATGTGAGGGAGTGCTATGGGGTCTGGCAAGTTCCCATTATGAGAGGGCACAGTCTTTTCATGGCAGTCTAAAAGGATTCCTAGAGGATGCGGCATTTAAAGGCCCGTGGTACTAAGTGAGAGTTATTATCAGCTTCCCAAGCTAATTAGAATCAGAAACAACATCTAAACCACTGGCAGCTTCTTTTCTCTCATCTCCCATGTGCACTTATTTTTGTAGCCATCAGTAATGCATCTAGCTATTGTTCCTGATGCATTTTAAGTCCTTGTTTTCTTCTCTCACTTGTGGGTGAAGCCTTCATTTTTAAAAGCTCTTTGATGCTCTGTCCTTTCTTAGATTCATGGCTAAAAGGAAGTTATTAATATTCTTGCTCTGTATAACTTCAAATTGTCATGTGTGCAAAGCATCAAATAATATACAGCTGTCAGTTCTTGACTGTCTAGTTCTAGAAAAGACATGGAGGAGTTTCATCACATGATCTTTTCTAATGCTTGGACAGCCATGTGAGATATTGTCTATTGTCTTCCCATTTCACAGATTGTAAAACTAAGTTACAGAAAAACGAAATAATTTCTTTCCAACCTAGGGTAGTAGTGAACCTAGAATTTGTGATCAGAAGTTTCTGAAGCTGACATTTACATATTTAATTCTGCTCATTCCAGATTGCTTTATTTTAATCAGTTTTTGTTTTTGCCTTATGCCCAAGGAAGGAAAATTGATTTTTCCTATATGGAAGAACATTCTGAGAATAATAACTTTATATTCCTAGTAGATAACATATAATTCAAAAGGTAAATTTTGTATTTTTCTATGCACATTGGTCATATCTGTATGTAAATATACAGATAATTGGTAAGTGTTCTATTTTGACAAATTTATTTTTATTATTTCAGCAGATCAATAGATGAGATTAAACAATGAATTTTCTGAATGCAGTTAGGCACCAAATAACAATGTTTGCGACAACAACAGGGAGTACATATGATGTTGATCCCATAAGATCATAAATACAGCTAAAAGATTCCCATAGCCCAGTGATGTCAAAGCTGTTATATAATGTTATAGGAAAAAGCATTGCTCACAGTTTCATGGTGACACTGGTATTAAAAAACCTATTGTCATATAAAAGTATTGTACATACAGTACTTGAAATTGATAGCAAATGACTATATTACTAGCTCAAGTGTTTAGTATGCTATAGTGTTCACCATTACTTTATTTATTTCCTTATTTATAAGGGAGAGGTCTACTCTCAAATAATCTGCTATGTTAAGCTGGCAGCAACCTCATACATTCCTGTTTCCTGCAACTCTTGATTGTGTCAAAAGGCTACATCAAGTGATTGACCATGTGACTATAACATTTTAAATTTCAGTCTAGTGAGCTTCGTCTCCCTATTTCTAGTTAGAGCTTTGGTTGTGAGTTTGGAATCCAAGCCTCTGCATTCTCTATCCCTGTGACTTTGGTCAAAACATCCTAAAATCTCTGCATCTCATCGTCCCATTTGAAAATGGAGTTAATTACAACTTTTATCTTCCATGCAGAATTGTGGTTGATGGAATTTACATAAAGTGGTGACCTTAGCTGTCAGCAGAGAGATGGTGAAGGCACAGGAAGGCTTGAGTGGAAGGAAAGTACAAGCATCACCCGAGGGAAGTGTGTGGAGGAGAAAAGGCACAGTGCTCTCTTCCTCTTTGTTGTATTTTCTCATGAAGCTTCCTGAACTTGAGGTATTGCATGAGTTCTAACAATGTGAAAACTTGCAAATTATGAGAATTCATGCAAAAATTTATGTAAAAAACTATGCACATTATGATATTTCTCGTAATTAAGTAAATTGAAAAGCACTGATCATCACTGAAATCTATTCTTTCTCTTACACTTAGTACCAATTTTCTGCATTACTTTTCCAAAGTGTTATCTCTTATAATCTTTATAACTAAGGTCTGCTCTTCCATAACAACATAGGAATCTCTTGAAGACAGAGTCAACATATCATTTGTGCCCTCCCTTTCTTTAGCACAGGCATTATACTTTCTCATGAGGGAATGTTGATACCTGTTGACTATCTAAATGTAAAAATTTCTTATTTTCCAACTTTTCTTTTTCTTCTCTGACTTTCAGTTGTAGCCTCCATCACAAATACTCTTTTCTACAGCCTGGGTTTCCTCATCTTCAAGTCTTCATAAACCTGTTTACACATTATATGTCCATGTTTCTACTCACTGAGTTGATAATGATGTGACCTTTATGAAAACCTTTCTTCTAGTTTAGTCATTGTCACAAATTTGCCTGTATGGCCTTTGTCTTAGTCAATTTTCTGTTTTTATGACAAAATACTCGAGGCTGCATAATTTGTAAAGGAAACAGGTTCATTTAGCTCACTGTTTTGGAAACTGAAAGTAGAAGATAGTGTGGACCCCTCTGTTCATCCTATAGTTGGGGTTTCCCTAGCTGTATCACAATATCACATCATGGCAGAAATTGAGAGGGCTGGGTTGGGAGGGTAACTCATAATGAGAACACTCGCCTACCACATGCAAAGCCCTGAGATCCATTTCCGGTGTTGGAAAACAAAGAAAGAAAAAAAGAAAATGAAAGAAAGGAAAGAAGGAAATAAGAAAAAAAATATAGAAGGGACTGTTTACAAAAGGGTCTGAGAACATAGGGTGGACTTACTTTATCACAGTCTGCTTTCAGGAGATCCCATGAAGCCATCATTCATCTCTTCCAAGGGTGGATCCTCCATGACCTATTACCATTTATTATCCTCCCCTTTCCCAACCCCAACCAATGATTCCACCCCTCTCCAACACAGCCATACTGGGGACCAAATGTTCAACAAACGAACATCTTGTTGAACATATTCAAGCTATACCCCAACTCTACCAGTTTGCAACAAGCCACTATCCTGGTTAAAACCACAGCTTTTCATCTGCAAAATGAAGCAGCTGGCTCACTGCTTTCCAAGACATTTCATTATCTAAATTCTGTAATTTGGAGTCAACCACCTTTTCCTGGATACTTTTGTGTAATATCTTAAATGAATTATCAAGTAGAATATTTCTGATGTATATGCAGTGCTCAAGGATTTCTGTGAGATTCCTCCTGAGGCATGAGGACCCAAAATTCATCCTGATTCTGTACCAGTGTTTGGAACTAGCCTGGTTCATATGGTGTCAATCCTCTCTCCATAGACAATAGCAAAGCATCAACCACGTGCTGTTCTGTGCCAAATTACCTCCTCTTTTTCCTTTTAAATTTGAAAACATACTCTCAGATGCTTTCTGAGAAGTGAGCTACACCTACTGTGCAGACAACTCAGTTCTTCTGGAAAACAAAATTACTTATTCCATTCTTAGTGTGGACTTAGCTGGTAACAGAAAACAAGGGTTTCAATAGGAGGAAAAACAGTTGTGATTATTATGACTCTGGACACAGTGGATTCCAGCTGAGCTCTGGCTTAATGTGATAATTTTAAAAAAATTAACATTCATTTGAGTCAACTGTCTTCCCCATAAAATAGACATAGATAATGATACTTCACTTTGTTTCTGAGGACAGTTCTGTAGGGAAATTAGGTGGCAGGAATCTGCTTGCTAATAGTACCCACTATGACCAAGACAAGTCACTTAACAGTTCTAAACCTCTAAAGGTGACAACTCCCATTCATGGGAGTTGTCATTATGATTTTTTAAAAATTCTAGCACTGGGTGGGTGTTCAGAAATATTGGTAGTAGCTGATGCCTTGCCATCATGCCCAGACTAAAGGAGTATGTATTTGCATTGTTAAGTTTCCCAGATACACAGCCTGCTGACTATTACTACAGTAAGTATGAGAGAGAACACAGGAGAGTGGCTCAGTTTTTCTTAGACATTCTGACTCTTGGAAGAAAATACTAGATAAACAGAGGAGGAACAACTCATTTGGCTGGGCCCTAGCTGTTTTTGTTACTTTTTGAAAATCATTTTCCATTCTCTTTGCCCTTTTTTTCTTGCCTGTAATGTAAGGGGTCTCAATTAGGTACTTGTCAATGTGTCTTTGGGCTCTCTACCCATGTTAAGGGTGAGAAATTGAACTTTTCTCTTTTTCCCAAAAGCAATCAGTAGAAATTTTATGGTTTCAGGATTCAAGTAAATTGTTGCGAGCCCTGAAGGCATAATGGGAAAATTCAGGTGTATTAAATCCATTGTACAGTAGGGAAACCTTAGTTTCAAGGATGCCGGCAGCAATGTCCTATTTGTTATTTTAGTTGCACATGTGTTTTTTGGCCAGTGTATTCACCAAGCCTCAAAAAAATATTTATGCCATTCTTTGTCCTACTCAAAAACCAGAAGACATAGAATCTCAAAACAACACAAAATTTTTTAAAAAATTTTTTTGCACTGGGCTTGATAAACAACAGGGTATGCTAATAATAATCATTATGTGGATTTTTTATGATAAAAGTATATCTATGCCAAATTCTCTAGGCACCTAAGAATGCCAAACTGAATATATTGCCTAATAAAAGGGCAGCCTAGCTCTATAAATCTCAAGCATAGTGAAGAAAAATTCTCCATAACCACCACCAACTGCATAATAAATAAAGCAACTATTCACCCATGTAAAACAAAGGAAGAAAGAGCTTTAAAAAGCACTGGTACTTTGTATTTGATGACTTTAAAACAGCCTCTGAAGACCTGGAAAGGTGTTATGTGTTGAAATGGTCCACTAGGCGCTCGGAAATTAAACCACACCTTTCCTTATGTGCTGGGTAGACTAATCCACCATTGACAAATTTATAGATGCTGAATTCTGTAGAAAAGGATCCATGTGTTGTGGTAATGCACATTCCCCAAATTTCAGTGGCTTAACACATCAGCGTTAACTTCATACTCGCATTCACTTCTGTGTGTGCTTGTGGCTCTTGGTGTTAAGTCCTGCACAGATTTGAGCTTTGCAGCTTTCTTCCAATGTCAACTTGGACATCTCAGCTGGATTTTGGCTGCTTTCCTCTGGTAACTCTGGTATTGTGGTGCTTTTCACTTGCAGCCCTGTAAGTAATGCAAAATGGTAAGAGACAATAAAGGGATCACATCCTTTCCAATTCTGCTCGAGGTTCACTGATCACAAGTAGCTTCATGTCCGTAACTTTACGAGAGAGAATGAAATCAGTGGGTTTGCATGGTGAACCCTTCAGTTTTATCATAGAAGATCTCCTTCATTCATAAAGGTAGGTATCTTGTTCAGCTCAGGATGCTATTACAAAAATACCATAGTATTACCACATAGTAATACCACAGGGATTTATTTCTCACAGTCATGGAGACTAGATGTCTGGTAACAGAGCGCCAGCATGCTCTTGCAGAACACAGGATGGTGATCTCTCACTGGACTTTTGCATGGTGGAGAGCAGAAGGGAAGCCAGCTCTTCCCAGTTCTTCTAAGAGCAGTGGTACCAATCATGAGTGCTCCTTCCTTATGCCTCATCTCATCTTCATCGCCTCCTAAATTCCCACTTTCTAATACTATCACCTAATCATGCATCAACATGGAAACTGTGGAGTGGAGACATTTGGTCCACTACAGTGATGCTTGCCTATGTCTCTTACCCTGCTACATGACCTTGAAAATGTCCTATGCCCTCTTTGACTACAATATACTCAAGAGTGAACTTATAAAACTGTATTTGCAAAGTGGTAGGATTGTGTGAAAGATCTAGAGGAAGGATGAACATGAGCATCCCACACTGCAGCAGCCAAATATGAGATTTGTGTGGTGTAAGGAGTATGTATGGGTCCTGGTGGCATGGCACCTTTGTTCAAATTCTGACATCCACCCTTATTTAAGCCACTTTTGTTGAGATACTTCATTTTTACAAATTTCAGATTTTTGATTATTTAAATGGTATAACGATATCTGCCCTAAAGCCATCAAGCCATCAGAGTGAGTTATGAGTCTCTCTTTAGTTGATGAGGGGCAGGAGTGTGGTCAAATCCTTGAGCATTCAATAAGTGATTCATTGATACACAGCTCAAACTGAGGGTCTCAGGTCCTCACATATTCTCTCGAAATTAGATAGAATGAGCTCAGTAGCAAGTAAGAGGTGACCTGAATCAAACTAGATTTAAACAATGAAGAAATTTATTATGTTCCATAAAAGCAAGACCAGAGGAAGGTTAATGGGGCAGATCTTTAATGATTCAGCTTTGAATCATATCTCCACATTGATATCCTCAGTCCACAAACCATGAGTTCCCAAGAGATCAGGATGGTCCTCTAGAAACCATTTAAAAAGGAATTGTGACTTACTGGTTTTCCTTACCATGAAGCCGTTTCCCTGAATTCACCCTCCCTGCACTCCCTCCCAAGAAAGTCTCACCAAAACTAATGCCAGAATTGAGTCATATGCCCATTACAAAATTTATCACTGGCAAAAGACCGGATGTTCCCATCATTGGCTTGGACTAAGCATAGTGCATGGAATTTATAATATTGAGGAAAGAATTGGAATGATATCTAGGCTCGTGTTGTTTTCAAGTCCTACTTGAAGGAGCAAATGCTTCCTTCTTTTGATAGCATCTGTATTGTAGATTCTTGGAATCTAACAAAGACATTATAGCTTTATTACATCTGACCTATTTAGTCCCAGGGTGAGAACTTCAGGTAGACCACACTAATGTGACCATCTAGACTTGTGAAATAAACCAGGACATTTTAGACATTCAAATTTAGATTCACATTCTGTCTGGTCACTGGAGGCACAAAGGTTGTAAGAGACTCTCATACACTTTTATTTTCTTTTCTGTAAACACATATTAAAAACTACCTCATGAGTCTTTTAAGATGACTAAATTAGATAATACAAAAATCCTGATATACAGTAGGGACTCAATAAGTAGTATTACTGGTAATAGCCTGAATATTAGTGTCAGTAAAATGAAGGATTGGAAGAAAAGCAATTCTTGGTATCTCATCTGACATCTCTTTTCTCCTGGTTACATTAGGGATATATTAGCCAATTTCCTTTCCAACAAATGCTGTATCAATATGGATAGTTCTCATGTTTTTATGCAAATATGGCTTGAAAAATATGTTTGTCCTCAGTTTTTAAGTACAGGGTCATGGTTAAGTAAATTAGAGGAAGACTGCATGATAGAGGAAAGTTAATCAAACATTAAAAATGTTGTTTATGCTGCATATGTTATATTGAAATGTGTCTTCAAAGCATATGCAGATGATCTCTGGTATGCAAAAGAAAAATATTTGGAGGGAAAATCACCAAATTTAACAAAATTTGGTTCTCATTAGTGAAATTGTAGATGATATTTTTCTTTTGAGTGGGTTATTCTAATTTGTTGTCAACATATATTAATGGTATAATAAAATACATGGAATTTTATATTTATTTATTATTGAGCCTTCATCATAAGCACCTGCCCTTGTGATACGCTTATTACATAAGTATTAACTGTTGAATTCCCTATTCCCTACCAGAGCTCCAGGGGATAGATACCATTATCTCCACAACAATTTTCATATGATGTTGAGCCTTGAAGGAAGGGAGTAAATCACCAAAATCATTCATTCATCTGGAGGAGCTGGAATTGGAAAGCTAGGTGTTAGGCCCTAGCACAGATGATTCGGACCATGCCCAATTCCTCTCCCTTTATGAAACACAAGTATAGATGGATTATTTGTTTGGAACATGATGGAGGCAATTTAAGCATAGAGTTTGGTTGAGACAGAGGTTCTTCGATTACTTGAGAGAGTAAAATGAGGTGTGTGTAATGTTTGTAAGTGTCCAACAAAAATTAATGTGCAGATAAGTGAGAAATACAGAGTTCTCTGCAGATGAAATAGGAGAGAGGAAGGTGAAAGCCATAGAAACAGCAGGTATTATTTTGGTTTTCCTGATTACATTGATGCATTGGTAGAGGAAACATTGGTTGGCTAATTCAGTTGAAGACTGTTACATACTGGACTTTCCAATGGCTTCAAGTTCACACAACACTGGGACAGAAATGCTATTGCATTTTAGCCTCTGGTACAAAGCATAGAAACAAAGATTATAAGCTACTTTAAAAAAAAACATTTTTATAGCTTTATTTTATTTTTTCATGTAGTGCTGAGGATCAAACCCAGTGCCTCACAGATGCTAGGCAAGAGCTCTACCACTGAGCTATAAGCCCAGCCCAGAAGTTACTTTTATTTGGGATAGGAGACATATATAATTTGTTTAAATGTTAAATTATTGAAAACATAAAGTAAACTTAAATCCAAACATAAAGCAAGAGCTCACCAGCACTGTTTATGTCAAGATATAACTTGTGCTGATGTTTTTAGTACCCTGGTGACTTTAGTAAGGGTTCTATAATACTGAACTACGTTGACATGTGTTGCTTGAGTTAAATTATTTGGTCAGAGTTAAATTAGATTTTCCACATATCAGTGATTTTTTTTCTTTTTTTTTCATGTACACTGATATGATGGATTGGCTGTGTGAAACTTTCCTTTGAATTCAGTTATATCATGACTACATATGTTGGGAGGAGAACATTCACACACAGACACACTCAAAGCAAAAATAAAGAAGAAAACCATTCACATTCTACTTGTGTCTGTAGATTTTTACCTGTGTCATGGTGAAGAAATATAAAGATTACGTTTATAAAGGACATTCTTAGATGACACGAAAGTACAGAACTCATGGAATATAATTTGTATTGCATTGCATATTAGTTTAAATTGTCCACCTAAAACCATAGATGCTCCCTGAACTGAAGTTTGATTTGGTTATGGGGTTGGATACACCCTGTGGTACTGACACCCATCAGATCATGATTCCTATGTGGAGTCCAAGTTACCTGAGATGTTCTAGCTCACCAGTGTTTCTTGCTATCACACCAGAAAGATTTCAGATGCCATGCACATTCTAGTAGGCACAATTTTATTATAAAGAATAAGAAAAAGAGGGAAAGGGGACACATTTGAGTGAGAGAGTGGGTCTTCTCAGAGAGGAGAGAGACAGAACTTGCTTCCTGCCCTCCTGTTTTACTGGGATTCCCAGGGAAGTTTACAAAGAACCCTACACCTCTCCACCTCTTGACTTTTTACTGATGGTAAGATTGCATTTGACATTCAAGTCCCCATGATGCCTGGTCTTAACCCATGAAAGGGAGCTCTCACTATTATAATGACATGTTAAAGATCCCAGGCACCACTGGGTCACTTTGGACCATGCTGACTGGTTTTAACTGGAATCTGTTCTTACAGATTTTATGGTTAGGGGTCTTTGCTTCTAATTATTTTATCTCCCTGTGTTCAGAAATCTAGTTGGTATAAAAGTCAAAAAGTCTCTCCTCTTTGCCCTCTCGTGCTTCAGTTCAACGTGACTTGAGTTCTTTTTGTTGGCCAGAAGGAGTCTTCTGGCATTGCATTTCTGCTGCAGATAACAGGTTGTTTGCTATGGAATGAAACGTATCCTACTCCACTTAAGCCAAGCAGGGCTGCAGTTAAATTGCTTTTAAAAACAAATTATGTAGGGGGGGGGGCAGCACAGTAGGCCCAGTTTATACAGTTATCCCATGTCTGTTACCTATGTTATGGTTAAAAATACAGTGAAGACACTTAGGACTTGGTCACCAGAATAATACATAAATAGTTATACACAACAGTAGAATGCACTATGATACATCATACATAAGTGAAGTATAACTTCTCACTTTTCTGGTTGTACATAATGTACAATCCCACCAGTTTTGTAGTCATATATGTACATAGGGTAAAAATCTTTGATTCATTCTACTGTCCTTTCTACCTTCATACCCTCTCCATTCCCTTCACTCCTCTCTACCTAATCTAAAATAATTCTATTCTTTCTTAGCTACCCACCCTTATTGTGAGTTAGCATCCAAATATCAAAGAAAACATTCAGCCTTTGTTTTGGGGGATTGCCTTATTTCACTCAGCATGATATCTTCAGCTTCATCCGTATTAGCAGATGCCATAATTTCATTCTTTTTAAAGGATGAATAATATTCCATTGTGCATATGTACTACATTTTCTGTATCCATTCATCTGTTGAAGGGCACCTAGTTTTCCATAGTTGACTATTGTGATTTGAGCTGCTATGAACATTGATGTGGCTGCATTACTATAACATGCTGATTGTAAGTCCTTTGGGTATCAATTGAGGAGAGGGATAACTGGGTCAAATGGTGGTTTCATTCCAAGTTTTTCCATACTGCTTAGTATATCTTTAATATTACACAGGATACTTAGTGTTTCTACCTGCTCAATATCCAACCTACTTTTGCCCAGGAATAATACTCAGATTCTGGAAGCATCATCCTTTGGCCTTCTGAGCACTGTGGAACTGACTCCAGTTTAGTGTTAGGAGCGAGTACGTGACCAGGTTTGGTCAATCAAGTTTAATTGAGGGATAGTCAATTAAAGAAGACCCAAAGCAGCCCAATCAGAGTCTCAAAGACTGAACTATTTTTTCTATTTCCTAATTGTTGAGAAAGTTATAATTTTCTGTTTAATTTAAAGATTCAATTACATATATCTTCAGGTAGTGACAGAAGAGGTAAACATATATAGAAACATTTTCTTAGAATGAAAACAGCACAGAAGTAAACAGGAGAAAAAATGATGAATAAAAGCTATATCTCAAATATATGTGAAGAAACCATAGATTGAATCAAGTCTGAAAACATTCATCTGAATCATTAAAATATATTAGCTGATGAGGTTAACTTTTTTGTTTACTCTAATTTGAACAGGAGTCTTTTCAAGCAAATATAAAATCTACATTGTGCCTATATAGGCACAAATGTAGCTTTGTGTATACACACACACATATACATAAGTAGGGGTGATATGGGAGAGGGTTTTTACATTATAGTTGAAAGATTCAACTTGGTACAGGCAAATATAGTGTGGTAAATTAGATAAAAATATACATAGTTGCCTTGCCAAATGGCATGGTTTGTTTTAGAATTAATAAAAGGAGCCTGGTTTCTCTTGTAACACATGATAGAAGATATCTAGATTTATTCCTTGAAAGCGAGTATGCATTTTGAAATATTTCTGCTCAGCAGTTTACTTCCAGCCTTAACGAAACTCGCTTATATAGGATGCTTCTTTCTTTTGCACTTTTAGGAGCTTTTCTTTGTTTTTTGACTTTTTAATTTTGTTGTGGCATGTCTGGGTGTGGTTTTACGTAGGATAAATTTGATTGGAAACCTTTCCCAGTATTTGAAGAGTATGCTGCTCGTTCTTTTTTTTTTTTTTTTTCATACTGGTGAACCCAAACCTTTTTGTAATCTTGTTTTTAGATAGGGTCTCCCTAAATTGCTGAAGGTCTCATTAGGTTGCTGAGGCTGGCTTCGAACTTACGATCCTCCTGCTTCAGCCTCCTGAGTCACTGAGATTACAGGTATGCATCAGGCACCTGCTGCTGCTGTTATTTCTTTAAGTAAGTTTTATGGCTCCTTATCTTTCTTCTCTTTCATAAACTCCTGTAATGTTGATGTTTGCTCATTGGATGTTGATCTATAAATTCCATCAGATTTCTTCATTCACTTTCATCCTGTTCTTTTTTTCTCCTCTACTTCTAACTATTTTCAATTAACTTCTCTTTGGGCCCATGAATTCTATCTTCTGTTTGATTAACTCTGTACTTGATGTACCCTGTACTCTGCTGAACTTTTCCTGATTTACTCACTAGATGTTTTATCTCTAGAATTTCTGTGTGTGTGTGTTGTGTGTGTGTTTCTTGTTTTGTTATTTATTGATTTGTCTACTTTAGAACTATTACTTTGAATATTTGTCAAGCAGTTCATAAGTCTCCATGTCTTTGGGGATGGCCACAACTGTTTAATTTTGTTCCTGTGAAAAGGCATTGTTCTTCACTATTCTTGATCACTGTGGCTGTGCATTGGTGTCTAAACATTTGAAGAAGTGGAGATTTATTCAGGTTTTTGCAGATGGACTTTATCTGAGAAAGCCTTTAGGGTGATGACTGGCTTTTAGGATGGGGCTAAAGCCTGGGGCTATGTAGGTGAACCTGGTTTCCTGTTAATATAACCCTAGATTGAACCTGGAGAATGAGTCTGTGGAGGTTGGCTTGTTACTGGGGACAGGATGGCTAGGGGCAGTCTGGCACTTGTACGTCTCCGAGTGTTTCATCTTTTGGTACTGTTCTAGAGTCTAGGGACAGAAGGCCTGTCTTGGCACTCAATTTTACTGAGGCATGCCCAATTTGGGGATCAAAGGCCAAGTTCAATGCCTATTTCCCCTCTTCTCCCCCAAGTAAAGGGTATCTTTCTCTATATTGCATTGCCTACATGAGAAATGTCTTTCTTAACCTCCATATGTCTTATTTTCATCCGTCATTGAGATGCTATAATCTTTGACCTGGTTTCCTTAGTTATTGTGAGGGAATTATTATGCATGGATAATTGTTCCAGAGAATGAGCTCTGGAAAGTGCTATTCTACCATCTTGATGTCATTGGACCTAGAGTTAAAATCCTTTGCAAGTCTCTTTTCCATAGATGTTTTCACCTAGAGAACAATCTGGGAAAAAAATTTTCAGAGTGCTGGACATTTTCCTGATTTGGATGTGACATTAAATATAAGCATTTATAGTGTTGTTCCCCATGTATATGCAGCTAGAACAGGGCCTAGCACATAGTAGGAGCTCACAAATATTTTGTGAAAGAAAAGAAGATGGAAGAGCCAGTTGTTGCAAATGAAGGATATGATATTACATTCTGAGAATGTCTGACATGTTCAAGTTTCATCTTTTCCCACAATTGTAAAGACGGAGCTGTAGACTTGGGTGCCAGACAGAATTATCGTCATTCTTTGCACATCAAGCAAAGACCTGGAACCACTTAAATGTGAGTGATGACATGTGCATATCTATTTCAATAAAGATTCCTCATTTTTTCCAAAGCTGTATACAAAATTTTCAATGGAGAAGTGATTGACCTAGCCAAAATAAGTTAATAAAAAATAAACAAGATATAGAGAGTTTGGAAATATCTCAGGTATTGTTAGGATAATTTGAAAAAAAAAGATAAGCCCTTCTGTGCGTGCTCATATATCTAAAATTTTAATCACTGTTTCCTCACGTAATTTTAATCAGAAGTACAATGACATATTTTGAAAGCAAATGGTAGGGAAGTACAAAATGTGCAGTGAGGTGAAGGGTAGGTAACAGGATAGAACAGTGGTCTAAAAATGCACAGATGTTGTCAGGAGGTAGAGACAGAGCATTCTCAGGTTATGTTGTACAATCTTGTATCAACCTCTGACCTTGCACTGTCAATTTAAAGAGGTGAGAGACTCTACATTTCGCCTCTGCTCTGAGGATTGTCCTTTCCTTCTTGCTTTGGCAAGACCTCAGTTAACCCTAGATTCTCATTCTCAGGTCTCCTACAGGAGAAGTCACAGAGTTCCAAATTCACTTGCCTGATATCAAGGAATCCAGACAGCAGCTTCAGACCGAGCAAATGTACATTTGACAATGAAACTCTCAGAGCAAGAGAGCCCAAGAAGACAGAGTGGGAGAAGTATTTGTAGGGAAAAAAAAAAAAGAAAAAAGTTTCCAGGTATTTGTTAACTTCTACCATTCTTACCCACAGAGACAGATGGTGATAATCTTGCTACTTGAATGCATAAAAATGAGGATGAACAATAATTCATTAGATGATCTTTATTTACTCTTCCAGCCAAGTATAGCTACAGGAGTAATCCTATGTACATCTGTGTTATTTCTCCATTCTTCTCATGGAGAGCCTAAAAGCTAGAACCTTAGAAACCTGTAACACACAATAGATGTTATTTCTAGCTATGAAAATATCAAGTCTGTAGATAGACAAGGGTGCAGTATATCCTCTGTATTATAACTTCTCTGTCCATGAGATCCTGAGATCATTCCCTCAGCTGATGTACAATTGGGTTTAGTTTAATCCCCTTTCCCAACACTGCAATGCAAAAACACGTGTCTGTCAGTTCACATGAAATTCTTGGTCCCTCCTACTGAACTTCTTTTTTCAACTTATGTATTTATTATTGTTTAGATGTGAGGTGTCCTCCAAAAGCTCACATGTTAAATAATTCGACTATGTTTAGAGGTGAAAGATTAGGTTATGGGAGATTTGATCTAATCAGTGGCTCAGTCTACTGATATGGATTAATTGGGTGATAACTGTAAGAAGGTAGGGTAAAACTGGAGGAGTCAGGTCACTGGGCACATGTCTTTGGAGTTTATACTTCATCTCTGTGAGCAGAATGTGCCTTTCTTTGTCTTCTGATTGCTGTGTCCTAAGTTTGTTTCCTGTTCCACACCCTTCCTCTGCCATGGTGTTGCCTTACCTTGGGCCCATAGCTATCAATTCTGGTAACTATGAACCAAAACTCTGAAAATTTGATTTAAAATAAACATTTGCTTCCCAAATGTTTTTGTTAGGTCTTTTGGTCACAGTGACAAAACTTACCAAAATATTATCTAAAAATATAATTGATTATTAGCCTGTAGTTGGTTAGACAGTAGTACTGTGAATTTGCTAACATAAAAATAAGAACTGAAGTCAGTAGGGTAACATTTTTACTGTGTAGGACAGTGACCAATTCCCACCTGGAGTGTCAGGGTTTTTTTCTGGGTACCACACTGAATAAACTTTCACAAATGATCTATGCTTAGATGCAATTGACAAGATACTATTTATACTTGTGTATTGAGGAACCAGAGACTGGAAAAGAAAATTAACAGAACACGAGGGCAGGATTGAGCATCGTCTAAAGGTAGGACCTCTTCGGTTTTTTTTTTTTTTTTCAGTAATTCCAATATCAGAAAGATGCTAAAAAAAAAAGAAAAGAGAAAAATAAGATTGTACATAGTTCTTGTCTTCATAAGGTCCAAAGAAAACTTGGGATTTATAGAATAGTATTCAGAAGGAGTCAGCAAACTATGGCCCCTGGGCCAAGTTCAGTTTGTAGCCCCTCAACACATCTAGCCCCGTTTCTTCATTGACATTGTGTCTATGGCTCCTTTCGCTCTACTAAGTAAAGTTGAGTAAGTGTAATAGAGACTACGTGACCCAAATAATTTAAAATACTTAACATCTGGCCCTTTAAAGAAAAATGTTGCTAATCTCTTCTGTAGAAGAAACTCAGATGAGCAAAGTGAGACTTTATTTATTAGTTTATTTATTTTTAATTGTTGATGGACCTTTTTATTTTATGTATTTGTATGCCATGCTGAGAATCGAACCCAGTGCCTTACACTTGATAGGCAAGAGTGCTACCACTGAGCCACAACCCCAGCCCCAAAGTGAGACTCTAAAGGATAGATTTTCTGTCTTTGCCTTGCTGACTTTTAAAAATGACAGAAATCTCCATTTGGAAGCAATGGAGAAAGAAAATGATTTAATTTCCAAAAATATTTTGTAGAAACACACCCTTATAAATAAGTACCATAAAAGGAATTATAGCTTGATGGAGAATTTATGGATTACCTCATTAAAATAATCATGAGTGGGAGGCATTAATATTCTGAGTTTAACCGTTCATAATAGCTACTGCAAAGTCGTTTTAACGATCATCAACAAAATATTGCTACCTATTTCTTTTTGAAATACATGGAAGAATTTCAGATTTCATCTCTGTAATATGTGCATACAAAGTACATTGATGGAGAAAGGAAGTCACCAAAAGAATAGAACTTTTAAGAAATAAATGATAAATCTCTATATAATAAAACATGTTCCAACTTTTATAGAACCTTATTCATAGTCTTGGAGTACATTTGAAAGGTTCAGGCTTTTTTTTTACTGTACCTGAAGTCAAGTAAGTCTTTTAATTGCAAACATTATGTTCATTTCCATATGCTCATAACTTCGAATATGGTGAATAGCAGACATTTTGCAAGATTTATTGGAGTGTTATTTCCTGTAGGCATTCATTTGGCAAGTTTTTATGTGATGAATGCATTTCTAATTGGGATTATTTACATAGGCATCTGGGTCCTGGTTCAAGATGCAAGAGAGGGGCAAGGAAACTCAGGTTTACTTGACGCTACCTTTGATTTAACATTTTCTAGAGTGGAGGAGCAAGGTTCATATTATGCCATTTCTGTGAGAGATTTGGCACAAAGTAGGTTGCTTTTATGGATCCTTCCAGCTCTTAATATCTATGATTTCATATCCTAACACAATTTATCATTACAACCCCCTGGATATATGTTAAAGGGCAAAAAAAAAGGAGATAATAAAGAGATCATGAAATACTATCTAGAACTGAAGATTAGTGGACTTTTTTTTTTCAGTTAGGTTAAGATGGCAGGAAAGAACGAATCTGCTCTAAAGAAATAAGGATTTTTTTCTAAATGCTGGCTGTGCCCATATGCTAGTAGGACCTAGGGATAAAATGAGAATAATAAAAAAAAGAAAAAGTGTTCATAAATAGCTTCATTTGGAAAGTATTTTTGTGCATTCATAATTTGGTTATCTCCCACCTAAGACATCCATTCAAACAAATTATTAAAAAAAAAAAAACTGCTGTCAGGCTGGATATCTATCTTACCTAAAATTGTTTGTCAATTCAGACTTAAATCAAAGCAAAATCAAGACAATAATAACAAGACTGAAATGGCTGGATAGTTCTCATTTTTGTGTTTTTTATTGGCCCATAGCTCACAGGGAAGTGATATAAATGTCTGATGGGAGGAACAGGGGATAGTCTGGGAAGAGATGAGTTAAAAAGAGAAAGACCAGAGCCTGTGGAAGTCGGCACCATCATTACTGTTCCTGTGCGTTTAGGGGGAGTTATGATTAAGGCAAGAAGTTACTTAACCTTGGCATAAAGGTAAGCATATTCCAAATGTGTATGTCATCCTAGGAAGAACAGGATCTCCTCTCACGAATATGCAATTTCTAACCCAGAGGGCATCTAGGTTTTCAACATCCATTGTATTCTAAATGAAGTATGAACTATGCAAGCATCTTTCCTATCTGCAGAAACTTACAAAAGTAGGGCTGGTCCTGGATTCTCTCTAGTACTGTGGGATAGGTGTTTTGTTTATCTATTGCAACACAACAATCCACCCTAACTTAAGTGGCTTAAAACAACAGTGGTTCATTATTGCTCTGGATGTGATGAGTGAGCTGGGTGTTCCTTCTGTATGTGGTATAGGCCAAGGTTGCTTATGTGGTTCACTTGGCTGAAAAGGTATAGGCCTAGAATATTTGATATGGCGTTACTGTGGCCCTGGGTCCTTGGTTCTGACTGTTGTGGTGAGACCCTGTTATTCTCCATGAGGCCTCTCATTGTCTGCATGATGTCTCTCTCTCCCCTGGAGGAGCTCTATTCCTCCTTTCTTGTCTTCTCAAAAGATTCCAGTTAAGAGACAGAGAAAGCATAGAGGGTTTAGTTAGTGAAATGAAAGTAGCTCTAGGGAGTATCTGAAACAGATTGCCCCAAGAGAGAAGGTAGCCTTGTTTCTCTGTGTTGTGGGTTTTATGGTGTGCCTGCTTAGGATCCTCCCACTTCATGAATTATTAATTTTCTGTAGTTAATATGGTTTCCTTTCATTGTTTAGTAACTTAGTGTTCTGAGCATGCTCCAACATTGGAAAGTCCTTAAGGTTGCTTATACACCTCTTTTCCTCCCCCCTTTAGTTTTAAGAAAGAGTCATATGGTCTGAAGGGGTGGTTGCGGGCAAGATTACTTTGTCCTTCTAGGTGGAATGATCTTTGGCCACTCAAGATAGAGTGAGCCTCCTTCTCCCTCCTCCTATTATCTTGGTCACATCAATCTACCCACTCTAACATTGCAGCCTTGATCCTAATTGTTTATATGTGAGAGCAAAATTCAGTGCCAATCAGATCTCTTAAGAATGAGTTCCAGATCTGGAATAGGAATAGTGTCATTTCTACCACATATTCTTACTTACATAAGGGTAAGATAAAGACACTGAGTCATTTTATAGGAGAGACTACAAGTACCTACAGCCTTGTCATCCACAACCACCTGTGGAGATAATATACTATACCTTGATTAGTGGAATTGTTCTGGAAATGCCAAGTTAAGATCTTGGAGAAGGTCAGAATACAAAAGTAGGATACTTGGTTCTGTGGGGTAGGGGTGATGGTCTTAAGGAGAAATATGAAAATTTGCAGCCTTGTAAGGTTGGAAAAATGCAAGTATGAACTATGCAAACATCTTTCCTATCTGCAGAATGTCTCAGAACTTTTGCTAGGCTAATTTGCATTGTTAGGATCAAAATGATAAATATGCCGCATTACCAGTGGATTTCATCTTGGCTCTCCTTTCCATGGAACAGTAAAGGAGTAAAACATTATGGAAGACATTTGAGAAACTATGAATGCAACATGATATATAGCTAGATAAATGGTGCATATAACATGTCCTTGGAGATCTTAGAGAAATAAGGGAAATCAAGGGAAAGCTGGCAAAGCATAACGGGTTTTGCATGGAAATGCTCAGTATTTGGAGGTGGGACACACAATTACTATACCTGGCTCTGTTGGTGCAAGTGTTCTCTCTGAGCCTTAGATGGCAAATAATAATGCAATATTGTTACACAGAATGATTTAAGAATTCAATTATAATTTCCAAATTTTTCAGGACCAAAATACTTTTTATTATTTTCCTGTCTTACCCCATGATCTGCATTTGCCTACTCATCCAGGGTCAAGGAAAGATATAAGGGTAAACTTGATGAAATGTAAATATTTATGCACAAAGTACTTCATTTGTTTTTTGCTAATAACTTGTTCAAGCATATTACATCTTTGGTCCCTTGGGTGCTAGCATTAGCAGAGGATTTTACAATATGGATTAGGAGCAGAATAATTAGATCTCCTGCTGGATGTTTCTTTTATCTCTTAGTTTTGAAATCTGCTGTTCTCTTCATCTTCATTCTTGACACAACTTTCTACAAAAGAGCACAAGAGTAAGAAGAGATAATTTTTTTTTTGCCTCAGACTACAATGATCATGAGACAATCTCTAAAAGGAACAACTTTTAAGAACTATGAATTAAGAATATGACATTTGTACCATGCCACAGTGATTCCTGCCTTCCATGTTCCCTCGGGAGATATGGACATTCTCTCTTTTTCTTTCTTTCTCTCCGATCTCTATTAATCCTGAAGGATGTTCTGATCCTTCTCTTTAAGATTGAATTGCTTTAATATGCTGAATCTTTCAAGATTTTCAATAGTTCCATTATCACCTACCATCCTAGAACTTATCAATTTGCAATTATTGAACAGTCAAACTTATTGTTGTGAAATGTGAAATTTAACATGTGTTAAAACTGGATTCAGATCATGAAATACATCAGACCCAGGCTTGGCTCATTACAGGGGTTTATTATATTTTGAGTGTTTTTGTTTTTGTTCTGATATGACTTTTGATTTACATGGGCTCTTTAATGTGGTAGGAAAAATATCCACAAGGTAATATATTTGAGAAAACTTAATCTCTACTTAAAGAGGCATAACATATTTTATTATCTGACAAGTATTAGAGCAAGAAACTACCTTTCTTTAACTCAGAGTTCTCATGCTTATTTGGAGGTAGATTTTTTTTTAAATTAATGTATACTAATACCCAGGAGTGGAAAGAAAGGGTTATGCAGAGGGGCATTGGAAAACCTGCTTTAAAATGTCTCCAAATTCTTCAGCTAATAAACTCTATAATTAAAAATTGTCTGAATCTCTTCATGAATTTGTTTTGCTTATATTTAATGTAATCTGCAAATTTCATAATCAAGAAGAATCCATGGCCTACTTGAATCTAGTAATTGGAATATACATTATAATTCTGTATGATGTGGTTTTGAAGTTTTTCCTGATCAAAGTACTGTCTTTATTATTTTCTATTAACCCCATATCTGTGATTGCTTACCACACTGTATTCATTAATAGCTCATTTATCTTCCTAAGATTTTTATTCTGAGACATACTTTTCACAGGACTACCTTAGTAGCATGAGCCAATCATGCTGACTTTACAGCCCCCTCAAATGGATAGGTATTTGTTATTTTATTTAAACCGTGTAGTGTAAATTAGGAATAGAATTTTTAATTCAGAAAATATCTCAGAAACCTCAATTTCTGCTGTTGAAATACGCAAGCATCTACAGTGTACATCTCAGTATTGGATATTAGGATCACTTGGAGATCTTTGACAAGAAAATATCAATGCCTAAACCCCACTACAAAGCATGAAATTCTGAGTCTCTGAGACAAGTCTGGACTGTAGTAATTTTAAAAGCCTTTTAGATTATTCTCAGTTGCAAACAAACATTGAGACTTTCAACCATTGGTATCACTAGTTTGAATATGTCAAATGAATGCATTGACAGCATTCATCTGAAAAAACTAACATTCACTCCAGTGTACCCCAGTATTCTTGGATAAGTTGGATGACATTAATGATTTTCCTATTCATATTTAGTACATGTTTAAAGGACATAAACTTGGCTAAACATGTACAAAATGCAGGAAAGCCATTACTACATATAGATTGATAATTTCTCCTTTCCATTTGTATTCAAGTTAATTTTTTATTTTTCAATTTATAAAAAAATTTAATTTCCTGGATTTTGATCTCTCAATACTTTTCTATGGCATTTGTCTTTTAAAGTGTATAAAAATCTCACCTTTTATAATTTTTAAAAATATGTTTGCCTCTTCATTTTAAAATATCTTTATAAATTGCATATTTAGTAATTTAATGTTGTTAGAGTAGACTTTAAAATACATTCTGGTTTGACGAGCCACAGTGAAGAGCTCACTTCTATATATTTAATACAATTTTATTTCTCATTGCAGCAACTTTAAAGTTGTCTTCTTGCCAGCTTTGACTTCTCATCAGCTGCATTTCAACATGTACCTACATTTATTTCTATGCATCAATTATTTATCATGTTTTATACCATGAGTGTTAATATTTGTGTCCAAATTCTTATGATCTATGAGCTCTTTGAAGAATCACACAGTATTCATGTTTGTTTCTACAGTAGTCAGCACAGGACCAGACAGAACAGACATGCAAACACTGTATGTTTTCATTGATGGATGGGATGAATGCAACTCGATCAGATGGTAGTGCCTGTTGTCTTCTTTTGCTTTCTATTTTAGCTATATTGTAACTTTCAAAATAAAATGTCATTATAATGTATGTAGCACCCAAAATGGTTTGGAAGAGTCTATTTTAATTGATGATATAGGATTATGGTTGCATGAATGATGTCACACCTCTGTAAAGACAAATTCTGCTCTTTTAAAATATATACTGTAGAGTTTGCATAGGAATTGTTTCTAAGGCATAAAATTATTTACTGCTGCAGTGAAGAGAAAACAAAATCAATTTCTCTCCAAAAATTTATGAGTGATCGAGATAGAGCTTTAGCTAATACATCTCAAGGAGATCTTTCAATAGACCCGTTGCTGCTGCTATATTTCTTTTGAACTACATTCCGCATTTCCTAATCAGCTATATCCAGATATTAAAGTAAAATTTATGATTAAAATAGAAAAGTCTGAAGTCCTTGCATTCCATCCATTTGAATAAAATGACACAATTGTTCAGTAGTTGATTTTCCCCATTAATCGTCTTATTTCAATTTTTTTTGTGAGCCAAAGTAATAGTTTTTCTGTATTTTATACTGTCAAGTCTAAGACGAGGAAAGTTTCCTGTATAAATAACATCAGAAACAAATATTTAAAAATCTTGTTGTCAGCAAACTGAATATTTAAAATTTTAGAATTAGAAAAATGAAACAAAATTATTTTTATCTACACCAAGGTTCTAATATCAGGGAAATCATCTGACTTATATTGTTGATACTGCTGGTTGGGACATGTTAGAGTGAACTATTTCTATTTATTATTGTAAATAATGAACATACTCTGGAAGGAAAAACATGGTAAGTTGACTTATTATCAATCCAAGTATAATTGAAAATATTTGATGGCATGGTCATTTGGTCCAGTAATTTTCTTTTTGGTAAGAAAAGGAAATGCAGGGCTTATTGTTGTGGAAAAGAGGAGTAAGGAGAACAAGAATGCTGAACTTCCACCTTGAAGCAAGGATGTTGAAGACCTGCCTCTTCATCTATCTCTCCAATTTTATCCTAAAGCCCCTTGGTATAGACTCAACTTGAAATGACTGAAGCCCTCTTGCTTCACAGCCGCCATGTTTTTCTCTGATTAACCTCCTGGATTTTCCCTGCATAATTTCCTAGTAGACTTTAAGTAAACAAAACCATCAGAGCAGTATGTGGAACAGTACAATCTAACCTCAGTACCAGGAAAGTTAATGAGTCTTTGATATTAGTTTGAGACAAACCAGGTACATCCTGATTTGGGTGAAATAATTTTTGTCCTGATCAATATATATATATGCCTCTCTTTCTGAATTAAATTATGAGGATCCTCTTGGTCTTTCTGCTATCCAGGACCATGCTTCAACCAGTAAGTTCCTCAATAAATTGCATTCTGTGCAATCTGCTATCTCTCTGACTCTCTCTTTTTTTTTAATGGTGCCTTAAGGCTGGATCTCAAACATTGGGACCAGGGTATTCTGGAACACCTCTTAACTCCACACACCATAGTATACAATTACAAGTTAAGTCCATCACTATCTTCTGAAGTTACAAAAATGGAGATCTAGAGAAGTTAAAGGACCAGCACCCAATCAGAGTACTATTTATTTAACAGCCAAGTCTAATCTGTTTAGTTTCCAATTTAAGACCTTTGAAAATGAAAGCTGAAGTACCCATTTTCAATGGAAAGAAAGTAAAAGCATGGACATTACACAACTGAAGAATTTTAGTAGGGGAAGAGAGGTCACACTTGTTTTGACCTTCTAATTCTCAGTACAGAAAACTTCCTTTAATATTAAGACTTCAGATAACTTCTTTTCCCATTCCTTAACACAAAACACAGAATAATTTAATATATATAGAGTCAGTTGTAACAACAACAATAAAAAAATGGGTCAAAGGAGATGAGAAGTATCCTATTTTAAAACTACCTGAGTCAGGCAAAGTCTATTACTATCCATAAAGGCATCGCTGGTCTGAATCTAAATTATACATGTGATATATATATATATATATATATATATATATATATATATATATATATAGAGAGAGAGAGAGAGAGAGAGAGAGAGAGTTTGTTTACTTTGGTAAGTTATTTTATGAAAAAGGAAGGGAAGTTGTTCTTCATCTCATTGGCTACTCAGGATAGTATTCTACTTCAATCCTTTGTATATCTGCAGATGAACAGAGTATTCTTTTTTGGGGGGGGGTGTATCTGTGTGATTGTGACTTTTGTTTTCCTTTTATTTTTGGTACTTAGCAATAGAGTATATATATATATATATATATTTATTTATTCTGTCATTTCTATTGAGTGCTTGGCATACTCTCTGTCAAAGTCCATGGGAGTCTTCATGTTGCAGGACACGTACTTGTTGAGCAAGGACTGAATGTTACTGTGTCCAACATCTTGTTTTCTAACACTCTGAATGAGTGGGCAAAGTGGAAGTGGGTAGCTTGGTCAGCTGTCACCAGGGTTTTCCTTGCCCAGTCTCTGACAGAACTCCTAGTTATTTCATTTCCATCTCCAAGGGTACAATAGCCCATCATTGCCTTTTATTTCCTGGCCAATGGTCTTTTGGGGTTTTTATACTCTGATGTCAAAATGAAAATGTTTATGGAGGAGGAGATTGAAAGAAACATTTGGAAAACCACACACACACACACACACACACACACACAGACAGAAATATGCCAATGACAAGTTAGTGTACTGTTGGGCGAGAGGTAGAACACAGCTTCTCCAACATCCAACATCCAACAGAACATCAGCTTGTAAAGTGAGGACCAAAGAGTTGGGGAAGTCATTAAGAATTTTCTTACTTACTCTTTGGGGGAAATTACCATTCTCTAGTTCCAATGATTTTCCATTTTTGTCCTTTCAGACTTGTGGTTAGTTGAAATTCCTCTAAAATCATGGGAGTAAAATAGTCACGTGTAGTTTTCAAAGATAGAATTTCTCACTTCTGTTGATGTCTTCATAGACATTTTGACAGAAGAATGGGAAAGATGTCATCAATATCTTCTTTCCAAAGGCCATTTTATACCAGCCTTACAACTCCCATTTGATACAGGATGAGTAGAAGAAAACTGCTCTTTGCTCAGCTCCAGAGAATTTTATTTCCCTCTTATGTAAACCACTCCATGTCAGAATAAGAGTTTATATAAAATTAATGTGTCCTATATACCAAGACTAAATGACTTAATTTTGAATATATAGACATTTTCAATGATTAAATATTATTATGTGGAAATTGAAGGGCCTCTCAGGAATGACAGAGCTCCCAACCTTCCTTTGTGTTTTGTCTAAAGCAGGATTTAAAGGTTTTTAATAGACTTTAGAAGGGCTAGAAATCTCCATATATACTGCCTGGCTGGTCTTGATTTATTGGTGGATTTCCTGTGGAATTTTTATGCGGCACTTGATTTTCCCTGCGGGGCTTATTAACTCTTGATTGGGTAATGTAAATTTCTAGCCAAGATTAAGCACAAACAAAGACAAAATTCATTTATTTTAATAAGGAAAATTGAAGTTCTGGACTCTTGTATTTCCTCTTGCAAATAATCTAGTCCGTTGGGCAATTTTAATTTGGTGGAAAATAAAAAAATGTATTAATTTAATGCTCTAATTTGGGGGTTAGTCATTAAAGTTTTGAAATGAGAAATGGTTCATGTATTCTGTTTGAGTCTTGCCCATTTACCCCCTTTTTTTAGCTCATAGGAAAAAAAAATTCTGGGAGAAGTAGCTACTTTTCCTTGGGTTTCAGTCTTTCTGTCTCAAATGTCTGGCTGTATCCATGTCCAACATAAAGATAGCATTTATGCTAGCATTTAGCAGATGGATTTGAATTTCCTAGTCAGAGAAAAGCTAAATGATAAACTTTTACTGACAACGGCATAGGACCATTACATACTTTTTCCATCATATATGTCTCTATCTCTCTTACACACACACACAGAGAATAATAGTAGTTTTAATTTTAATGTTGTGAAAGAGCTTCATAAACATAATGGCGACATGCAATTGAGAAGAGATTATTGTCCAGAGAGAAGAGACAGTTAGCCGTTTGTTCTGATGGTGTGGGCAAGTTCGTTGGAAATGGATAAGGAAGAAATCAACATTCCACATTTCCTGGCTTGAGTAAGTTAATGACAGATTTACAGATGGGAAAACCATGAAAGGGAATAGATTGTTGGTTGGAAGGTGAGAAAGTTAATAAATGGCATTTGGATATGTTATCTTTAAAATACCTTTGGGACATCCATGGAGTCATGCTGACATTTTGAAATATGAATCTGGAGCATAGCAGACAGTCTGAGGATGCCAGTATACTATAGAAATTCTGAATATCAAGATTATAATGTACATTATATTTTTCTGCTATAATCTTGGAACATAAATGCCTATATCACTAAATATTTATTTTTTGATAAGTGAATAAATAAACAGTGGACCAGGGCATATATTTTAAAAGATAATATCATAGTTAAGGAGTTATATTAGGAAAATGAAGACACAAATTATTTAAATATTTCAATTAAGTAATTCACACGTTATTTAATAATTCTTTAATACCCTTTCATTACTTGTCTGTTTACAATTTTCTGTACTCATTCTTTCAGCAAGTTCAATAATTTTAACAGTTTCTATATGTTTTCTGACAATCTGGTATCAGTCAGGCATTACCACAATGCTGCTTAACAAATCATTCCAAAATCCAGTGTCTTAAAACCATAAATATTCTTTCTTTCTCAAGTCTTCACCTTGGTTGGGATCCAGTTGGATCCCAAGACTGGATTCAGCTGGGTTTGGCTTCAAGCTGCTGGTTATCTCTAGTTTTCCTCTACTGTCTCTCATCTGCTCAGGAACAGTGACTAAGCTTCTCACAGAAGAAGCTAGAGAGGCAAAGCCATCCCCTCTGAGCACATGTCAAATCTATTTGTTTCATCTTACTTATAAAAGTCATATGGCTGGTTCCAAAACCAGGGGCAGAGAATCCATACTCTATATGTAATCATAGAAAAAAAACTGAATCATTTTGAATAATAATTCTACCTTCCACAGTTTTCAAAAATTAGTAGCCAAGGGCAGAGGCTCATGCCTGTCATCCCAGTGGCTCAGGAGGCTGAGGCAGGAGGATTGAGAGTTCAAAGCCAGCCTCATCAAAAGTAAGGCTTGCTAAGCAACTTATAAATAAAACACAAAAAGTAGGGCTGGGGAAGTGAATCAGTGGTAGAGTGCCCCTGAGTTCAATCACAAGTACCCGCCTAAAACCAAAACGAACAACAACAACAACAAAAAATTGGTACCTAAAGTTTAGGGCTTTCTCAAAGTGTTAGATTGGTAAGTAATTTACCAAAATAGGGCATTTTTGAATGAATCATGTCAATTATAAGGGACACCACCTTCCATACTTCTGACAAATGAACTCCATATATACTATACTTGCTACATATATATGAGCCACTAAGTTAGGAAGCAGAAAATTGGATATGCTTCAACCCTTTCTCACCAATTAGTGTCTGGTTAATTTGAAAATTTTTCTATGATATTTTGCTTCAATTCCTTCCTTCCTTCCTTCCTTCCTTTCTTCCTTCCTTCCTTCCTTCCTTCCTTCCTTCCTTCCTTCCTTCCTTCCTTCCCTCCCTCCTTCCATCCCTCCTTCCTTTTTTCCCTTTCTTTCTTTCTTGATTTCTTTTTTTCCTACTGCATTCTCCTTGTGCCTGGTGTTCTGAATCTTCCTCTGGCCACCTACAGTATATCCAGATTCAAGTCATTCCCTACTCTAATAAGTGCACATATTTCTTCTGCTTTCCTACTACACAGTACCTTCTCCATGTCAAATCCCTATTCAACCATCGACTGACTATTTTATCAGTGCAGCAAATATCTGTTGAGTCATCCTAAGTACCAGATACACTGCCATGTGCCGGGATAAAAGGTTGAACATGAAGGGACGGTCTCTTATTTGTCACGTAACTTTATTGTAGTGGGGTCAAAGAGAGAGAGAGAAAAAAAAACCACAAAAATTATTAAGAACTATGTAATTTAAAAAAATCTTAATTATATGTGCAGTGCCATGAACTGAAGGAAATGGTTTGGTAGGCAACAAGGGAGTGTCCTATTTAGGTTAGACACAGGGAAAGACTTCTGGCTGACATGATGTGAGTTTACCCTTAAATGAGAAGAAAGTGAGAGGCATTTGAAACATCAGTGGGAATAGAATTCTAAAGAGTGTGAGTGAACATCTTGAGGTAGCAAGAAAGATTGTGTATGACTGGAAAGCAGAAATGAGGTCAGCTTGGTTCGAGCATGGAGAAGGAAAATCAATAGATTAATAAGTGATATTGAAAAAAAAGGCAGAAAGAAGACCATTTAGGGCCTGAGGCCAAGAAGTAAGACTTGGATCCTGTTTTAAGGATGATGGACAGACGCAAACTTTATTAGACAGTACCTTGTACTTTTCAAGGGGCATGTTTTGTTATGTTTTGGAAAATTGATTTGTTTGAAGTAGTCAAGTTTGGAAGAAAAAAAAATGAAAATTATGTGTCCAAGTTAGTAGAATAATCCGTCTTCCCAAAACCGTGGTAGCTTCAATTGATCTGTTAGTGATGAGGACAAATGAATAAATGAAAAAATAATCAAGATAGAATGTGAAGGTCAAGCTGAATTGCTTGTGGGTGTATTAAATATTGAGTGCAAAGGAAAAAAGAAACCAAGGATAGCTCTTAGGTCTTTGGTTTGAGAAACCAAAGGGCTTTGGGTTTCCTTTCCTGTAAAATAGTCCACATTGATTCCATCTGATAAGGATGTTGTAGGCATAATAATAAATTTAAAATGCACTGACTTCTATTAGGATGCTCTGGACATTGCAAATTCTCAATAAATATTGGATTCCCTATTTTTTTTTCTCCTTTACATCTTAGTATTTGCCCAAGTATTGGGATCACAATAAGTGCTGCCACACGCTGCGTGGACAAAAGCAGGGAAAATGTAATTGGTTATGAATTTCTCCACCAAAGATTTTTGTTTGTTTGTTTTTCCATTTGCAATACCCCACTGTGACTCACTTGATTTTCTGCAGTGTCCTTCTTAATCAAAGTGCTTCGTGGACTGCAATTTTGTAAATTGAAGTGGATTAAAATTAGTTTTGTCAGAGAATATCACGACACCCTCAGCCCCCACCTGGAAATAATTGGAGACACCCTGGGGTATCACAGACTGGGTTTCAGGAATCACCACTCTCCGTGCTGCCTCACTGGTGTGTTTATGAAAACTAAATTGACAGCAGCAGTTCATTAGGAGAGCTCGAATGAATGTGCACAGTTTCCTGATAAACTTGCAAAGACTTAGGGAACCATGAAAAATTTCTTCCCCTCAAAATTGCAGAAGTAAAGATCAAAGTGTAATGCATGCACACAATGGTGTTTAATAAAAAAACAAATTAGGAAAAAAGATGCCCCAGATATCCAGTTCCAACGGATTTATAAATATCAGGATAGGCATTTAGAAATTTACTCGATGGATTTTACATCTTCGCATGTGTTTCCTAAAGCAAGAGAGATTTAAAGCACTCTTATATTGGGTGTCCTGGAATGTACATAATTTGAAAGGAGGACAGATAGGATGAAGCTGGAGCAACATGGGATCCTGTCACCATGTTCTTGAGCTCCTGTAAATTGAGGGGGAAACTCCCCCTACCAGACTACTGGCAGTGGAGCAAAGAAAGATGCAACTGGCTGTGTGAGTTGGACAATTGCCCATCATGGATTCCTGAGGAAGAGCAATCTCCCCAAAGCCTCCCAGCACATCCAAAGATGGAGTCCTGTTATCTTTATTAAGGATTTATGTCTCAGAAGTGTTGGAATCAACGCTTAGTAGTGTTGTCCTTTTTAGGCTTCCATTTTGAAATACATCACCCCTTTTCTGAGCACACCAAGGCAGGGTAGGTACTGCATAGAATTATTCTAAATTCTTTCAGCTTTTAAAGGTTATCCTATGACTGTGTCCATGCTCATTAGCAAATGATATGCACAGTAATTTCTGAGCCCAGAGGGCTCAGGATGAGGAGGGATCTCATTAGGAAGTCTGCAGACATTCCCTTCCTCTCTCCTTTTCATCTGCTCATTCCTTCCTGAGAAAAGCCTGTTCCCCTACTGATCTGTCTCCTTTGGCCAGCGGCCTAAATGTAGGGAAGTCAGCCCTACAGGGGAAGCAGTCTCATTTGAAGCCCCCAGGGACCCTTTCAGTACTAATTACAGCAAATGTCTCAGGCAGGCATCATGTCCTGAAGCCAATGACTGTGGGTCAAGGGCCAGAGCTTCAGGGGCCTCCTATCTTGTGATTTCTGAAATATTTTTTGATCTTAATATTTTCTCTCCCATTTTCCCTGTGAGGATTTTCATGCAAGAACATGAGGTTGATAAAATTTGGTTTGAAATTTTCAGTCATTGTAATAAATGCCTATAATGGAATAAATTGTACAATGATACTGATAACTAAGGATGAAAAAATCTTGGGAAAGTACTTTATCTGTGCTCTCTATTTCATACTCATAGCAATGCAAAGGTATTGTTGGATCTACTTGGGAGTTAAAGAAATCAGGCTCGTGTCAAATGGTAGAGTTAAGCCTTATATCCCAATTTTCATCATGATAGATACTGTGTGCTTTCTACCATACAGGTGTAACTATCCCCCCCAAAAATGTCCTATAGGTAGAGGCCTTTAAGGGAATCTGAATGTGAGATTTTTGTGATCTTTTGGCCCAGGTCACCCTTGCTCTGGATCATTTTTTCTCCTCTCTGTGGATAAATTTTACTGATTATGTTGATACTATCAATAAGGTCCAGATTGGGTCCCAGTGGATCTTTTAATAGTGATTTGTTCCTCTATCTGTACTCATTGGCTTTGGTCTGCTTTCTTTTTAGTAAGCAGAATGTAATTAAACTTGGAGGTATTGCTTGGATTCCATTCCCCAGTGCCCCAAACTTTCTCTTTCAGATCAATCTTGCCACAGAAAAAAATGTCGAAGTTAAAATAGATCTGGAGGTTTAAAAAGGCCTACGTGAAGAGGACTGAGCTCAAAAGTTCTGAATTTATTTTTTTTTGCAAGGTCAAAGAGCTGACAGTACACAAAAGGTCAGGATGGGAAATAAATAGTGTCCACTTAATAAAATATGAGAACATTGCAAATCCATTCATAATATGGTTAAGCAAACACAACCTTAGTTTTGTGCTATTAAGGAGATGTTGGGTAAACCTCTGTGAATCTCTGATTCCCATCTGTTTGATAAGTATTGGAATACCTCACCCAACCTTATTCTGAGGTGAGGCTTAACAGAAATAGCTTGCATAAAAGTGCACAGAGATTTACAGTTCATGTTGGAGGTATTCAACAAGTGTCTATTTTCTAAATCACATCAACATAAATATTTGCCTGCATTATCTCTACACAGCTAACCTCTCTGAGGATTTATTTCCTCATCTGTAATATGAAAACAGAACAATCAACCTCATAGATTCCACTATGCCTTGCTAATTATATTCTAATGGCAAGACATAAAATGAGCGAATTTTGAAATAAGAACTGGATTCCGATCCAGTACTTTTGTTCAGAAATCACATATAAGAACTTCATTACCTTAAACTCTTTGAGACTTGGTTTCTTCCTTTGAGATAATATTGCCTGCTTGTCAGATCATTGTCAATATGCAAGAGTCCATCATGTTCTACTCTACTTATTTTTACTATACCATCAATAATGAGAATAGTTATTAGTCTAACATGGGAGACTGGAGAGTTAAAACAAAAATAAGATGTAAGCAATTAGCAGTAGGCAATTAGTAAACTGGAACAAAGAGTCCCAGAGTGGCCTTGAATGTCTACTTCATTAAAGAGGCCAGACAACATTGTGATGGATATGAATAAAATATAAGATGCATTCCAACCACAGCAGGACAATTTAGTTTAAGAGAGGTTCTGCCACTCTCCCGGTGGTGTCCCCGTTGTCCTGACCTCCTTAAAACCATGAAGGCCAAAGCAGACTTTTTTTCACTGTTTTGCTAAGGATGAGTTTATGAGTGGTTTAGAGATATTGACCCACTAAAGACTCAAGGGCCTTGAATAGGGCCAGTGGCTCTGGAAGTCATGGCTGGTCATGCATCTCAATCAACTCAATCATGTCATGCAGTGTCCCACAGAAGGATGGCCATAAAACAAATTGTAATGTATTAAATAGTGTTCTCCTCTATCTAGAAGAGACCATCAGAGCCAATCTTTCAATGTCTCATACACTCTTTCCTTAGGTACAAGACCTTAGGCTATCCACATGACCACTAATTCAACTCAAGTTCCCGTCCCTTCCTAGCATAGCACTCAACCTGTACCCTTTGAAAGTCATCTTCAGATTAGCTGCATCAGTGTTACCTGGAAATTGGAATCCAAAGGCTTGTGTTTGGATAAAGCAGTCTGCTTTAACATGACCTCCAAGTGATGGTGATGCACAGAGACCCATGAGAACTCCCACCCAGTTCTTTCCCATGCCCTTGTGAACCACAGCATGTCACCCACCAATCCCTACCACCTAGCCTCTGCTCCAAATGTTCCCTTCATTTTCTTGTCTAACCCTAACTAGACTCTTAGGATGATTTTACTTTATATGTAACTTTCTCAAGTAATTAAAAATAATTTTTATTGTGAAATAAAAGTTGATAAAAGCACACAAGTTAAATGTATGATTTAATAAATTTTTATAAGATAAATATTACTCAGGTTTCAGAGACAACCTTGTATTCACCCCAGAAGCCCTTTCCCAATCACAAACCATTTATGAGGCCATAAAAAAATCATTATACTGGCTTTGAAAGCAATCACTTTATTTTGCATTTTAGCTGTTTTATCCACATATACATCACTATGACCTGAAATTTATGATTGCCCATTTTGTTTTCATAATTTGACATATTTTTTAAGCCTCTTTAATGTACATGTTTCATCTCTGTCTCTCTCTCTTTCATTACAAACTCTGTGATGAGAAATCCAGGTCATTTGACAAAGAACCCAATCTGGATTCTGCTGATCACATATTTATGGTGAAGTTCAACATTCCCTTTGTTCACTGCAATTACTATCATCCTCACAACCCAAAGGCTCTCATATTTAGCTAGTGAAGTCTCTTCAAGTTGGGCTTTAAGTGTTTCTCTTTTTTTTGACATAATTTTAATAGTCTCTTGCTATCATGCCATACCAGACTGTGACATGCTGTTCCTAGTGTGTCCTGTGCATTTTCTCTGTCAGAACTGGAGTCCTCCAGTTTTTCAAAAAACCCTAGCTGCCATTTCTGACAAATGACTTATCAAGGACATGATTTTTTTTTTAAAGAGAGAGTGAGAGAGGAGAGAGAGAGATAATTTTTAATATTTATTTTTTAGTTCTCGGCGGACACAACATCTTTGTTGGTATGTGGTGCTGAGGATCGAACCCGGGCCGCACACATGCCAGGCGAGCGTGCTACCGCTTGAGCCACATCCCCAGCCCTCAAGGACATGATTTGATGCTAAGATCACTCTTCTTCTCTACTATGAGAAACTGAGAAGAAGTGAGAACTTATAAAGAACATTGGATCATCACTAGATATTTTAAGTGTAATAGTTTTTTGTGAGAATAAAATAGTGCATATATCATATATATAGTGTATATGAAATATATATGCATATATCATATATATGCACATAAGGATGTAAACATCTTGTCTTTCTTTGGGCCCTTGTCTTTCCTTGTGAAGGAAGTGAACTTCAAAATTTTTATGTCCAGCAAAAGTGATTTCCAGATATAAAGAATACAACACTGTTACCAGTAAGAAAGAATACAAAACTGTTACCAGTAAGAAATAACTCGGGGAATATTATGGTTATCTATTTTTTTTCTGAGAAATCTCCTGAATAATGACACCATACAAGTAACTTACAAAAACATTAACCCAAGGATGGTTAGTAAGTGAGTCTTTTTTTATACAATATTATATTTGGGTATAAGCCCACATACATGTACATTAACAGGAATAGAGAAGAGAGTGATACATGTACATGTATACAGTTGTCTATAAAACAAAGTTAAACAAGGACTAGGAATGATTACAGTGTAAAATGTTTATACTTTCTACAATATATCTTTTTAAAATAATGGATGAAAATGGGGAACACCTAAAGTTGTAATGTTTCAGTAAGCACATTTTTAGGGATATTAAGATTGATATTATGAAGCTGATATTTGCAATGTGGATAGAACAAATATGTGATGATGAGATGTTGCAAATCTGAAGTTTTCTTTACCCTTGCCATTTTGGGTATGAAAGAAAGATACAAATGTAAAGAAGTGCTTAGGTAAAAGCTTTGCTGACTTTAAACTGCAGATATCGATGTGAAGTCATGAGGCATTTATCTGAATATACAGGCTTTATAAATCATGTGGTATTATTTCTAGACATTCAAAGGAAGTTTTCTTGTTCTTGAAAGTCCAGTTACATCATTAGAACAAATCTTGGCATTGGTGTGTCTGGTTGATATTTTTAGATATGTGGTGTGTGATTTTAAATATATCATTTCAATTTCGGTCTTTGGTTTTCAGATTTTTTTTTCTTAGAATTAGGTTTTAATATATATTCACTTCCCAGAATTGATTTTCTTCTTCAAGGAATCCTGTTATCTATGTTCAGTCTTCTTTATCTATCTTTAGCATCTATCATTCTTAACTCCTTTTAATCTATCTTTAGTTTGTGAATGTAAAACTATTTTCTTTTTCAGTGTTTTATTTATTTTTTTTCTGAATGCAATGACCTCATGGTTTAATTCTGACTTTTATTTCTTCTATAGTTTGCTTGATTGATGTGATTTGGTTGATTTTGAGGTAGTCATTATAATTTTGATCTGGTTTTATAGGCACAGTCTTTCGGTATGCCTGTTATATTTTCCTTATCCTTATTCTTCCATAATGTCTTTTTATAGGATTTTCCGTTGGCATTTTATTGCTAAATTTTATGTGAGATTATTTTTGTTCTGAGTTTTACAATAAATTGGAGTTCAGAGAAATGTTATAACTTCATGGAGCTGCTGCTTCTTCTTCCTCCTCCTCTTCCTCCTCTTCTTCCCCCTCATCCTCTTCCTCCTCCTCCTCCTCCTTCTCCTCCTCCTCCTCCTCCTCTTCCTTCTGAGGATTCTCAGCTTTCCCCCTTATCTTTCCTTTGTCTTGTCTACCTTCCCAGAAGTTTCTCTTCAGTGTGTCACTCTGTCCTAGAAGGAAACCTGGTGGTCAGTTTGGGGAGTTCCCAGGCCTGGACTGCCCCTGCCCCATCCTGTCTTTCCAAGGAGGGACCCCACTGTGAGGACACCAGCCCCTCCTCTTACAAGGTCCCTTCTCCAGTGCATTTGGTGGGCTGTTTCTGCCACTGTCACTGCTGACTCCTTTTCTTCTCCTTCCAAAACAGATATGTACTGCTCTATGGCTCTTGTTGATTATCTCTTATTTTAATGTTAGTATTTGCGATTTTTTTTTTACTTCATATGCTTTTCTTTGTTAATTTGGGTTTTGATTTCTAATTGTGTCATATGTTTTGTGAGCTATTTGGAGAATATGAAACTGTTAGGATTTTTTATTCCATCCTATGATTGCTGTAGGGTCTTTAAAAGGATCCTTCTCCTTCCCCTCCTTTACTCTCTTTTTTTCTTTCTTCCTTTGTCTTTTTCTTTTCTTTCTTTCTTTCTTTTTTAAATTTCTGGACCAGAACATTTATTTTCCCTCATTCCCCAAAGCCCAAGTTCCCCTGAAGCATATAATGTGTTCTCATTCCATTCATTCCATCTTCTTTAGTTCCCGGGTCACTTCTCTCACTCATTGAAGATCTTTACCCATATATCTCTGTGCATTATTTACCAATGCTTATTTAATATTCTTTAAAAATTTGACACCCACATAAACCATTCATTTAACACCCTGTCTCTTGGCTGTCTGAACACATTCCTAATTAGCTTTCTATTATCTGCCTCAGTTGAACAGTTCCATGGCCATCTCCCAAGGCATCATGAATACCCACATCATTTAGAAAATCTTGATTTAAAGTGCACTTAAATCTCTCACCACTTTCTCTTTTTCCCTCTCTTTTTTTGCATCCCAAAGCCTCTCATCTCACTGAGACCTCTAATTCATAGACTGAGCTTTTTTTTTTTTTTTTAACTGTACGTATTCTTAATCAATTTAGTGAATATAGCCCATCACTAATCTACTCCTTCAAATATACCATCTGTTCTCCTGTCTCTTCCTCCCATCTTTAATCCCGTGACTAAATCCTAAGTATGGGTAAATTATGATCTCCACCTATTCTGTGACAGATGGGAACAACTGAATGTAACTGGGAAAAAATACAGAAGAGCAGCACTGTGCTCTCTGGATCAAGTTGAAGTCTGCAATGAGACCTGAGGTCACCCAGATACTTGCATGATACTTCCCTAACTGCTCCCTGTTGGGGATGGGAAGCTTTCCAAATCCTCTTTCCATTTTCCCTTTTATAGAACAGTGTCAATTCTATGCCACTGAAGAAATGGTAGTCTATACATGAAAACCACTTTCTCTTCCCACTAGCAAATTTAGCCAGTTCTTTGCATTGAGAGCCCTATTTCCCATTACCAGGGATTTTCTCTCTTTGTCACTATCCAAGTTTAACTCCTAATTTAAGGATTCCATCTTCTTACAACTAGTCAAAAACTGTGTTTCTATTCTCACTACTTATTTTTTCTACTTTTGACTGTATGTTTCCTGTCCATTCTCTTTAGCACAAAAACAGAATTTGTGTTTAAAGAGAAAAAGAGAAAAAAAGTCTTCTCATTCTATCAAACCTGCTTCTTTCCTGTATTTTATTTTTTATAGGATATTTAAAATACCCAGAATGAACCTATTCAGTAAGTATGTCCTTTCCTCACCTCAGTGACACCTGCATTCAGACCTGAGACTATACTGCCTCCTCATTCTAGTATTTGAATAATCAACATTGATCTCCATCTTGCAAGTGCAAATGGCCAGTTCTCAACCTTCACTGGACAGAGCCTGCAATACACTATTTTGGCTAGTGTATTGGGTGGAGGTAGAGGGAGATCTAGGAAAGTGCATTTTTTTTCCTGCTTATTTCTTATTTTACTGATCACTGATAATAATACTTATTCTTAGTTTTCTTTTTAGTTCATACCTCCCAATATAGTGGGTCTCAAGGATTTGACAAAAGTCATTTTCTTTTCTCTATGATGATACTACCTGAGCTGTGATCTTTATACTGGAATCTCTCCCTGTAACCTTGACAGTGCTCCTTCCTCTTAGATTTCTGGTTATGTCTAATTCCTCAAGAGAGAGAAAAAGTTCACATTCTCTTTAAATACTCATGACTTTCCAAAGAAGGATGGAAACCTACCCTCATTTTTTTTCCAATGGTGGTGTAGTCTCTATTACATAAAAATAAATATTAAGAGATGGATTTTGATATATTTCATATCAAATTTCAAATTCAGTTGAAAGGTAATCACATGGGAGACCCTGATGAAGAATTTTATGGCATTTAGGCTCACTGCTGAAAATTGTCATGACCAAAGAGCAGTCTGCCATGGACACACTGGTACATAAACATGCATTTTTCAAAATCATTTTTAGAGGGAATTCCAGATTCAAGGGTATGAGGTAGAAGAAAAAGGTAATTTTAGGAGAATAAAGATTGACATTTTAACAGTCACATTATGTAAAATAAGTACTAGGCTGCATAAGTATACAGAGGCCAGGTAATTAGAGCTCTTAAACCATCCTAAAACAGAACCGTTATCTTTTAATCTTTGGCAATAAAGTAATATTGAAAGTTGATGAATGGATGTGGCATTCTAGGTCATATTTGTTCACTAAAATTGCTGAAACAAAGTATCACAGATTGAGGGGCTTATCAAAGAGGCATTTATTGTCTCATTTCTGGAGACTAGAAATCCAAGATCAGGATGTTAATGGGGCCACACTGTCTCCTAGTATGTGGCAGTCCCTTAGCTTGTGGCAAAGCAACTCCAATTTTCATGTGATATTTGGCCGGCAGGCATGTCTCTGTGTCTACATTTTACCTTTTCATAAGGACACCCATCTCTTGGGTTAGGGGCCCACCCTACTTCTGTAGAAGTAGTTCAGATCTCATTTGAACTTAACTAACCATATTTACAATGGTCCTATTTCCTGATAAACCCCTGTTCTGAGATAGTTGTGGTGAGGTCTTCAACCTAACTGTTTTTAAGGACACAATTCTACCCATAATATGTATGTCCATCAAAAATAATTTCTGACATCATATTTGAATTCAAATGCCACCTCCCCAAAAAGAACTCTAATGGACAAAAAGAAAAACTCAATCCAGGGTCCTTAATAGATTTCCTTTTTTTTTCTACAAGTGGCCTGGTTAAAAGATGGAGCAAGGATTGCCATGCAATGTGCAGCCAGGACTCACTGAGCTCATAGAAGATCCACATGATGGGAGTGAAAGAGCCAGAGCCCAACACAGAAATGGAGGCCGCACCTCTTTATTTCTATGGGTGATGTTCAGAAAAGGCTCCGTTTCCTTCTCTGGGTGGCATTCACCAAAGTTAGGCCAAGAGAAGTCAAAGTAATTTAGATTCAATCTTCTCTCAGAAATGAAATGAACAGAAGTTTTATTAAAAGGAAATGAAGAGGAAATTGAACTTTCATATTTCATTGTGCAATTGCGATGACAAAAAACAATATTCGTGAACAGAAGTTTGAAAGATTGTTATTTATGTGTCTTTTCACCCCCCTTGAATTCACCTACACTCAACTTGCTCTTGTCAAAATAAGGAGGAGGCATTTATCTCCCTTACGAGCTGAGCCTTGGTAAAGGCATGGCTAGTCTAAGCTAATGTGCTTACTGTTCTGTTTTAAAAATTTATGTTACATTTTCCTTACAGAACAAATTTACTGAAAGTTCTTAATTATGAAAGCTGGAATAATAACTCTGATTTATTTTCATATAGCTTTTAGCCACCATAAAAGCAAAAGTGTTTTTGACCTTTTAATCTCTTCTCCAGAAGTATATATTAGAACATGACCATAGTAAACAAATAATAAAGGGATCCAATGTTGCTTTAACCAAGTTTCCTATTGAGAAATCGGAACATTTTTAGGATGACGTTTCTATTTATTTGGTCTATTCTGTATGGGGACATTCTGTATATGATTGAATTAAGGTTATTGCTATTCAATTATTTAAGGAAGCCAATATAGGCACTATCATTTTCTCTTCCAGGAGCAGTGGGATCCTTAAATTAAGGAATCTATGACATAGTCTTGAGGGATTACTTCATATAGGGATTTATGAATGGGGATGTTGAAAATGGCTGAAGGCATATTTGTAAATAGATTTTGGAGGCTGGGCACAGTGGCACACACCTGTAATCCCAGTGGTTTAGGAGGCTGAGGCAGAGGATCACAAGTTTGAGGCTAGTCTCAGCAACTTAGTGAGACCTTATTTTAAAAACAAACCAAAAAAGAAAAAGAAAAAATATATATATATATATATATATATATATATATATATATATATATATATATATATATCATCACTGGAAACTGCTTTCTGTCCAGGACTAAAATTCAGCGCTTCATGGCATTGACCATGTCCAGAGATCCCTTCACACTACTGAGATGGTGGTATAAGATGGTGGGTATAAGGAGTTACATCATCAGGCCAAGATACAGTGAAAACCCCAGCCACAATG